>NC_059146.1:33762623-34445123 GCF_020740605.2 Lemur catta | reverse complement strand
GTGGCCTGGGCGGCTCGCTCACCCGCGAGCCGGCTGAGTCCTGGGTAAGGACAGGTGTCGCTCGGCACAGACGGCCTCCGAGTAGGTGCTCCCACCGAGCCTCCCCTCTGGTGAGGTGACGGGGACACCAAAGAGGGTGACTGTGACAGAAGTGATGCGGTCACAGGGACTCCACACCCAGGGGAAGGCAGTCAGCCTTGCACTTACCAACCCCAAATCCATTGCTCGCGTTCAGGGAAAAGCAAGGAGTACTGATACGCCCCGCGCTACGGACCAAGCGGAGAGGAGAGGAGCCCGAGACGACCCAGATGAGAGGTGCAAAGAGAGATTCCCCCCGAAGTCCCACTTTCAGGGAGGAACAGCCTGCGGACCAACACGCTTCCTCCCGGCTTTCCCAAACCACGTGCCCTGTTGCAGCAGGCTGGCTCCTTTGCTGAGTGCAGAACGACGTGGCCTCTCGGGCTGGAGCAGCCGCCCCAGGGGTGGGGGCTGAAATGAAAAGGTTCTGTCCTTATGACTCAGAAGGAAACAGGCCAATGTTTTTTCTTTTTCCTCTGTTGTTTCTGAGGCTTTTACGCCGATGGCCCAGAGCACCGTGTAGCAGTGACGTGTCCAACAGCAAAGGAAAAGCGGCACAACCTGCCGTCACACAGGCGTCTTGCAAGACCACAGTCTCCCTGGCCCCCGATTTAGAGACCCTCAAGACCTCTGGATTCTGCTAACTGGCCAGGGCAGTGCCCAGACCCTCTGACCCCCGCGGCCAGCCCCGGTCTCTAACCACGCGGGCGATGGTGGTGGTTTCAAGGCAGCTGGGCTGCCGGTTTGTCTCCGATGAGTTTCAGAGTCAGTTTTCAAGCAAACAGCTGGTACGGCGGATGGCGATATCCAGAAGATAAACAGCATGCAGAGCTCTACAGGCATCCCGACTGCTAATTTGAAGTGGAAGAAAGAGGCACCTTAATGAGACAGCTTCTCCCACTTAAACATGGATTTCGCACCTGCCTTCCTTAGACCCGGGTGCATTCACTCGATGTGGAACATTCTCCAAAGCAGCAGTCGGCACTCCAGGGTGGGCACGGGGTCTTGTCTGAATGTGCTCTCTCCCTTCCACGAGGGCCAGGTGGCAGCCACACGGCATGGCCTCTAGATCTAGCTCTGAGCTTCGGCTGCACAATACAGTCGCCGGGGGAAGCTTTGTAAAGACACCCAGGCCCGAGCACAGTCACCAGAGATCCTGGTAAAATCAGCCTGGGGCGGGACTTGCAAGTGGGAGTTTTCATGAAGCCCTCCTGGTGATTTTAGTGCAGAGGCAGGGCTGAGAGTCTCTGTTCTAGACCAGCGGATCTCGAGCATTTTGATCTCAGAATCCTCAACCATGTAAACGTTCTGAAGGTCATCAAGGACCCTAACCGGTTTTGTTTAGCTGGGTCATTAGAAATTAAACAGCTAAGAAAATTCTAAAATATTCATTTAATGATTTGTTTAAAAATAACAATAAACCCATTGCATACTAACACATCTAGAATGTTTTCATGGGAAAAATAACAACAGGTTCAGAAAGTTAGTGACAAGAGCAGCATCTTTGCACCTTTTTGCAAACCATTGACTTTAATAAAAGACAGCTGAATTCTCAGATCTGCATCCACATTTAGTCCATTGCAATATGTTGTTTCGTTTCAAGTCTCTGCAGAAAACCTGGCCTCACACAGATGTAGTTGAACAAGGGAGGTGTACGTTACTAATCCTTGCAGGTAACTGTGGATCTTCTTTGATACTACACCAAAACTCAGCAGCTGGTAGTTTCGTAGAGGTTAGCTGCAACGTGCACTCTGAAAATGTATGAACTTTTTGTTCTGCATTACGATAAAATCCACTGGTCTATCTTGTTGTTTGTGTGAATCTTTTATCTTTCACAATTTTGTTACATCTAGCTTTGGTCGCTGGAAAATATCAGTTCAATGAGAGATGTCTGCAGATCTTCCATTGTTGACACAATTCATGATACAATATTAAAAAATCACATTCATTAGTATCTCTTTAAGTATTGGAGAGCTGTCAAGCTCACAGTGGCTGATACAAGTTTTTCAAAATTCTCGAAAGCTTGAATTTTATCACTGGCAAAAAATACTGTCAGTTATTTCCCTGGAAGTGACAGAATTAATTTGTTCATTTTCCAGATAACGTCTGCCAAATAGTCAAGTTTGAATAACCATAGTTGGTCTATCAGTTGTTCTTTCAAGTAAAAATGGTGCTTCTTGAAGAACGCAGCTAGTTCAGCTCCCGATTCAAAAGATTGCAAAGGTGCTTCTCCTGGAGGAAGCCCTGGGACTTCCACGTGGGGTACACGCGTGCTCCGTGCCTACGCCCCATTTCGTCACAGAGAATGTTCCCAAGGCCTGTGCTCAAAGGCTGAGATGTAATGAATTGGATAATTTTTATCACTTCATCAAGTGCATCCATATTTTTTTCAAATTCATAATCTTTGATTTTGATCTATTTATTTTTTATTGTGGTAAAATACATGTAACATAAAATTCACCAGCTGAATCACTTTTGAGCGTGCAGTGCGATGGCTTTAAGCAGACTCGCATTGTTGCCCGACCGTCTCCACCATCAAACCACAGGGCTCTTCCTCGCCCCAGACAGACACTCAGCACCCATTTAACACAAGCTCTCCACGCCTGTCTCCCCAGCCCCCCGCAACCACTCTGAGTACCTCCTGTAAGTGGAATCAGACAGTATTTGTCTTTTTGTGGCTGGTTGATGTCACTTAGTATAATGTCTTCAAGGTTCATCCGAGTTGTAGCATGTGGCAGGATTTGCCTCCTTTATAAGGCTGAATAATATTCCATTCTGTGGATACACCACATCGGGTACATTCTTAAGCGAGACTGGCTTTTGTCATTTGAGCACATGCGTGGCAGTGAATGACACAGTAACTCCTGGCACAGATCTGTGCCAAGCAGCCGGCACTTCACTCACCCTTAGTGCAGAACGGACAGGCAAATAGCGTTGCATTGTCATGAGAAGAGTGTCGGCCTCTCAGCACCTGAAAGTGTCTCAGCAAATCTGTAACCTGGGTTCTGTGTTGCAATTTCTACTTATGCAATAAAGTAGGAAGTCGTCAAAAAATGAAAGAGAAAACAAGACACAGTTACAGTGCCGTAGCCCAGAGACAGCGACCAGCACTGGTGTGTTTTCTTCTGGCATTTTCTCATCAAAGCCAAGTTCCTGGAATGTTCTGTCTTTCCAATGCTGGAAAGCGGGGCACGGGCTTAAAGACAGTTTTTCTGGACAGATATTTTCATTCTCTCTATAAGCTCTATGAAAACAGAAGACAGTTAAATTGGGGACTAAACCAGCATTTTGAAATGTGAATTTAATTAATTTTGTAGAAAGATTTAGGGAATGTTTGTCTTTCATTTTTGCTCCGTTACCATCTTAGAGTGGGGAGTGCGAGCATCCCTGACACTTCATCTCGAACATCCTTGCTTCTAGAATGCGGGTTCTGGGGGTCCCATGCCGGCTGGGGGAGGATCACGTGATGTGATTTCTAGGTGGTGCCTGGCAAGGGGTTGGCATAGAGTGGGGAGCGCACCACATGTTAGTTGTCTGTCAATAAACACTAAGGTAAGTAATAATGGCAGTAATAAGAATTATAATACCTCCTAAATATTGATACGGTTTATCTCGTTAGAAACTCACCAGGTGATGAGAGTAAGAGACTGGCCCAACCATCCCCACTTATCAGACGAGGAAGCAGAGGCCGCAGACCCAGAGTGACCACCCAGGGCTGCGTGGTGGACGCAGGAAGGACTCAGATACAGGATTCAGAGCCACCAGCTTTAGACGGAAAGGACCCTGACAAGTGTCCCTGCTCACACCCTCCTCTGGTGCCAAGGCACTGCCACACTACACTACTACTGCTCACTTAACATTTCTCCTTTAAAATGACTTTTTTTTTTTTTACTTAAATAGTGTTTAAGAGGAAAGTTATATGACTACCGTAAAAGTAAAATGAGCATTACTACCACAGAGAGAAAATAACAACGAAAGTAAATATATGGCACTTTGAATAAAGGGTGTCCTTCCCCATGTCACCCCAGGGCCCCCCAGGAACGCATGGTCCCTGCAGGCTCCCGGCTCTGGCTGGAGCACACAGGCTGTGAGGAGCTGCAAGCTGATGCTCAAAACATCTGCAGCCGCGGCAGCAGCTGAGGGCCATTACACACCGGATACACAGCTCGGATGTGCCGTCATCAGTGTTCCTGCGACCTAAACGCTCCTCTGTCCAAGGCTTCAGGACAGCCTTCCACATGCACGAACATTTGTCGGTGCAAACTCGGGCAGCGGGGCTCTGTAGCACAGAATGCCAGAGACGATCTCTGAGTGGAACTGATTCTGCAGCGCCCGGAGCTGGGGGCAGAGGTGACCATGACAAGGCACCTCGGAAGCCTGGACAAGGGTGCCGACCTTTCCGTAGTCCGGGCAACGGGGGTCTGAGTGGTCTCCCCCAGCTCTCAGCAGGGATGGGGGCCCCACTGGCCGGCCACAGAGTTGAGGTCTGCACATGTCCCTGTCCCATGAGCCCTTGGAGAACAGGGACAGGATTAAGGCGAGATATGGCAAAAGGAGCATTAACAGCTACTCACCGCACCTGTTCCCAACAGCCTTACAAAGGAACACTTAACTCCCACAAAACAGTAAACAGATGTTGTCCTGTTAATAAAACACCAATCTTTAAAACCCATCATCCTGGCCAAATGCCACGTTCCTCCCTAATAAACACAGGAGTCCATGTGGACGGCTGGATTAATTAATACGCACAGGTTCTGACCTTTTCCTGGGCACACGGACGATTGGTGTCCCCCAAGACAGATGACCCACTGGCTCACCTTCTTCCATGATGTATGTGTGTCCTTCTTATGCAAGAGACACGGGACAAGGGTCCAAGTCCCCAGCCAGGCCTGCTTTCCATTCCAGAGCAAAATAAACATAAAAAAAGCCTGCCTGTCCTTGGCCTCCCCCACTGCACAGCCAGAGCCTTATGAGAAAATAATCATTTGTTCCAACAACCAAGGAAATTTTGCTCTCTTCTGCGAAAGCGATAACTGCCAGTCCACCCCCAGTCAGGAAACAGCAATCGAGCTCTTTGTCCTACCTGGGTGGGATAAAGCATCACCTGAGGCAGCGGCTGGGCTGGAGCGTTGGTGCGTCCATGCCTCTGTACACGAGTCAGCACCAGGCGGTGCCACCAGGTGGGGCGTTTGGAGTGGCCTCCATTCCTGGGTAAGCAGGAAAATCCTCAGACTGAGAAAGATAAACACATGGAATGTTCTAGTTCCCAAGCTCCCCCCACCCATACCACCAGCAGGATTCCCATATACACTGGGCTTTTACCAAGAGCAGGCCCAGTCCTGTTGTTTTCTAATTCATACTCGAGTATGAATGACCATCCCGGGCATAATGCAGAGTATGACGAGCAGGGCACACACATGGGAGCAGGCGCCTCACTTTGCTGTAGTAGTAGATCACATCCAAGTTCCAATGTCATAGCCGGAGGCCACAAAAAGAAAACACAACAATGACTCGTACCGTCTAGAAACATAATAGAAAATGAAACATGAGAATACACGAAATCAGCCAAAGAAACTATGAAAGCCGACATCCTGAAACGACTTGACCTGGGGCAGCATAAACATTGCGATTGTTTGTGATCAAGGTAGAAAACGAAAACAGGAAAGCGTAGGAGCTTCATCTCATCGAGGGACCCTCCCCGACTCGGGTCAACACAGGGAGGTGCAGGCGCCAGAGCCCAGCTTCAAAGTCCGGCAGCACCGTCCACCAGCCACTTGGCCTGGACCGACTGAGTCCAGCTTTCCTGCCCTGGTTTCTGCGATGGTTTTTTTTAGGTGTCGACTTGACTGGGTTAAAGCATACCCAGATAGCTGGTAAAACACTGCTTCTGGGTATGGATGTTCGGGTGTTTCCAGAAGATATTAATGAAATCAGGAGACAGGGCTGTAAGTGTATCTGTTCTCACAGTGTAGGCTCCATCGTCCAGTCGTCCAGTCTGCCCAGGGCCCAGACAGAACAAAAATGAGGAAAAAGGGTGAATTCTATCTCTCTTTCTTTTGGAGCCAAGACATCTGTCTTCTCCTGCCCCCAGATATCGTAGCTCTGGATCCCGGGGCCCTCGCACTCTGGAACAGCAGCCGCCCAGGCCCCCCATCCACGCACACAGGCTCTTGCGCCTGTGGCCTCAGACTAAATTCCACACCAGATCTCCTGGTTCTCCAGCGTGTAGAGGGCAGATTACGGGACTTGTCGGCCTCCGCAATAGTTTGAGCCAATTCCTATAATAAATCCCCTCTTATATGTCTATGTATGGCCCATTGATTCCGTTTCCCTGGGAAATCCTTGTGCAGTTCCCCTCTGTGAAGTGGGTGCATTAGTAGCACGTGCTCACAGGGTGTCGGGGACTCGTGGAGATAAGCCCTGAGTAGAGTTGGTCCAGGCCAGCCTTTAGCTACTCACGTCACCACACCTCGGACTCCTGTAGAACAAGCTCTTTACAACTGAGAACCAGCACTTTCAAAAGAGACACCTGCCTGCTGGGGCTGGGGTGGGCGGGGCGTCGCTCCCCTATCCCAACTGCTCGCGCGCGCGGGGAGCCTCTCTCTAGGGAGGTGGACGAGCCACTGGCGGGGAGCGGAGGCTCAGGCTCACTCCTGCCCCCCAACTTCCAACCTGAGAGCTCAGACAAGTCGCTCGACTCCCTGCACACGGCTTCCCCCTCCGCTCTCCCTGCTGCCTGGGAGGAGGTGACGGTGTAACCAAACACATGGTTCTGAAACCTGACCTTCCAACCCTTCTGGCTTCAGGATCATGATCAGGACACCTGCGATGGGCCAGGGCATGAGTATGTTTGAGAAGCAAAGTCTTCCCGGGGGGTCCTGGTAATCTCCCTGGCTCGGGGCACCTGGATGTGAACAGCTCTGATGGCATGAGGATGACCCACCGCTAGCACCCACGCCATGTCATCTCCTGCCCAGTGACTCTTAGTCTCACCTTCACCACACAGCTGTCCACCCACCCCCATCCTCTGCAGGGAAACTTCCGGGAGCCAATTTGTCATCCCAGTCTTGACTTTTACAAGTTCTCAGAGCAAAAACATCCCCACAAACACAACCTCCTTATGTCCAGTGAACCCTGCACAAAGTTAGAGGGCCCCATCTCCTCTACAAGACGGCCATGCTTCCTGCTACCAGAAAGCCTTCTTTGCTCTGGCTGCCAGGAAGCTCAAAGAAAAATTATATGTTCAACTAAAGCAACTACATTAACCTATATGTTATATTTGTATATTCCTTCTACATAGGATGTTTTCTTTTTCCTATTTCAAAAACATTATTGAGATACTCCATTGACTATGTGTATTTGCCAAAAACTAAGAGGCAGAGAATTCCCCAATGAGGGTAAGAAAATTTCAAGGAAGCAGAGAAGAAGATCACAGCCTTAAAACAAGCCAGGTTTCAGTCTTAAGAGCCGCTGCCCCAGAGATGGACATTTGAGTGAATGCCTCCCACTGTTACCTCCACCGCAGCTGGAGGAATGGCAGAGGGAAGGACCAGGGGCAGGCAGATCTGGAGTCAGAACACCCAGGCCCTAGGCGCGGTGTGCCATGTGGTAGCTGCGTGATCCTGTCCCTCAGGTATCTGATCTGGGAAGTGGGGGCTCACGGGCAGCAGGAAGCCCACTCTCCCTGTGCACCTGACGCTAAAGGAGGCCACGGGGCGGAGGAAAGGAAGGACGCCAGCCCCCTCTGAACAGGAGGAGGCGCCGAGCGTCCAGGCCGGGTCACCTTAAGGGCTTCCTTTTCCAACCTCCCATTGTAGCACCTGCAGGTCCACCTTAAGAAAGATTCGTCAGGGGAACCCCCAAGCGACATCACGCAGGAGACTTTTCCAGGTTTCTGTTTCCTCACCCGTGAGGCAAAGAAGAAAAGTCGCTGACCCACATTCCCGAGCCGGTGGTGGAGAAACGAGGGCGGCTCACACGGCCAGTGCCGCTGGGGGCAGCTCCCGCGCCGACCCCTCACCGCCAGCACAGGAGTGACCGCGTCCGGCAGCCCCGCCGAGGAGGCAAGGGGACGGGACGGAAGCACAGGTCGCCCAAGCAGTCACCAAACCTCCCACAGCAGCCGCCCCCGGGCAGTCGGGCCCTAGGCCGGGTCCTCTGCGGCCGGAGGGGGACGGGAGCGTCCAGCAGGAGCGAAGGCTTCCGTGGGCGAGGGACGCTCTCTCTCCCCAGCTCTGCGGAGTTTTGAGTCACCTGTGCTCTTTATGGCTCTGAAGAACCCAACTGACACAGCAGGAGCCATGGGGACCAGGCCACGGGGAGACGGTCCCCTCGGGTCCGAAGTCGGCTCCGCCGGGAGACAGCGCGGACGCCAGCAAGGCCCAGGCGGCGGCATGGCGGGGTCGCCCGGACAGCCACGGAGGAAGCACGCGTGGAAAGAGTCCGTGGAACGCAGGGACAGGCGACACTCAGCCCGGCTCGCGGAAGTCGGGCAGCACGCGGAGGTGCGGGCTGGGGGGCTGGGGAGGGCGGCCCCGTGCTCTGGTCCCTAGGGGGGCGCCGGCCACACGGGTGCGTTCCTTCGTTTAGCTGGATCCTCGCGGCGCACTTTTCAGGGCGAACATCACACTCGAAAGTAAACGTCTGACAAGAGGGGGCCGCACCTTCCCCGGGGAAGAGGCAGCGATGCCAGAATCCGGAAGAGCCCGCTGCATCTGCCCCTCGTCCCGGGGACAGCGACCAGCGGAGACCTGCATTCTCGGAACGCGCACGAGGAGCCCCCGGCGCTCCCCCTGGCTCCGCGGCCCGCGGGGGCGGTTTCGGAACTGCGAGGGAGGCAGGCCCGCAGCGCCTACGTACCGCACGGCACAAACCGCCCACCTCAACTGCGAGGTACCTAACATTGGTGCCACTGCGTGGTTGACACCCCTCTGGGGGCTCAGCGGAGCGGGGGCTGAGTCTGTAGAGCGCGGTCCCGGGACAGAGAGGGTGTTCTAGAAACAGAGAAGAATGAATCAAGGAGTGTTAGTCCTCACGGCACTTGCCGCTCTCCCCCTCCACGCTTCCTGGCTCACGTGCTCACTCTGTCTCTCTGTCTCTCTGTCTCTGTCTTTGTGTCCCTGTGTCTCTCTCTCTCACACACACACTGACCAAGGAGGCCCCACCCACAGCCTCAGGCCACAGACACACCAAGGGACTGTCCCTCCTGCAGGCCAGATGTCCTGGCAGTAAGAACAGGCAGGACAGGGCGGGGCCCAGCACCTGGCAGACAACACTTCTGGCCCTTGCAGGAGGCCAGACCCCCAAGCACAGCTGGCTGGGCCTCCCCATCGGGTGACCCTGGCCCTCTGGGTGTCCCCGAAGCCTCAGAGACCTCAAATTGCCCCGTGCAAAGGCGCCCCCGTGGCAGCTGCAGTGGCTACCACTCTGTGCAGAGCTCAGACTTCCTGCCCCGCGGCCGCGGTTTCCGCCGCCCACCTGAGTGGTCTCCAGCTCTAGATTTCGCCACCAGCTTGGCGGTTTCTCCACCTCATCTGAACCCAGTGGGGGCTGTGCTTAGCGAAGCAAATGGCAAGGATGCCACTCACACTCGCCAGGGGGAAACTGGTGTCTCCACATCTGGCTTTTGCACTGGAATTCCCGCCTCCTCCTCAACACCCACAGCTGCTGCAGGGCCTGTTCCACAGCAGCCTCTGCTCCCTTCCCTGCCACCCGCAAGCAGAGCACTGAGCCATGCTCGGAGGGAGGGCTGAGGAGCCTGGGAGGTCAGCCCAGCTCCTGGGAACACCGGGGTCTGCAGCGGCTCCCGCCCCACCCGGCTGAGCCCTCTGCTCCCTCTCTCCTCTGCGACTACTCGCCTGTTGCTACCTGGATCCCAGGACCCCTCTCGCCCTCGCAGCACCACTGTGATTGGGTGCTCCACTGTGGGATGGCCAAGTTTATATGCTGTCAGGCACTTTATATCCCCTATAACTCTGCCGCCCAAGCCCTCCTGTGCATGTGTTTAATTTTTACAATCAGGAAGACGGATGGGGAGAGTGACAGCCCAGACACCCTGGAGGGGTGGGCTCCGGCCCTGCCTTGGCGGAACCTGTGCATGAATTCCATCAGGGACCTGAGGTTGTATTTTATGCATAACACCCCAGTGGTTTTTAAATCTCCTTAAACTTTTGATGACTGAGATAAAGGAAAAGGAGGAGGCCGTGTAAATATGGAGCCACTCTCTGGGATGTGCTGCAGGAACCTCCATGGGCCGGGAGCCGAGGCTACTTTGTGTCCTCACATGAGCTCTGTCCCAGCCTCTTTGCTGCACCGGGCACTGCCCATGCCGCACCCCACCACCTTGCACCCAGTGGGCAGAATGGTGGGACCCCCAGGGTACCCCACACCCTGGTCTTTCCAAGACATACCCTAGGATGATGGTGATGACAATGACGATGACAGCAGGAACAAAAAAAAACAAAATGTTAAATGAGAATAAATGCTTCTTTGTAAAACGCTGCTTTCTGTTGATCATAACTCACAATCTAATAAAAGTAACGCTCTTGTTATGCACATACAGCTCTAAACTGGGTCCCCCTCGGTGCCACTTCCAGCTGGGTGGCAGTCCATAGCCCTTCCTGCAAGGCAGTTCTGTAGCCACAACACCAGAGCAGTTGTCTAAATCTGCAAATCCGCTTGTATCCCTCCCCTGCATCCAACGTCTCCACGTCACCCATGGCCTGCGCTCTGCACCCACCTCCCCAAGCAACAACAGCAGCAGTAACAGTAGCAGCAGCAGTAACAGTAGCAGCAGCAGCCAGGTAGTTTGCAGGGATGATGCCATTTCCTGTCCATAGGAAGGCCAGTGAGTCTAACAGTCCAACGAGGCAGGTACTTCCACTTCGCTCATTTCACAAGGCACAGCAAGAATGAGGAGCCTGCCTAAGGTCACAGTGCTGGTCAGTCCTGTCTCCCAGGAAGCCATCCCCGAGGGCTTCCCCCAGGTGTGGCCAGAGTGGCCTGCCGGCTGTACTGCACACAGCATTCCAGACATATCTTATCCCAGGGATATGGCGTATTAATAGCTTGGGGTTGGCTTGTGCAGCTCTCTCAATGCACAGTCTTCCAGACAGACACCATCTGAGTCATTGCTGTGCCCCCAGGACCCAGCACATGACACACAGGAGACACCTGCTGAGAGTCTCTGGATGGCCCCATGTTGGACTCAAGCCACCTGGCCTCCATTAGCTCCGGTGGGCTCTGGAATGTCTCTCCTGGCCCTGGGAGATGCGTGGCTGCACCCCGCAATCAGGCAGGAGGGGCCCTGGGGATGGGGGTAGTCTTCCCTCTTCCTGCTTCTTGAAGTCTTGCTCACACACAGAATCAGGGCACTTACCGCAGCAAGCCACCCTCTGGGGATCCGTTGCATCCACTGGCTCCCTTCAAATTCCTTTGGTCAAGGAGTAAAGTTTAAAACTAAGTCTGCAAAAGGATAGCCCAATTGAGCTCCCAAGTGTAACTACTGTACCAAATTGTAAGCATTTTATTCTGATACGAGGGGAGGCAGGAGGGTCCCACACCGTCGGCAACCTCCCCTGGAGACGCGGGTCTCCCCTGGAGAGCACAGGCGGCCCCCGGGCTGGAGCAGGACTGACAGTCAAGACCTTCCGACCGGAGTCGACTCATCTGCCTCGCGTTGAATGTGATCTCAACATAGCAGCAGACGTCAGCTTCTATCAGAGCCTGGGAAATCATCTTTGAAAAGAGGCAAAATGGTACCAAATGCATAATTTGAAAAACATTGTTTTCAACGTCTTTCCACTTCATTTAGCATTTTGAGGAATGGAGGCTCGATCTTGTAACTATCAAACCAAATTAATCACCTTGAGCCCTGATGGAAGATAAGTGTAACTCTAATTCCAGGCTGCTTTTATCCTTGTAGGATGGCCTTTTAAGTGGGAATATGGGAACTGGTGTAAAATCCCTTCCACTGCGGGTAAACTACCACACTACTAATTCTGGACAAACTAGACCTGCACTGGTGAACGTGGCCGCCAGCCGCTGACTGCACGTAGCCACCGGATGCCTGCAGTGTGGCTGATCTGAGTGCAGATGTGAAACATGCATAGATTTCAAAGACTTAGCTGAAAATATGTAAAATATCTTAATAATTTTTATACTGACTACATGTTGAAATGTCAAAATTTACAGTATAGGGAAGCAAATAAAATATATGATTCCACATTAATTTTCACAAAATTAACTTCATCTGACTTTTAAAATTTGTGTATTGTATCTCCTAGAAAATTCAAAATTCCCTATGCGGCCCACAGTATGTTCCTGCTGCACACTGCTAGTCTACACAGTGAAATATTATGGAGCAACCGGACGATGTGCACCCAGAGTTTGCAAATGACCTGGGGAGACACATGGGATGTAATTTTAAGTGAAAAAAGGCAAGAAAAAAATGTATTTAGAGGATAATTAAAACCATGTAAAATATACATAGATGTTTATAGAGATAGAGACAAAAATAAAAGACAGGAAGGAAAGTCAGCTAGAATAGTCATCGCAGAGTGATGGGATTAGAGTTGATTAAAATAACCTCTTTTATACACTTCTAAATGTTCCTCAGAGGGGTTTTTATTATGTTTATTATCAAAGAAATATAAATGTTATTTAGAAAAGAAATTATTTCTTATAATAATTAGTATTGTTAGACGCAGCTCAGTACCTTGCTTGATGTTTGCTAAAGTAAATAATTTACAAACACACTTGGACCTTATTTAACCTTCAGCGGCATCTCGTCACGAAACATACCATTTCTGTGAAGAACTCATTTGCAAAGAATTCCATTTTTGAGTTAGATCACAAAACGTTTTCTTCAAGTTAGTGCTCAAGGCAGCAACAAAAGATGATCTAGTTAAAAAAAAAAAAATCGGAGGTCACTGTTACAATATCACATTGGGAAGAGAAAGACCATGGCCAAAGTTTGCTCCTCCAAAATTCACTCCTAGTTGTTTGTTGCCTGAATGAAAAGGGAGAAAAACGATACCTGGGAAAATATCTCATAATTTCCTGACAGCTGATCTTTTGCGTGGGCTACATTTGAAGAGATGATAAGAATTCTCTAAGCTAGAGAAGCGCTAATGACAGTTCTGGCCTGATCTTTGGCCGAGTTAGTTGACCCTGGAGGAGTCCCATGGCAACGACCTCCATGTGGAAACCTGAGCTCTTCCTGGGTTGCACAGGCCACCCTACTACGCATCCATCCACCCCTCCATCCATCCGTCTGTCCACCCATCCATCCGTCCGTTATGTTTTTGTGGACAACTGACTCTGGCTGAGAACCATCCTAGGCACTGGCGACATGGCAGTGAACAGAAGAAACAAAAGCTTGCTCTCAGGGAGCCAATATGCCAGCAGAAGTCACGCAACAGACAAGTTAACATGTCCTCATGATCATCTCAGAAAAGGACTACTGCTTCCAGGAAAATAAAATTGGGCAACGGGGGAGGGCAGAACATCTCAGGCACAGAGGGCAGGTGCCAACGTCCTGCAGCAGGAAGCCCTTCGGCCTGTGTGAGGAACAAAGTGTCTGGTGTGGCTGCAGCGGCCGTAGGTGGGGCCAGAAAAGTGGGCAGGGCCAGTTCTGATAGAGCTGGGAGGTGATAAGGGACGTGGACTTCACTCTAGTCTCAACCGGAAGGCACTGGAGAGCTTCCAGCAGGGGCGCCGCTGCCCTGTGAACAAGGAACACTGGGGGGGGGGGGGTGAAGATGAAGCCAGGAGCCCTTTGGGGAGGCTGCTGTGGTCACCAGGTGAGAGACGAGGGTGACCTGGGGGCTCATCACTCCAGAAGAGACACTTCTGGGCTCCACTCAGGACACACGGGACCAGCTGCGGCTGGCGTTGGCTCAAGGGCGCAACCCTTGCAGCGCAGCGATGCGGGGCAGCGATGCGGGAAGAAGAGCACCCTCACACGTGAGATCACCCGCCTGAGTCCTTAAAATACTTAAATGTCCCAGATCACACTCTCAGCAAAAATATTCCCTTTAGGTCTCAGAGGCTCAGTCCCACTTAGTTTCCCTGTTTTTCATTTACCCCGAATGGTTCCAGCTGGGTCTGGAAACAGATGTGTCAACACAGTGCCTGCCCGTGAGAGCTTCCCGGGGACCAGGAAACAGGTCGTCAGTTGCAATCTCGGCGGAAATCCTGATCCTGTCAGAGGCTTCCCCAGCCCCACGTGGCTGGGGCGTGTCTGGAGCAGGTTCCCGCTGGCAGGAGCGAAGGGCAGGATGCCCCAGGCTGGCCAGACTGACACTGTGCTCGGAGGTCTGGCACACGCCCGCGATTCTCTGGGTAACCTGCCTCCCAGGAATCTGCCCGAGCTGCCTGCTCTCTGATTAACTACCTTTCGGATTTTATCAACGGCTGTTCCTTTTCTGGCTCCCACCCAGACCCCTCTGGGTAGTGACACGGACCCAGTGATCCTGGCATCTGGAAGCACTTTTGCCTTGAAGGAGCCAGTTCCCTCTTGATGGGGATCATCAGTTCAGCTTCCAGCCAGCAGACCGGAGAGTCTCCGCCGGGGCCCAGACCCACGGGATGCCGCCGGCGGTGTGCGAAGTGTCCCTGCTTCGGGCCACTGTGCTGGGGGCATCCACAGACCTGCCCATGCCCCTGGCCCTGTGGGGGAAATGAGCGGATGCCAACATGTCCAGACCACGTGCGCGTGCACGCAAATGCATCGCACACACGCGGTGCTCTTCCAGCAGTCAGCCCAAGGAACTAGACGCTGGAAGGGGTGTGGCTGAGGCAGAGACACCGGCCCGTTGTGGAGCAGCTGCCGTGCGCCCGGCTCAGCTCTGGGCTATATACGTCGGGACAACGAGGACAGCAGTGTGGTCCTCAGCCGCCAGGAGTTCAGCGTGAAGAGGGGAGGCAGTGAGAGGCACGGACGGTGGAGATGGAGTCTGTACACTTTGAAGGCCAAGTGGAAATCGCCCCAGGCTCTGTCCCCCGTTCCTGCACTCCTGCCACTCCGTGGGCGTTGTTTTTCCCATTCTGACGATGGTGACAATGGCGACAGTGGCATGGACCAGTTCCAGAGCATCCTAGCTCCGGTGGCATTCCACCCCACACAGAGTCCAGACTCAGCACGTGTTCAGACTCCTGCTGAGTCAGGGCCGCTCCTGAAAGCCACTTACGGTGCAGCCTCGATGGTTCTGTGTATCTGACCCTCACGACTTAAACACGGAGCATGGAGAGGGCAGATTAAGAGCACACGTGTAAACTATGAACGCATTGTACTATTCAGATTGCTCCCTTTTTTGCCAAGTGTGTATACTTTAATTCAAAAATACTCATGCATTGAAAACATATGACCAACTATACAGCATTTCTATAAGTTGATCAGGCTCAAGTCCTGTGACCCAGTTTTTAAAACGACCTAGTTGGACGTTTCCAGCAGAACATTATTTTCTTGCAGTAACTTGGGAAACAGCAGACAGGCATGAACGTGCTCCCAGCAGCCTGCACACAGGAGCAAAGCCACAAAGAGCCCTGCCAAGAGCCCCAGAACCCCCCCTCCACCCTGTTCTTTCCCCACACACGGAGGAGGGGAGAGGCCAACCTGAGGATGCAGTCGCCTGTTTTAATAAACAACTCTGCCAGCCTGCGAGTAATGTCTCCACCACACTTGCCTCTCCATAAAGCAGCTTAGGAGGTCTGGAATCCTGAATCCCTCTTTCGTGGCCCAGGCCACAGTCACATATGACCCTTACTCCCTGGCTCCCCGGCACTGGCCCCTGAGAATAAGTGGGCTGCAAGGGCTCCTTCTCCTAAAACCGGCTCCTGAAAGCCCAAAACCTCTAAAGTTTCTTATCCTTACCAGCTTCCTTCCAAGGCCCTTCAGCTAAGCCTTCAGGTTCACCCCTTCACAGCCTTGCACCCTACTTCCCTCCCTGCCTCGGGGCATTGGGGTCTGAAGGACATTTTCTAGACCCCTGTAGAAGAAGCAATTCCGGATCAAAGCTCTGACCCAGCCAGAGCTCACGGAGAGGGGCACAGCAGACGCAGACAAATTCCAGGACTCTCCTCAGCATGGACTCGTTAGGCACCCACATGTGCAGGGGCAGGGGTGAGTGGGGGAGCACCCTAGTCCCGGGCAGCCTTCCTGCCTGACTCCCCCTGTCTGGAAGGCCAGGGTGGGCGGAGGGTCCCCTCTGGGCCCCCACGGCCCCTCCCCACTGAGGAGCCCGCCCTCCCTCCATCCCTCCATAATGGGCCTGCCTCTCCCTGCCAAGGTTTTAAAAGCGTCTGGGCACAGGTGCGGGCGCCGCCAGCCTCCGGGACCAGTGAGCGGAAACCCGGCGGAGGAAAATGAGGCCGCCTAGCCACAGCGCCATTATGTTCTCCCAGAACGTGCAATGCTCCCAAATAAATGTGTCTCCAGCATTATAACACCACAATATTCATACGGCTCATTACTGGTTTTAATTTTGCCCGTTGCTTATTTACTGCCTCCTTCCCCACTTTATTGCCAAGGTGGAAGAGTTACTCATCCAAGCCCAGAACAGAAGGGCCCCAGGGCGGAATCTCTCCAGAAGCCTGGGCTGCCCACAGGCCCCGCGGGGCAGGGCAGGCTGGCCCAAACCCACGCACACACAGCGCCAGAGGTTTCTGCCCATGGCTCTTCCTGCCACCTCCCTGACACGCCGACTAAATGCTTTTCCTGCCCGTGGACTGGGCTCCTCCTCCTTCCTATGACCAAAGGCTGTGCGGCCACCTCCCGGGGCTTACAGACGGGGCCATGATGCTGCACGGTGACCACCTGTGGAGTCTGATGACATTGACACCCACAAAGGCCCCTCCAGGTAGACCAGGCACTACCACATACCCTCCACAAGCAGGGGCTCCTCCTGGCTGTGCTGTGCTCAAGGGCCAGCCCCCTCCTCCTGGGTGCTGCTGGGGTCCCAGAAGCTGCACCTGTCAGAAGCAGAGGGGCAGCAGTGCCCTTGCTGAACCGCACGGGGACTGGGGGTGGCCTTTCATTTCTGGAGACACCGCCAGGAAAGTAAAATCCTTGAGGCAAAGAGAGGATGGAAAAGAATGACTTCCTTACTACACTTTGTAAAAATGTGGAATTAATGCTTTTTGATTTAAACTTGAAAAGCGCAGAATAGTATCTAAAGAAGCAAATCACTATGCCTGTCCTCACATCAGAGGAAATCTCTTAACCTTTCAGCACTTTGGGATCTTCTTTATAAATTCTTTGCCCAGGCCAATGTCTGTAAGAGTCTTTCCAACATTTTCTTCTCAAATTCTTGTAGTTTCATGCCTTAGGTTTAAGTCTGTTAACCCCCGTGAGTTGATTTTTGTGAGAGGTGAGAGGTGTAGATCCTGTTTCAGTTTTCTACATGTGGCTACCCAATTCCTAGCACCATTTACTGAATAAGGATTCTTTTCCCCAGTGTATGTTTTTGTCTGCTTTGTCAAAGATTAGATGCCTATATGAGGATGGTTTTATATCTGGGTTCTCTGTTCTGATCCATTGGTCTATGTCTCTGTTCTTGTGCCACTACCCAGCTGTTTTAGTTATTAAAGCCTTTTAGTATAGCTTGAAGTCTGATAAATTGATGCCTCAAAATTTTTTCTTTTTGCTTAAGGTTGCTTTGGCAATATGGGGTCTTCTCTGGTTCCATACAAAGCATAGAATTATTTTTTCTAGATCTGTGAAAAGTGATGTTGGTATTTTAATAGGGATTGCATGGAATCTGTAGATCACTTTGGATACTATAGACATTTTAACAATGTTGATTCTGCCGACCCATGAGCATGGTATGGTTTTCCACCTGTTTACGTCCTCTGCTATTTCCTTCCTCAGTGTTTCATAGTTCTCCCTGTAGAGGTCTTTCACCTCCTTAGTTAAATATATTCCTAGGTATTATACTTTCTTTGTTGCTATTGTGAAGGGTATTGAGTCTTTGACCTGGTTCTCAGTTTGACTGTTGTTGGCATATAGGAATGCTAATAAGCTCAATCAGGAATGAAAAAGGAGAAATTACAACTGATACCACAGAAATATAAAATATCATCTATGAATACTATAAAAACCTCTATGCACATAAACTTGAAAATGCAGAGGAAACAGACAAATTCTTAGAAACACAAAGCCTCCCTAGGCTCAATCAGGAAGAAATAGAATTCCTGAACAGACCAATATCAAGCACTGAAATTGAAGCAGCAATAAAAAACCTTCCTAAAATAAAAGTCCCAGACCAGATGGTTTCACACCCGAATTTTACCAGATCTACAAAGAAGAATTGGTGCCTATTCTGCAGAAATTATTCCACAACATCAAGAAGGAAGGAATCCTCCCCAACACATTTTATGAAGCCAACATCACCCTGACACCAAATCCAGGAAAGGACACAACAAAGAAAGAAAACTACAGAATATGAATTATGAATATTATGAATATAGATGCAAAAATTCTCAACAAAATCCTAGCAAACTGAATTCAGTGCTTATCAAAAAAATAATCCATCACGACCAAGTGGCCTTCATCCCAGGGATGCAGGGGTGGTTCAACATATGCATATCTATAAATGTAATTCACCACATAAATAGAAGCAAAAACAAAGACTATACGATCCTCTCAATAAGTGCAGAAAAAGCACTTGACAAAATTCAGCACTCTTTTATGATAAGAACACCTAACAAAATAGGCATAGACAGGACTTATCTAAACTCATTACTTTCAAAATGTTAGTTCTCTCCCAATTGAGCTACAGGTTCAATAGATTTCCAATTAAAATCCTAGTATGCTTTTTTTTAATTAATAGAAATTGACAAGGTGATTCTAAAATTTACTTGTAAAAGCAAAGGTCCAAGAATAGCCAAAACAATTTTATAAAGAACAACTTTGGAAGTATCACAATACCTGATTTTAAGGCTTCATACAAAGTAATAGTGATCATGACAGTGTGGTGTGGGCATAGGAATAGATACTGATCAATATAACAGAATAGAATGACCAGATATAGATCTATGCATATGTGGCCAATTGATCCTTGACAAAGGGACCAGGGTGATTTATGGGAAAGGGACAGTCTTTCAACAAATGGTGCCGAAACAACTGTATAGCTATATGGGAAAAAAATCACAACCTTTAAAAAAACTTAAATGTAAGTTACCTAAAAGTAAGAGCTAAAACCAAAAGACTTATAGGAAAAAAAGGTAACTGAAAACTACTATGACCTTGGGTTAGGCCAAGAATTCTATGACACAGAAAATGAAAATCCAAAGAAAATATTGATAAATTGGATTTCATCCAAATTAAAAACTCCTGCTCTTCAAAATACATAATTTAAAAAATGAAAAGTCAAGTCACAGACAGGGAGAATATATTTTCAATATACAATAAAGAATTTGTATCCAGAATATATAAAGAGTTCTTGTAGCTCAACTACAGGAAGACAAAGAACCCAATAGGAAAATAGGCAAAAGATTTGAACAGATAATTTCCAAAGAAGATATACAAATGTCATTAAGCATAGGGAAAAAAGCCCATCATTAATCAACAGAGAAATTAAAATTAAAACCCCACAATGATATACCACTTCATACACATTAGAATGGCTAAAATTAATAAGACTGAAAATGCAGGCACAGGCAACAAAATAAAAAATACATAAGTTAGACTTCACAAAAATTTAAAAATTTTGTGCATGAAAAGACACTGCCAACAGAGTAAAAAGGTGTGATATTGTGAAATATATATTTGGTCTTGGGCCTCCTTTCCAGGCATACAACTCTTGAAATTCTTTGACTCTCCAGAAGGATGTCTTTTTGTATACTGATGATTGACTGATGGCTGCAGCCCTGCGTAGCCTCAGGACAGGGCTGGTCACCAGAAAGACCAAGGCAGGATTAGAGGATTGGAATTGTCAGCCCTAAGCCCAACCTACAGAAAGGGAAGAGGGGCTGAAGGTTAAGTTGTTCATCAATAACTAGCAGTTAATCATTTCTACACAGTAATAAAGCTTCCATGGAAAACCCAAAGGAGCAAGGTCTGAGGAGTTCCCAGATAGCTGCATATGTGGAGGTTTCTGGAAGGTGTTGTGGCTGGGGAGTGCATGAAAGCTCCATGCCCCTTTCTCCACTCACAGCCCTGTGCATCTCTTCCTCTGTACCCTTTATAACATCCTTTACAATAAACTGGTAAAAGTGCTTCGCTGAGTTCTATAGCCACCCTAGGAAATTAATCCAACCCAAAGAGGAGGTCCTGGGAACCCCAACTTGAAGCTGGTAGGTCAGAAGTTCGCAAGGCTCTGACTTGAGACCGTTGTCTTACAGGCATCTGGTATCTTCTATCTCCACAGAGATAGTGTCAGAATTGAACTGGAGACACCCAACTGGTGTCCACTGCAAAACTGATTGCTTACTTGGTGTGTGGGGGAAAACCTTCACATATTTGGGCACCGAAGTCTTTTGTGTTGATTATTGTGGTGTAAGAACAGAGAAAAAAACAGTTTGAGATTTGGGCTACTCAAAAGGCAACTTGCAGAATGGGAGAAAATATTTGCAAATCATATATCTGATAAACAATTTGTATCCAGATCACATAGAGGACTCCTAAAACTCAACAACAACAGAAAACAACCTAATTAACAAATGTACATCTTCTTGTCCAGTGAAGACATACAAAGGATCACCAGCCACGTGGAAAGGAGCTGAACATCCCTAATCACTAGGAAAATGTAAATCAAAACCACAGTGACACACCACCTCACAGCCATTAGGGTAACCACTGTCAACAAAACAGAAAGTAAGTGTTGGTGAGGATGGGGAGGAATTGGGACCCTTGTGCACTGTTCTGAGGACTATAAAATGGTGCAGCTGTTTTGCAAAAGCAGACATTGGTTCCTCAAGAAACAGAATCACCATATGATCCAACAATTCCACTTCTGAATATATGCTCAAAAGAATTAAAAGTACGTCCTTGAGATATTTTTTGTACACCCATGTTCGTAGCAGAATTATTAACAATATCTAAAACACGGAAGGAACCCAAGTGTCCATCAGAGGACGAATGGACAAACAAAATGTGCTCCATACATACAACAGTTTACTCAGTCTCGTAAAGGAAGGAAATTCCGACACGTGCTGCAACATGGATGAACATTGAGGATGTTATTATGCGAAGGGAAATGAACCCGTCACAAAGAGAAAGACGCTGCCTGGTTCCACTCTATGAGGTGGAACAGTCATAGTCATAGAGGTGGCATGTAGCATGGTGGTTGCTGGGGACCGAAGGAAGCGGGTGCTGGAGAGCTTTTGTGTAACGGGTGTGGAGTTTCGATTTCGCGAGATGACAAGAGCTCTGGAAATGGACAGTGTTGATGGTTGCACAACCACATGAGGGTCCTCAATGCCACTGAGCCACACACTTAAAAATGGAGGGTCAATCTTATGCTACGTGTACCACCATTAAAAAAAACATAAGGAAACGACAGCTGAAAATACCAAATGTTGGAGAGAATGAGGAGTAACCAGAACTTTTATACACGACTGGCGGGAATGTAAAAGGTACAATGTCTTTGGAAAACGGGCGATTTCTTACAATAGTAAACATGTGTCCAGTATGTTAAACCCAGAATATTTTATTGAGTATATTTTACTCAGAATATCAACTATACAAGGGCTGTCTGGAAAGAATCCAGCCACCATTAACATAACGAGAATACTGTCTAGATGGCCCTAGTATACCTAACATTTTCAGTTAAAACAGAGACATATTTCTGCACAAAAATTTACACACAAATGTTTACAGAAGGTTTATTTGTAGTAATCAAAACAGGGAACAACAGAAATACCCATCAACAGGGGAATGGACAAACTGTGGCATATCCATACGAGGAATACCGCTCAGTTAATAAAATGGAACGATCTGAAACGCAACGATATGCACGCATGCACCAATTGTGGTGATAAAACCACCATTTAGGGACCCAGAAAGCTTCACACTGTGTGATCTCATTGAGATGACAGCCTGGGAAAGAAACAAAAAGCCAGAGACAGTGGCGAGGACAGGAACTGACTGCAGGGGCAGAGGACATTTCTGTAGCTGTGTAAACACCGTATCTCGGTTCCATGGTGGTGGTCACACAATTGTATACGTTTGTCAAATGGCACAGAACTGTTCACTCAAAAAGGTGACTTTTTGGCAACAACAACAAAAAATAGTATATGCAAGAAACCTGGATTTTAAAAAAGGGTCTTAAAAGAAATATATAAAGAAAATTCAAAGATTTTTCTTTTTTTGAGGAAAAATGCAAACCTGTGTTTCTGGATAAGAAGACAATATTTCAAAGATGCTAATTCTTTCCAGATGAGTGTATTGGACTTACACAGTTCCAAACAAAATCCTAATGGCTCTTTTTTGGAAGAGAGATGAAACTTGATGAAATGATTTTAAAATTTATGGGGAAAAGTCAATTGCCAACAGGGCCAAAGAAAGTTGAGAAAAAGAAAACAGTGAGGGAAAACTGCTTTTACTCCACGCACTCGAGCACTGATCGCCACCCGGGTTGTGCGTGTGCACGAGTGTTTGTCCGCACGGCTGTGCACTCCTGTTCTCTGGTGGGCAGCGGGCACGGTGTGAAGAAGGGAAGGATCATTTGCCAAAATCACTTACGAAAACTTTACTAGAACTTCTCAGGGAAGAAAATGTGATTCAAAAATAAAATCGTGCTCAGTCCTGTTGTTCTTAATTTTCAAAAAGTAATATATTTTTAAAAGCATACAGTAAATGATAAAGAGATTCTTTTATGCATCGGAGAAGAGAAAATATGCGATTAATTAAAAAACAAAACTGAAAGCTTTCTTTACCCAAAGTAACTGGATTAGATAATGGGATGAATGTAATTTTTTTAAATGTCAGGAAATAAATATTTACCTAACTTTGAAATGCAGATTGATTTCAAAGAAAGGTGGCAAAAATGCGATAATTTTCTACCTTTATTCTTCTTGCCTCTCTGTGCGCAGTGATGTAGTGAGCACTGCGCCACGCACTGGGGAGGATTCCACCATAAAACGGGTTTTTCTTGCTGTTCTTGTTGTTGTTAACTTGCCTGGCTTGCTTTCTGTATAGAATTTAACAATATATAAAAATTACCAAGAAAAAAGTAGGAGACATCTGAAGCCTCTCAACCTTGAAATAACCATCAATAACACTTAGAATCAACTTTTTATGTACAGATTTTCTTCACTCATAGAAACATGTACATGTACGTATTGTGCACAAGTGAGATAATAACACACGTCCCCTTCTCTCACACCTTCTCTCTCCACCGCACGCCACGCCTGCTCTGCCAGGTCACCTGTGGTAACAACCTACATGTCTGTCCACACTCATGTAATTCTGTACATGCCCACACACAGAATTCTCCACAGTCCTATTTCTTTTTTTTTTGGAGACAGAGTCTCACTTTGTTGCCCAGGTTAGAGTGAGTGCCGTGGCGTCAGCCTAGCTCACAGCAACCTCAAACTCCGGGGCTCAAGCAATCCTCCTGTCTCAGCCTCCCGAGTAGCTGGGACTACAGGCATGCGCCACCATGCCCGGCTAATTTTTTCTATATATATTTTTAGTTGTCCAGATAATTTTTATTTCTATTTTTTTTTAGTAGAGATGGGGTCTCGCTCAGGCTGGTCTCAAATTCCTGACCTCGAGCGATCCACCCGCCTCGGCCTCCCAGAGGGCTAGGATTACAGGCGTGAGCCACCAAGCCCGGCCTCCACAGTCCTATTTCTACATGTGTGTACGAACATATATGTATACCCTTTGGAGGACTGTTCATTGTTTGATTTAGAAAATGGCATATCTTACCTATTTTTCTGCATTTTATTTTTCTTACCTGGCAACATCTCTCAACAGCTGCTCAAAGCCCCTGAACGCAGCTCTACCTCCTTCCTTTCAGTGGCTGCATGCGATTCCACGGCGCAGTTGTGGCCCACCTTCTTCAGCCATTTCCGTGGGCAGCATTTGCTCTGTTTTCGGTTTCATGCCCGTGCAAAGAACGCTGCAATTAACACCCTTGTACGTCTGTCCTTGTGCACCAGTTTCTTCAGTCCCACGGGGTAGTTTCACAGAAGGGCAACTGCACGCTTAGATGGCAGATATATTTTAAAAAATTAAAACGATGCTGCCAGACAGCCTTCCCAAAAGGTTGTAACATTTCACACTCTCACCAGCCACATAGCAGAGTATCCCTTTTCTTCAAGCCTGTCAACAGTATTTGATAACACATCTTTTTTACATTTTTGAACACAAAATCTCATTATTAATCTAAGTTGCATTTCCTTGACCACTATTGAATTATTTTAAACAGCAAAACAGTAAACCATTTCAATTAAGCTTAAGAATTATATAGAAATCTCCACTATGACTATTATTATTATACATGTTTCTTAAATGTTCTATCATTGCACTGTCCCGTAAAAATTTCTGCAATGATGGAAATGTTCCATATTCTCTGCTATCCAATATGATAGCCACGAGCCACATGTGACTACGGAGCACTTGAAATGTGGCTAGTATGAGTGAAGGAATTTTTAATTTCATTTAATTCAAATTCAAATATCTGGATGTGACTAGTCACTGCTATATTGGATAGTGCTGTTCTAGAATATATAAGACAAAATGTTAAAATAATTGGTATAAACATTAAAAAATGCACACAAGTTTCTCTTTTTGACAGTTGTATACCTAAAAACTTACAATTTTTTATTGATATTAAGAAAATAACTACTAGAAATAATAAAAGACTCTTCAGATAACTACATATTAATATAAGCAAAATATACAAAAATCAATAGCTACTTAGTATGAATACTAAGCACCTGGTGATTAGGTAAAAATTGTTTCATTTACAATGGCAACAAAAATAACAAAACACTAAAGAATAAATTTAACAGGAAAGCTACGTGACACATATGACACAAGTTTTAAATTGTAATAAAAGTAGTAAAACAAAACCAAATATGTAGAAAGGTATACCATACCCTTGGATGAGAAGATATATCATCGTGTACATCAATTCTTCTAAAATTAATCTATGAATTTCATCAATTCCAACTAGAATTCCAGAGGGTTAAAATGATCCTCGACTTCATGTTGAAGAATACACCTAAACCATGACAAAAATCTATGAAAAAAGAGTGGTGACTTACTCTATGACTTACCAGAATCTTTTCAAAAGCCACTGTAATAAAGTTAATATGGTATGGACATAAGAATACACAAAGAGATTCATGGAAACTAATTGAAAATCCAGAATTTGATCCCAGTATATGTAAAGTTAATAGTTAACAAATATAGTGTTTCATTTGGTACAGAAAAAAAACATACTATTTAATAAATAATGCTGTCAAACTGGTTACTCTTATAAAAATTTGTATTCCATAACCATAGGCAAAAATAAGGTTCAGGTGGATAAAAGGCTCAAACGAAATAAAGAAATTTTTCAAGAAAATCATAAGACACTCATTGCACCATCCAGGGGTTAATGCAGCCTTCCTAAATAAGAACGGAAACTCAGAATTTTCAAAAGCACAAGGAGGTATTATCTGACCCTACACAAATTTAAAACATGCACTTGACAAAATATACAGTAAATAAATACACAAATAATATATTTGGAAAATAATATTTGTAATAAGGTTAATTTCCTTACTGTACAAAAAAAACTCAGGCAAACTAATTAGAAAAAGACAAATAAGCCAATTTAAAAAAAATAAGGAGGAATCATGAAGATAAAATTTACAGCTCTAATGCAGAAACTAAACAAAATTAGAGAAGATGCACGAGTCACCTCTGGCTGCACAAGTCCCTTGCTCTGCTGTGTCTCCCTGCATTTCTGGTGACAGTCTGCAGTTTCTCAGAGCACAGGAGGAAAGTCACTACCACTGCCACAACCACAGAATTCTGAGGACAATATGGTAGGTTTCACATCGTGCAAATTAAAAACTGTATATGTCAAAAAAATCAAAAGCAAAAGAAAAGGCACATAGGCCCATTGGCATAGACACACCTCTCCTGTCAGATGTTCCTAACCCTGCGGGCCAGGTACGGAGGGCGAACACCACCAACACCACAGACCAGACCCAGAATGCCCGAGTCTGCCAACGACCCTGTGGCCCTTCAGCCTTAGAAATGTGGGCTTCCAAGGAGCCGATGGGGCCACTTCCCTCAGCCTCCTGATGGGGGGTTGTGCCACCTCCACCGGACAGTCAGCCCCAGTTAACCAGGAGTTCACCCTGCCCAAAGAAGCTGACTTGTTCCACTGAAGCAGGGTGACAGCCTTCCTCTTTCTGAACCCACAAATCTTCCAAGTTCTGCACAACGGGATGGTTTGTTCTGTTGGAATCTTTAAGCAATTCTGACCAGTGGGATAAACTCATGCGTGGCCTTCACCTTGGGCAGAGGGAAGCCTGCCAAGACCTCACCTGCTCCTTAGAGGTGGCTGTCTCTGCATCTCACCAGCTCTGAGCGGTGGCTCCTGAACTTCCCTGACTGCGACACTCCCCTGAGACAAGGTAGAAACATCAACTCCCCAGCCTGGACCTAGATGTGCTTCCTCAGAATCCCCGGGTGTTGGTATTTTAAAATGCCCCAAGGGGATTCTGATCCGCACTCGGCTTTTGGAAAACCTCAGCTCAAAGGAGCCCAAACCCAGGCATCTTCAAAAAGCTACCAACACATTTAGGTCAGGACCGGAAACCCCTCCTTGCTGTCTACTGAGAACGTTAAGGTAAACAGCTGACGCCTCCCGTGGTCCTTCCTGGTTTACAAAGTACGTTCTCCACGACTGCATCTGAAGCTCATAGCAAGTCACCAAGTGACACATTTTTACCATGAAGACAATGAGTCACTGAGTAGTAACGGAAGTGATGTTTTCAGGACACTGCATGGCAGAAAAGCAACTTTGTCCATGACTTGCTCTTACCTTGAGCCTAAATTCTGAGTGAACAGTCGGTTCAAACTCAAACTCCGCCCATTCGGGATTTCTCCTCCCTCCTGCTCCTGGGGCATCAGGCTGGCGGGAGGCAGGACGCTGTCTGACTTGGGTCAGCCTGTGTCCATGCACACCTGCTGAGCTGTGTGGGTCCTTTTCTGCCCTTTGCTGATATCTCAGTCCACTCCAGGATCAGCAGGGATGGGCACAGCTCCCAGCTGGTGCCTGGCCCCATGTCCTCGACGTACTGTGTAGCGCAGCTGTACTCGCCAGATCAGGAGACCCCTCCTGCCTCCCCTCTGAGCCTTTTCTGGGGCCCTGGAGAAGCGGCTGCTCCTCTCTCCTTTGGGGAATGGAGGAGCTTGAAGGCTCCCTTGCTGAGGTCACTTTGCCACCAGGCCTATGCCACTGAGGTGAAGCTAGGCCTGGGTGGGGGGCCACGGGGCCTTCAGCTTCACAGCTCCTCACTGGGAAGTGACTCCAGGGGCCGTCTGTTCTCAGATCCTCAAACCTCCCTGCTCACGGAGAAGGGAGGGAGGCCCCGTCCCTTCCAGGTAGCTATCGTCTCCCGTTCCGTAAGGACGTTCACCTCCTTTCCTTCCGAGTAGAACGGGGGATTGGCCAAACAAGTACTCTTCTACACTTAATTTTAGAACAAACATTTGCCCTCGGAAACTCAAAAGATTAAAAAATAATAATAAGTGTCCTGTCTCCCTTTGCATTCCTGCTCTAGGTGTGTGTCTGAGGGTGAGGGCTGGGGGCTCCTTAGCAGTGGGAACTGGGACGGAAGAGATTGCTGAGGTTAATGGTTAATCTTTCTAAAATAAAAATCAGTACAGTGACTATTATGGTTATAGTTAACAACGCCACGTTTTAAAATAGCTGGAAGAGAGTAATTCGGATGTTCCTATCATAAAGAAAAGATAAATATTTAAGGTGATGGAAATCCCAATTACCCTGGTTTGATCTTTGCATGTTACACTCATGCATCGAATTATCACGTGGACCTGGAGAATATCTACATCTACTATACACCAGCAAAAACACTAGTAAAGTTAATGCTTGGCAATATTATCCCCCCGCCCCCCGCACTGAACTGACTGAATTTCTAAGGCCTCAGGTGAGCCAGAGCGGAATCGGGCCGGAGCTCAGGGCCCCTGGCGAGGAGGCAGGAGTCTGCGGGCGGAGCCCCTCTGCAGGGGCTTACCGCTGTCTCCACCTCCGTGCCCTGGGAGCCCCCCAGGGCGAGGCCCTGCTGACAGGCAGGTGAGTCCAGGGTGGGGAAGCCTCCCTCAGGCCAAGGGCCCCCCTCCCTGTTGGCGCAAGCGTGCTGCCCAGGACAAGGACCCCGGGGGGTGGGGGCCTCGCGAGGGTCTAGTGCAGCTCCACCGCACGGGGAGGCCTTCCTGCTCCCTGCCCCGGGGCCCCACGCCCTGCACGCCGGGCAGGGGAGTGAGTGCAGCGCTGCTCCGAGGGCGACTGATTCTGCACCCGGAGCCGCTGGCTCCTGGCCGGCGCCTCCGACGACTGACAGCCTCACACATCTCTGGGTATACTGCCAGGGGCTTATTAACCATTGTCATTAATGCCTCGTGTGTGCGCACCAGAGTGCCTTTCACCCCAGCTCACTCATCACAACAGAGGTCTCACCTGTGGGGAGGTGACCCAACGCCTGGCTTCCAGGCTTGGCACGGATTTCCGGGGCTAAACTGTCGAAGGGCCGGGGCCACCTTCCACGCTCGGTTGTCTGCGGTGATGGAGCCCGACACCCCAGCAGGTTCGATGCCTACCCCACTGCGGGGGTCTAGGGGCCTCCTCTGTAGGAGCATCTGCAGAGCCCACCTCCGGAGCCCACGCCCTCCTCCCCGCCAGCCCGGAGCCGCACACGAGGCAGCGACAAATCGTCAACCGCTTCCACGCTGGAATGTGGATATAGGGCACACTGAAGTTCAGAGCTCCCGAGGGATTATTTAGTCCAAACTCTTATTTTCCTAGATGAGAGTACTGAGACCCAAAGAAAGTTCTGCACCAGCTCAAGGTCACCAACCTAATAATAATGTGGTAAAGTCAAAAGGGCTTTTCTCCATGAGTGCTTAACTAGGATTTGAGAATGCCCAGAAGTATTCACTACACTGAAATTTTCAAGGCAATAATGACATTTATTGAGTGCTTGGTATGGGCTATAGGAATTGTTTTCTTTTGTTATTACTTTTATCATTTTTTAAAAAATTTTATTTTCCATAAATGACTGTTGGATATTTATTTATAATACTTGTTATTATTGTTGTTTTTAAATGCATACAGTTGCTAGACACCATTTTAAGCATGTAACTTTTTTAAGAAATCATTTAATCTTCTTGAAAATGACAATTCTATAAGAAATACACTATTCTCATTTCATACTATTCATACTATTTTCTTTTCACGAAGGAACTGAGGCACAGAAATGATACGTAACATGCCCAGGGTTATACATGCTATTTCAAAGTTTGCACACCAAGAATTAAATGCAGGTAGGCTGGCTACAGATTCTCAACTATTAATCTTTACCTTCTGTTTTCAGAAAAGTATCATTTTAAACTTCATAAATAATTGTATGTATATGTGCATTGTCTGCTGTATGAGTGTTGGTCTGACTGTTGGGAATACGGCGGAAAACAAGACAGACACAACCTCTGCCCTCAATGAATTCATATTCTAATAAGAATGCTTGGAAATAAATAAGGGAATAAAAATAAAGAAGATAATTTCAGAGTGAAAAGTATTTCAAAGGAAATAAAACAAGTTGGTGAAGGAATTTCCTTTAGATAGAGTGGTTATGAAAGACTTTGTTGAAGGTGACAAGAAGGCGACAGACACACAGAAAGCAAGAAAAGAGGCTTCCAGAAAGAAAGAATAACAAATGCAAAAATGCTGAGATGGTAATGACCTGGGTATGTTTGACAACCAAGAACAGAGCATAAGATAGAAAAATCAATTGATGGGTGGACTCATGGATAACAAAAATAAACATTAATGCAGAGTCTCAACATCAGCATTCTCCACTTCCTCCCGTTCATCAGCCAAACATGTCACCATCCCATAATATGAAACACTGGGGTAGTTACCTAAATATCTACAGCCAAAAGAAACCACCTTCAGTGAAGATGACTATAGCCATAATCTCACTTAATAATCATTTGTGTCTGGACACTAGATGCAACTCAAATGTTCACATCTCCAAGTTAGTGGCCCAGGTACCACTAAAATCTCATAACTTGGACCATCCATACCCCATGAGAAGATCTTTTTTTTTCCCTCAGCAGTTTAAATTAATAGGACAGGAGTCAGAATGGAAGAAACAACAGCACAGTGAGTAAATGGATTTGTGACCTACAAGCCCAGGGAGATCCTAAACATAAGCCCAGAGTATGGGCACTCTGGGAAATTAAGGCAAGAAATGTTTAGAACAGATGAATACATGAATCAGAAAATCTGTCAGTGTTCTTAATGAGGATGACTAAGGAGTGAAGAAGGTAAATGTTTCCCATTCATTTCTCTTAGAGATGTCTCCATATTTATCTAGATTCTCAAGGATATGTAAAACCCTGCGATCAGCTTGAAGACTCATATCATATCACCTTCTCAAAATCTAACCTGGCAATTTTCTTTTTCCAGGAGCAAAAAAATTTTCTCCCCTCTTCAACTCACACTTGGAAATTAAACAACATATTTCTAAATATTCCATGGGTCAAAGAGGAATTCTAAATGAAAACTTCATAAAATTGAATAAAAATAAATAACATATTTCAAAATATGTAGTATGCAGCTAAAGCAGTCCTGGGAGAGAAAGTCACAGCACTAACTACTTACATTGATAAAAAGAAAAAGTCTCAAATCAGTAACCTAAGTCCCTATCTCAAGAAAATAAAAAAAGAATAGAAAAGTCAACACAAAGCAAGTAAAAGAAGGAAATTAAGATCAGAACAGAAATCAATGAAATTGAAAACAGAAAAACAGCAGGGAAAAACCATAAAACAAAAAAAAAATGGTTCTTTAAAAAAAATCCTTTCATGATAAACCTCTATCAAGACTAACGGCCAAAAACCATATGAAAAAATGTTGAACATCTTTAATCATCAGGGAAATGCAAATCAAAACCACAATGAGATATTGCTTAACTCTAGTGAGATTGGCTTTTATCCAAAAGTCCCAAAACGATAAATGTTGACATGGATGCAGAGAGATAGGAACACTCATACACTGCTGGTGGGACTGCAAACTAGTACAACCTCTGTGGAAAGTAATATAGGGATACCTCAAAAAGCTAAAAGTAGAACTATCATTTGATCCAGCAATCCCATTACTGGGCATCTACCCAAAGGAAAAAAAGACATTCTGTAAAAAAGACATCTGCACCAGAATATTTATAGCAGCACAATTCACAATTGCAAAGCTGTGGAAACAACCCAAGTGCCCATCAATCCATGAGTGGATTAATAAAATGTGGTTATGTGTATACCACGGAGTTCTACTCAGCCACAAAAAAACAATGGTGACCTAGCACCTCTTGTATTATCCTGGATAGAGCTGGAGCTCATTCTACTAAGGCAAGTATCACAAGAATGGAAAAACAAGCACCACATGTACTCACCATCAAATTGGCATTAACTGATCAACACTTAAATGCACATATAGCGATAACATTCATCGGGTGCCAGGTAGGTAGGAGGGGGGAGAAGGAGATGGGCATATTCACACCCAATGGGTAGAGTGTGCACTGTCTAAGGGATGGACACACTTGTAGCTCTGACTTGGGTGGGGCAAAGGCAGTATATGTAGCCTAAACATTTGTCATTTGCACCTCTGTATTATGCTGAAATAATTTAAAAAAAAAAGACTGACCAAAGTGAAATGAAAGAAGACACAAATCATCAATGTCAGGAATGAAATGGGATATTACAACAGATCCTGCAGTCACTAAAAGGATGAGAATGGAATACTGTGAACAACTTTAAACACATAAATTCAGCCACTTAGAAGAAATGAACTGATTCTTCAAAAACCACAAACCTCCTGAACTCAACCAAGATAAAATAGATAACCCAATTAGTCCTAAGGACATAGTATAGATCAACACACAAAAATCAGTTACATTCCTGTGTACTAACAACAAATGTGTGTAAACCAAAATTTAAAATGTAATACTATTTACAATTGTCCCAAAGAAAATGAAATACTGAGATATAAACTTAACAAAATATGTACAAGATCTGAAAACTACAAGATGCTGATAAAAGAATTCAAAGAAAGTCTAAATAAATGGAGAGACATACGATGTTCATGGACTGAAATACAAACCATAGCAAAGATGTCAATTTTCCCCAAATTGACTTTTTTTTTTAAAAAATTGACTTTTTTTAAAAAAAAAAATCACATATGGGCAAAAGATTTGAATAGGCACTTCACCAAAGATATATAAATGGTAGATAAGCATTTAAAAATGCTCATTATCATTAGTTATCCAAGAAACACAAATTAAAACTAAAATGGGAAGCCACTACACACCTACAAAAATGGATAAAGTTAAAGAGAACGACAATAGCAAGTGCTGACAAGGAGGCAGAGTAACTGGAACTCTCATAAACTGCTGAAAAACACAGATGAATCTCCAACACAGCGAACAGGCATTTTATGTGAAAAAAGCAAGGCACAACAGGCCGCTTTCTATATGATCCCTTGTGTGTAAAATTCTAGAAATGGCCACATTATAGCAACAGAAAACCAAACAGTGGTTGCCAGAGGTTAAGGGTAAGGAAAAGGGTTGACCTTAAAGAGGCACAAAGAGACATTTCAGAAGTGACAGGCGTGTTCCATATCATGCTTGAGGAGGTAAATACATGCATGACTGTATGCGTCCACTGAAACTCATTGAATTATGTGCTTGCACTTGGTAAATTACATAAATGCAAATTATAACTCATTATAGCAGATATACAATTTACAATTTGCATAAAATGAAGACAAAAGGATTTTTAAAAAGTCTGCACACATTGGCACTAATTTGGGCAGGAGAGAGAATGGTACAAAGAACAGGTAAGTAAAGCGCAAGAAGAAGAAAATTCTGGAGCATAAGTCACACTGGCTGTAGTTGTCCGAAGCTAGGTGGAAGGTGTGACCCAGCCCAGAAGTATTAGAAGGGACAAACAGCCCCTGCCAGCTGGTATGGGAAATGGCAATCTTCATTTTCTTTCTTTCTTTCTTTCTTTTTTTTTTTTTTTTGGTCTATGTCTTCTAAAACACTTCTACAATGAACTTATATCTTTCATAATAAAAAACGTTGAATATTTGCAGCTTTGTTTTTGTGATTTGCCTGTCTTTAAGAGAGCCCACATGGCCCCATGAGTTTCGGAGCAGGGCGAGGAACCAGGCATCCAGATGGGAAGAGGCGGCATATCCGACGTTCGGGGCTCCAAACAGCCCATGCTTCGGACCCACGTTGCACTTATAGCTCAACCACAGTTCTGGCCCTATCTGAGACTAAACTCCCTCCCCTTTAAGGGAAAACCCAGGCCAAGCGTTGGAGAAGACATTCCCAAGAAAGTACTATTGATCCTTGCACTTCTATGGTGCTGACCAAAAAGTCACAGACTCCTAGAGGCACACAGTTGCTGGGGCCAAGCAAGTGTGATGTGACATGGTCACTGTTAATGACAAGCCCAGGTGTCCCTTCTCCTTCCCCAACCCTTCCCTGGGGACCATGCCACCTCCTTCATGGTGAGCACCTCCCTACGATTTAACCCAGGAAGGAAAGGTTCCTGCTGGAAGGACAAATGGAATGGACACAGGAGGTGGGAAGGTGGGGGGTATTTGCCCCCAAACCTAAACACCAAGCTCCAAACCCCTGTCCTTCAGATGCGTGATGGTGCTGGGGACAGGGGGTCTGAGTGACCGTCCTGTGGATGGCTGTTCTCACGGCAGACGGGCTGAGGACAGCCCTCCAGGGGCACCATGTCCACAGCTGCCTAGGCCCCAAGGCTTGTTTAGATTTGTTGATTTGATTTGATTTGATTTATTTTATTTTGTTTTGTTTTTCTTTCTTTCCAGTGGTGAGGTCTGTGAGGACAGTCTCTCACCCGACCCCTGCATACCAGTGACACCGATGTGGGGATGCTGGCCCCAGTTATTATCTGCTGCCACCATAAACCAGGTCCTTGGCAGACCATAAACTAGGTCCTAACGAAAGGAAATGAGAAGGAGAAGGGGACAGGGAGCACCCGTGCAATGTCCTACGGCCCTGGAGGCCGAGGTTGACAAACCAGCACCCGAGGTGAATGTCCCTGTAGCCCAGGGGGACAAACGCCACTCGTCAGTGTTGCACTCTAGCCTAGAGCTGCCTGAATCACCGGAGGGAGTCGCAGGGTCAGAATCTCCAGGGTCCGGGCCTGGCAAACTGTATTTTGGGGGGTTCACTAGGTGATCGTGACGCGCGGCCTGGGGAGAACGGCTCGAGCTGTGCAAAGGTTCGTGCAGGGGCGCCTCGAACCCAAATCCGCTTAGGTGAAGTTTTTCTCACGCTGACCCGGTGTTAGAGCTGCTGGGTAATATTAAAAGAAAAACTTGTTCCTGCCTGCTAGAACCATCCACAGAGGCTCAGATTTCATTGCTCTGACATGAGCCCAGGTATCAGTTTAAAAAAAAAAAAAAAAAAAGCAAGTTCTCTAATATCCATCCAGGATTAAGGACAGCTGGCCGGGGGGTCAGATAAGAAGCATTAATTAAGTGAAACTTTACTGAGCACTTATTATGTGCCAAGCACAATGGTTGGAGGCAGGCGGGTTTGCAGGCTCTTGCGCTCTGGGGCTAGTACCAACGCGAGAGGAAAGAGGAAGCCATGTGGAGCGCCAGCCATGCACACGCTTCCTGTTTTATTCCAGCACGACTGCAGCACCCACCGCGACCCACAGCGGCAGAGAGTAAATCTGCAAGCGACAAGGGAGGATCAGCAAAAGGGAGAAATATGGGCACAAAGATGGTATATTAACGAAATCTCCAGCAATTCCAGGAGATGGACAAAGGTACAAGCTGATAGCGAAAGAGCATGTAAGGGTTTTAATACCGTATCTCCAGTTACACCTAGCAAAGCGTAATTAGGTACTAAATTACAATGTTAATATTCATTTGAACGAATAAGTCCTGTACTTGTAGCGGTAGCATCAGACCCGGGGAAGGCAGCAGAGGAGCTGATTAAATGGACAGAGGGTTTCTGTGGATGGGTTTTGTCTTCGGTTTGCTGAGGCTGGCTCTGAGCAGAGTGCTTAGAGGTCAAAACATGGACTGTGAGTGGCGTTGTTCCTCCTACTGCAGCTGCACTCAAACGGTTCAGAATTACACAGGTAAACAAACATGTAATTACAAATTACAGTTGGTAACACACACCAGGAAGGCCTGGGGAAATGCCCCAGGGCAAGGCCAGGGAGGAGGCCGTTGGAGACAGCGGACATCCAACGGGGTGGGAAGCCCCGGACGCTGCTGCGCAAATGGAAGGAAGGGTCTTGCCGAGGTCTCCTGTGATTGTGGACTTATCTGTTTATACCTCCATTTCAGCCAAAAAGAGTCTGAGGTGAGGCTTACCTGTCATCTGCAAGAAAATTAAAGTCATTTCCTAAAAGGGGCAAAAGGAAATTGAAGTGATGAGGAGAGGAGAGAGGAGGTTGAGAGAGAGAGAGAGAGAGAGAGAGAGAGACGCAGCCACATATCTGAGTTCCTTTCTGAAATCCGATTCTTAAATAGAGCATGATTTTCCTTTTGCCCATTTCCCCAGGAATTGGTTGCCTTCCTACACACTCTCTTTGAGCTTCGTCACAAAAGGTAAGATTCCATATTGAGCAATACTAATTAGCTAGGGCCATCTCGAGTATGCAACAAAAGCAAATCTATCACTAGCTGGGGCGGGGGGTGGGGAAGAAACCAGTCCTCAGCTCCCCCAAACCCCAAAACATATAAGCTCAGCATTTTAACCGGCTGGGGTAAGAGCCATTATTTTCATTAATGGAGCTCATTTTTATTTTATTGGGCTTTTTTACTATCAGATTAAAAGCATGTTTTTATTGTAGTTTTTTCTAATGCAATCTTGGGTGATATGCTCAGAATGAATGGAATAGTTATTGTTTTAATTATTTTTTCATTTTGTGTTTTTATTTTGTTTGTTCCTTTTATTTACTACTCCGAAGTTTGCCGTAATAACGGACTCGGGCGCGCAGGGCCTGCAGTCAGCGTCCCCGCGGCGGTTTGCATCTGCTAACGACCAAGGAACGGGCAATCACCAGCTCGCTGACGCTTTCGCAACGCGTGGCAGCCAGGCTTGCTGAGGAGGGCACACGGGACGGGGCCAGGGGCATGGACCCCCCGGGCTGGGGAGAGCGACAGAGCTCCCAGGAGCACCGGATGGATTTCCTGGCCACCTGGTTCCAGCTTCCGCTCTGAGCTGTCGGGCTCACCGGGCACAGGGGGGGCTGGCAGGAATCCCAGGGCAGAGAAGCCAACTGTGGAGCACCCTCCCTGCCTCCAGCCGTACCTCCCCGATGCCCAGTTCCACGAGGATGGAACACACCGATTCTAACATGTGCTCAGAGAGACCCAGAGCTGGACTCGGGCGCTTGCTCTCTGCCCACGAAGGGGCAAAAGGACCACAGAGGCTTCCCGGCAAGTCCAGCTGTCTCCGCAGCCCCACGGCCTTCAGAGAACCGGGAACGAGGGCAGGGTGGGATTTCCATGGGACCTCACTCGGGACTCGGAATCGAGTGCCCGTTTGTGAGTTGGCTGCCCAGGGACGAGCTGAAACACACCGGCCACGGCAGGCTTCTTAGCAGCGCGGCCCCAGGCCTGTCGTCCCAGACGGCACGAAGGGCACTGGACGTCACTGGCTAAATGAGACCAGAAAGGAGGCAGCGCTCGCTCCACTTGCGCGCGGAATCTGACGAAGCTGAATACACAGAAGCAGAGGGGAGAAGGGTGGTGACCGGGCAGGGAGGTGGGAAAATGTTGGTCACAGGGTGCACAGTTGCAGTTATGGAGAAGGCATAAGTCCAGAGGGCTAATGTACAACCTGGGACCACAGTTAACAATACCGTAGAGTGTACTGGAAATTTGCCGAGAGTACGTCTCAGACGCCCTCACTATACTCACACACACAGGTAACTATGTAAAGAGACGGACGTGTCAATTTGCCTAACTGGAGAAATCACTTCACTACGTCTATATATATATGAAAACATCACTGTACGCTCTAAATACATACAATCAAAAACACTGGATGTGTAAGTGCCCGTAGTCACCCTGTCAAGGATTCATTTGGTGTCACCTGTGTACCCGTACGTGCATTCTCCGGGGCCGTTCTCCACCATGATCAAAGAAAGCATCGTCATCTTCCTCAAGAGAGGCCCCAGCCTGTGCTTGGGTTTGGCACAGTCCCTCCCTACCCCCCTGGAGCGAAACTGCTGACTCCAGTTGCTTTCCCCTGTTTGCAGAAGGGACCCCCAAATACGCTCTCACTTCACAACCTGTTGGGCCTGTGACTGTAAATCTAGCAAAGAACTAAAGATCGTGGTACCGCCCTGCTCAACGGGCTGCCCGTCACGTGTAAAGTAAAATCTGAACTCCTTGCAGGCCTTGTGAGGCCCACAGTGACCGGAGCCTCCTGTCCTCTGTCTTCATCCGCCCACCCTGTCCAGCCCCTCCAGCTGCTGCCCTGGAAAGCCACGCTTCCCTCTGCCTGGAGACTTCCCCTGCAGAACTCCGGGCTCTGTTCAAACAGGGACTTCTCAGGCCACCCTGCTGTCATCTGCCTTCCCCCGAGGCTCCCTGTGCACTCACCTGCCTTCATTTTCATCACAGCCCTGTCACCCCTGACCTTGCGTTAGTGATGCCTTTACTGACAGTCTCTCCGCTTGAGAATAAGCACTTGAGGGAAGAGGCTTTGTCTGCCTTCATCACCACGGTCTCCTAGCACAGCAGTTTCGGGTAATAGGCAGGTAGTCAAGAAATATTCGTTGGAAGATGCCTGGGACTCTCTTTTCACTGCCATATCCCCAGAACTGAGCACATGTTTGGGCATATAGAAGGATCAAGCTCAACCACTGGCTTTCCTGCACCTCCAGCTTGCAGACAGCGTATTGTGGGACTCCCAGGCTCCACAGCTGTGTGAGCCGTTCTCATAACAAATCCCCTCTCCCATCCCCATCTGCACATGCTACTGGGTCTGTTTCTGTGGAGAACGCTGGCGAACACACACCCAGAATATCAGAATTTGTGCGTGCACACCCAGAACAAAAGAACAAACCTGGCCAGCGCACTCATCACACTTCAGAGACGTGCATTGCTGGAGAGAATTCAAAGACTGTTGGTTTCACTTTGTCCAGCCCGGTATGAGGGGAAGGGGAAGAGTGAGTGGGGGCAGGGGGCTCCTATTCCGTTTGGGGTAACTAAGAATTGACCGTCATTCCACACAATCCAAGGGTGGCTTATCGGGGGAGGTTTGCCGTGGAGAAAGAGGCCAAGAAGGGAAGCGTGACCGTCCTGTGTCCCACCAGGCTGTGCACATCTTACATGTGGGGCTGTGTCGCAGTGGGCTTAGCTCAGACGGCATCTACCTGTGAATGATGGAGCTGGGCAGGAGGCTGGTGCTTCACCCTCAGTCCTCATCGTTTCCATACTCTGGTTGCATCTGCCCATTCTGACCTACAGGAGAGCAGAGGATCAAGACAGAGCATTCTGCTCTTGGAGCTGGGACCTCAGGCCCTGCCAGCCTTGCCCGGGGCCACAGGAGGTCACCTACAAGGGGGGCATCTCTCCCAAACACGGCTGCTTCCCTGCTAACGCGTCTCCGGCACAAACCACCACCGCAGGCACACGGTAAGTCCGGGATTTAGTGGCCGGGCTTATCTTGTGCAACATTCCCAAGGCTCCATTTTTCATTAAGCAATTTTTAAGGAGTTTTATGACCCCGGGAACAATAATTTTTTTTTAGTGAAAGCAGACTGAATTGTAAGTGGTGGTAATTACACCAAACTAATTGTAGACAAAATTAGTAAGAGGTCAGATCCGTTTGGTCACAAAAGAAAATATATGCTTGGATCACACCTTAAATGATCTCTGGGAAATTAATTCATCAGGGGAACAAAAGGATCCTCCTAAATCAACAGTGGCTCTCTCCTAAAACATTTGTGGGGAATACAGTTTCCTTTTTGGTTTTGGGTTTTGTTAGATACCCAGATGCCAGTCTGCACAAGGATGCCAATAGGACCTGTAAGGCTGGTGGCAGGTACCCCTCCCTTCCCTAATGAAAAAAGAAGAAGTCCCTCCTATCCCTCAATACCCACCCCAAAGCTGAAACAAAGAAATTCCTCACTCCTTGCACCGACATCTCCTGGCCAAAGAAGCTCCCATCCCCCAGCCCTAAGAACCTATATAAACCCACTCAGACTGCTGGGTGGCAAGGCCTCTCTGGTACCACTCCGTGGGTCCCGTGAGGCTCGCCCGGGTCCCTCTCTCGGGACTCGTTACCCCCACCTGGGAGCACCCCAATAAAGCCTCTTTACTTATCCCTTTCTACTCTGCTCATCTTTCTTTCTCTGGCGCCGGCTCCTTCAAAAAAACCTTACAGGACCAAGGACCGAGGTTTTATTTCAGCACGGGGAGGACCCTGCGGACTTTTTCCCATGACAAGGATCTTAGCCGAATCATCTCCTTTAGCTCACAAGATCCTGCCCTGCCTGCTCCTTCAGTTCAATGCCAGCACTCTGGCCAGCTGAGGTGACCTCTGTGCCTTTGACTTAACCACGATATTCCTCTGGAACTCCCTTCCTGCTACTCTCCACCTCCCTAAATAATTCTGCTCATGCTTCAAAACAACTCAGGTATCACAGCCTGGGGTGGGGGGTTGATGGGGAGATTTGCCACCTCCCATGTGGGCTGGGTACCCTGTTCTGTCCTCAGGAGCACTTCTGCCACTGCAGTGTAATTATAATTATAACACAGGGAGGCATGAGGACAGACGGGCTCCTGGCGGGGAAAGGACTCCAGGCTGGTGACTGAGGGGCAGTCTCATGCCCGGCAGGGTGGGCAGTCAATAACTGCACATTCAATGAATGAATGGGGTCCTGCTGTCTGCAAGTCACTCTTCAGTGGCCACGCTTGGCTGTCCCCAGTCAACTCTCTCTGTTCAACGATAAGCAGCACCTACAGGAAGTCACCACCTAGCACATCCTCCCTTCTGGGAAAATCCACCACCAGAGGTGAAAGTATCGATTTGATTTTGGATCACACAAAAAACTCAGGACAATACCCCAGTGTAGACATCAGTGAGGAAGAGGAAGAGGGGGAGAGGGGAGGAGGAGGGGGAGGAAGGGCACAAGATAGACACAGGAAGAAACTGACCCTTGCACTTCAGTCTGCCTGAGCCACCCAGCCATTGCAAGGCAGGGGTGTCTATAGACTCCTGGCCCCGAGGGAGAAAAGCCCCAGCAGGTCCTCATGAGCTCGGGGTAAGAACGGTTGCCGGGAAGAAAGCCCAGCTGGAAATTCAGGTTTCAGAAGCAACAACATGGCTGCAAAGCCTCAGACCCACTCTGAAATCTCCCAGCAGTGGCTTCAGCCAAGGAGCTCTAAGAAGGGCCCTCAGAGATACAAAATCTAAGAAAAATAGTCCTGGCATCTAATTACAACAGTGCAGTTTGCTGCTTTTATCTGTAATTGGACTGTATAGTCTTTCATTCTAATTTACTTTACATCTAAACCGTGATAACCAAGACAAGCAGAACAGAATGGGCTCTAACTGGCTATCCTACTGACACCCGTTAATGCCTAATTATAACAACTAAATTAAAGATGCGACTGTAAAGAGGTGGAATATCAGTTTGAAGCATTTAATTCCATGAAAAGAAGTAGAGATTTTAAATCCTAAGTAAGAAAATCAATATTATGCCTCATTATATTGGTATTGCTGAACAGATTAATGAAATTAAGTATTTTGTTGTGTTGCTTTTCTTTTTCCCAATGTTATCCCGATGCAATGATGGTTTGTAACGCAGGAGCACTGCAGGGGAGGAAGTTTAAATTGAGAGCCAATTTATACACCGAAATTGGGAGATAGCTAATCTCGTTTAGTGAGCAGGGACTTTCTTTCGATATGGTTGGATTTTTAGATAGGCATCATGGGTCCGGCCTTCTGCAGTCCTGTAGAGCAAAAACAAAGTCAACGCAAAGCTGAGGGGAGGTGCTGTCTTTCCCCTCCCCATGGGCGATGAGGCAATGGGGCCGCCTGGACAACGCCAGCGTCGATGAACACTCTGGTTTGGGACCAGCGTCCTCGAAGCTTGGTGTGCCAGGCTGAAAAGGACCACCCGTGAAAACACCTGAGGGGACAGAGAGAAGCTGGCCAGATGAATGGAAGATTTATGAAGTCCCCGAAGCTGCTCGAGGAGAAGCCATGAGAAGAAATCACTTCTCAGGTTTGACAACAAAGCGTGGAGGTGGAAGGACTGAGATCTGTGAAGGGAAGATACACTGTCCCTGGGGTGGGTAAGGCAAAGCAAGATGTGACTGCAGCATGTCCACCCACCTCCCACTGACACTCCGATTTACTTATTCATTTATGTATTCATTTATTTTTACAATTACTCATCCTAATTTCTAAGCCTCGTAACTCACAGTCAATACAGGACTCAAAACCCTAAAGAGTGACAAATGCTAACTGTGTCCATCCCTCTGTAGGACGCCCCTGAGCCCCCAGGCCAGGGAGACGCACCAGTGCAGGCCTTTGAGGAATCCAACGACCTTGACAACACACTGACCACATGGAGGGGCCACTAGAGCTCTAGAGTTGGATTTACTGACTAGTGAGCTGCTGTGCGTGGACGACTCGAGGGCTAAAGTGTGTCAGGCTATTTCTGGGGCTCAGGATGCAAAAATGAGCCACGTTGAGGTCCTGCCCCCCGGAGTGAGCCATTTACCAACCCCTGGGCCACGCAGGGCTGGGAGACCCAGCAGGCAGAGGCGAGCACAGAGCCAGGGGCCCAGGCCACGGCGGAAAATACAGCTTCCGCAAACTTATCCAGAACTTCCAAATCATAAAATCAAGAACAAAGACATTTTTATTCCAACTTACATTTCAGTTGTCTTTTGGGGCAAAGAATTTTTATTTTTAATTTTGCCTGTCTCATCCTCTCTCAGGTTCCTGGGGCCTGTACCGATTTCTCAAGCACACGAAAACACGAAGACGGGCACAGGGGTACGCTAGAGGCCGTGCATTGGGCTGAGTTGATCATCACGGGACAGCAAGAGGTCACCAGGCCCCTTGGAAAGGGACAGTGTTGCTCCCGATCCTGTGGGGCAGGCAGGGCTCTAATTGCCCTGGCGCTGCCGGACTCAGCAGGCAAACACCGCAGCCTCCTCCAGACCCGCCTTCCAGCTGCACAAACAAAGCCACGTAAAAACTCCTGGCCCCACTGCGACAGATGTGGAGCCTCCGTACCATCTTGTCTGTTCTTAAGGGCTTTTTTTTTTTTTTTTTTATTGCAAACAGACAGATGCAGCTTGTCCCTTCCGTCTTGTTTATGATGCTGCCGCAACACCTGCGGAAGGAAAGGTCCCTGCAGAAATCCTCAACTTCCGTTCAGACGGCTCGAGACTAAGCAGCCGGCTCAGCAACCCTGTCTGCTGATGATTCTGAGCTCATCCGCCCGGAGAAACCCGAAGAGCCGCCCACGGCATAATCCCAGGCACAGGAGCGTGGCCGTGCCATGCCCGTGATGCTTATGATGTGTGCTCCTCCATTCAGATATGCGTGCAGGACTTGCTCAGTGTGCCCTGCTCGGCCGGGGCTCTGTCGGCTGACTCTGGTTCAGCTTCGTTGCACAGGCTGCCTCTGTCACCTGGCCCGTGTCCGCTTAGCCATAGGACCGACTGCGTTGAGAACACAACCCTGACCGGGGAGTGAGGGCTGCAAGACCTCTGACCATTACCGTGTTGATTCCCCTGGTTTTAAATGAGCTGGTTCATGACCTGGTGTGGAACAGACACAAGTCACTATAGTCAATGCTGTGCCTTGGAGCAGAGAAAAAGGGAAATGCTTGCATGGAGAGCCCAGGCTTAGGGGCTATTCCCTGCCGTCAGTTGACTCTGTATACCTTCGTGGAACTCTGCAGCCATGGCCAGGCCATTATACACCAACCATTTGCCTGGCACCTACTTTATTTCATTAGTGCAGATGATAGAAGAGCAGTGATATGACTTGTAACTTCGTATGACAACTGCTTCTTTTTCTTAACCTATGTTTTCATGCCACCATTTTCACTGTGTAACAAACCACCCCCCAAACTCAGTGGCTTAAAAACAACCACTATTTAGTTAACTCACAGTTCTGGGGGTGGGCTGGGTGGTTCAGGCAGCACAGCTAACCACTGCTAGGCTTACCTGGGCATCTGAGACAAGCTGGTGAGTAAGCTGGTGGCGGGAAGATCTAAGAAGCCCAGTCTGGCAGCTGGCAAGCTGTTGGCCAGGGTGACGAGGGTGACAGGGCCACATGCCTCTCACCGTGCAGCAGCCAAACCCTGGCTTCTTCACCTGGTGGCCACACCAGAAAGTGAGGCTGAATATGCACATGCTTTCCAAGTCTGCCTCCAGCGTGTTTTCAGCGGTCTCATCGGCTAGAACAAGTCCCAAGTCCAAGCCCAGCATCATGGGAGCCTGAGGATGCTAACAGTTTGGATCCAGCAGAGGAGGAATTTGTGTCCAATTTTGCAATCCATGACAGGTTTTTTTTTTAATTTCATTCCTTTTCTAGTCTTCCACTGAATGTTTCAATCGTTTATTTTCAATGTTTAGTGTTTATAAATGATGCACAAGTTCAGTTGTCATTGATACATAATTCCCTCATTAATACACAAGTATTTAGAAAGGTATTTTTAAATTGCAATTGGGTTGAATTTTTTGCCTAAAAATTTTTTTTTTTCTACTTTTACCATGTTGTGGCCAGAAAACTTGGCTTAAATTCTATTCTTCAGGTTTTTTTTAAGCCATGTGTGTATATGTGAGTGTGTTTGTGTAATTCTTAATATTTCATGAATACTTGAAAAGTGTTTATTTTTGTTGTTTGAAACACATATATAGATACAGATATATGTAAATTTATATTTAGGTATAGAATCAACCTTGTCTGTAGTGTTTTTAAATTCTCTCTATTGTTATTACCTGCCTGATCTGTTAATTTTTAGGAGAAGAATGCCATGTTATTGTCATGAGTTTTTACTTGATATATTTTTGTGCTAAGTTGTACAAGGAATTAAGAATCCATTAGTTATATAAGAATTATGCAATTCTTATGCTAATATATTCCTGATGAAGTGAATTTCATTTTATTTTTTTTCAGAGACTGGATTTCAACTCCTGGGCTTAAACGATCCTCCTGCCTCAGCCTCCCAAGTAGCTGAAGTCTCACAGGAGTACCACTGTGCTCAGATGAATTTTTTATCAATATAAAAACAACTCTCTTCATCCTATTTAACATTTTCATAGAGTTCTCTATCCTCCCACCATTGGCCAAGAACTGATAAAGCCGTAATAGTGAGGGTGCTCATTAACTAGATCATTCACATGGTGAGTAGAATTATACATTGCTGTGATCTTCTTGGAGTAAATTGTGTCAATATATCTTAAAATTATAGAGATGCTCATCCCATTTAAGAATTGAAGTGCGCATTCAGTCAAAAGGAATAATGCAGAAGATCACATGTACCCTTTCCTAATTTCCCTCAATGGTTGTATCTTGCAAAACCACAGTATAACATCTCAACCAGGAGACTGACACTGATACAGCCCACTGATCCCATTCAGATATCCCCAGTTTCACTTGTGCCCATCTGTGTGTGCGTGTGTGTATGCACTTCTATCCAATTTAATCACAGGTGTGGGTTCGTGTATCTACCACCGCAGTCAAGATCCTGAACACCATTCATGGAAAGCACTATCCTTCCTTCATCGAATTGCTTTTAAGCCTTTGTAAAAATTTAGGGAACACTTCATGAATTTGCATGTTACCCTTGTGTAGAGGCCATATTAATCTTCTCTGTATTAGTCCAAATTTTTGTTATGTGCACTTCCAAACTGAGCCCTGCTCATACCTTTGGACTCATCAATTCTACTTATGGAAATTAATTTCCAAAGTTGAAGTTCTATGCCTCAAGCTACTCAGTGCAGCATTATTTATAACAGCATAAAAGAAGTAGATAGGCAATGTGTATTAGTTAGCTGTAGTTGTGTAACAAATTACTCCAAAACTGGGTGACTTAATACAACAATGGTTATTATATCACAATGTCTGCCATGTCTGGGCATGGCGCATTTGACTCCTCTAAATGAGGGTCTCTCACAAAACTGATCTCAGGTGCCAGGTGAAGCTGAGGTTTCCTCTCAAGGTTCCAATGGGGAAGAATCTGTGTCCAAGTTCAATCATTGGTCATTGCTGGGACTCAGTTCCTTGCAGGCTCTTGGCCAGAGGGTCTCAGCTGCTCTCTGGCTGTTGTAAGAGCCAGAGTTTATTGCTACGTGAGCCTCTTCACATTGCAATTTGCCTCATCATACAAGCAAGAAGAAAGAGTGCGAGAGAATGCTGGCAGTCTTTTATAATCTGATCACAGAAGTGATTTCCCATTAATTTTTCCATATTCTATTCATTAGAAGCAAGTTGCTCAGTCCAGCCCACACTCAAGGGGAGGGAATTACATAAGAGTATGAACCCCAGGAGGTAGAAATTTTGGGGATCAGTATTAGAAGCTGCTTATCACAATAAGTAAATTATTATACATTCATACTATCAAATACTACACAACCATTAGATTTTCTATAATAATTACATTACTATGGGGTATGCTGTCATGAGAAATGAAAAGAGTTACCGTGATCTATGACTCAGTATCAAGTATTCTAAAATATGTGGAACAGAAACCTCAGAAAAAGATGAGGAAAATATTGTACAGAAAAAAATATTTGAGGACATAATGTCTGAAAATTATTCAAATTAAGTAAAAAGATATATACTCACAGATCCAAGAAGCTCAATGATCCTCCATCTCCATCAGGATAAAAATCAAAGAAAATTACACCAAAGAACATATTTTCATGGCTGGAGACTCGTGATAAAGAGAAAAATCTTCAAAGAAACCAGAGTACTGTGGTCTAGATGTTTGTCCCCTCAAAACCGCATGTTAAAATTTGATCTCCAATTGTGGAGGTGGGGACTAATGGGAGGTCATGGAGGTGAATCCCTCATGAGTAGGTTATGCCCGCCTTCAGGGGTGAGTGAGTTCTCACTCTGATTGTTCCCCAAGGTGACGATGGTTTAAAAGAGCTGCCACCTCCCCGTCCCTCTTGCTTCCTCTCTCACCATGTGACTCAGCACACAGTGGATCCCCTTTAACTTCTGCCATGAGTGGAAGCAGCTGGAGGCCCCCACCAGGTGCAGATGTCCATTCTTGAACTTTCCAGCCATCAGAATCATGATTCCAATAAACCCCTTTTCTGATAAATTACCCAGCCTCAGGTTTTCCTTTACAACAATACACTAAGATGGGAATAGACTAAGACACAGAGGGAAAGAGACTCTTACTTATACAGAAACAAAGATAAGAATGACAGCTTATTTCTTATTAGAAATATTTCAAACCAGAGACAATGGAATAACACCTTTAAAATGCTGAAAAAAGAATTCTGTCAACCAAGAATGATATATCCAGTGAAAATATCCTTCAAAATAGACAGAAAATGAGGATCTTTTCAGATAAAGAAAATCATCATTAGCTGACCTGTTACACATAAATGTTTAAGATATTTCTTCAGGCTGAAAGGAACCAGTAGAAGACTGCAACAGCAAGGACTAAACCTATGTGAAGGAATAGAGAGACCTAGAAATGGCAAATATGTGGATTAAATATAAAATTCTTCTCATTTCTTAATTCTTTAACTAATATTTGATTATTGGGAGAAAGAAAATAACACTGTACTGTGGCATTTTAACATATGTAAAAGTAAAATGTATGACAATAATAATAGAAAGAATGGGATGGTGGCTACTGGAAGTAACTAACAAAGCTACTAACATTAACAAAGAGACTTAGACAAACACAGAGGATAAAAAATAGAACACTAATAATTCCTAATCCAAATGTGAAAAGTGGGGAAAAAAAGCAAATTGAAAAATAAATATGATGGTAAAGTTAAACCCAGCAATACCAATAATAATATTAAATGTTATTAATGTTAGACCATGAATATTAAATGTTAACAATATAAGACCAGGCAATATGCTAAGAGTGTTTATAAGAAACACCCTTTAAATATAAAGAGGTACGTGAGTTAAAAGTAAAAGGATGTAAAAGGTATGTAAACAATATGAATGAGAAAGATGATATAGCTATATTATTATATGATCAAAGTTGACTTCAAGACAAAGAATATTAGTAAATATAAAGAGGGAGATTTTATACTGATACAGCATCAATTAATCAAGAAGACATAACAGTCCTAAATGAATGGGCATATAACAACAGGTCTTCAAAATGCACTAAGCAAAAATTGTCAAAGCTAGAGGGAGAAATAGATCAATATACAATTAATACCGAAGACTTTATCCTCTCTCCAGTAGTTGATAAAACAAGTAGACAAGAAAATGTGGAAGGAAAAGGAATATCTTCATATGATCAAACAATTTAACCTAACTGATCTATATAAAACACCAGATCCAACAGCGAAATGTGTATGTATTTCCAGTGCACAGGGAGCATTCACTAAGACAGACCATCTGTTAAGAGATTAAAGAAGACTCAATAAATATTATGGATTGAAATAATACAGAGTATTTTCTCTGACTATGATGGAATTAAATTATTAAAGTAGAAATTAACGTATATAAAATATTTTTAAATTCTACTGTGAAATCACAACATAAATTATAAAATGTTTGATATGGAACAGTAATGAAAAGATACCATTTTAAAATTTATGGGATACAGATAAACCAGTACTTGAGATACTTTTATGGCTTTAATTGCTTGTATTAGAAAAATGGAAAGGTTTAAAATCAAGAATCTTGTTTTCCAACTTAAAAGGCTACAAAAGGAAGAAATTAAATCAAAACTAATAGGAGAAAATAATAAAGATATCAAAGGCAATTGATAACATAGATCATTTCTTTAAAATGATAAATAAAGCTTATATGCTTTTAGAAAGACTGATTTAAAAAAACCCAAAACACAAATTACCAATATCAGAGTTAAGAGAGGAGACATCACTACAGGTTCTACAGACATTAAAAGACTAAAGCAGGGATATTATGCTAAGAAATTTGACAATTTGGATGAAATGAAAAAGTTATTTGAAATTCACAATTATTCAAGCACATCTAAGGAAAAGAGGAAATATAATTGGTCTTATATTTATTAAAGAAATTAAAATCACCACTTAAACCTTCCCACCATTAAAACCTTCCCCACCCACTATTAAAACTTTCCCAGGTGTATTCACTGGTAAGTTCTCCAAGATATTTACAGAATAAATAATACCAACTATTCACAAACTCTTTCAGAAAGTAGAGAGGAGGAAACATTTCCCATGTCATTTTATAAAGCCAACAAAATCCTCATACCAAAGTCAGACAAGGATATTATAAGAAAAGAACAGTACAGACCAATCCCTCATTAACATAGATGATAAAATCCTTTACCAAGTACTAGAAAATTTAATCCACCAATATATAAAAAGGATAATACATATCAAACTAGTGAGATTATCCCCAAAATAATCTAGGGCTAGTTTAACATTTGAAAATCAATTACAATTCACTACATTACAAAATGAAGCAGAAATATCACAGGATAATTGCAATAGATCTGGAAGAAAAGCCTTTGATGAAATTCAACACCACCCCTTCTCAGCAAAATAGAAATAGCAGAAAACTGCTTAAATCTGATAATGGGCTTCTATGGGAAACTTACAGCTCACACGGTTACTTCATGTTGAACAACTGAGATTTCCAACTAATGGGGAGCAGGGCAAGGATGTCTGCTCTTACTGTACTGAAATTCCCAGTCATTACTATGTACAGTAAAAATCCTAAGGAAATTTAAAAAAAAAATACTACTTGAATTAATCCATAAATTTAGTAAGGTCATAAAATACAAGGTAAATATACAAAAATCAATTGTATTTCCATGTATTAGCAATAAAATATCAGGTTATACCATTTAACAACAGCACTCAAAGATGTAAAATACTTAGAGATAAATTTTCAAAAGTTGTACAATAAATTTACACTAAAAACAACGTATAATCTCGAAGAGAAATTTTAAAATTTCTCAGCACTTCCAAGATGTCATTTCTTCCCAAATTGATCTATTGATTCAATTCTATGCCAAGCAAAATCCAACAAGCCTTTTTAAAAAAGAAATTGAAAAGCTGTTTCTAAAAATTATGTAAAAATACATCTAGTAGAGCCAAAGCAATTTTGAAAAAGAAGAACAAAGGCTTTCAAGATTATTTATAAAGTAGTAATGAAAGAGGTACTGAAGTTTTTGTGTAAAGAGAGACAAAAAGACCAAGGGAACAGAATAAAGAACCTAGAAATAGATTCACTTCTATATGGTCAATAGATGTTTGACAAAGGCACTAAGGTAACTTTTATTGCAATAATAGTCTTTTCAGGAAAAAGTTCTGAAACATCTCAACGCCTGTAAGGGGAAAAAATTATCTTTAACTTCTACCTTCCACCACAGACAGCAATTAGTTCAAAGTAAATTGTAGACCTAAACCTAAAAGCTAAAACTACAAAGTTTCTAGAAGAAAACATAAAACAATATCTTCATGACCTTAAAACAGGTAAGGATTTCTTAGAAAAAAAACTGAAAAGCATTAAACACAAAAGAAAAAAGATAAATTCCAATAAAATGTAAAACTTCTATTACATAAAAGATAAATAAATGGGAAAGCCAAAGACGAGCAGAACTATGTCAAATGCATCAAATGACTTCTATCTAGAACATACAAAGAAGTCCTCCAGCTCAATAATTAGAAGGTAGAGCAAAAGATTTGCACATACATCTCACAAAGAAAGATATAGAAATGGCTAGTTTGCACGTGCAAATATGTCTGACATCATTAATCATGAGGGACATACACATTAACATCCTAATGAGATACCACTTCAAACCTCAGAATCGCTACAATTAAAAGAATGACCACGTTGAGTGTTGTTGAGGATGTAGAGCACCTGGAACTCCCACACGCTGGTGAGGGTGGAGTAAGATGGCAAAGCCATTTTGGAAACCTTATAAAATTCCATGTACAACTACCCCATGACCCTGTACTCCATTCCTTGACATTTATCTAAGAGAAATTAAGATATAAGTTCACATAAAAAAATTTACACAAGAATATAAACAGCAGCAACAATAACAACAAAAGAAACAACCTAAATATCCATGAACAATAGAATAGATAAATACATTGTGCTGTTTTCATGCAATGGTAACAAAAGAATAAACTAATATACACAACAATATGGAAGAATCTCAAAAATGTTATTCTCAGCAAAAGAAGACAGACAAAAGAATGTAGACTGTATGAGTCCATGTATATGAAGTTGTAAAACAGATAAAATGAATCTGTGATGAAAGAAATCAGACTGTAATTGTCTCTAAAGAGAGGGGTCAAGATTTTACCATGAAAGGGCTTTCTGGGGTATGGAAATGCTCTGTATCTTGATATGGGTGTGGGCCATTTGGGTGTGCATATTTTTCAAACCGATCAAACTATTTCAGATCTATACATTTCAGTGTATTTTAGTTATGCAGCAATAAATTTTTTAAAAATCTTAGCAGATAATCCTATATATCTCCTTTTGGCAAACTCCTGCTCATTAATTGCAGTCCTCAAATTGAACCCCCAAACCCAACCACACAAACTCATTTTGCAGCTGCTAACCTGCCAAGAGAATGAAATGGCAAACTCCAGTCTAATATAGTTCCTCATGCATTTTCTTTTCCTTCGCATTCACCTGCACCTGCAAAACTACACCGTATAAAAAGAATAGATAAGAAAACCAGATGGAATCTCGTCCAAATTGATTGCTAAAGATAGTTCCCAGGTGAATGGCAGTACCACCTCTCTTTCATAGGCAGGCAGATATGACATTTCAAACACCTCTTTCTGAGTAGTGTAAACACTTCAGTGGTTTGACATTTTATTAAGATTTCATTAAAGTTTGATATTGCCCTAGCTGTAAGTGCTAGCTGGTTCACACAGGTGCAACAGCAAATGCTGAAACTGTTCACTGTATTTGGTCAGCAAAGATCCCTCCCATTTTTTTTCCCCAGTCAAAATCCTCTCTTGAGTCTCCAACTTCATGGCTCCTGGGCAGAGAAATCTCTAAACAGAGAGTTCTTATAAGCCTCTCAAGAAACTCACCACCTTTAAGTTTGCAGGCAACTACATCAGTAGCATCAAGGATTGAGTCTCTTCAAAACAAATCCTCCAGCCACACTAATGAACAGTTTAAAAAGACCAGAGAAGTCAATTTTTAAGTTTTTAAGCAGGAAAAGTAAAATGTAACCCATAATGTTCTGCTTGGGATGGAATTCCAGTGAAAATTCCATTTCTTCTTCTGCAAAGACCAGCACGTTGGTACCACTCACCAATCTGTGTTCCGAGAGCCAGAAGTCCCACTACCCTCAAACGTTAGTATTAGCTAAATGCAAATTATTAATTTCATAGTGAAACCAGTATGAAGAGACGGTGATAAGAAGAAACCGTTATGTTCCCTCAGATAAACCCTTTGTGTGCTTACAACTGACATTTGCCTGCTGAGGATCTGTGAGCCTTCATCAATTCTCGCCTCTTTGAAATGAATTAGGGTCCAGTGCATGGGAGTTTGTCAAAGGAGAGAATTCCAGAAGACCGACAACCATGCCTCTACCACCTCCTTCCTGAAATCACCCCAAATCCAGCTTTTTATCTGATTGGGTTGGGTGGGGCCACTAGGTCCCACCAGACCGGCAACGTCAGGATGTGATGGACACACACACACACACACACACACACACACACACACATACATTAATGTTTATAAAAAGACCGATTACAACAGAAAAGAACAAAAGAAATGCTTATGGGACATCAAAAGAGAGTAACAATTCCTGCAATGGAATACTATGCAGCAGGGAAAATGAGTGGGTTACAGACTCTGATATAATTGTGGATGAATCTAATAAACCTGATGTAGAGTAGATGCAAGTTACAGAAAAATTTCACAATGTGATAATTTCATAGAGCCTAGACATAAGGAAAGCACTGTGCTTGCCTAGAGACACGTACATATTATCATAGTTTGCACAAAAGGGAATGTGCAATGAGGACGTCAGTACCAGTGGTTTATTTGGAGGTGATCCCAGGACACAATCGTAGAGCAGAGGGGCCGTGGGGGCAAGGGAAGGCAGCCTGCGACAGGTGTGCTATTTAGCTACCCTCAGAGGTCCGTGGCACTTCGTCCCATGGGAAACTGCCTCAGGATGTCTCAGCAGAGCGGAGAGAGAGATGGAATATTTATATGTCAACTCCCGTCCACCTTTTGGCGAGGGATGAAGCATTAATCCCCAGCGTGTCTGGTCTGCCACGATGGTGGCAAAGTCACTTCTGGTGGCCAGAAAAAGCCCTCAGGCAACAATTGCTAGGTGTCCCAAATGCACTGAAAGTGGAAAAGGTGAGGGAGTATGGCCACAGCCAGGTGCAGCGGGTAGATGCCGGGGCTGTGTATGCAGTGCGCTAAGAGCACAAACCAGCAGGGGAATGAAAATGCCACGGCAAGAATAGCGTTACACTTGAGCAGTAAGAAGGGGTCAAGCAAGCAGACAGACCTAAGTGCACTGGGGCTTTTGTTTTTTTATTCCTTCAGCTGGGAGGTGGGCACCTGCGGGAAACAGATGGCACCCTGGATTAGGTAGACTGGGAGGTTGTTTCCAAAGGCAAGGTCAGGGTGTTAGGAGACCACAGGGATATTAGGAGTTTTATCCACTGGAAAGGCCAGAGAAGTTACTGGAACCTGGAGCCAGGAAGGACCCGGCGGAAAGGAGGGATCCAGGGGCGTAGACACTGCCTCACCCTCCTTGCTTCCTCTAATCTCCCGCTTTGGCTGAGCCCAGAAGAAGCCAGAGGGGTCCAGAGGAGTCAGCAGCCCCGGGACACGGAGCAGGTGGAAAGGGTGGGGCGTCAACCCGGAGACAAAGAGATGACGTTGAGTACAGTTGGTGGCAGTCGTTTTATTTTTCATATTTTTAATACATTTTAAAAATCTCTCTTCAATGGAATTAAATTGCCTTGTACGTAAACACTGACACCTAATGGGGCCACGTGGTCTGCCTCCCTCCCCTGCTCGGCTCGGCGGGGCGTCTCCATCGCTCTGGCTCCTGCCATCACTCGACTCCTCTGCGGTCCTAAGCATCCCCCTCCCTTCCTGCCCTCAGGGCTTCCACACATGCTGTTCCCTTGGCATGAAATACTTTTCTCACCCCATCTTTGCTCAGCCAACCCTTATTTAAATCTCAGGCTCCAGTTTAAATGTCTCACTCCAAAGAAGCCTTCCTGTTGCCCCAGACCGCTGAAGTCCATCTGGTGTATACGTTCAGTGTGTGCGAGTCTCCTGGCTAATTACCCTTTAATAGCTTATTTACAAAATCACCAGCGCCGGCACCATACGCCCAACAGCCATGATCTCCTTGGGTTTTGGGGAAACAGACAAAACAAGAAACCTGACTTTATCCACCACACAGCATCTGTCACCTAGTGGAGACTGACCCCATGTTCAAGCCTCACTGAGAGAGAGAAAATGACAAGGATTTTGGAAGCCCGAGGATTGAAATATCTTGTCCAGGTTTCCCACCCCATCATTGGGACAGGGAAATGCTTATTTAATTCTAGAGCTTCAGGTCTTTGTAGAATCCATGCCTAACATCTGTGCACCAAAAATGCAGCATGGAGCTTGGAAGGTCTCAAGTTACTGAAGCAAAGCTCACCTGTCAAGGAATCTGGGTCTCCACACGGAGGTGGAGCCATATAGCTCTGGAATTCCAGAAGGAACCAGAACAAACTGTGAAGCCAGACTGTGAACACCTAGTCAGTCATTCATGCTGCTCCATCTGGAGGAGGTCACACGTGGGACCGCAGGAGACAAAAGTCTGCCGCCCCGTCTTCAATTCTGTCTGGACACCAGGCTTCACTGTGGTTAACTGTAGGTATCTGAGCATCGGACTTCTGCAGTTTTAGCCTCTCAGTAATTTGGAATCTGCCTTCCCTCCCAAAAAGGGTGGCAGATTGACATGCACATCCCTAGAGCCCAGCACAGTGCCTGATCCACAGCCCATGGCTGATTGATTATTGGAATATGCAATGCAGTCAGGCACTTGCCCACAGCCAGGTGTGAACTGAATGAAAGATGGAATCCAAGCACAGAAATTTAAAGGACCCCAGGTCAGCAACAAAGCATACCTGTCAAAAGCAAGTGAGAGGTGTGAGGACACAAGTACAGCTTAAATCCAGTTAAACAGTGGGGGGGGGGCAGGGTCCCCCATCACTGGCATCCTTGGAGACAACGAGCTTTGGAGCTGAAGGGAAAGAAGGGCCCCGGGCCGTGCAGTGTCCTTGCAGGGGCGTCCTAGATTCTCAGGCCACCGGCACCACACAGCCCTGGGACACAGCATGACCAGCATCGGACATTGATCCACACAGTCCACAGGAAGGAGCCACTGGTTTACGGAACAGTGACTCTTACAAAGTGACAAACGCAATCCCCGTTCCTCGTACGCAATACCAGACAGAACAACGAAGAAGGCAGTAATTACCCAAAATACGACTCCCGACAGATAACTACTGCTCACGTTTTGGATTTTCTGTCCCTGTTTCTTTTTCTTTAAAGTGTAGAATGTGTGTGTGGGGGTGAGTGTGCTATGTTCAGTGTGTGCACATTACATATGCTACGTGTTGTGTCTTATATGCTGTGTGTGTGTTGCAGGTGCTATGTGACTGTGCTCTGTGCACAGTGGGTTTAAGCGTGTGTATGGTGGGAGTGTGCATTATAAGTGTTTGACGTGCATGTGCATGGTGTGTGCATTGAGTGTCATCCATGGCAGGTGTTGTTTGTGGCCTGTGTGCTGTGTGTGAGCGTGTGTGCATGTTGCATGTGTTGTACGTGCTGCGTGCTTGTGCTGTGTGTTTGTGCATCATCTGTGTTGTGTATAGTTTTGTGGGGGAGGTGGGTATGTATTGTGCATGTTGTGCTGTCTCTGACGTGTTTGTTCTGTGTAAGTCTGTGTGTGGCTGCAGCCTTTTTGTGCACCGCGGAAGAGGCCAAGGAGAATGACGTCACGTCCACCTCAGAGTCACCCCCTCTTTGTGGCAAATGGTACGGAGTTTCAGGTACCAAACTGATGCATACTTTCCTTTAAAGCTAAATTTTTAAATTTAAAGGAATTTTATTTAAATAAAAACATCAAGTGCATAACAATTGCAGGAATGCTTTGTGGAATATGGCACAATTCTTTAGGAAGAAGTTTGGGAAATCCTGCGCTACAGGAATTATGAATTTGTCTCCATGATTCAGTGATATAAATTGAAAATTTTTCTTTCAGAAATTTAAGATCAATGACAGAAAATTAGAATAAATATAAATAAATAGATAAGGTGGAATTGGAGAAGCCAAGCATTTCCCACCCCCTGACGAGCCAAGGCCAGAACCGGCCACCCCTCTCACCTGTGGGCAGGCAGGGAGCCCTCTGGCCACACCTGGCGCAGAGGTGGCGTCTCGGCATCACGTGGCGACGGCTCTCACTCGTCCAGCCGCCGTGCTCAGCTGCGTCTCACAAGAGCCCAGGCTGGGCCAGGCTTCTCCCCACGGAACACCCTCCTCCCCTGTCTTGGCCTCTTGCAGAAGGAACAGGGGGTCCAGGGCTCTGAAAAAGAACCACCACAGGCCTGGACCCTGGTCTGAACTTGCAGTGCCACCACTGCCACTGAGCATCCACCGGCCACGAGGTCGGGCAACGACACCCAACGGCAGTGCCCTCCTGCACCCTCCTCAGACTTCTTGGACTGTCATCACAAGACTCCACAGCAAACTTTTCATGCTGTAGCTGGCCGTTGACACATTGCTTTCATTTACATTCACGACTTCCCTGCACAAGCCTGTGCAGGAGACGTCATCATCCTCCCTAACCAGGAGCAACGTGTGCATCTCAGGAGAGCTCGGTGGGTGGACCACTCCCCAGAGGGCTCCGCCACCTGCAGGTCAGTTCACCTTTGAGTTTCTGGTGTTTTCATTAACCAGGTAAGGTTCTTCCTGAGTGCCACGTGGTTATTAAGGGGCAGAGTTGGCATTAACCCAGGTTCTCTGAACCCCAAATCCCCCACTCCTTCTGCCGTAGCAAGGCTGCCTGGAGTGGGTGTGGCCTCTGGGTGGAACCTCCTCCCCACCTTCCCTGCTGCCACCCAACCTCACCCCCAAGAGTCCCTCCAGCCACAAGACCCGTGCTCCACGGGGACACCTTCTCCCAGGTGTTCCCCTAGAGAGCTCAGCACCGGCCTCACCTTTCCAGGCATGGAGCAATTTCTCTCTGAGACAGGCAGGCAACATAATGAATGAACAAGACCTTAAGGAAAAAAAGAGAGGGAACCATATTTTTCTTTCTTTCAAGATAAAAATAATATCCCTGCACGTCAGACTCTCCTGTGACAGGGCTAATGTCCAGGAGCAAAATAAGAAAAAAGCATCCTCCCCTCGCTAATGTGAGCATAACGGGCCCCTCTGATGACCAAAGAGCCACAGAAAGCCCCTCCGAGTGGTGGTACCCAAGGAGACCTGTGAGAATTCTAGAGGAAAATCTTCCTTTTGCTTCCTTTTATCCCTATTCGTTAAGCACAGCCAGAAAATATCTGTAAAAATTAACCTAAAGCTTAATGGCTTATGTAAGAACGCCTTAATAAAAATATGTTGGCAAGGTTATTGAACTGTACAATTAAACCCCTCCCACTCGATACTTTTCCGTCTAATTTCTGTCTAAAGCTTATTCAGCAAACCAAAATGCCAATGCTCTCCTTCAATTTCCACTTCTTTGAACCTGCTAATTTACGAATAAGAAAGGATTTATTTGTGTTATTAGCTACATGTAACCTCTTGTTGAAAAAGTAGTTTTAAATACTGAGATCCTGAGATGCCTCAAGATCCACCAAGTGTCTGAAGGATGACTTTGATTTTTTTTTTCTTCTGCAAGCTGTGTTTGATTTACATCAATTAGGTCCTCCACATAAGGTATCATATAACAGGAAGGCTAATAACCCAGAAATAACCTCATTAAAAGAGACAGCATATCGGTCTAAACAGAATGAACTCTAAGCAGAAAAATTAGTGACCTGGAAAGTAGCAGGAAGGGGTAATGGCAGTACCAAGAAAAAATACATTCCCGTTAGCCAGTCAGAGGAGAAATCGCCGGCAATAAAGCACGCATACAATAGAGGCAGAAGCACAACATTTTTTTAATGTTTTTAATCTGTTCAAATCCTGTAACATGCAATTTATTTTCCCCCGGTCAAAAATAGTCTCTGAAATCATGCATGTGTTCCTCAGAGACCCGGATGGGAAGGAGATGCCATCACCAGCCTGTGCCTACGACGTGGGCTGTGGCTCTGAGGTCACGTGGTTTCTGAGGCTCTGAATTTTCCCGCCATTGTGCAGTTTCCCAGGTGGGCGAACTCATCATCTCTGACCACTGTCCACCCGACCCCAGCTATGCCAGGCCTTCTTCTCGGTACAAAGACACAACGTGTTCTATCCTATGGCACAAACCGTAAGAAAAAAATGAAGATTCCCCTTCTGCCGCTCTGGGCCGACTCCAAGTGCTCTCCTGTCAATTCCCACATTATAGGCATTTTGTAAATACAAAGTTTGCCAAGAAATGACTGTTTCCATGATGCCTCATGCATGTGGTTTGGTTAAAAAAAAAAAAAGGTAGGAAAGTGGAGACATGCGAGGGAGGCCGTTTTCAATGCAAGAAGCAGCAGGCGGAGTTCTCACAGGTCCTGCCCTCAAGCTCCCGGCACCTGGAGAGTCCGGCTCGCCACGATGCGTCCCAACGGCTATATCCGGATGCTTCCCAGTTCCTGAGCCAGCAGAGCTATCGCTTAAATGAAGAACAAGAGCTGAGCTTGACATTTGTATAGGTGTTCTGTATACAGCACGTTAAGACTGGGATTGTAGTTGAGGCAGTGAGAACTTCCTGATCAGCGATTATGTGAATTTTCCATTGGTCATTCCAGGGCGGTTAAAGCCACCGTCCAGAAATCACTTCTCCAGGGACCCTGGCTCTTGACCAATTCCCCAGGAGCAGGAGACACAGGAGCCCAAGCCCTTGTTCAACCCAAGAAGAGGGTCAGAAAAGCCACCATGCAGAGCAGGACTCAGGGCCTGGGGGACCCATGGCATGCTGGGGTGCTGCAGGGCTTCGGGGCTCAGGGCCTTCCCCTGCCCCACCCAACTCCAGCACCTGGGTTCCTCAGAGTGCAGCGTCCCAGGCCCCAGGTAGAAGACCTAATGTTGGGTTGAGGCATGAAGGGAGCCTCGTGACTCTCCGAAGAGGCCTGGCAGGCGATCTGGTACCTCCTGCCCCCAATCTTCCCGCCACCTCTCTGCCCCCCCATAGAATCACACATCCAGGTGGGCACGGGACTATGGGACCTCGTGGCCTGGACCACAGACCCACACACTGCTCCTGGTTGAGCCCACACTTCCCTTACTTTCCCGAATGAACCCTCTGACCTAGCCTCTCGCCGCTGCAGGAGCCGAGCTCACCCCTGCCTGCCCGCCTCTGTCCTCGTGCCCTGTCCCAGCCCCACCATCCCTCCCCGTCTCCTCCCATCCAAGCCTACACAGAGCTTCCTTCCTCACCCCCGGGAAAGCTTCCCAGGGCTATAGGACAGCAGTGCTCTCTGTCACTCGCAGCATCACCTCCTGGCCTGACTAGAATTACGTGAGCCCTCCCTTCCATTTGGTTTTGTTCCTGAACTCTTCTGGAACGGTGAGGAAAGTGCATGCTGCTTCTCGAGGACGGGACAGTTCCTGCGTGGGCTGGGGACAGGGCGTGGGCTGGGGACAGGGCGTGGGCTGGGGGACAGGGCGTGGGCTGGGAGACAGGGCACTGCACGAAGCTGACTTGGTGAGGGGCTGAAGGGAGTGGCAGTTGCCGTGTGGCTGGGTTGCACTAGGTCTGCCAAATGTTCTCTTTTATGGAAAAAAAATTAAAATCATTTTAAGCCTGAGGTACCAGCCAGAGTCCTTGGTGGCAACCCAGCCCATGGCCTGGAGGCCACCTGCTCCCTCCCAGGGGATGGTGAGTGGCTCCCTGGGGGCGGCGAGACGCCCACCTGGCTGTGGCCCAGCGTGGCCGCACGGCCCAGGCCAAGGCAAGCTGGGACATCGGCCTCATCTGCCACCCGGAGGCCAGGCCTCCTCCTCCTCGTGCCCCACCTGCTGCAGGTGGGGTCACCCCGGCTGCCCTCACAGCATCATTAAGGCAAAGGGACAACTGTGAAGTGTCTCATTCGAATCCATGAGGATTGCCAGAGAGCTAAGAGCTTCTTAAGCAGATTCGTTCCAAGCCATTTCGGCCCCTTCTATAAATAAAGCTTCAGACAATTTCGGAAAAGCGTGTTTGTTTACCTGATAGATCACAATGGCCCCTTCGGTGTCTTTGGCCTTGCTGGGTGACCCTCGGGCACCTAGCTCCCTTTCCCCTAGTTGGGCCCTCTCTGGGCAGCAGGGATGGAGTTTGGCTCCTCGGACCAGCAGGTGCCTGACGCGGTGCCGTCCTCGCCCCGGGCTGGCTCCGACCCCATCCGAGCCATTAACACGGAGGCGGGGGCGGCGGATGCCAGGAGGAAATTATTAATAAGCAGTGTCTGGGGGACTCCAAGCCAGCACGGACATTTCCAGAGTGGCCAAAGGAAAGGGGCAGGACGACGGGAGGAGGGAGCTGTTGTGTTTTTCTCAAAACAGCAGGAAAAAAGGGACAAGAAAACAGGAACAACCAGACAGAGACAAGTGTTTTTTAGCTGAGGCATCACCTGCTTTTCTTTGCAGTCCGTGGTTGGCCCTGACTCGGGTGGGGAGCAGAGCATGTGGATTGACAGGTCTACTAAGCCCATACCCTGTGGAGGAAGGGGAAGAGTCCTTTATAATAGGAAACTGGGGTGTTATGATCCCCCACAAAGTAACGGGCCCCTGGGGGCTGGGTGGGCGAAGCCGTCCTCACCGCCCTTCTACAGGCTGCAAGGCACCACCTGCCCGGGCTGGGGCGCGGCTGGGTGTTACTGCAGCACAGAAAGCGGAAACACCCACCTGGCCAGCCTCCGCCCTACACTCCATCACAGGTTCCCGAGTAAGACTCACATCCTTCAGACCAGTCTGACGTCCCGATAAAAGGAGAAGCCCATAGTTAGGGAAGATGCAGAGCGATAAGGCTTTCATTTCCTCCCGTCGGCCCGGGGCCGTTGCTCTCTCCCCAGAAGCACTGCCCAGCGTCACTGCGTCTCCCATGTCCCCAGACCTGTGCCCTCTCCCATTCTCACTTCCTCACCTCGCCCCAGAGGGCCGAAGCCCGGCCTCCCCACCTGGCCTTCTCCTACCCCCAGATATACTCAATTCCTGCCTCCAAATACGCACGTGGGCTTCACTAAGCAACACCTGGAAATTAGACCCTAGAACTAATGAATCCAAAGCCTCCCTCAGAACCAAGCCCACAGAGACGAACAGGAATCAGCACGGCCTCCAAGAGGCTCAGCGTGGAGCCAAGCAAGAGTGAGGGCTGGCAGGGCCGGAGGAATCGATTTGTCAATACACGAAACACAACCTGAGAGTCATTCTTTCTGCTGAGGTTACCACTTATCCCGGAAGATGCTCTTGGCATCAAAGCATGGCACGAAAGCTTCCCTTAGATGGCAGGATAAGGGGAATGTCAGACACGCACGGAGAGTAACTTGGCACCCGGTGTTTATTAATATTTTAGATGTGGAAGGCGTGCGTCCCAGGGCTGACTCATTGCTTCTGGGGAAGGATCCAGGTAAACAAATTCACAACACTGTTACAAACAAAAACTTCGCCTTCACATCCTGTTCCTTCCTCAGAAAATGATGATGAGCTACTTATTCTGATACGAGGAGTATCTTCCAGACAGAAGGATGAAAGGTTTTAACTGTCTATCTGTGGTTTCTCCATCACAGCATCCTGGAGGACACAAACTTAAATAATAAGTTTATTAATGACACTCAGAAGACTGGATCAATTTTTCCATGAATGCAGAACTTGGCTACGAAGAGATTATGATCTCTGAAAACTTAAAAAGAAAAAAGTAAATTGGGACACTCTGTTCCCCACATAGAGCTTTTTCTACCCAGATGAGTCTGAAAGAGAAATAAAAAAAAGAAAAATAATCAGAGGTCATTTTGTGGGCAGATTCCAGTGCCGGGGCGTCCCTGGGATTCGTTCAAAGAAACCTGATCCCTTCCGCATGCCCCTTGCAGAGTGGCTCTTCCGGTTCGCACCCTGCCTCCCTCGCCCCAGGTGACAAGAACTAAAGTCTTTAAGGCCAAGGCTGCCAGCCCCACCCGTTCCCTCATTCTCAAGATGAACACTGACAAGATCGATCATGAGAACCCAAAGAAAAAAAGGAAAAAAAAATCCATCAAAAAATCAATAATTTTAGCCAAAGGAGTGAAAATTCTGGGACAGAATTATTATGTATTATCATATCCCACTAATTAGCTCTTTTTCCCAAACATCCCATTCTTTGACGATCTCAAGCTCCACCACTGTCTTCCTCACTCTCACCCAGCTCTGCTGTCCCCTCCGGGGAGGAGGCCATTGGATTCCTTCCCTTCTCTGCCCCCAGTGTCACCCCTGGGCTGATCTCAGTTCACTTCATTCCCAGCTCACAGCACCCGCTTCCGACAAATCGCATCTCTCAGGCCCCATCCGTGCAGCTTGGCTGGGGTCACCTTTCTGCTCCTCCGCTCTAGAGCACCCAGAGTTTCCCAGCATCACGGCTGCGCAAGAACAAGCTTCCTAACAGGCTCCCAAGTCCTGCCGTGTTTGGCCTCATGCGATCCTGTCACCTGTATCCCCCAACACCCCCTATGCAGTGTCCCTGGGTCAAATCCTTCCACCGCTCCCTAGCGGAGTATTCTCAGACCACTTTGGTATATTTCCCAATGCCCTTGCTCTCCCTGTCCCGCTCACACTTCACAACCCATTAAAGCCCACCTTTTCTTGGAAGCCTTCCCTGATCAGCCCTTTATAGTTATATGACCAAGTCCCCCTCCCCATAGCACACATCTCACTCTCACGACCACCCTTGGGACCCAGGGAGTCGGCGTGAGATACAGACTCACTTGCTATACCCCGTCCCCTCCGGCCTTGACCAACTGTGCATATGTTTTGCTTTTAGCTGTTCACCTATATGAATCACCTCTCTCTGCAAAGGAGGAGGACACGTCTCATGCTTCCTTCATTTCTCTCCCTGCATGTTGCACAATGTTGGGCACAAAGTAGATGTTCATTAAATAGTTAGGCCTACAGAATAGGTTATGATGGGGTGGAAAGTCCGGCTGCAAACAAGAAAATTCTAGGTCATCTACAGCTAGCCCATAAGAGCACCAGTCACAAATGTGCAAGAATTGAGTCGCAGAGAATTATGGTTTTCTTGGTAAAGGTTGCTTAAAACAAAAGCCCATTTATCTGCCTGCAGAAGACATTTAATCAATTTACATGAGGGATTTCAAAATTAGTCAGTCTGTAATGAACTATGAAATACTGATTAATGCATTTTTGCAATGTTTGATTAGAAACTTAACATGTATGCTAGCACGTTTTTACCATTACGGCATTTCCATGTTAATATTTTGTTTCTCAAAATTGCCAGAGTAGATATTCTGAATCGCAGAACTCAAGTGTATTTGTGGTTAACAATATTTAAAGAATCTCTCTACTGGGAAGTGCTTCTTGATGCTGAAGAGTTCTTTCACATGGGGGCTTGGGGGGGAGACATAGTCCGTGGAGGACATTCAGTATGGAGATTAGCTGTCAAATTATTTGGGAGTTCTCCAGAAACCACTAGGAAAAGGAACCAGCCCCTCTCTCCCCACCCAGATCCTTCCCTAACAATAGGCAATCTCTGAAACAATCCCAATTTTACAAAGGCATAAGAAGCTGAATTCTTTTGGCCATAATTTGAATAGAGCGTCACAGACAAAAATACATATTAGATTTCTCCCCAGGCCAAGGAAATTAGCTGACTATCATTTAGAAAAATTCAAAAACCCTCTTGAACATATAGAGGCCACAGTTTTCACCATCAAAGACTTTTTGTGTCCCTATGTTTCATAGAGAAGGCAAGCAAGTCTCTCTCATGCACCTGGACTGCCCTTGCTCCTGGCAAGATCAACAGGACTCAAACCACCAGGTGATGCTGGAGTCAAAGAAGGGAAAACATGTTGAATTGCAATAATCCAATATTGGAAGCACAATCTTCTTAAACTTACTTAAAACCATCCCATTTGCACATTTGCAGAAGACATCTAAAGAGGTGAATTGACCAAAATGTTGTGTAAAAAATTAGTTATTAAAGAACTTGAAGATGGATCCCTGCAGTAGGTTTCGAAGAGCACAAACATGCTGACCATGGCCCCAGCCATCAGACTATCTGACGAACGCTGATTTTGAAAGGTGTTCCAGTGGAAACACCATCTCCACAGAGTTCGGGGACTCCAAAATGGAAATATACAAATGTGCTCACACAGAGTAGAAGAAGAGGTCATATTCGTGAGTGCAGATCTGGGTAGTGAAAGAAAAATATACCTCATGCTCATCACAAGTGCAAGCAATTATCTCGCATTTAGATTTTAAGCCTCCCTTAGAATTTTAAAAATAATTATTTTGCATGATCACCATTATCCTGATTCATTAGCAAGGCATACTTATTAGGGTCTTAAAATAACCAGGATGCTGGACATGTAAAAACATGTTTCTTGCTGTCATGACAACTAAACAACAACAATAATGCTCACATCCGAATGACTACAGGGAACAAAGTTATTGTGCCTGAATATAGATAAGTTAATTATGGAGTCATCAAAAGAACAACAGCTCTGTCAATGCAAAGATGATTCTAAAATAATCGATAACAACACTCTCGTTTGGTAATTGGCTATTTGTTTCCAATACGGGATCTACCTTTGGTCTGCATGGAAATGCAGCAGGCTCTTCCGCCAGTAGAAGGCAAAAAAAAAAAGGAAAATCTTTCAGTTTAGGGTTGGTGGTTGTCAGTAGCAACAAATAATGGAAAATTGCCATCTGGCTTCTTTTTTTTTTTTTAAATGAGATTTGAATAACCAATTTAATAATGGATAGAGCACTTGCTTACAGAAATAATCCATTGTCATTGCTCGGAAAAAATAAAAACTTTGGCACGGAAGACAAAGCTGTGCTATAGGACTATAGGTAAAGCACATAAATGTCTACATACACGCCACAATTTTTATTTTCCCTGCTGACTTCACATAAACTAGAGGATAACTCTTCCTTCTATGTGCTTAGCTTTTCACATTCAGTGTTTAATAATCAGGACGAAATCTACAGAGCAGTTGGCTTGCTACAGGCATTCAACTCCACTGATGGTTGGTGAAGAAGGAAACACACAAATGGGAGGGTTTTTTTTTTTAACACTTTTTTTCCCATCATCATGTGACAGGCCTGATTTAAGCAGAGCAGAGGAAGTCAGAATGCATCTGGCCGTGGGGTGCGTGTGCATGTGTGGTCGTGGGCATAAGCGTGTGTGTGTTTCCTCTGCACACTGCACCAGAGGAAAAGACTCCTCAGCAAAGGAGAACAGGCGACACCAGATCAGGTGACTCGTGCATTTGCATGATAAAAATGAAGCTAGCAGGAAAGGCATGCCCACCCCAAGCAGAAATGGAACGATGACACGAGAACATGGAGCTGTGTCATGTCATCATGTGTTCTGTTTTGTTTTATTAATGAAACAGGCATCGGCCTCAAAAGATCCTTGAATCCTTCACTAAAACATTCACCGTGTGGTTCGAGGGAGAAACACGGGGCAAATCCCAGGCCCTGCCACGTGTTGGAAGGCAGCACTCAGGCTCCACCCAGCGCACCTGGGATCCAGGACCTTCCTGCGTGGAACGTGGGGGCCTCTCCCCTCCTCCACTGCCTGAAGGTTAGAGGGGAGCCCCTGACCCCTCTGCAAAAGTTCCCTTCATCCCACACTGGTCATTCTCCTTGGACCGTGTCATTCGATGATTCCCCGCTGAGGTTTGGGACTGTCTGCCTCTTCTCTGACACAAGTCTCATTACTGTTCACCTCCACCCCTCACCCAGCCCGATCTACTTCTTGTTTACTCTCCAGGGACCTCCTGTCACCAGGGCCCTCCCCTGGGTCACAGTTCCGTCACCTCCCTTCCTTCAGCAGGAAGTTGGAGCTTGTTTACTCTCCCCCAGAGACTCTCTCTGGGACCCACCTTGGCACCAGGGTTACCTGCACTTCCTTGGCACTGAGGCACCGCCACCCCATCCCTGCCTTCAGTCCTGCCTCGGGCCACAGAGCCTGGCTAGAGTCTTGCACACGTCTGTGCCACACGGCTCCTCCAGGCCCCTGTCCGCCACCCCTGCGACCTCCCTGGCCAGACCCCCTAGTGGCCACACACATTGTCCGGTGGCTCCCCAGACCCCACCCCAATTCCTGGGAAGAGTAAAGGCAGCGGCTTAACGTCTTGCCCCTTTCCACGGTTATCTGAGGAGCCGTCACCTGTCACCTAAGCCCTGTACAGGTGTACTGTCCTGCCAGGATTGCGGGTATGAAGGGGAAGACTTGGGAAGATTCCAAACACATTTTTATATCCTTGTCACCAACAGACTCAGTCCAAGCAGAAGCCCTTGTGCAAAGAAAGAGAGAAAGAGAGGAAGGAAGGAAGGAAGGCAGGCAGAGAGGGAGAGAGGGAGATGGTTTCCACCTCACCAGTCTGAACCTCTTCCCTGAGTCACTTCTCCAGATGCCCAAATGCTCCCCTCACCTCAATAGCTTCAACCTCCTCCTCCCCACTGGTTCCTTTTCCTACCTCCTGGCAGGCCCACATTCACCCTGTCTTGAAAAAGAGTATGAATTTCCCTCGACTCAGTGCCCTAGATGTTGAACAGGCCACCAGACATGCAGGCCAGGAGTCCAAGAAAGACACCTGTGATGCGTGGGCTTTCCAAAGCCTGAAAGCCCGGGGGCAGGTGCGTTAGTTTGCTAGGGCCGCCATACAAAAAGCCACCAATTGGGGGGGGAGGGGCGCTGCAGCACAGGGGCCTGGCTAACACAAAACTAAAAACACATATATTTCTCAACATTGTGGAGGCTGGAAGTTCAAGGTCAAGGTGTCGGCAAGTTTGGTTTCTTCTGAGGCTTTGTCCTTGGCCTGCAGACGCCAGCCTTCTCACACTGTCCTGCATTGTCACTGCCCTGTGTGTGTGCATCCCGATGTCTCTCTGTGTGTCCAAGTTTCATCTTCTTATAAGGACGCCAGTCAGATTGGATTAGGCCCACCCCAATGGCTGCATTTGAACTTAATCACCTTTTAAAAAAAGAAAGTACCATCTCTGCCTGGAGTTTTGCTGTGAAATGGAAGATGGGAAAACTCCAGACAAGTTTTTTTATGTCCTCATCGTCGCTAACGGATCCAGCTCAAGCCACAGCTCCCACTTAGCTGGTGACTGAGCAAGGCAGTGGACATACAAGCAGGTCCCCACACGGTCAGTGAGCTCACGGCTCCTCCCAAACTCAAACTGGTATTTCTGGGCAGCACCCACTGCCCCGCGAGCTCATGGTGCTGCCGTCACATTTTTGGTAGGCACCCAGGGACCTCTAATCCTGGTGGCCACATGAGCACGTGGATTCAGCCTTGTGGCATGTGAGCTCCTTCCCAGGAGTCTGAACTGGGACATCAATTCCTCACGTGCCTAAGAAATTAATCTTCCGTAAGAGGATAACTCCTACAGGCAGAAAAGATTTGGCTATTGCATATAAGGACAATGTTTTTGTTCCCTGTTCACATCAGGCAAGAAAGCGCTTATTAAAGCTTTTGTTCATGCTGTGGGTATTCTGTGGACCTTAGGAAAGGGTCCTCTCTGCCTCGGGACCTCCGGCTCACAGAAGCTGCTTGTGCAATGGCAGACCCATCGACCCTGCCGTAGTGAAGAGGTTGATAGGGCTTGGCTGCGGGTAAGGGCTTGGCCATGCCTCAGATTTGGTGGTTTACATCATGGTTTTGTCAACTTGTAACCCTTGGCTCCCTCCATTTTATTTGCAAATGTCAAATCTGCTCTTGATGAGCAGGAAAGGAATTCCCTGGGGATGGGGTGGTTACCAGCACCTGTACCCCCCAAAAAATAATACGCAGACTTGTTCGGGAAAGAAAGGCACAACATGCTGCCACTCTGCCAGGAGAGGGTGATTGACTCAAGATGGGGTGATAAAGATCAATTGCTCTGGCTTAGAGTTATGACACCAACAAAGTTACAATGACATTAGCACAAAGAGAGAGACACAAATCCATTACAAAGATACAATCAAATATTCAAAAAAGCCCGGCATGCTCATTACTTATTCATGCTAATACAAGTATATTAAGAAATCTAAACAGTGTTAGCGCTCAATCACTCACAAACCAAATGAGGTTTTGCATTTATCAGACCCCAGTCATCAGGGCCTCGTCGAGTCGTACAAAGGTGGCAATGTGACACAACTGGAGATATTTATATCAGCCTACACGGACTGAGGGATACACCAGGATTTATTAAACTGAGTAATGCCGTCGCCTTCACAGAGCAATAAAAGAAATAACTGCAGAAGTCATTTCCCCAGACAATAAGATTTACCTCTGCAATCTCTTAAAGATGTTGTATCTGTTTTCAAAGGGTCGCTGGCAGCATTTCCAACCTTAATAAACTATTTGCAGATTAATTTTTTCAACAAAGGACAGGGTGCTCAAAAGCAGGTTCCCTCCTCAAAGCCAGTGTCAGACACTCAGCCCATCTTGCTCCTGATGACTCTGCGCACAGCTGAGCAGATTCTGTTTTCTCAGGGACTGACGCTGGCTTAAGTGACATGTCCTCAATGTTCAGTAAAGAGAAGTCCGTTCAGGACACCAGGGCAATCCAGTCGTGCTCAAGCACATGGATTTGGGGGAGCCTGAGAGGATTTTCAATAAGATCCACAAGTTTACAGTGAGGCACACAGCATGAAACAACAGAATATTCTGGAAGAGGGGGCCTGGCATGAGGGTTGCATTACAAGTTTTGCTCTTCTCGGCCTCCGGGAGATTTCCAGCCCCTGGCTTCTGAGGAAACCCCTCTCTCTCCATCTTCTCGTCCTCCTTTGGTGGCTGCTCCTCTTCAGGCTCATAATGTTGCTGTCACCTACGTTTCTATTCTCGTTTTGGGCTCCTCACCCTCCCCTCTCCCCGGCCGACCCCATGGCCGCGGCTTCCATGGCCCTGACACCCTGGGGATTCTCAAAACGACAGACCCAGGCCTCTCACCGAACCTCAGAGCCTCACCCACTTCCTCCCACAGCGCCACCATCCCGCCAGGCACCCAGCAGAGCTCAGAGTCACTCTCGACTCTTCATGACTGGAACGGTGAGTCACCTGCAAGTTATCTCCACCTGCCCTATTCTGACCTCCCCGGAAACGCCCTGGTACGAGTCCTCAACCTCCCTCATGCACTGGTACAATCCCCTCCCATCTCTCCTGCCCCCAGAATGATCTTTCTGGAACATGCCTTGTGTCTTGCCACTGCCCTGCGTTTTAAATGGCCATGAATGGCCCAAGAGTAAGATCCAAACATTTCCCCGATGCCCACACTGGCCTTCCTCTGTCAGTAAGAACGTGACCTTAAGCTATCGATACAACCACACTATAGGACGCACCATCTCCCCAGGGGTCCACGCACCCTCATTCTCTTGCCTGCTTGTGCAGCCAAAGCCTGGGCAGCCTTCTTTCTCCCTCCTTCCAGGTTTAGCTCAAATGCATCTCTTGAGGCAACAGACAGATGCAGTTCGCTCTCCAGCTGTGCTGCTCTGGCCCTCTGGGCCCTCCTCCCAAGGACTCCCAGTGACATGTTTATGTGACTCCTCCTGAGTTGGACAGCGAGCTGCTAAAGGGCTGGCACTGTCCTTCTTTCCCTCCTGCAGTCCAGGCTTTGCCTGATTCCTGGCCCATGGCCCTACTCATTGCTAGGATGGCTCCTTTCCCTGTTTCCCTTCAGTGTACAATGGCCAGGATTGAGATCAAAGTCTAACAAGGTCTTGCCTGGTCCCAGGCAGAAGAACTTTCTCGACAATCCGTATCATAGTCAATTCAATTCATCTTGAGGACCTGGATGGTACTGTGCTAATCACTTCGAGAGACACAGGAAAGACACCCAGCTGCTGCCTCCTAGCTGTTTGGAGTCTAACCGGACAAGTGATCCTAAGAAGTGATTTCACAGGACATAAAAGTTAGCCTGTGACAGCACGGTCTAGTGAAAGGCCACCTCTGGAGTGAGCGGTTGGGAGCTCTGGGTCAGAATTCTGGTTAGATCATGCTCATGGCATGTCCTGCCCTGTGGCCTCAGCATCCTCACCTGAACGTGTCCTGCAGGTTAGGACACTAGCTTGACATCATGGGTGTCATTAGAAGGTAATTCCCATGTGGGCTGAGACCTTGTCTCTCTTCCTTACTGATGTATCCCCAGTGCCTAGCTCTTAGAGAGCATTTGGCCAATATTTACAAAGGAAGGAAAGAAAGAAAGAAGGAAGGAGGGAGGGAGGGAGGGAGGGACAGTGGCAGTCTGCCTCTTTCTTAGTTTGCACCCTCATTTTGATGGAGCACAACTTCCTGTAGCTTCCTGATGTAGGAAGTAAATTAGTTGGAAACATCTATGTTTGAAAATGTCTTTATTCTATTTTCATACTTGATAAATAGTTCAGCGGGGTATAGAATTCCAAATGGACATAACTTTCTTCCAGTGTTGGTGAGAAGACTAAAGTCCCCCCCCATGCATGTGTACACATACATGTGCATCTTGTGGACTTTTCCTGTTTCCATTATTCATAAATTTCATAGTGACAGGCTTTCAATGAGGCTCACCCCCTGGACTGGGCTGTCAATGTGGACGTGTTATCCTGCAGCCGTGGGAAGTTTTCTTGCAGTATTTCCTCAGTGACCTCCTCCCCGAATTTTCTCCATCCTCTCTTTCTAGAATGTCTATTATTCAGATTTTTTATTTCCTAGAGTAGTCCTTTAATATTCTTTATCCTTTATCTTCTTTTTTCCATCTCTTTGTCATTTTGCTCTATTTTTCAGATCATTTCCTCAAATATATCTTCTAGCTGCATGAGGTGTGGAGGAATCAGGACACCTGACAGCTTTTTGAACAGACTAGCCAATTCCTGAGCCACTGGGGTGTGCTAGGGTAGAAACCTGTGACTCTGGGCTTTCCCCACTGGCTTAGGAATTGGTACTCTACTCTCCCCCAGGTACTTTGCTACTCATACTTTCGTTTTCTACCTCCCAAAATTCTGCCATTGCTATTTCATCTGCTATTTCCCCTGTCCCTGGCACCTTTAAAAATACTTTTTCCTGTATTTTCAGTGGGGCTGTAGACAGGACTACAGAAGCCCACTATGTGTAATATACAAAAGGCTGTCAATAATACATATGCCACAAATATTTTCTTCTAGCCTAACACTGGACTTTTGCCTCTGTTGGTGTCCCACTTGATGGAGTTTCTTTTGATTTTTCTGTAGACAAATCTGTGGATCTCCCACTGAGTTCAAAATCTTGCAGGAGAAGGCCTCAGTGAGCGCTATTCCCTAGTCACTGCTCTTTTAGGGGTTTGAGGCATCCTCTGGCATCACTTGTTCTTGACAAGGAGCACCAGGACTTCCACCCACACCTTCCCTGAGAAGCTTCACTCCACCAGGCGGTGAGCCCCTGCGAATTTAGGGACTTCTGTTGACCTGTCTGCTTCTGTCTCCCCAATCAGAAACACAAGGCCACGTCCCTGGGCGGGATGCCTGCCAAGTCCTCACCAGGAGGGCTCCCATCCCCAAACCACGACACGCTGCTTCTTCTCGGTGTAGTCCCTGTGCACCCCTGTCCCCCACGTGTGCTTCGTGCGCGGGGTTATTCAAGGCCACGTTCCCGCAGAGTGTGGCTCTGAGAGGGGCAGAGCAGACCCCAGGCACACCCAGACGGGGCTGGGCTTGATGCCATTTGCAAGCGGTGACTGATCCACCCCAGGCTGTGATCAGATAAGCTTTGATAAATGGCTCCGTAGTGCGCGGGGAGCGGCACCTACTCCTGTCCACGCCGAGCCCCGCGGCAATCGGCTCCGTTTCGTTTAATCAACAGCTCAGGCAACAACGCCTGAAAGCCACCACTGCGGACAGATGGAGGAGATAGTCCCCCCTGAAGGGTTCCTCGAGACACAAAAGTACAAAACCCCACAGCCCTGTCCAGAAACCTGTGCCTGGGCCAGCGCAGCCCATCTCCCTGTGTCTCGGGGGTCTGGACAGGAGCAAGGGCGGCCTCTCACCGCAGACCACGGAGGCCCCTGAGCCTGCGTGCAAACACCGCTTGTCACCCAGAGCAGTCCCTGCACCCGGCACGCCTCCCCTGGCTGGGGTCCCCCTGTGCCTGGGGCAGGTGGCACAGCCGCCCCGGCTGCTCCCCAGACGGAGGTCACCTCATCGCATCAGCCCCTGACACTGCCCACAGGAGTGACGACAAGGACACGGCCTTCCCCGAAGGGAGGCTGCGGAAGACATGCCGTGCGCAGCGCCGACCCACCCCCTCCTCTGGGCCCCACGACAAACACCAGCACACAGATCAGCACGACTCTGGCCCGAACAACCTTGGGCTTGGAAATTCTGTGAATCTGTTGCTTCCTTTTTAAAATGAGCAAAGATTGGCCCAGGCTCGGGAGACAGCAGAATCTGATTTCAAAGCCCAGCTCTGCTACTGACTTGCTGGGCATCCCTGAGCAAGTTAATACACTTCTCTGAGCTCGGTTCCTTATTTATAAAATGGGGATTTACCTCTCAAGATGTATTCATTTCTACCTTTATTCATTCAGGAAGTATTTATTTGACTTGTACTAAGCTACAGGCTGTGCTGCAGGTGCTGGTGATGGTGGTGAACAAATGAACTCCATACAAACTGTGTAGGGTGCAGCGCAGCACATAGGTGCTAAGTAAATAATGACTGTCATTACTCTTACTGTTGCTAATGAGTTGTGTCATGAGGAGCAACTGGAATTAAAGTATGTTAGGGCATTTTGTAAGTATAAAGCCTGCTGCAGACATTAGCTAGTACTATTTCTTCTGCAGGTCATACTCTAAGAGGAGGCTGGCTGGTTGCCTGTGGCCCCTTCCAGTGCTGCGAGAGAGCTGCCACGGGTCCCTGCTCTGCCTCCTGCCTCAGGTACACAGCTCTCTTGGGATCCATGCCCTGGACAGCAACGGAGGATGTCACCCTGTTTCTCCCTCTGCGTCCTAAGGTGCCTCTTTTGCCATGTGGCTCTCTACCCTTTGCAGCTTTAAGCACAAATACCAGGTTTTTACATTATACCTATGAGTGTGTGTGTGTGTGTGTGTGTGTGTGTGTGTGTGTGTGGTGTGGAAAGAGACAGACATATAGATGTAGATGGAGCACAATTGTCTACCTACAATAAAGGCTCTTTAAAGGAGGCCCCAGGGGGTTGGACATCTTCTACAAAACCAAGCCCAGTCAGTCCTGTGCCTGAATGAGGCCCGGGCAGGAGGAGAAACAGAGAGGGGAGGGCCAGCTGGCACTGACATAAACCCAGCAGGCCCTCAGGCTGCCCTGGTCAAACCCTGGTAGGAAGGGCCAATGCACAATCAGGGCTGGCTGGGAAGCTGTCAACAGCTCCGGAGCCAAGCTCCTTAAGGGGCTGGTTCTCTCCTGGGAGACAAGAGCCTTGCCCATCGGTCTCGGTCATTGCACAATGAATGGCTGTGACCAGAAAGTCATGCATGGGGGAGACAGAGTCACCCTGTGTTCCTGCAGAAGGCCAAAGGTCAAGTGCATGACTGGCCCTGGGGCAACACCCAGCTCCCCACTGCCAACCCTGCTGCAGTGGCCACCAGGGCACTGCAGATGTCCCTCTTCCCCAGCACCAAGGTTCTCTGGGCCCCTCCAGTGCCCATGAACGAGCCAGCATCAGACACATCTGGGAGGCATCCAGGGACTCTGGCCTCCCGTGAAGGTGACAGAGGGAACCCAGCCCTCACCCCACCCCCAATCACAAAGGTAAAATCAGGATGGAAACCAAAAGACCCATTTTTGTACTTAATTTCCATTGATTAAAAAAATATGTAAATGCAAAGATGTTGACACGATTAAGCCATTATGGTCTATTGTGCAATTATTTCTTTGATAGTTCATGACGGCTCAATTGGAGGCATAATGGACTATTATGCAATGACATCTTTGCCGAGTTTTTTGCTTGTTTTCCTCTTTTCCTTAATTTTCTTTCCTTCATCTTTCCTCCTTTAAAAAAAGAGAGAGAATTTTTCATTTGCAGATCATTGACTTTTTAATGTCAGATTATTTACTCAATAGTCAATAACGATGCCTTTGGATTCATTATGGGCTATCGTGTAAATAGCTAATTGCATTAATTACAGCCTTTTTACAAATGTTTAGTTTGCAGCTCATCACACCCATGGACTGTGTAATTGCTGCTATTGGGGCTGATGGGCAGGCACAGCCTGGGTGTCTGCTTGGTGACAGGGGGACTTCTGCTGCCTTTGTTCCAATCTGACCAAGTTATACCGCTCACATCTGTGCATGTGAGTGCATGCATGTGTATGTGCGTGTGTGTGCATGTGTGTGTTCAGAAGGGAGCTATGAGTGTGTACATTTGCTTATCTCACTTCATATTTATAAAGATGAGAAGTGATTATTCCTACACAGCTGAAAATTGTACTTTGAAAAACATAACGCTAATTTAAAAAGGGGGGGAAAGTCTATGACTTGGAAAGACTAACATATGAAGACATGGTGTGTTCCATGAGGCATTCTTCTTCTGCAGATTACAGCAGTGGTTTCGAGAGTGGATTCAGATGCTGGAGCATGTAGAACAAATCTCCCAGAAACTCCCGACATGATCGTGAGGCTCGTGTCTCCTTATAAAGGGCACTTTGTGTTTGTGAACTGGCATTCCTGTGCACACAGAATCTTTCCGGAGGCCACCTTAGGGTCTTCCCAGTGCCACACTCTGAGTGTGCGTTTGAGGTAAACTGAGACACAAGATGGACAAGGGCTGCTCTGGGTCAGCTGGTATTCACTTGTAGCCAGGCAAGCGGCTCCCGGGTTCAAAGTGCCCAATTCCACTCCTGGTGACCTCTCTGAGCTCCCGCACCACCCTGTTCTCTGAGCCCCAGGCCGACCACGGCATCTTCCTTCATTGCTCCATATGCCTCCCTTTTCTTCCTTCTTGCACGGTCCCCCGGTACCCTTCGCTCCCTTCCCTGCTCAGACTGCACCGCACGGTCCCCAGCCAAATCAGCAGCCAAGACAGATTGTTCTGCTTGTCAGGGGTTCAGCAGTACACTCAGAATTGGGAAAAAAAAATAATCTTGGTCACTCTTTAAAGACAATTCAGAACACCTAGCAGTGATCAGATTGATTGGTGTCTTGAATAAGGGCCTACAGAAGTGGCGCTCTGCCCTGAAACAGCAAGGACTTTCTCCACAATACAGGCAACCCCACATGCACTGGGCATGAGGCCCGTCTGCAAAACGTCCATCTACCATCTACTCATCACCCCTGCCCAGCACAGAGCCTGCAAAGGAGCCCTGAGCTACTGCATGAGCTGTTTAGTCCAAAGCCAGCACGCATCAATCTCACAGACATCACAGTTTGTACCCATTTTAATGGATACATTCTAAAAACCCACTTTAAACTGGACATCACAAAAGTGCAAAATTAATAAGGTTTGATGAACCTACCCAAGAAAAATGGTTACCTTTCTGCCACTGGGGATTCATACAGAACGTCAACTTCTAGCTTAGACAATAAGGCCAATGGTAACTCCTTAGAGGTCTCTCCTCCTTCTATGTCTACATCCATTTGTCTCAGATACTAAGATCGAGTTTCCCAGCTGTGAGCAAGAACCTGATCCACAGATACACAACCCTCATGTGAACTGTACTGTGCACGGGAGCAGGAACATAATTAAAAAGCATTTTCAAAATTTAAAGTCAGAAACACAAAAGATCGGGGTTATCCTTCAAATAACTAGAAAATTTAAATGCCCAGAAACCCAAGCCCTCAAGCATTCCAGGAGACAACTTTTTCAGGGATGCAGGCAGAATGCCTCAGAGGGAGGCGGGTGGGCCCTGCATGGCCAGCACAGAAGTGGCCCTTTCCACCTGCTCAGTGAGGACAAAGTCCTAAGGTCACTGCAGGTCCAGCTCCTAGAACTTGAACTTGGCAGGCCACTGAAACAATGCACAAATACCCCCCACTGCCACAGGCTTACTCCCCCACTTTCAGGATGCTTTCCGTTCTATTTGATAACTTTTCAAATATTCATGGCCAAGAACAATTCCAAAATAATTTTAAGGACAAAAGAAAATAAATATATCCAGCCTAGGAGACAAAAGAGAATCAAGGGACCAATTTAAATGAGATCGTGACATTTACCATTCAACTAAAAAAGAATCTGAAATCATAGCACAGTAAAGTGTTTTACAGATTACATGGTCCTTTTTTAAAAAATAAGGAACAAACACCACAACTCTCATATCTAGCGACATCAGGTGCTCAGATCTATTCTAACGATTGCCCTAAAACTGGGAGGTCTCGAGAAAGAGAGAGAGCGGACGCTTGCTAACCGGGCAAGTTCCGCATCTTTGAGTCTTGGCTGCAAGCGTCAGAAACCAACGTCAAGGTAGTTTAAGATTAAAAAAATGGATTTATCAAGAACATCCTGTGGGTGCCTTATAGAGCCAAATAGAGCAGTGGGCTGGGTCTCGGGAGCCTGGCAGACCCTCACCCGGTCTTATCACTGCTTCCCTCTCCCTCTCTCTGTCTGAGTGGCACCAGGGCCACCAAAACCCCCAAGTTTCTACTGCTGGAGAGAAATCATCTCTCTTGTTCCCAAAGCTTAAAAACTCTAATTGTCAGGTACCTACCACCGGACCTATCAATGATGCCCAGGAGATCATTAGAGGAATAATCACCCAAGACCATATGAATGAGGGGAGGGATAGGGTGGATTCTAAAAGAAGAGGGAGAAAAAGTGGGACGTGCAGAGAAAACAAAAGGTATTCTCTACCTGCAGGCAGGACTTCCACTGGTAGCAACTGTGACCATCTTTCAATTACCCGTGACTGGGGTTCCGTTGGTGAACAGCCATGGGGACAACCTAACCCATGGTCACAGACATTTGGCAACTGTTTGCCAAGACCTTGCAACATGGTCTAGTAGGATGGAAAGAAAAACATGGCCTCAGACCTCCTGGAACTTGGAGTTTCGGCATAGGGTGAAGACAGAATAGACTGAACTGGTGAACTTCGTGACATCAGTTGGGGTAACAGCCAAGAGACTGAGCATGGTCAGGAGGGCAGTGAGACAGCAGACGGTGTGAGAAGGGACTCATGTGTGTAGCTCTCAGAGCAGGGCTGCAGGCCACAGCCACGGGGGGAAGAAGCAGTGAACAGTACCTGTGTGCAGGTCACGTGGAGTTTACGGGACAGCAATGGGTCCACCTACCAAGGATGCCACATGTCCCCTGAAATCCCTGATGAAAAGGTACTGTTCCTATATGACTCTTCCCACAAGTGCAAATAATCTTAATGCCCCTGAGACCTCGGACTATTCCTTACAGACCTTCCCAGGAAGATGGTCTAATCTGGCCTAGAATTCTGGGACAATCAGAGAAGCAAATATTCTTATCCAAAAGCATCACCTGGAGACCCCAGGACTCTGCTCTAAGATTTCGGGCCATTATCTCTGCCATTTACAGATCTGTGCTGGGTGCAAACCACCAGCTCACTTTGTGAGCTCATCCTTCTTGCATGCTCCTGCCAGATGTGCTGGCAGACATCCGAGGACTCACTGGTGGAAATCTAGTACTAATCAATTGGTGGCCAGTGAGCCAGGCACTCGTATTATGAAGGATTATTCACACCATAAATAATTAATGTTGGACTTCTCTTTAATATCAAGGTCCCATGCAGATTTTTAAACAAGTCAATATCCCAAAAGTTTGTTTCTCATACAAAGTCTCAGAAATACGCAAAACACACTATGTAACCAGAGCATTTAGAACTCTGAGAAGATCGGAGCTGGAAGGCTCGTCCTAGCCCAGTGATTTTCAAACTCAAATACGTAGAAGCGTCACCTGGGACACCTGTCAAGGACCCCCAGGTGCCTTCCCGAGATATTCCGATTCTGCAGACCTGGGTCTCACTGGATGCTGGGATCCATGAATCACACTTTGAGAAACACCAGGCCCACTGCTTAGGACATGGAAGCACGATGGCTTCGGTGACTCTGGGAATCACGCAAAAGCCAGGCAGAGCCGGGACTAGAACCCAGGGCTCTGATGCTCAAAACACGGCCTACAGTTCAGTAACTGCTTCTCAGGAATGCCTGCATGATTAATGGCTTCAACAACCAGAATATTTTATCTCTAATTCCGATAAGCAACAATTATTTCCCAGAGGGTGGGGCAAATAGGATATGAGGCAGAAGATAAGGATGCTTTGTGAATTGGCAGAGAAGCCTCCGGTCCCATATTAATCTGCACTACTTTGCTCTAAACTGAAGACAATTCCATTTACCTTTTTTTCTTTTTTTTCTTTGAAAAAGTAGACTGAAAGCAAGCAAATGTTTCCGAAGAACCTCAAATGAACACCCCAACCATCTCCTCTCAAAAAAGAATGCCGAGCAAACTTTTAATGCAGATGATCCCGGAACAATTTAATAGCTAAGTGATCCACGATTTTTCATAACATACATCCTCATTAAAAAAGAGAGAGAGAGAAGGAGAGAAAAAAAAGAAGCTAAGAAATATCTTTGAACACCAATGGATTTGATGCCATTTCTTTTACTTAATTTTCCAGGTATCTCAGCGTGATCTGAATAAATTATGCTGACAATACCATAATATGCATGATAAATCATCGACACAATTTTAGTGATATATTGCGTGAAATGTAAATAATAACCAGGACTGCTAATTGGCTCGCTTCTTAGGAACAAAGCTGTGACCGCGTGGCTCTGCCAGTCTTGGCTCGTCATTAAGCGCTTTTGGGAGGGAGCACAGCCGCGCACACACCTTCCTGGGCAGGTTCTTCTGGCAAGAGCACGGGCCTGGGACAGACAGCCTGGCGAGTCTCGGGCAGTATTTCTTTGTCCCTCCGCAGTGCCAGGGGGACTTGGCCTTGCTTCCAGCACACACTCCTGTCCCCCCAAAGCAGCAGTGAGACTTAGACAAGGAAAACCTCCTCAAGTCAGTGAAGTTGCTGAATCTTTCCAAAAACTCTTCTGACTCATTCTGATTTCTTTCCTGTTTTTTTTTTTGCTTTGATAACGATTTGATTACAACTTCATTTGACCAGAAACATAAGCTGTTTCTATGTGCTTCTTATTTTGAAAATACCTTGTTAGCATTCATCATATGTTTATGGAGCTTAAAAATATATTTTGTTTCCTTTGCCCAAACAAATCCTTCTGCTTCCTGACAGGGTTGAGCTTCTTAGCTACAGTGTTCCCTCTGTGTCAGACAATGTCTCAGGGAAAAAGAGGCCGAGGGAGAGTGGGCGCATTCGTACCTTCACCGCACATGCCAGCACTGGGAGTCTGCGTCCTGCAGGGACACAGGGCGAATGCCATGGACTAGGTCCCCACTCTGGGGCCTTACATTCTAGTGGGCAGCAGGCAGAGAAGGAAGCATACACACAAATTGATTTGAGTGCGTGTTGTGTAAAGCGATGTAGAGGAACGGGCTAGAGAGTAGCAGGTATCAGAAATGGTACGAGGAGGTCCCCCCCGAGAGTAGGTGACATTTGAGTTGATACCTGGGAGGCCAGAAAGAGTCAGCCATGCAAAGATCTGGGGAAAGTGTGTTCCAGACAGAGGGGCAGCATGTGCAAAGGCCCTGAGGCTGGAGCAGTCTGTTGAGGGTGAGGGAGGGGAACTGGTTCTGCAGCTGGGGAACAGGGTTGGTTTGGTAAAAAGAGGGGTTTCCTTCTGCCCCACCCAGGCCCCCTGCATAAGACTCTACTCCACCCCCCTAGTTCCCACTTCACAGGACACCTTCCATCAACAGGGCTGTGACTTCTGGGCCTCCAGCCATGCAAGTCCCACACCCTATCTTCTCTGAGCTCCTTGCACTTGGGATTGAGTTTGTCCCCCACCCACTCTTGCCGGCTTCCTGAGAGTAGGGCTGCTCTCTGCAGAGCTTGCCAGCCCAGCACAGATGTGATCTAGCTCAGGGGTTGGTCCTGGATGCCTCCGCCGGGGACTGGGCCTGGAGGGTGGCTGCTGTGCTCACTGCCACTTTGGGATCCGGCCAAGGTCCCTGGAGAGTTCCCTTAAGTGACTTACAGCGGAGCGCAATTTTCTTGATAGAAAGCTCTGAAAAGTAAAGAACAGCCCCTAAATGTTTCTCTTTCAGATGGGCTGGCAGCCCTGGTTCCTTTCAAGAGTTAACTTGGACACTGGCCTGCACCCCAGAGAAGGTCCCGGGGAGCCACCCGGCAGCCAAATAAGGGCAGCTTTTACCGTCAAAAACTATCACGGCAGGGACTGGAGCCAAACAGAGGAGCCGCAGGATTAGCAACTCTCTTCTGGCTGCTGTCATTTCTAGACCCTCCCTGCCATCTGCACAGAGCTCCAATTCAGGCCTGGGACAGAGTGAGAGGGTGAGACAAAAGGTCCCCACCCCAGAGGTGCGGATCCCTCGGAGACAGATGGTAATGAAGCTGACTAGCTAACGAAGGCAGGCACTGAGCCCAAAGGCATTACCGGCTTCCACGTTAGATACAGGCAGAGGGGTCAGACGATTCTAGAGGGGCAAGAAGTGGGGAAAGAGGTGCTTACGTAAGTCGAGAGCGACTCTGCCATGTGGATCTCAAAGGCTTCCTTAGCTACGGGAGAGGCATGTCTGCTGGAGTCATTCTTTTCTTTAACTTTAACATTGGCACCGGACTTCTAGTTTGGGAACAAGATGGCATAGCCTCGCCTTTCCCTGCCCTTGCCAACTACAACTAAATACCATGGAAAGTAGTCAACAGACAATGACAGAAGGACTCTGAAAGCTGGAAAGAAGAGGGTGGATTGCCCGGGAAACTCAGAACTTGAATGATGGTGTGGTTAGTTTCCCATTTTTTTTTAATCTCCCACGTACTACCAGGTTAGGTTTCAGAGAAGCCTGCCACCCGAAACTGCCAATGAGCAAACGCACACACAGACACACATGCACGAAAGTGAGGCCAAAGGATTGGGAACAGGGAAGCCTGGCACAGACCTAGTGGGAAATTTGAACCCTGCTCTACAACCCGATCCTAAAACGGTCTGCTCAACAGGCAGCAGTGCACAGGCCAAGCTCAGCTGTCCTGACACTCACGTTACAACCAGGTCCCCGAAGGATAGTCTGGTCTGTCCTGAGCAAGGCGCAGGATGTTCCAGACCACACTCCACAGCCAGACACCAACGGGCAGTCCAATCTGCAAACAGCAGCAGCAACAGTGAAGCCCCGTGTCTCTCTCGCTCAAACCAGGAGCATAAGGAGACCCAGGCCCTCCAGCTTCTGCCTCTCCTCCCCAGAAGGTCTCCCAGAGACAGGGAGCCTCCCTGGGGAGCACGTTCCATCTCTACAGGTGACACGCTCAAAGCTTGGCAGTTGTCCCAGCAGCACTCCACAAATGCAACAGACTCGGACAGCATTGTGAAGGCTTGGGAACCTCAATTGTCGTTGGAGCTGACGTCCACAAAAGCAGGCTAGAGACTGCACACCAATCTGGATAGAGTGAGTACCTACTAAAATAGAATATTTAAATAGGATGAAGAGCCCTCTAACATAATAATCAAAATATACAGAATCCAATTCACTCCTCATACCAAGAACCAGGAAAATCATCCTTTGAATAAAATAAGAAAATCAACTGATGTCAATACCAAGATGAATCAGATGTTAGATTTATCTAATAAGCATTTTAGAACAACCATCATAAATATGCTTCCACAAGCAATTACAAAAATTCTTATGAAACAAATGAAAAAAATAGAAGTTATAAAAAAAGAACCAAATGGACATTATAAAACTGAAAAATGCAATAATCAAAATAAAAACTCACTGGTGGGCTCCACAGTAAATTGGAGATGAGAGATGCTAGAAGCAGTGAACTTGAAGACAGATCAAGAAAACCTATTCAGAACAACAGAGAGAAAATTTTAACAGAGCCTCAGTGATCTGCGAGATAGTAACAAAAGACCTAACTTTTATGCTGTCAGAGTTCTAGAAGGAAAAGAGAGAGTGGGACTGAAAAAAATGTTAAAAAATAGAATATAGTTGAAAACTTCCAAAATTTGGTGAAAAACACAAACCTGCAGATTCATGAAGCTAAGCAAACTCCAAACAGGGATAAATGGAAAGAAATCCACGCAAGACACTTCACAGTTAAAATACTGAAAACTAAATACAGGAAAAAAAAAAAAACTTAAAAATGGCAAGAAAGAAACAATGCATTACCTAAAGAGAAATACCCATTTGAACGACCAGTTTGGGTTTCTTTTCTGACACTATGGAAGCCAGAAGGAAATGGCACAATATTTTTCAAGTGCTGGAAAAAAAGATCTGTCCACCTTAAATCCTATTTCTGGCCAAATTATCTTTCAGGAATGAAGAGGAAATAAAGACGTTTTTGGACAAATAAAAACTAACATCATTTGGTCCTACCAAATCTACTCTTTGAGAGCGGGTCACAGAAAGAAAAAGATAACAACAGAAGGGCAGGACCTTCACAATGAAAAGAACAATGAACTGGGTAAAAATAAAGGAAAACATGATAGACTGTCCTTCACCTCATGAGTTTCTTTAGAGTTAGAGCAAAAGTTACAACACTGTCTGATGTGGCAATTAATTATGTAGAGCAAATACTTTGAAACAGCTATATTTAAAAAGTGGGGAGGATAAAGAGACCTAAAGGGAGGTAAAGTGTATGCATTTCACTTAAAGTGATAAAACCATTGTTTATGGTCAGATTTACAGTAACCGCTAAGAAAGCTATAATGTAATATGTATGTAATATTCAAAAATATTCAAGAATATTATACATAAATCAAAATGGAACCCTGAGAAGTTTTAATTAATGCACAGATAAGCAAGAAAAGAGAAACAGAGCAAAAAGAAAGCAAGACAACAAATAGAAAACAAATAATCAAAGGGCATATTTAAATCTTAATGTATCAATAATTACTTTAAGTTTAAACAGTCTAAATATAACAACCAAATAATTACTTTAAGTATAAACAGTCTAAATATAACAACTAAAAGTAGATATTTAGCAGAGTAAATAAAAAACATGACTCAACTAAATGCTATCAATAAGAAATTCAAACTAGGTAGACTGAATGTAAAAGGATGGAAAAATATATATCATGGAAACTTTAATCCAAATAAAGGCAAGAGTGGCTATCCTCAAATAAGATAAAGGAGACATCAAAGCAAAGAAAATTATTTAGGACAAAGAGGGACATTTCATAATGGCAAATGCATCAGTCCATAAGAAGATATAGCAATGCTAAACGTGCATACACCAAACAACAGAGCATCAAAACACAGGAAACAACAACTGATAGACTTGAAATGAGAAATAGAAAAACTCACAATTTTAGTTGGAACTTCAACATCCCACTATTGGAAATTGATAGAACAACAAACTAGATGGAAAATGAGCAACGGATATAAAAAAATCTGAACATCATCGACCAACCAATCTATCTGACATTTATAAAACACTCCCCCTGATGACAACAAAATATGTATTCTTTTCGAGCATCCTTGAAAAACGTACCACAGTAGACCATATTCTGAGTCATATAACAAACCTCAACAAATTTAAAAGAATTGAAATCATACAGACTATGATTTTTTACCACTGTGGGATCACACTAGACATTAATAACAGAAGTAAAACAGGAAAATGCCCAATACTTTGAAATAAATATTTTAAGTAACCCATGAGTCAAAGAAGAAGTCTCATTGGAAATAAAAAATATACACAACAGAATGAAAAGAAAAATAGGCCATACTAAAGTTTGTGACTAGAGTAGTGGTGAGATGGAAAGTAATATTAATAAATACAGTTGACCCTCAAACAAATGCAGAGGTTGGGGGACCAACTTCTCCTCCAGCAGTCAAAAATCTATGTATAACTTTGACTCCACAAAAACTTAACTATAATAGCCTACCATTGACTGGAAGTCTTACTGAGAACAAAAATGCTTAATTAACACATATTATGTATGTTATATGTGTTATATACTATATTCTTACAATAAAGTAAGCCAGAGAAAAGAAAATGTTATTAAGAAAATCATAAGGAAGAGAAAATCTATTTACTATTCATTAAGTGAAAGTTGGTCATCGTAAAGGTCTTTATCCTTGTCACCATCTTCGTGTGGAGTAGGCGGAGGAGGAGGAGGAGGGGCTGGTCTTGCTGTCTCAGGGGTGGCAGAGGCAAAAGAGGTGTAGGAGGTGGAGAAGGAGTCAGGAGAGACAGGCACACTTGGTGTAACTCTATGGAAACAGCTCATAATTTCTGCCAGACTCCTCTGATTTTTCATTTCTCTAAAAATGTTTTTATATGGTACCAGTCCTTCTTCCACCATTTGCTTTAGCTCCAGTGCCTGTATCATAGAAAAATGCATGTCATAAAAGAAGTCAAAAGCGGTCTTGAATAATCAGAGTGCTTTTGCCAGATTGTCTAACGAACATTTGCTTTCTGGCACTGCTTCGTCTATGTTGTCTTCCTTATCGTCCAGCACTGGCTTGGACGTTTATCTCCATCAAGTTATCTTCTGTTAATTCCCCTGGTGTGGTGTCTATTAGCTCTTGAATTTCTTGAAACCCTTCACCCCCACCATTTTTGCCATAGCCACAATCTCTTTCATGATTTCTTCAGCTGGCTCTGTCATAGATCCTGTGAAGTCATGCACAACATCTGGAAAGTTTTCTCCAGCAGGAATTTAATGTTTCAGGCTTGGTTTTCACAGCTTTTTCTATAACAAAGATGGCATCTTCCATGGTGTAATCCTTTCAGACTTTCACAACGGTCTCTCTGCTGGGATTCTCTTCCAGAGCATTGACAATCCTTTCCATAGAGGACGCTGTGCAATGAGCCTTACAGCCGCTGATGGTCCCAGATCTAGTGGCTGAGTTAGGGACATTGTGTTTGAAGACAAGTGGACCACTTTGATGCCTTCAGTGTTGAACTCATGGGGGTCTGGGTGGTCAGGGGCATTCTCCAATATCAAGAGAACTTTAACAGGGAGTCTTTTACTGGCAAAGCACCTCCTGACTTCAAGGACAAAACATCGTTGGAACCAATCCAGAAACAGGGCCTTCTTAGAGTACAACCAAAAGACTGTCAGCTGGTGTTCATCTTTTCCCTTCAAGGCAGGGGGTTAGCAGCTTTACAGATAAGTTCCTGATCACAGACCTGACTGCATTTGCACAAAATGGTAAAATTATCCCATCCCTCCCTGCCTTAAATCTTTGTGCTTGCTTCTCTTCCTTACTAATAAATGTCCTTTGTGGCTCCTTTTTTTTTTTTTTTTTTTTTTTTTTTTTTTCAGAATAGGGCACTTTTGTCTGCCTCAAAAAACTATTCAGGCAGATATCCTTTCTCCTCAGTGATTTTTTTAACGGTGTCTGGGGACTTACATGCTGCCTCTTGGTGAACAGAAGCTACTTCTCCTGTCATCTGTATATTTTTGAGCCAAACCTCTTTCTAAAATTATAAAACTATTCATTCTTTGCTGGCATTAAATTCTCCAGCTTTAGATCTTTCACCTTCCTTTTGCATTAAGTTGTCATATAATGACTTTGCTTGTTCTCTCATCATATTAGAGTCTACAGGTATGCCTTTCTTATGGCAATCCTGCACCCACAAAAAATCTGCGTTTTTAAAATGAGATAAAAAGGTATTTCACAAAAAGTACAAGGTTCTCGTGCCTGCTAGGTATAACTTGCAATAACGGCTTCACAAATTTCCTTTTCTTTCTTTTTTTTTTTTTTTTACAAGCATCCTTATGCTGGATTCATTTGTCTAGGGATGGTGGGCAACCACAGCTGTGGGCGTCAATCTATGGTACTTATCAAGCAGTTCAGCTTTTTCTTGTAATGTCATGACTTTCCTCTGCTTCTTGGGAGCACTTCCAGCAGTGCCCGTGGCACTTCCTATGTGTCCCAAGGTATTAGTCAAGGTTTACGATATTGCACTAAAAATGATGAAACCTACATGAGAACCACGAGAGATCATTTTTTACTACAATACAAAATTTACTGGAGACATGAAGTGCTCACTCAGAGATGACTAGCATTGCATGGTGGTGTTTTAAGCAGATACAACACTTGGGCTCACCACAATAGCAACAGGAGGTAGCTATAAAATTATTACAGTAGTACAGTATGTACTATAGTTAATTTTATGCAGTTATGATTTAATACTGCATCTTTACATTTGTTTACATTTCTCTCAACTGTAAGTCGTGCCATGTATGGTCTGTGTTTTTGTGCATAAGTTTTGATAACTTTTAATTTGTTATAATAGATTTGTATATATTTTATGGTAGTCAATGATAAATTAGACTAGTATCTACATATATTTTATGCATTGCATTCATGACATAGCTAACTTTTTCCTTTTTTTTTTGTTATTTCTAGTCCACACAGTTTGTCTATGAATTTTTTCAAATTGTTGCAAATCTGCAAAAAAAATTCAAATATATTTTATGAAAAATCTACATATAAGTGGACCCACGCAGTTCAAACCCATATTGTTCAAGGTTGAGAAAAGATCTCAAATTAAAAATCTAAATACCTACTACAAACAACTAGAAAAAGAAGAGCAAAGTAAACTTATACCAAGCATACAGTAGGAAATAATAAAAGTAAAAGCAGAAGTCAATGAAATGAAAACAAGAAACTGAAGGAAATAAATGAAACAAAAAGCTGGTTCTTTGAAAAAAAAATTAGTAAAATTGACAAACCTCTAGCCAGGCTAACCAAGAAAAAAAAAGAGCAAAGACATAGGTTACCAACATCAGAAGTAAAAGAGGACTCATCACTACTGATCCCATGAACATTAAAAGAATAATTAAATACTATGAACCACTCTATGCTCACAAATTTGTTAACTTAGATGAAATGGATCAATTGAAGGACCAAAACTTATACAAGGAAAAAAAGATAATCTGAATGGGCCTATATCTAATAAAGAAATTAAATCAATAATTAACAACCTTCCAAAAAAAAAAAAAAGCATCAGGCTTAGGTGGGTGCACTGATAAATTCTACCAAACATTTATAGTAGAAATTACACCAATTCTCTACAATCTCTTCCAGCAAATAGAAGAAGCCATTCAAAAAGAGCAGCATAGTATTTGACAATTTCCAACATACAGTCACAGTGAAACTCTCAGCAAACTAGGAACTTCCTCAGTGTGATAAAGAACATCTACAAAAACAGAACAGCTAACACCACACTTAACAGCAAGAAACCGGATGCTTTCTCCATAAGATTGACAACAAAGCAAGCATATTCCTTTTCACCATGCTCATTCAGCATTATACTGGAAGTCCTACCTAGTGCAAAAAGAAAAGAAATAGAAATAAAATGTATAAGACTGGGCAGGAAGAACTAAAACTGTCTCTTTTATAAGATGACATTATTATCTATGTCTCTGTAAAAAATTCCTAAAGAACTGACAAAAAAAAACAAAAATAAAACAAAGCAAATCTCCTGGAATTAATATGTGAGTTATAAAGGTTGCAAGATGAGTAACAAAAGTCAACTGCTTTCCTATATACCAGCCATGAACAAGTAGAATTTGAAATTTTAAAATACCATTTACAATAAACCTAAATGATGAAATATTTAGGTGCAAATTTAATATGATACATCTAGAATCTATGGGCAGAAAACAAGAAAACTCTGATAAAAAATCACAGATCTATATAAATAGAAGAATATTCCATGTTCATGGATTGGAAGAATCAATATTGTTAAACATCAGTTCTTCCAAACTCGATCTATAGATTCAATGCAATCTCAATCAAAATTGCAGGAATCTGTTTTGTAGATATTGACAAACTGATTCTAAAGTTCATACGAAAAGGCAAAATACCTACAATAGCCAACACAATATTGAACAAGAAAAAGTTGGGAGACTTACACTATCAAATGTCATGACTTATTATAAATTTATAGAAATCAGGACAACATGGTATTAGCAAAAAAAAAAAAAAAAAGACAAATAGTTCAATGGAATTGACTAGAAAGCCTAGAAATAGAGCCACACAAATATAGTCAACTGGTCTTTGACAAAAGAGCAAAAACAATTCAATGGACAGAAAAAGTCTTTTTAACAAATGGTGCTGAATCAATTGGATATTCATATGGAAAAAAAGATATAAGCACAGACCTTACACCTTTCACCAAAATTAATTCAAAATTGATCATAGACCTAAATTCAAAATGCAAAACTATAAAACTTCCAGAAGAAAACATAGGAAAAAATCTAGGTGGCCTTGGGTTTGGCAATGAGGGCTAAGATACACCAAAAGTATGATCCACCAAAAGTATGATCCAAGAATTTTTATAAATTAAATTTATAAAAATTAATATTAAAATTTATTAAAATTAAAAACTTCTGCTCTGTGAAAAACACTGTTAAAGAGTATAAAAACATAAGCCATATACTGGGAGAAAATATTTACAAAACATACATCTGATAAAAGAATTACATCCAAAATATACAAAGAGCCCTTACACTCCAACAATAAGAAAGTAAACAATTCAATTTAAAAAATGGGCAGAAGAAATCCATGAAAAACTAAGAAAAAGTAAATTAAAAGATAATCAACATCATTTATCATTAGGGAATTATAAATTAAAACATCAATGAGACACTATCAATATACCCATTAGAATGACTAAAATCCAAAAACCTGACAATATCAAATGCTGATGGAGATAAGAACAACAGAAACTCTAACTTGTTGCTAACGGGAATGCAAAATGCTACAGCCACTTTGGAAGACAATTTGGCCATTTCCTACAAAGCAAAACATAGCCTTACTATACAAACCATCAGTTACACTCCCAAGTATCTGCCCATCTAATCGGAAAATGTATCCCCCATGCAAAAAACCTTTATGTGAATGTTTATAGTAGCTTTATCCATAATCACCAAATCATGGGAAGCAACCAAGATGGACTTCAACTTGTAAGCAGATAAGCAAATTGCGGTGCATTTATGCAATGGAATATTGATGTGAGTAATGATTGAATAAGTAAAGATAAGGGAAGAGGAGACAAATCTGTGAGAGGAATTCCAAATAATTTATGTAGCTATTCTGCCCTCAAGGAGGGAGAGCATAACTTCCCATTCCTTAAAGACAGACTGTGCATAGTGACTTCCTTCCAGCAAGTGCACTATGGAGAGGGGAAAGAACAGTAACTTTGCAGTGAATAAACCTGACACGCGATGAAAGTCAGCACCGACAGTGACACATCACGCTGATAGTGCGTGTCTTGACAGGCCGTGATGAAAATGGTACTCTACCTCTGTGGTCTTCTTCCCCAAGACCCATTTTACTAGAGATAAAATCTGCTTAGTCTAAGCATGACAAAAGCACAAGACAAATTCCAACAGAGAAGCATTCTACAAAATTCTTGACAAGTACCCCTGGAAACTGCCACGTCCAAGGCAAGCCTAAGGACATGTGATGACTAAACGTGATGTGGAACCTTGGACAGAATGCTATCTGAATATGGTATGGACTTCAGCTAATAATACAGTACCAATATTAACTCATTAATGATAGCATGTGTACCATACTAATATAAGATGTTAATCATAGGGGAAATTGGGTAAAGGATAAATGGTAACTCTCTGTACTGTCTTCTCAATTTTCCTGTAAATTTAAAATTGTTCTAAAGAATGAATTCTGTGTTTACAAAACTAGTCATTTCATGTTACTCCACTAAGTCTAATCCTCCAGTAGCTTTCCTTTGGACTTAGAATCAAAGGTGCTCAATAAACTAGGAATAGAGAGAAACTTACTCAATTTAATAAAGCATATCTACAAAATACCTACAGCTAGTATCACAGTTAATGTGAAAAATTTGAAGCTTTCCCACTAAAATCAGAAACAAGGCAACGATGTCCCTTCTCACCACTGTTTTTTAACATGATACTGGAAGTTCTAGCTAATACAATTAGAAAATAAAAGGAGATAAAAGGTCGATATACAAAAGTCAATCACTTTCCTATATAACAGCAATGAACAAGTGGTAGTGAAATTAAAAACACAATACCATTTACATTAGGCCCTCCAAAAAAATGAAATACTTAATTGTAAATTTAATAAAATATCTATAAGATCTATATGAGAAAAACTACAAAACTGTGACAAAAGAAATCAAAGAAGAATTAGATAAATGGGGAGATATTCCACGTTCATGGATAGGAAAACTAAAGGCTGTTCTTGTCTTGTCTAACAAAGCTTAAGGCCAAAGATATTTTTTAAAAAGCTATTATAAGTATACTCCATATGTTCAAGAAGATAAAATAATGGACTAGTAGGTTAAGGAGAGATATGAAAAATATTGCTTTAAAGACCCAAATTGAACATCTAAAAATAAAAGACACACTATGTGAGATGGAAAATACACAGGATGTAATTAACAAGCAGACTAGACTAAAGAAGAAAAATAAGTGCACTATCCAGAATGAAACACAGAAAAATAAAAAGACTGAAAAAATGAACATTGAGATGTGGGAAAACTCTAAGTGGACTAAAAACTCTAACTGGAGTCTCAGGAGGGAGGACAGAAAAATATTTGATGACATAGTGACAGAAAGGTTTTGAACTTCATGACAATTGTGATAAGTTCAACAAAACTTAAGCACAAGAAGCATGAGAAAAACTTCAACAAGATACACTGTAATCAAATTACTTAAACTAGTGATAAAGAGAGAATCTTAAAATCAGCCAGACAGAAGAAGACACATTATGTACAAAAATAGAAATAGAATGATAGCAGAGTTATACTCAAAAACCATGAAAAACATCTTTAAAGTACTAAAAGAGAAAGCCTAACCTATGGTTTTATATCCCCCCAAAAAACTGTTTTTGAAAAATGAAGGTGAAATAAAGGCCTTTAAGTAAAATAAAAGCTGAAACCGTCAGACTAGTACCATAAGAAATGTTAAAGAGGAAATCCCTCAGGAAAAAGTAAAATAATACCAAGTAGAATTTGGAATCTACACAAAGAAATGGTAAATATGTGGGTAAGAAAAACATTTTTAATTTTATAATATGATTGTTTAAAGTAAAATTATAACAATATATTATGGGGTTTATAACATGTAAAATGTATTATGACAATAGCAAAAAGGCTGGAAAGGGAGAAATGGAAGTGGTTATAAGGTTCCTTACCATGTGAAAGTGGTGTAATATTACTCAAGGCAGACTGTAATAAGTTACAGATAAACCCTAAAGCAACCACTGAACACAGCAAGGAGTTATAGCTAACAAACCAAGGAGATGAAATGGAATCATACAACATATTTAATTATTAAAAATAAAGATAGAAGAGAATGGGAAGAAAGAACAGATGGAACTAATAGAAAATAATTATCAAGATGGTAAATTTTAACATGACTATATTAATAATCACATTAAACATAAATGGCCTAAACACTCCAATTAGAAGGCAGAGATTGTCGGAGTGGATTAAAAAATATAAAACAATACCCATCTATACTCTGTCTAAAAGAACCATACTTTATATAAGACATAAACAGATTAAAAGTTAAATAATGGTCAATGGAAATTATAAAATATTTTGAATGGAATGAAAATGAAAATACTGTGAAGTCAATAAGCAGCATATTAAAATTTGTGTGGTACAACGAAAGCAGTGATTAGAGGGAAATTTATGGTATTAAAATGCTCATAACAGGAAAGAAGAAATATCTGAAATTAACCTAAGTTTCCACTCTAAGAAACTAGGAAAAACAGGAACAATTAAACCAAAGACAAACAGAAGGAAAGAAATAATAAGTGTAGAAATCAATGAAATTAAAAACAGAAATATAATAGGGAAAATTAATAGTATAAAACCTGGTTCTTTGAAGATATCAACAAAACCAATAAACCTCTAGCCATATGTACTCTGTGTGTGTGTGTGTGTGTGTGTGTGTGTGTGTGTGTGTGAGAGAGAGAGAGAGAGAGAGAGAGAGAGAGAGACTCTCCTATATCAGGAATAAGAGAGGACATCACTACAGATCCTGCAGATATTTTAAAAATAATAATAAGGATTAGTCTGAGAATCACCTATGTCTAAATACACAGGAGCTTGCCAACAGTTTGGATCCCTATCCTCATCTCAATCACAGTGAAGACTGTCTCGGCTGATAGGAGACAGGGCATGATAGAGTTTTGCATTTTTGCAAACACTGTAGATGCCTGATGCAAATCGGAGCCCAAGGTCCACTGCCTCAGAGTAGGGTCATCTAGTCTCCAAGATTTATGACTAGGAAAATTTAAAAAAAGAGGTCAGGCTCTACTAATTAACGTGAGAAGTCTAGATCTGCATTCCCTAGAAGCAGCTTGTCAGGCACTTTGTAAAGGGATGGTCAATATGAAAAACAATGACACATCCCTGAATTCAAGATTCCCTCCAATTTTTCTTTACAGGGCACGTATGTTCAGGGTGAAAGTCAAATAGGTGGCACCCTCTCACGTGCATAGTCCTAAAAAGTAAAAAACTAAAATCGTCTACCACAATTAAATAAAATACCACAATGATACACTCTGGTTATCTTTAAACAAGACCATCTTTGGGTGCTGCCTGATTTCTAGGTTTCTAGCTGGAACAACGACCCTTTATCCCCCTATCTGGAAAATATTTGAAAGCAAAGAACTTAAAGCAATACTACAATAGGGCTAAATATAAATCTGCTTGATATCTTTTAAGTAAATCACTCACACACATGCTCATGTGTCTCATTAGTGACAAACGGTTCTCAAGACTCAGAAAACAAGATGCACTAGCCTATCGTGACGCCGTTGTGGTGAGCTCACAGCGTCCGGAGACGGGCCTGTCTGTCGTGCCAAGGTGGAAATTCTCTGGTCACAGCCGACTCCTCAAACCCCAGGGCTTCCCAGTGGCCCGGGCAGGCCAGACTACTGGCAGGACACAGCCCATTACCTACCGTTTGAATAAAGATGTGTAAGGAAAATAAATTCATGGCAACGTTCATTATTGATCATTCTCAAAACCGTCTGAAGAATTCTCCCAGAGGGCTTAAGAAAGAAATTAAACATTGTTTTCCTGAGTTGTTTCCTGCTGTTTTTTCACTTCATTGGTTTTGCTGCCATAATTGTGTGTGTTCCTCAAGCCACACGTTTTAATATGGCTGAATTGTTTCACACGACTTCTGGATCATAGGTCAACAATTTGGGTGCACATAACTCTAACAATAATAATGTTGATAATAATAATGATCATGATGAGACGATATCCTTAGTGTCTTCTCTTTATCACCATCTCTTAACTCTTTAATTCCTTTTAATCTGACCTAAACCTGCTCTATCAAAATTTGCAAATAACCAATTCCAAATTATTTCTCATCTCAGTTGGCCACCTTTGACTACTGTCTCTCTCATGAAGCTCTTTCCCGTTTTGCTTTTCCTGTGGTTGCTCTGCTGTGGTCTTCCTCCTGTTTCTCAGACCTCATGGGTACCTGTCACCATTTTTATGAGTTCAGAAAATTGGACATGTCTCAGAGTTCTAATCAGAGTTTTCTCATCTCATTCCAATGACTGTGCTAAGTTTCCAATTCCTTTCAAGGCTTCAAATACCACCAATCTACATATCTATAATTCACATCTCTGATGCAGGATTCAAGGTGCTATGTGTTCCATCTCTCAGTTTACTATTCCACTGCCACCTCCCACTGCTCTCTGATGTTCCCTGTGGTCCAGACCACCTGCTCTGCTCACGGTCCAGCCAACATTCTGGATGCTTTCTTATATCCATAGCTTTGACTTTCTAGTCTTCCTGCCTAAAACGCTCCAACAATCACATCAACAGTATATTAAAAACAACAAATGCAGTATCACAGGAATGAAAAACAAACACCACATGCACTCACCATTAAATTGGAACTAATCGATCAACACTTAGGTGCACATACAGAAGTAATATTCATGGGAAATCCAGCAGGTGGGAGGGATGAGTAAATTCACACCTAACGGATACAATGCACACTATCTGGGGGATGGACACTCATATAACTTTGACTCAAATGGTACCAAAGCAACTTATGTAACCAAAATGTTTGTACCCCAGTAATATTCTGAAATTAAAAAATACATACAAAATAAAATAATAAATGATCCATTATCAAGTCTGTTTAATACAGGGAAAGTAAGGATGGTTCAACATTAGAAAATATAATATTAATATAGTTTAGGACATCAAATATGACAAAGAAAACAATACTAGCCGTAGCTGAGGAAAGGATATTTGAAAAAATTCAAGTCATTCCTGATTTTTTAAATCAGAAGATTTGGAATACTGAAAAACAAGATGCTAACTTCTTTACATATTTTTAAAAACCCTGTATCAAACTAATCATCGCTCATTATATCTAATAATAAAACATTTGTACCATCTCTTCAAAGGGAAAATCTTTATAAGGACATCCGTTATTGCCACCATTATTTAACATTTTCTGAAATGTTTGATCCAAAACAATGAGACAATAAAAAGATGTACAAACTATTTAGGAAAGGAAAAGAAAAAAGTCGTTATTTACATTTTTTATTATTATTTCCCTAAAAAAAAATCTGCAAATCTATTAGAGCTAATCAAAGAATTTGGTGAGGTGGCCAAATAATAAGCTAATCACTTTCCTAAAGCAAAGCAATGATCAGTTAGAAAATACAACCAACGATGTACTCAGAATGACCAGGATCAGTTAGCATAAAAACAAAATTGCAGACACAAACACATATGCTACACACACACACACACACACACACACACACACACACACACACGCATGCTGTCAACCCTTAAACAAAGCAGGCGTTAGGGGAGCCAACTCCTAAGACATCAGAAAATCCACATGTAACTTTCAACTTCCCATAAACTTAACTACCAATAGCCTGTTGGCCAAAGGCCTTACCAATTATATAAATAATCGAGTGACACACAGCCTAGTATCTACATATATTTTATGCATTCATGACATACCTAACTTTGTCTTAATTTTTTCAATATCTCTTGACTATGTGGTTCATCTGTGAGTTTTTTCAAATCCAAAATATTTTCCAGTATATTTGTTGAAAAAAATTCTCATAGAAGTGGACCCATTCAGTTCAAACCTGTGTGGCTCCAGGTTCAACTGTCTATGTCTACCTTCATCCCACATAATCAGACATAAAGATATTCATGCCATGATTATTTCTCTACCTATTTATTTAAATCATCACTGTGAAGTGTTTTATTTGAGAGAACAATAAACAGTAAAGGAGTTTCACAAAGTCTTGCAATAAGTTGGTCCATTCTGATGAGAATAATAATAGCAGCTTTAAGCTGGATGACAGGCCTACGCTGATGAATTATACACTTTGAAGGGTGAACTTATGATATGTTAACTGTATCTTAACAGAAATTTTAAAATAAAACAAATTCAATGCGCCTAAAGAGGTGTGTTCTCATCCTCACATGGGCTTATGCTTACCCATACATGTGGAAACACATACATATATGAGCCAGAACAACATGGCTTCCAAACTTATAACAGGCAACAATGGGATCTTTGCTTTCCATACAACTCCTCATGGCACCTGGTGGAATTCCATTTTATAACTTTATATAAGAATATCATGTTACAACTCATGCTTTTATGGCTGCATGCCCTGCTTATTGGAGTGTGGAAGTGCACAAAGCACTACTAATTTTTATCCCTGGTGCTGCATTATTTATGCCTCTCGTGTCCTGTTTTAAGAGACAAAATCTCCGAGAAGGTAAGGGGCTTGCCCAGGTTCACAAGAATAGCAGCTCCAGGCCTGGGGCTTACACCCAGGTCTTTAGATTACATGCCAGGGTTGGGGCAGCCCCGGGCCCAGAGCATGAGCTCCTGCTCTGCCCACATTAAGGCCTCTGGGCAAGTTTCCCTCACACCCCACGGTTCCATGGTCTGGCTCCCCACACCCCCACCCCGAGTAACAGCTACCACGTGGAGAGAGGCACCCCTGGATCAGGAGCTGTGCTACTCCCGGTCCCCACCTTCCAGTGGTATTCACCCAAGATGCCTCCACGATAAGAATTAACTGAGGAATGACCTGGCCTCCCCGCAGGCCAGCTCAACTGGAGCATGGAGAGCAGGAAAGGGAATCTCCATGTTTAAGACACCCACAGGCACTTCTGACCGGGCAAGTCTGAGAAGCAGCGCTGGCCTCCTTCAGCCCCCAAACACACGCATGAGCGTCATCGCCATAGAATCCATGACTGTGAAGCTCACTAACATCCAGGTAACAGACAGGGAATTTTACCCAAGTAATTTGGAACATGAATTTAATTTCCAGTGATTATTTGTAGGGGGCGTGAGAACCTGAGACACTTTCCCAAGGAGGCCAGGAGGAGTGATGTAAGAGTCATGAAAAACAGTCCACCGAATTAATAAACAAAGGCAAGGAAATGTGAACAAGGCAACTTTGGGGGGGGGGTATATCTAATTACCCAAGATCCAAAAAGCAACCAGGATTGGTCAAGGCTCAGGAAATGGACACTCCAAAGGCAAAAAGAAATTCAGGCAAACTTTCCTGTCGTAGGAAGGAATCCTTAGGAATAATCACGTGTGCAGAAATGAATCTTCAAGACCATCTTGTGTTACAGTCTTTATGGTTTCAGAAAGCTACGACCTAGGTACCAAACAGCAGGTGACTAAGCTAATGGGTGGCTTAACAGAAAAAAACACCGTGCAACTATTTTTTTTTAAATCTGGATCTATGTTCATGGACTAGGAAAAATATCCATCATATAAAATTAAGTGAGAAAAGGAGGCTGTAAACAGCATATGCATGTTACCTTTTTTGTTTTAAATAATGATTACTATATAATGTATATGCATATATTATATATTATGTTATATATACATATATTCCTCCTGGAAACAGAGATTTCAATGGATGAATACCAAATTACTGACAGTGGTTATCTTTGAGTTTATTTTCTTTTCTCTTTTTCTTTCTCTCACTCTTTTCTTTTTTGCTTGTCTGCGTTTCCTTTCTACGATTATTTTTATATTTATAAGATATGTAAATATTTTTACATATATGTATATCATATGAGCTTCCCAGAACCTCCCGCAGCTCCCAGAAAAAACCATGCTGACCAAGATCGGGCATGGGTGGGAAGTGAAGACCCGGAACATCACCCGCAGGTTTGGCCTGGGAGGCTCCGGTCTCCTCCCCAGCTTCCTGCTCACAGAGAGGCGAGGCTGGCTCAGGCCCCGACGGTGACGCCGGCGACGGCGACAGGGAGGTGTGCGAAGCTGGGCGCGAGCCGTGCCAGCTCTCGCTAATCCTCTGCAGTATGGTTCGCTGCTAATTTGTCATGGCACATATTTGCCTTATGTCTAATTAGCATCAAATTGCAAACTGCTATTTGCTAACAATTTGTTGCATCAATCTGCTTGAAAATCTATAGTTTAGAATTGGATTGCAACTTATCCTGTCTATCAAAATTCTAGTTCACACATACACAAAATAACTTCCCCTTCCCGCCAAAAACGTCGCAATGTTTGCAGTGGCACAAAAGGAGAGCGATGTGGGGTTTTTTTTTTTTGTTTTTCTTTTTTTTTTTTGGTTTTTTTTTTCCCCAAAAAAGGAAGAAGAACCATGGGGTGTCTCATTTTGAACATCCTGGCTTTGATTTCCCTTGGCCTGGAAAGACAGCTGGAAGGGTGCTCAGAGAGAGAGAATGCTCATCCAGGCCTTTCTTGGGGACTCTTTGGGAAAGTCAAGACACATAAAAGGACCAGAAGGCCAACCCTCAAGTCCCAGAAATAGAACCCCCAGGTCAAATTGTGCAAAAAACAATCCCTTGCCTCCCAATCCATCCTGCCAAGGGACATGACCTTGCCCCTGCATTTAGCCCATTTAATGCTAGCAGGCCCCTAAGGAAATAGGGGTTATTATTTTCCTTATTTACAAAGGGTGAAACCGAGGTTGAAAGGATTAGTTGCCCAAGGTCATGTGTGTAGCAAGTGGCAGAACAGGGACTGAAGCCCAGCCAGTGATGTGTTATGGTTAAGGTGACCCTCTAAACATGAAAAATAGGTGTTGAAAATGATAATGATAATATAAAAATTATGAAATGAAATGTGAACAAAAATAATGGAAAACTAATGAAATAAAACGGAAATAATATGTATCGAGTGCATCTCACTCGATAGTTTGGGCTTGTGAAGACGACATCTAATTAGATGTTTAACGTTTTGGTTTGGCAGCATGACACATACAGACTGAAGATTCCTGCCCTTCAGACTCCCACAGCCTTGAAGTGGTCTCAAAAGCCGCCTCCTGTGGTCCAACTCAAATGAAGAACTGAGATGACTTCTCTGGCAAAAAGGACAATTCCTATGGAGTCCAAAGAGAAACCATACCATGCTCATGGATGGGCAGAAGCAACATTGTTAAAATGTCTATACTACCCAAAGTGATCTACAGATTCAATGCAATCCCTATTAAAATACCAACATCATCTTTTGCAGATCTAGAGAAAATAATTCTATGCCTCATATGGAACCAGAGAGGACCCTGTAGAGCAAAAGCAACCTTAAGCAAAAAAGACAAATTAGGAGGCATCAATTTATCAGACTTCAAGCTATACTACAAGGCTATAGTAACCGAAACAGCATGGTATTTGCACAACAGAGACATAGACCATTGGAACAGAACTGAGAACCAAGATATAAATCCATCATCATATAGCCATCTAATCTTTGACAAAGCAGACAAAAACATACACTGCAAAAAAGAATCCTTATTCAATAAATGGTGCTGGGAAAATTGGATAGCCACATGCAGAAGACTGAAACAGGATCCACACCTCTCACCTCTCACAAAAATCAACCCATGGCAGATAACAGACTTAAATCTAAGGCATGAAACTGTAAGAATTCTAGAAGAAAATGTTGAAAAAACTCTTACAGACATTGGCCTAGAATTTATGAAGAAGACCCCAAAGGCAATCACAGCAACAACAAAAATAAATGGGACCTGATTTAATCAAAAAGCCTCTGCACAGCCAAGGAAAAAACTATCATGAGAGCAAACAGACAACAAACAGAATGGGAGAAAATATTCACATGCTACACATCCAATAAAGGGCTGATGACTAGAATCTATATAGAACTCAGGAAAATCAGCAAGAAAAAAATCAAACAACCCCATCAAAAAGTGGGCAAAAGACATGAACAGAAATTTTTCAAAAGAAGACAAACTAATGACCAAAAAACATGAAAATATGCTCAACATCTCTAATCATCAGAGAAATGCAAATCAAAATCACAATGAGATATAACTTAACTCCATTGAGAATGGCTTTTATCAAAAAGTCCCAAAAGAGTAAATGTTGGTGTGAATGTAGAGAGATAGGAACACTCATACATTGCTGGTGGGACTGCAAACTAGAGCAACCTCTGTGGAAAGTAATATGGAGATACCTCAAAGAGCTAAAAGAAGAACTACCATTTGATCCAGAAATCCCATTACTGGGCATCTACCCAAAGGAAAAAAAAGACATTCAATAAAAAAGACATCTGCACCAGAATGTTTGTAGCAGCACAATTCACAATTGCAAAGATGTGGAAATAACCCAAGTGCCCATCAATCCATGAGTGGATTAATAAAATGTGGTATATGTTGTATACCATGGAGTACTACTCAGCCACAAAAACAATGGTGATCTAGCACCTCTTGAATTATCCTGGATGGAACTGGAGCCCATTCTACTAAATGAAGTATCATAAGAATGGAAAAACAAGCACTACAGGTACTCACCATCAAATCGGTACTAATTGATCAACACTTACATGCACATATGGTAGTAACATTCATCGGGTGTTGGGCAGGTGGGAGGGGGGAGGAAGGGATGGGTATATTCACACCTAATGGGTGTGGTGTGCACCATCGGGGGGATGGACACACTTATAGCTCTGACTTGGGTGGGGCAAAGGCAGTATATGTAACCTAAACATTTGTACCCCCATAATATTCTGAAATAAAGAAAAGGTGATATTGGGGGTACAACATCCCCTTCTTCCCAATTTCTTGAGCAGGGGCAGTAGAAGCTTCAAGAAGAGAGCAGCTGGAGTTCCATTGCAAGGCACAGGCGCAGTGGTTGTGATGTCCTCAGCCCAGCAGTAGTTGCCTGTAATGTGCCATTGGTGAAAACTCATTGAACTCCCAAGTGGCTGAGGGACAAGAGTCTCTCAAGCTGTGTCAGATCACTTCTTCTTAGCTCCCTAAAGAACCGCTTTGCTTTGGGAAAAAAAATCATGCTGACATTTTAAATAATAATAAGTATTGGTATTACAAACATTCAAAACATCTCCTTTGAGCTTCTTCTAAGACTTCCTTGGGGTGGAGAGAAAAGATTATCTAAGAGGATCTTCAAGAAGGAGCTAGTAAAATCACAAGGACAGTTGGAAAAATGTTCTCTCCTCGCACCTGTGAACGTGGTCAAGTGTAGGATGACATGCAGGGCTGATATTCCTTCAGCAGATGCTCATGGAGCACCTTCCAGGTGTCACAACCTACGTTAAGTGCTGAGGACACTGAAGGGATCAAGGTGACCCAAGACGTCACGGAGCACAGGGAAACTCAAGGCAGTGAGTTCTTGGTAAAGACAAAGTCTGGTGAACAGACATCAGTCTAGGGACAGCAAAACAGGGAAGGCTTCCTGGAGGGAAAGGTGGCTGGGCTGAAACATGAGGGAAAGGTGGAAAGGACAAGAGGTCCCCTCCAGGGAGAGTGGAGAAAAGGGACAAAGGCCCGGAGATGAGCATGCACACGCCGCCCCCAGGGAACCGGAGCATCTCTGAGTGACAGGCCAGGCCCTGGGCCACAGCAAGGCCACAGGCGAACCCAGAGTCCCTGGGCTCCCTTCTGCCAGCGGAGGAATCCCCTTCCAAAAACCACAGTCTTAGAATGCCCGCAAAGGACGTCCTTTTTCACTTTTCCTTGAGCACAAATCGATGTGCAGCCATTTCTCTGTTGAGCTCACTGAAGGAGTCAGGCAAAAGGAAGGGAAGTTCTGAGCTCAGTCAGACACAGGAAGCAGGTTAAAAAGCTTTTCTTCACCTGTGTTCTTGTAATGACTCCAAACTTAATCAGACCTTAAACAAGTGTTTGCCCCATGCCAGATTCAGACAGATATGATGCCACCAGCTACTGTCCACATGCACACTTTCCTAGATTTGGGCTGGAAGGAGGCCAGACGCTGCAAAGATCTGCAACCCACACGGAAGTGCACAGAGGAAGAAAACCCACAGGTGCCCAGGAAACACAAATAATCCCCAGATGATTGCCTCTGAGAGGGGGAAGGACATCCAGGCTGAAGAACCGTGTTTGCATATTGTGTTCAAGTTCACTCAGGGGGTCAGATGTGCCTTCCACATCCCCCACCACACATGGACACCCACGCTCACCATCCAGGAGAACAGGCAGGAGACGTGGGGTGGGGTCCTGAGGCAGCCAGGGAGGGTGGTCAGAAGAAGAGCTGTCCACAGGCTGGACACACCCATCTCCCCGGGACACAAGGGTCACCTTGCTCAGAGCCTGACATGCAAAGAGCTGTATGCAAGCTCTCGGGGAACAGCACCAGACACCCACCAAGCCCAAGACGTGGCCCACTGATCACATTCTGGAACACAAAGCCACTGAGTCCTTTAATCAAAACCTGAGTAATATTTTTGGATTTGCTTTAAGTTAGATGTCCAAAAACTGCACTTCTTAGGAGCCAGAGGTGCATGACTTTCAATCACCCATGGCCCTACCTGCAGAATCTGCTGTACGCACCTGTGCCCTGCCGACCCCAGCGGAGGACTGTGAGTTGGATCACCTCCCTATACCTGTGTGTCCTGCTTCCCCAAGAGTGAAGACACAAGGTTGCAGCTATAGGTGTGCGCATGCCATGCATTCCCCTTGTAGCATTAATGGAAGGGACCAGCTGGCTCCTGCACAGAACCTCCTCCAGTACACGGGCCAGCCCAGGAGCTCTGCACCCCGTGGTACGCCCCGCAGCAGGGCCGCCTTCGCAGCTCCCTGCCGCCTGCACAGCACACTGACCTTTAACCTTTTCAGGAACTCCAGACCTCCCTGGGATCTCCACACACACAGCTCCTGTCAAAATGACGGCCTGCTAACTATAAACTTTATTTTGATGTCTTGCTTTTCGGGAATAATTACTCTATACCTAAAATGTTAGCCTATTTACTGCTCGTGCAAAAAGATGACAATAAAATCAATGTTGCACAATTCCCCAAAGTCCATCAAAGTCTTTTGCAATGTTAATGGACTGGCGGGTCTAAGAGGCGTGAGCTCACTCCGGCCTGAGTGGGCCCCTGGCTCTAGCAGGAGAATGTTCCTCCTCAGCCTGCTAGCCCCTGTCTGCCAAACTCATTCATTCTAAATGTTGGCTCGGTCCCTGGGGTGAGAGGCTGGGTGCAGTGTGGGAGGGGTGGTGAGAGCAGATTGACGAGTATGTGAAATCACAAACCGTGTGAGCTAGAAGACGCAGACACCGACAGATCCAGCTCCATCCACCAGAGACAGGGAAATAGGTCCAGAGAGGGGGAGTCGTTTCCCCAGGGACCCACAGCAGATAAGCTGTGAAGCCAGAACCAGAACTCATATCTTTCAGTTCCTGGTCTAACATTATATCCTCCAATCTGCTCTTTTTGAAATTGAATGATTCATTTTCCCCTCTGGCATTCCCTCCTAGAACAAAGTGACATCTCCAGCCGGGAGGGCAGGCCACACGGCATCTACTAGTCAAGTGGCTAATATGGGCACCAAGAAAGGCTTGCTTGCTCAAAGAATTTGGGGAAGGCATCATAAGAATTTCCCTTCCATGAAGTCACAGCATAGGCTGGCAAATGAAAGGTTCTGAGAAGTCTTACAACAAGCAACATGTTTGACTTTGTCACTAGCATCTCTAAAATGTCTATGCACAAGCCATATCAGTGGAAAGAGGTGCATAGCTATCGGCTGGGGAATTTGCTGTGACACACATGGCCTCAGACAGATTCATAGCACCACACGGGTTTCTTGCTGGCCCCAGAGAGGTGGCCCGACAGGAACAGGTACGGGAAGCACTCTGGGGAACAAAGCCAGGTGAGGACGAGAAACGGTAGGAGTGGGGGACACAGGTATCACTACATCATCACACCAGGCTCAGCACAGCCGGGGCATCTTCTCATCCAGGCATGTGAGCGGGCCATGGGTGGGCTGTTTGGAAGCCAAGAGAGGGGCACAGAGATTGTCTGGAAAGTCATAAAAAGTAGCTATGGTCGAGCTCCCTCAATCTGTCCAGTCTAAGATCATGACTGGTGAGGCATTAAGGGACAGTAGAAGGCAGAAGATGGGGACAAAAGGCCATTTGGGAGGGTCCATGGCACTGGTGCTCCAGCCAGGCTGAGTCGTCCCTTGGGGCCAGCTCTGGGCATCTTTGTTAAGATGAAGAGGCCTGAACTGCCCCTGGTGTGACTACAGTTGTCACTGGGGTCACATCGTTGGCCCCTACACCGGGCTCTGTGCAAACAGAATATGTCCTCTGCAGGTTCTAACGCCACACACAGAGGCCAGTCCCTTGAGAAGGGGGACATGCCCCATGTCTTGTGGAGGTGCCCTGCCTTTGATTTTGTCTTCACCCCGCTTGTTGCCTCTTACGGTTACACAAGGGGAACAAGCTGGTGACTTTAGGAAACAGCCACTTTCCGCTTCCGCACATCCCTGGAGTCTTTCACCCTCCAAGTCCATCCCTCCCTCTCTTTGCTGCCCGCTGGCCTTGGCTTGTGGGAGTTTCCTGCAGCCTCTCCCGTAAGCTCAGCGGGACTCTCCATGTAGAAATACATTTTTACATCTAAGGAGTAACTGTTAAACCCTACTTTTTACTTTTTCACTTTCCGTCTGCAAAACAAATGTATGCTAATGCAATGCCCCCCAGTGCTCTGGTTTTTTCGGAAGCAAAATGTCACACGGCTTTCTGAAATCTGCCCACGATGACTGCTCCCTGTTTCCCCTTTCTCTTACTCAGAAAAACTCAATTGAATCAGGGAGGCATGATTCCCCGCTAGAGAAATCATTTTCCCTTTCCTTTGGTGGGTTAGATTTGTTTAGGTGTTCACTGATCCTGCACTTGATTAATCATCCCCGGCTGCCTTCTCCCTGCTCACCAGTTGGGGCCGTGAAACTCCAGAAAAGCATTAAAGTCCTCTAGTCCCATTGCCAAGTGGGGACCTGCTGCACCTTTGAACCAGTATGCCATCATTTGTCATTGGATTTCTTCAGAGCTCCCAGATATGAGCCAATCTCCATTATTTGTTGTGGACTTATCTGTGAATGTGCCCCCACCCGCCCGTCCCCACCATCTGCACACTCGGCCACACTGGAACTAATCCCTCCAGCCTGCCTTCCTCCAGTGGAATTGGACAAGGGAGGCTCTTTTGGGAAAAGCAAAGAGAGAGACCACAAGGGCCAACAGGAAGAGGTAGAAGAAACCCATACAATGAATCCAAGATGGTAGAAATGAGAGTTGCGTCAGAAAAGCAGAAAAGAGAAGGTGGGGAAACGTGTATTCATAGAGAGAGAGGGACAAGCTTTCTGCTGCTCCTACGGCAGGGTCCCAGACCCGGGCATCCGTCACCAGGTGCGTGACGGAGGAACTCCGTCCGTTACCTGTGACCGGCGGCGGTGTTTTTTCAGCGATTCCTCCACGAGAGTCAGAAACCCAACAAAGCGCGTCGCGGGCGCTGTAAAGGGAGCACGCTGCTTGTGTCTGTGACCACTGTATGCAAAGCTTGGCATTAGTCACAGCCAGGCCGGCTGTGACAGGCCTGAAGTGAGGGAGATTAATGCGAGGCTGGGGCACTTTATTATTGTCATTCTGTTCTTTCAGACTCTGCCTCTGACTTTCAATTTTGCTGCAGAATTAATTGTCTGCTCCCTGCAGTATGACTGATGGAGAAGGGTACGCACGGCCCAGGCACCTGGCTCTGGCCTTGACAGTCTCGGCCCGGCGCGGGATGGATTGTGTGCGGTCAGGGCAGGGCAGAGATGGGCATCCCTGGGAGAAACCGGCCTGTGCCACACCTGACTTCAATCAGATGTGACCGAAGATCACCCTTTGCTAAAAATCATTTTGGCTCGTGGAGTTCCTAACAACATGCCCGTGCCCTGTTAGGACCCCCCTGGAACCCAGGACCCGGTCGGTTGGCGGAGCCCTTCCCAGCCCTTCTGGCCTCTGATTTTCTTCCTTTCTGTGGTTCTGGGCAGTAAATTGGTAGCGCAGCCTCCAGGTCTCAGCCCCCTCAGACGTAAGCATCTTTGTGAGCACATCAAATACAGAATCTCTGATGATAGGGAAAGCAGGGCTGGGGCCACTTTCTAGCAGGAGTCAGTCGAATATCCGCCTCCCTCCCTCCTCAGTACTCACCCCTGCCCCATCTTTTCAAAAAAAAAAAAAAATCATTATATAGATTTAAACTGGAAAGCCTCCCTTAATATCACACTCTGAAAAAAGCCCCCAACAAAATAGCAATGTTCTCTGCTTTCGAAGGAGTTGAGTACCTAGGAAATGGTTGTTGAATGAATAAAGGAACATGTGAATACACATAGGGATAACTTAATGGATAAATGAATAACTAGGTCTCCTAAAAAGAATGAAACACAGAGAGGTATATTGTCTTTTTACAAATAAATAAAAATCCTTTTCAGTCATTTTTTTAAGTCAAATTCAAATGCGATTCATTTTCTAGACCTCAGCTAGTCTCATTGCCACTACAGATATGTTCGTGAAAACTTGGGTGTAATTCTTTTCTTTTTTTTTTTATTTAGGTAAATGGAATTTTTCACTTTAAATTTAAACTTTAATTTAAGAATTTGGAGGAGGGAGAAGAGAGTCTTTGAGGAACACATTTCCAGTGTTAACTTTGATCCTCTCTCTGGTCTAGACTGTGTGGCTCACGTTGATTTTCCACTTGGGGTCTGCAGGTTACAGTTTCAAGGCGTGAGATACACAGGTTTTCCGAGTCCTCCTGAAACAAAGTTTCATAAAGGAAGCGCTCCTGTTTCCCAGGCAGCTCTCGCCGTCTAGGCTACGTGAGATTGACACCTGAGAGGAGGAAAAACCAACCAATAATGGAAAGGGCAAGTGTTGATGAGCTGAGAACCATTTAAAGCCCGGTTTTCTGTAGAACTTTCCGGAGTCCCTTCTAAATATGCCGCCCGCTGTAACCTGCAATAAATTATTACGGCTTTAACTCATCTGGTACTTTCATGCGATTACGGTATTATGTTAAAGGGTACAGAAATATATAATATGCTCAACTGTCTCTCTAGTTGATACCAGAGGGAAAATTACCACCACTCAGTGAAGAAGATCCAACCTCATTACATTAATGATTTATCACAATGGGAAAATGTGAAAAGTAACTAGTTGCTTTTATGAAAAGAGGCAGCTTTTCCCACTGGCAACTCCTGCAGGCTCTTGGAGAAGGAGAATTTAGAAGGAGCCCAGACAGTCACACCGCCCCAGCCCTCCCTTCCAAAGCTCCCTCTGCAACTTTAAGGCGAAGGTGTGCAGGCAAACGTTGGAGTATCCTTCAAACTTGACATTAAGTATTCAAATGTTACTTAAGCAAAGTGTGAGCAATTAAATTAATCAATCTTCCCAGCCATGTACAGAACAGATGTTCAATAAATCCTCTTTGCTTACAGTGAGGAGGGAAGAGTCCACTTTTAACTGTCCTTCAGCGATGACACTGCTCAGGCGTCCTCTGCCGGCCTCCTGGGCCGCCGTCAGGTGCTTCTGCTGCACTTGCCTTTATTATAAATAACAACAGGCCGCCTGGACTACCTGTGCTACCTGTGGCCTCGAGTTTAATGATCCTTCCGACGCAGGCCTCCGCACGCTCCTGACGCCCGGTAATGGGGCTGATGGGAATGGCATAGAGTGACGGCTGGCAGTGACAGATGACTCCTGGCCAACTCGTGCTGCTGACAAGCAGTGAATATGGGCCAGTGTTGCAGAAAGGTCAGGATAAAAGTATTTGCTTGACTTTCAAAGTTTCTCCGGAAAAACAAGCAAACGAGCCAAACCCTCCCAGACCTCCAAGGAGGGTGCAAGCTTCAGCTTTGCACAGGGGAGGGGGCTGGCTTGTCCTTAGCCCTGGGAAGGTGAGCAGTGTGCATCGAAAAGTGTGGGGTAGATGAGGAGAGCTGGGGGGTGGGAGCCCGTTTTCTTTGCACGAACAGTTCCCCATGAGAAATGTCCCCTCTGGGCTGCCAGGGGACAGTGAGGGAGCAGCAGCTCAGTAAGCAATTCTCCCTAACTCTGACATGAGCACAGGGAGTCTCCACGGCTCCCTGTCACAGTGCCCAGACCCTGTGAGCATCCCTCTTGGCCGTACACTGCAAAGGGAGTCTACTTCCAATTTAAAAAATCATTAAATCGCAAATGTGCCAGATCACGAAAGATCATAGGACTTGACCCATCCACTGTGGCCTCTCTAACTCAATCTCTTGCCCTAAAGGAGAGGACTAGGGAACCCCAAAACATGGAAAGACACTCAGTCCTAATCCCACAGTGTCACTCTTGCCCCCCGCCACCCCCAGACCAAGGCACTCCCCAGCCCAAAGCCCCTGACCACCACCCACCACAACCCACAAGGCCACTGACATTCAGAAGTGGCGGTAACAATTCCTGCCCCACAGATATATAACTTCAACCTTTTGAAGGCTGCTTTTCCATATATGGACTTCATCCCCATTTTAATGAGGCTTTAAAATCTCCAAGATTAAGCTGGTATTTTATGTAGAACTGCCTGCTTTTTATGATATCCTGACATGTTGTACAACATTTGGTGACTATATTGATCCTTATAAATTCAGCATCTATATATATTCATGAAAAGTACCTTTTCTCCCCATTCGGGCCACAAGATGATCCAGACACACATTTTCCTGAGTGGAGACAGTAAAACTGCAATTGTCATGGTTTTGAGCGTACACAATGTTTCAGTGTTTTCAAATTAAGCCCCTTTTACCATCTGCTGGAAAACTCCTCCATGAGGAAATGACAGCCCCTTCCCAGGTATCTGATGGTGTCAGTGTCCCTGTTTCTCCTTCAGGTGAGCCTGTTATAAATCCTGGGGGGCCAGCGAGGGCTGCCTCCCATGTGGAACATTATACATCTTCATGCCCTCGTGTTTGCCCGACCACAGAGACCAACCTGCCCGTGTTTCTTTGTGCCATTTTATGCTTTTAATCTGAAACAAATGATTGCAGGGGGGAGAAAAAGCATTATCACCTTGGCAAAACATCAGGAGTATAAAAAAAAAAAAAAAGAAGAAGAAGAAGAAGAAGAAAGAGACTATGGGCAAATTCATCTTCAGCTGCTACAATCAATCTCTCACCTAAAGAAATACACAATAACTAGGCGGGAAAGAGGCAAGATTTATGACTCAGAAACATCTACACTGACCAGCATATACCTAGTCTTCTTGGCTCCCTCCCTAGCCGAATGGCTCTCTCTAACAGTTACAATGATAAACTGTCTCTCCCTACTGTTTTACAAGTACATTAGCTTTATTTAATGAGATCTCAGAGTAATTTAACAGATGTATATAGGACATAAGACTAGGAAAACTCTTGCTACTTGGATACTTTTGCCAAGGTATTCTAGGACAGCTAATCTGAGGTGTAGCTTTATATTCTTTGAGAAAGCATGATTTAAATTTTTGGAAGGCTTTTAAAAATGATTTTAATAGAAATATTATATTATAATCAACGGGGAGAGGGCCCCTCTCGTATTCTTACATTCGGCCCATCAAAAGCTGGGATAGATGGGCTTTCTGAAGTCACAGAGACTCACTTACATATTGAATTGTCAGAAAGAATGTCACTGTCAGAAATTAATAAATTTGTAAAAAAAAAAAAAAAAAAAAGAAAGAAAGAAAAAGTCTTCCATTCGCCCAGCTCCCGGAAGGAGTAAGAAGGTAGCTGAGTGAGGGAAGGGAGGCAAGGGGGAGAGGAAGTGACTCTTGGGGAGGGACATGAAACCCCTCTTTCTCACCGCTCCTGGGGTGTGGGGCAGCCCCCTTGCCCCTCTAGGGCCTCCATGCCTGGCACGTTGAAGTTCCGGCCAGGACCTGCCCTCCCGGAAAGCTGCTTCATTCCCTCCTCCACATTCCTTAATACTTGGTTCTCTGGGAACTCTAATGGGGAAATGACAATGGTATTCACTTTTTAAAAATTGCTTTAATAAACTGCCAATTAATAAGTGAGAAGAGGAAGCCACGGGAAATTACCTGGTCGTGCTTAAAATAAAATTAAAGGGTGAAGGGGACTTTTTTCCCTCTTCATTTCTCTAAAAGCACAAGGATTGTGTCTCACACACTGGCTGTGATTTCCAGAACCAAATCCTCCTAAGTATGACAAAATCTACACTGCTCGGTACCACATACTCATCTATGGTACAGTCGACTCAGTTTCGAAGGGAATGTTATCCTAGGTTTAGCAAATGATCACAATAAAATACATTTAAACACCAAAACAGAACAAAAAATAGCAACTCAAAATTCCACCCAGTGGTCACACCAGTTCTAATTGTGTTAGTAACGTTATTTTTTTGTTTTGTTTTGTTTTTTTTGGAAACAAAAAATGGTCTTATTAAACTATGGGTTGCTTTTTTGCCAAAACATTTATTTCTTTTTCAAATCCTTAAATGCTTTGTAACAGACTCCAACTGATACTTACAATTCTGTAAAAGTGTCACATGTTCCTCTCCTGAGAGGCTCCTACAGTCACACCTAAATCAACAAAGCCCCTTAGAGAGCACCTTTATATGAAGCCACCTCTGAAAGCATGGAAATGATAGTCTGTATTTGGCAGAAGGTAGGTGTGGATTCCAGAATGTTCTGCCTGTGTGTCTGCTCAAGGTAAACACATTTAATGACGTTCTATAATGTACATATGACTTTATATAGCGCTCATGGCTCCTTAGCAATAACTTAAGGAATCCCACGTGGTATTTTTAAATTATAATATTCACAGTGAGAATAAAAACTCAGTCAAATGAAAGGTTATGGAATTAGGGGTGACCACATGAAATCGCAACAAGAATGCACAACGCTCCGGCTCACTTTGGAGCTGAGGGGCTCCGACAGGAAGGAGCAGAGAGAGAGGTGGAGAAACACATGATGTTCTTGCACCGGTGGGGCAAGAACACATCCGTCGCCCAGAATTTCATTTCTTGAGAGCTCTACATCAAGTTGCATTTGTTTAATGAGGATGGCACCAGAAAGATGTATAGAACATGTCAGACACCCAGTACCAATGCGTGGTAGGGAAAAGATAACATCTCAGACTCTGACCACTCACTTAGTCTTCCAGCCAGCTTCTCTATCTGTTGGTTCTTTGGGGAATAATAAATGAGAGGGCAGAAGGAACAAGAGCCAAATAATGAAAAACACACGCAAAAAAAAAAAAAAGAAAAGAAAAATTATAACATATGAGAGCAAAGTAGAGCCAGATTTACTGACCTCACCACTACATAATCAAGAGAAAGTTATCACTGAAGAAAGTTTTACTAAGCAGAATGATCTTAAATAACAAAGAGTCCTGGGAAATTTACAGCACTTTTAAGATATGCAAATTGAATGCAAGGTATAGACATAAGGGTAATTAATTGTAAATCTAAGAATAATGTTTCTTTGTCAGGCTGTCTCCATGTTGTGGAATACATTCTAATGTGCCTTAACTTGGAATATTTTTTAAAGGCTGCTCTAATTATAAGATGTTCCGAATTTCAAAATACTAGTTATTCTTATCATTTAATTTAGCTGCTGTAACATTTAATAACCGAATTTACTGATTGCATGAAAATATTTTAATCTTTCAAGGTTAAAGCACTTGTTCTCAAGTCCAACCCATGTGGACTTGTGTGTGGGGAGAATGTTACAGGGTAAAGCGCCTTCCCAGGTCCTGGTGGGCACTGGCTGTGGCAGGATCCCCGTGGTTGGTCACTGCTCCTTAGCCATCTTTCTTCATCAACTGGCACATGCTTCTGGGTCTTTGAGTGACTTCCTTGTGATGTTAGGGACAATGCAACTGGTTTGCATGCTTAATGTTTCGTTCTCTTCCACCTGCCGATGAAAATCTCTCATGTCTTGTTAATGGGCATGGCGGAGAGGTTCTGCAGGTGATGGATTCTTAGAAACTTAAAGTGCAAAGACAGGGGGACAAGGTTTCCAATCAAGGGACTCTCTGGCACTTGGCTTTCACCAAGAAAGCTCTTAATCAAGATGCATGTGAGGAAAGACCTGGGAAGGGAGGGGTGCGGAAGCCGTTAGCCCAGCAAATGAGGAGTGAGGGTCAGAGGGAAGGTGGCTCAGGCCTCTGGTCGCCCTCAAGGGTCCAGCTCAGCAGTGAGACCGCCGAAGGGATGGGATGTCAGTTGCCTCTTGCACTGAGGTTGAAAACAAATGGACACTCTGGAATCCTATCTCATGTTTCTCAGAAAACATTTGGCCAAGAATGGACCACACAATGGCAGAAGGTCTGGAGATGGGAATGTGGGCATGGGACTGGCCCAAAGTGGGTGCCGTGGAGGGTGGAACCTCTCGTGGGCTGAAGACATGAGGGCAGGTGACCCAGGCGAGCGCCATCTTTTGCTGCCACGGCAATGGCAGCTCCTGCCTCTCCTCCCCCTCACTGGCTCTCTTCTCTGCCTCCTCCACTTGCTCCTTGTGTGTTCAAGTTCTTAAAAACAAAAGAAACCCCTGTTGCTCCCCAGGGCTCTGTCTGGGACCCTCTCCACACTCACACCCTGGGACCTCATCCAATCCCAGAGCACTAAATGCCAGCTCTGTGCTGGTGACTCCTAAATTGAAATCTCCAGCCCACAACTTACAGCTTTGATGGTGTCTGCTCTCAAATGACCGATGGGCTTTCTAACCTACTGCCTCCCAAATACAGCTGCTTCTGCCTGAAATGCTCTGCTCCGACCTGGAGAATTCACAGGCTTTGGGTCACAGCTCAGACATCAGTTTTCCCTGCTTGCCCTATCTGATGTAGGGCACCTCCCTCATTTCTCTGCCACAGTCCCCTTCCTTATTTCCGCCAAAGAAACTTACACAATTTATATTCATTTCAACTGCATGTTTATTTTATGCTGCCTGTGTGACCCACTAAAGGACAAGCTTGGTGGGAGGACAGAGGGCCTCTGGGCTGTGCCCACTGCTCAGCCTGCTGCCTCTGGCCCTTCGTGCTGCCAAGGGCAGGTCCTCAACAGATCCCCGGTGAGTGAAGTGACTTGGTTACCAGCTCCGAAGATGAGTGTTGTCTGTGCCTCTTCCTGGGGCCCCAGAACAAGCCTGCAGCGAGAGGCCCCGTTGTCTCCGTGTGCCGACTGTCCCTGAGCATAGACGGCAAATCCGGTATGTTGTGCTCGTCTCTGGGCATCTCGGCTAGAAACTGTACTTGGACCAGAGCGGGCCAGTGAGAACAGCAAGAAGTCCAGAAAGGGAGCCATTCAAGGCTTGGTTTTAAGAGGCCAAGAACACTGAGCCTAGAGGAAGAGGATGGCTTCGTGGTATGATGGCAATTATTATATTTGTAGAATGGTCTAGAGGGAGAGGGATGGAAATGGCCAGTACAGCTGCAAGGAGCACACTTGGGCCCAGGGCGTGGAACTGGGGAGGTGGCACAATGTGGTGCAAAGAGCTGGGCCCCAGAGCCAAACGGCCAAGGACTCATCCCAGCTCCACCACTTGCTGCCTTTGAGATTCTGGGCAACTTGCTCCATGTTGCTGTGCCTGGGCTCATTTCCCTGTTGAGAGGATTTAGTGAAATATTTGCAAAGCACCTAGCGTTCAAAAGTGAAGTATCCCAAGAATGGAAAAACAAGCACCACATGTACTCACCATCAAATTGGCTTCACTGATCATCACCTAAGAGCACATTTAGGAATAACATTAATCGGGTGTTGGGCAGATGTAGGAGGGGAGGGGATGGGTGTATGCATATATAATGAGTGCGATGCTCACCATCTGGGAGATGGACACGCTTGAAGCTCTGATTCGGGGCAGGGGGCAAGGGCAATATACGTAACCTAAACTTTTGTACCCCCATAATATGCTGAAATAAAAAAAATGTGACAACAAAAAATAAAATTAAATTAAAAAAAGCTAGAGAGAGAGGTTTAGAAAAATAAGCATCCCCCAAGCCTTGTATTTGTAGGAAACAGTGAGGTTGCACTGAGATTAATTGTGGAATATCTTGGCTGCAAGCCCTCCCCAGCTCAGGCGGTATCTTCACTCTCTTGCAAAGTGGTACCATTCCCTTCCCTGCCCTCTCTGGTATATCTGGGATTCAGTGAGGGGCCATCTTCCCTGCTTTGAGAAAACACCAGCCTGCCATTGCTGGCCCCAGTCACTTTAAGTCACCTCAGCCCCAGGCCCCAATTCCAGTGGAAACCACCCCAGAAATTCATCCCAGTTACTGAAGTTCATGACATCCGTGCTGTAGGAACAGCTCCTACCAGGTCAGAAATCAAAGTTTCCCTCCCCACCCCCAAAAAGGAAAAACAGAAAAGTAAGAGGCAAGCTAGAGCCTGGGAGAAAGTACGCATAGTGCATATATCTGACGGAAGACTTAGTTCTGTAATATGAAAAGAATTGCTACAAATCAACAATAATAATAAAAAAAACCCCAAGGTATGAAATGGGCTAAAGGCTTGAAAGGCTTCACACACACAAAATATGGGCATAGACATTTTACACACGAAAAGACGTTCAACATCATTGATCGTCAGTGAAGTACAAACTAAAACCACAGTGAGATGTTGTTTCCCACCTGGGATAGCGGCTAAAATTGAGAAGATTGAGCTCCCCAAACGTGGGGCAAACAGAACTCTCGCGCCTTGCTGGTGGGATGTAAATGCAGCTACCACTCTGGAAAACTGCTATAAACTTAAACACTCGGCGTTTGACCCAGAAAATTCTACTCAAAACTATTAAAAAAAAAAAAGAAAGATAGAAAAGAAAAAAAGACTTTTGTTTGCAAGAAGACTTGTACACAAGTCTTCATAGCAACATCACTCCCATAATAGCCAAAAGCTATCGAAACAACCCAATTTCCACTAATGGAGAAGTGGATAAACAAGTTGTTTTACAGTGACGTAATCCGATACTGTTCAGAAATAAAAATGAAAAAAAAAACCCTAGTATCTGCAACGACATGGCAGAATCTCAGAAATACCACATCGAGTCAGACACGAAAAAGCACACACTGTGTGAGCTCTTTCCATGAAGCGCTGTGACAGGCACGCGTCAGCTATGGGGACAGACAGCTGCCCCCGCAGGGGCACAGGGAGGGACTCTGAATGGGGCTGGCAGGACCTCTGCAGGGCAGCAGAAATGGTCCTATCTAGAAGAGAGGGTGGTTACATGGGCAGGCACATGTGTCAAAACTCATCAAATCACACCCTTAAAATCTGTGGATTTTATTACAGGTAAATTGGTTTTCAAAAGAAAACAACATAACAACAAAATACTCTTCCCCTTTAGACTCTGCTCGGCTGGGGAGGGGGTGTCCCAGGGCAGGCTGGGCCCAAAGCGGGCAGAGCTCAGTGACGTATCTCTTTAGGACCCAGCACGTGGGCTCTTCTCCCCGCTGGGTACGCCCAGGCCACCGAGCAGTCAGGCCTGTTACACCAGCCCCACAGTGTCAGTTTGCGCGAAGGAGGAGCAGAGAGGAGAGGACCCTGCAGACCGTTCCCAAGGGCGGGCAACCCGGCTTGGCTGTAAGGTGATGCCCCTCTCAGTGGTGATTCCTGCAGCTCCTGTGTCCCGGGCTGGGGGTGGGGCAGCACCTGAGACCCAGTCATTTAATCTGAGGAGCCTGGATATCTCGGTGCATCCCTAAAATATGCCTTCAGAATGAAGCGACACACCATGGAAGAACTGCAGTGAGCAGGCAGCACCGCGTCACCGCTGTACAGGCCGGGCCCTGGCCAGGAGGTCAGACAGACAAGGTGCAGATCCTGGCTCCACTTCCTCACTAGCTCTGTGACCTTGAGCACGTTGCTTAACCTCTCTGTGCCTCAGTGAACGCATCTCCATCACGGGCATGGTCAACGTGCCTACCTCTCTCAAGACCATCCTTAGAAATAAATGAGATCACGGAAGTACGAGGCTTAGAACTCTACTAACTGGAAATGTCGGGGACAGCTCATAAAACTTAGCTATTATTATCATATTATTACTCCACGGAGACAGGGATGCAGATGTCTGAGATTCAGAGGGAAACGCAGGGACAGGGGTAACCAAAGAGACAGAACAAATCAGAGAAAAAGACTAAGGTGAGAATGAAATACCTTTTCTGAGAGAAAAAGGTAGAAGCACAAGAAGGCTGCACCCAAATTACACTTGCCTGCCCAAAGCCCGGCCAAGCGTTCCCCACAGCTTGCTGAACATAATTTGGACTCGGTTATTTAAAAGGCGGTGGGATAATACAGTGGGAAGACAGGTCTGCACCGTAACTCACACAATTTATCACACAGGGAAGAGCCACTAATCTTTTTAGGAAACAAGGTATTCGTGGTTATTTAAGGCTAATATTTATGCATCACCACACATTGTGAGCACGGCCCAATCTCCGTCCTCACACGGCCCAGATCCGGGAAGGTCTTTAGCAGCAACGCTCCATATTTTAAGACCCTTATAGAAGTCTCGCCTAGCAGTCTGAACCGGCTGTTATTAACTGCATCCGCACCCCAGATATATTCACACACGCTGCTGATTATAAGGGCAGGTTTCCCTGAGGTGGGTGAGTGCTGATCCGAGCTGGGTGGATACAGTCTTGCATGAATTTCTTACAGGAAGAAGCCATGGTGTTGCCTTGCACAGGGTAATCAATTACTCAAACTCAGAACCTTCAGGATTTGCATAAATATAGTCCCGGCACAGTCCAGCTGGTCCATTTCAAAAATCTACTTTCAATGAAAGGTGCTGAGAACAAAAGTGGGGGTGTAGCAGTGTCACCCCAGCAACAACTAGAAAACCCCTGGTCCCTGCTCATCCCACAGAGAACCTGATCTTACCCTCATTTGGCCAGAATGTGACTGTCCGGTACATTTTCTCCAGTCACTGCCGAGGCTGCTGCCCTGCCCTGCTGGAAGGCCCCTTTCCTTGTCTCTCCCCATCCCTGTCCCATCCCTCTCCCCCAAGGGACACAGCTTCACCCTGCCCCAGCCCGGCTGGCTCATGCCACTGCCTCCTGACACTTCATCAGCATGTCCCAGGCATTACTGCCCTGGCCCTTATAACCTGGGCTACCTGTCTTCCTCAACCCCAGGTCCCCAGGATGGACTCTCTACTAGACAAATAAACTTCGTTATGGTCCACGTTCATCTCTCCTCATTGAGTATCCTCAGTGCGGTATTAGCCCCAAAGACCTCCTCTCCAGTGACCCTGACGCAATCAAGCTGCTAACAAGTGTCCAGGAGGTCTTCTTGAGGGATCGTGCCATATCAGGAACTCAGCATCAGTCCCATGGCTGACATTTCAGATGGTCAGTGGCAGCAGAAGATAGACTGGCCTTGCAGTGTGGGAGCCTGTGTTACTGAACCCATGCATGACAGCCCTCCCTGCCACCTCCCCACCTGTGCTCTCATCCCCATCATGCAGCACCAGGTGGCTGACGATACAGGGTCCTAGCATCCGCTGGTTGAGTCAGTTTGTCTACACAATCACTTGGTGGCCCCCGTGATGAAAGCTCCCCGCTGGACACTGACATAAGATCACAAACATAAAGACATTGTCTGAGCAGTAAAGCACCTGCTGTAGGCTAACGCTGGCCACTGAAAGAAAGCCAGGGTTGCACTTGCAAATAGACAGCTAGCTTGAAGAGAAAGTACGACATTGAACAGTCAAGGCAAATGCAAGATGAAAGTGAGCCAGGCCCCACACAGGACAAATGGAAGAGGTCCACCTGTGTCCAGAAGAAAGGAGAAGATGATACAGTAAAGGAACCCTGGCGCACGATCACTGTTCACATACTCTGGGCATAAAATGCCGTATGTAGGGGGCTAAAAAGCTAGGTTGGAACAGGTTCACAGATGCTCAAAAGTTTGAATATTGGTCTGTAGAGTGGTTTTTCCCAAGCTTCGGTCATTTATATACTACCCCATTATCTTTGTCAAATTCATATGCTCCCTATTATATTACCAACTAATAGTTCCCTTTAAATTTTTACATTGACTCACTTTTACTCATAGTCTTACCATAGCAACAATATCTATCAATGTACAAGTTTCATATGCTAGATAGGCATTTTCCCATACACACGAATATTAATGTATAACTGTAAAATATTCCTTTGTATCCCACCTAAGATCTGTTGGGCATGACCATGGTAAACGGGCCACACGGGGAAAGGGGAGATGCACGAAAGGGCTTCAAGGGAAAGAATGATTTCACTCGAATGGCTTCTTTTCTGGCATCCTGTGTGGAATACTGGTGTGGAGGCCGATTGCCCGAGAGCCCCCTCCCAGTCGGGGGAGGGAGGAGGGACAGGGAAGAGAAGGTGGACTCAAGGAGCAACACGGCCGTAGAGCAGACACTCAGAGTCGGATGCCCTGCGGGATATGTGGGAGAGGAAGGAGCCCAAAGAGGACACCAGAGTTTTGAAACCCAGATGCCAAAGCCCGCTGAAATCCAGGAAATTCCCTCAGCTTTCATTAATTAACTAAAAAGTCATACTTATAAATAAACTTGAAGTTAACATGAATTCTGGGTTACTTCTTTGGGAAAATAGAAGTAAATTAATAGGGTAATTTACATATATAGGTTTAAAAAATATCTAGAAATTGGCTTTGGAGATACGATGTGTTTTCACTCATCAAAGACCCATTTAGAGACGTGACCACATCATGAAACCATTTGTGAAAAGCATTAAGATATCACAGCACGTGGGCTTAGAACAGGACCAACAAGCTACAAAAGAGGAGGTACGACTGGCCAAGAAAATGTGAGGAAATTCTAAGACTTAACCAAGAAAAATCATTTCCACTAAAGCAACAGTATGTTACTATTTTCAACTATCAAACGAGCAACGTTTATGACTGTCTTTGTCATTAGGGTCTTCACCAGAGACTTCCGGGTCACTCTCCCTTAAGGACACGTGAAGGACCACACTTCCTGGCTCTGCGTGGGTGGGTGGAGCCATGTGACTAGTTTTGGCCAATGAATGATGAGCAGAAGTGACATTTGTCACTTCTGGGCTGGATTGCCCAGCTGCCAGTTGGAGATGCCCAGAGCTGCCTTTCTGCCTGCAACAGTGACCAAGCAACATTCCAGATGGTGACTGCTCCGTCAGTGGTCCCACGGTGCGGACACCTGGAGCAGAGCCCGGCCCACGCAGGAGGCACATGGAGCATGAGCAAGGAGTAAACTCGGACTGTCACAGCCATTAAGAACTGGGGGTTGTTAATAACCCTACCAACTGAATCCATGAGGAGACTCAATGCTGACAGGGGAAAAATACAACAGGAATGGAATGTAAGCTCCTCTAACTCATGTTAAAAATCATTACCCTCTTTGGCCCAAAATTCCACTTACGGGGAGTGTATCCAAAAAACAAAAAGTAAAAACATAATATGGAAAAAGTCAAATATGGACTAACGGCCTAAACCATGGCCTTTGTCAAAATGATATCAGTTTGAATTCTGATGTTGCTCCTTGCCAGCTAGGCAACCTTGGGTGATTTATTTAACTAATCTTAGTTTCTTTATCTGTAAGATGGGGGAGTTATTTCTTTGCCTTGCAGGGTTACCAGAAGAATAAATCAGATGCTACACATGTAAACCTTAACGAGAGGCTAAGTGTACAGTATCTCACACACACACACACACACACACACACACACACACACACACACACTCTCTCAAACGCACACACCACAATTTTACTGTCAGTTCAACTAGGGACAATTGGATGCAGCACAAAAAGCAACAAGAGGAAACAGAAAGGGCAGCAAACCCACGAGATGGAAAATGGTTATGCGATAATATTCATCTTAAAAGAATAAGACAAAATTGATTACATAATATAATCACAATTATGGAAAATAATGAATAGAAGAATAATGAGTGGAAATATATCAAAATCATAATGAGTTGTGTTTGGAAAGTGAAAATATCGGTGATTTTTTTTTTCTACTTTTCTTTTTTTCCAAATTTTCTAAAATGAGGCACATAGGTGGACCCTGAAAGGAGACTTCTCTAGTTTTGAATACTAGTCCCCTACTCATTTGCTGTGTGACCCAGGACAAGTTATACAACCTCTCTGGACAGGGTTGCTAACCTGCTAAATGGAAATCATATGTCTATCTCATTATGTTGTTTTGAGTAATGAATCAGATAATTCTTGTAAAGTTATAAATATAATGTCTGGAACATAGTTAACAGTCAATAAATATTATCTATTTTTATTGCAATTATCACTGTATATTCCTTTTGTAATGTGGGAAAGAACATTGTTTAAAAATCTAAGCTGAAGTTCGTAATAGCCGAAGATGGTCCGTAGCCTATGCAGTGATCCTTCGCTTGGGCAGTCCGTGGTCCAGGGCAGACGCCAGGCGACAGGCACGCAGGTCAGCGCCACGGCGCAAAGCAAAGGCAGTCACCCCAGGGTCAAGAGAAAAGAGCTGGCCAAATGCTGCCTCAACAAAGGCGCCTGTTAGCCGGGCATGGTGGCACGTGCCTGTGGTCCCAGCGACTCGGGAGGCTGAGACAGTAGGATCGCTTGAGCCCAGGAGTTTGAGGTTGCTGTGAGCTAGGCTGACACCATGGCACTCACTCTAGCCCAGGCGACAAAGCAAGACTCTGTCTCAAAAAAAAAAGAAAGAAAGAAAGGCGCCTGGCTTGGAGCCGCCACCTCCCCAAGGTCAGGGCCGGCGTGTGGGGCGCGTGCAGAGCCCCCTCCCTCACAGCTGCCCCTGCAGCAGCTGGGCACCCCCATGATGGATGGAAATTACAGCCGTTTTCAAGAGACCAACAGAAGGCGGGCCGTGTCCTGATAAGCTATAACAACAGTAGTAAAGTTCTAAGGAGACCAGAGGGTCTCCACAACCACACACTTCCCGCGGCTGTGGCTGTAATTACGGCAGCGACAGCTGGGCAGCCAAGGGACATGACTGGAATAGACTAAGGCGCGGGCATATGGTGCCGCTGGTGGGCAAGGCCAGCCCGGCACTCCCTCCCCCGCTGCCCAAGTTCAGCTGCATCCTCAGGCCTGACTGTCAGGAGGCCACTAAAGACATCGCCAGGGCACCAAGGTGGCAGCTGCAAGGGAAGAGAGGGCTGAGCCCCCCAAGGCTCCCCGGCACCCAGGGCCAGGCGCACAGCAGGAGCTCAGCTCCGGCCAGCTCAGGCTGAAATGCCAGCAACACGTCCCGGGCCCTCGCCCCAGGCCCTCGTCAGCAGAACACCCTCTAGTCGTCCCTCTGACCTGCTCCCTGTTTCATTTATGATTATTTCAATATCAAGAATTTTGTCATTTTGGTGTAGTCAAATCTGTCAGTCTCCTTTTTTATGGGTTATGCCTTCACGTAGACTCTTAGTACTCGCATGCCATGACATCATATAAATATTCATGTATCTTTCTTAAAATCTTTCTATGGTTTCAAATTTCATATTAAATATTTTATCAATCTGAAATTTGTTAGTGCACGTGGGGCTGTAAAGATCTATTTTTTTATCCACATGGTCAGCAAATTGACCCAATTTGACTTACCGAATTCTTCATCTTTTCCCCACTGATTTGAAATGCCACGTTCATCTTATATGAAATTCATATTTACAAGGGCCTGCTTCTGCTCTCTTTGTGCGGTTCCACTGATTTATCTGACTGTTCCTGCAATTAAACCCGACTGCTTAAATATACACGAAGCGACGAGGACGTCATCACACGGTGCCTACCCAGGAGCGCGGGTCCCTCCTCATCCTTCTTTTTTTTCAAAATGTTCTTGGCAACTTTAAAGCACCAGATGAATCCCAGAATCATCTGATAAAGCACCGCCCCCTCCAAAGCCCCACTGGTATTTCCGCTTGGCTCTCACTGAAGTTCTAGGTAGTGTCGAGAGAATCAACAACTGTACATTGTTTTTTAAAATTTAAATTCAATAACATGGCACATTTTCCTAAAAGGCCTTATTCTTTTTTCATCACATTTCTACACATTTCTTGTGAACTTTATCTTATGTCACCATTTTGTTGCTGATGTAAATGGCATTTTAAAAATCATTATATCATGGGGCATATAGAAAAACTATAATATTTTATTTGGGCTTATTTTGACCAAATTTTATTTTTTAGCTCACCTAACAGTGTAGCAGTTTTTCAATTTGTTCCCTTGAGTTCTCCAGGTAGACAATTCTATCTCATGTAAATGACAATAACTGTGTCATCTACTTTCAGCCTTCTTTTTTATTTTTGTTTTATTCAATTGGCCAGAATTTAAAAACTAAGTTAAATATGGCAAAGTTGTGAGACTCCTTTGTTATTTAAATAGAGATTCTCCTAGTTTTTCATTCTAAAATACCATTCAACTATTGATTTGGGAATGAGAGCTTCTTCCTTAATGAGGAAGGTTTGATTTCTATCATACTAATAGATATTAGGTTTTGGATTCTGTTTCTTGGGAATGAGTGTTGGATTTCATTATAAACCATTTCAGTGGAAATATACCAAAATTTTCTCTTGATATATTAATATACTTAAACATATTAATATATTTCCTACTATTAAATTATCCTTCAATTACTTAATGGAAAAAAACTTAGAGGATATTGTCCTTTTATTCTACTGCCAGATTTTTTTTATCGTGTTTTATTTAATATTTTCACATTTTGCTCAAAAGTGAGTTTACCTTTTTTGTGCTATCTTTGTCTAGCTTTAGTATTAGAGTTACAACTTCATAAAATGAATTGGACAGTGTTTTTAGGGAAGCTATGCTCTGAAACTGGTTATATAAAAAAATACGCTTTCCATAAAAGCATCTTGGGGGGTTTTTTGTTGTTGTAAGTAAACTTTTGATAACTTCAAACAGTTGTATCTCAGTTATTTATTTGTTCAAGAGTTTCACAGCCCTGGGTTGTTTTTTATAATAGTTTTTGTTGTCTTAATAACCAGCAAATTTTTGTATACATTCTCTAGCTTACTTATTGTAAAAACAATATTTTAAAAAGGATTTGATTATTGTCATTTTCCTCATGATTTGTTTTTTACATTTGAGGGGGAATTTTCTCCTCATTATCTTGCTAAATATATCAGAAATTTACTTACAGCTTTAAAGAATCAGAATTTAGATTTATTTATTAATCTTGCTACCTATTTATTTTTGTCTCAGCAATAATTTATTTCATTTTGGCCAATCACATGTTTAAAACAAAGGATTAGTAATATACTAATATTGACTTGTGTTCTATTCTTTGCTTATTTTCCTAACTATCTGTACATAAGCTTTTACGTACATAATATGTACCATTATGTACATACGTATAATATATATAAAAGACTTTAAATTCAATATACAGTAAGCATTGATTATACATTAAATATTTAATACATATTAAGCTTTATATATTAAGGTTTTTACCTTTTTATTTCTTTCTCTTTCATTTGCACCTGAATTTTCAATTTATTTTCTAATATCTTGCATTTAATAATTAGTTCCTTTACATTTATACTTCTAGATTTAATAATGAAAGTATACAGATTATGCATTTTCCTACATTCAGCTTTGATGGCATCCCATGAGATTTGCTACTCATTGGCCTCTTTGTCACTATTTTGTATTGTTTACTGTAACTGTGATCCAACTTTACACAAAAAAGAAAAATTTTAAACCATCAAAAATTACATCACCAACATTTTCTATTTTGATTATTTATCTTTCTATGTAAAATTAATGAATGTATGTTTTAAATAAATTCAATGTGGAAATGCAGCAATTGAAATTAGTAGATCATAAAATAATGATAGTTTTCATCCCATAAAAAATTAAAATTTCTCTACAGCAAATGACATCATGAACTAAGTTTTAAAAATGATAAATTATGAAAGTTTTACAACCTATGATGAAGAGATTTCTTATATCAGTCAGTGAGAAAAAATAGCAAAAATTTAGAAAAGCACAGAATATAAACAGACCGTCAGTCAATATTACTAATCCTGTGCTTTTAAACATTTAATCAACCAAGGCAAATAAAAGAAATGAAGAACTAAAGATGATTCAATGCAATTTCATTATGCACTTTACCCATTTTTGAATTTGTGTCTTTTTTATTATTAAAAAAAACTTTTAAAAATACTATTTTTAGTATTGAACATACTATTGAAAATACTAATTGTTTAGTATTTATGTACTAAACTTACAAGGTTTAGCTCAGTGTAGTTTTCATTCAATTATTGTAGCCAAAGAAACTCTAAAACTCCATTATCTTCCTGAAAATTCTGTCTATTCATTAACATATGTTGATACTAATGTGTCACAGCATATTTTTGTTTAAAGGAATCATCACAATTCCTCAGCAATTAATCACTTAGAATTTTTAAATCAATTTTGCAATTTCTACAACATGTATTATTAAACATGTGTCACCAATTTTTATGTTGAAATATTACATAATAATGCCATTAGAGTTACAGGTTCAGCTGAGGGCAGACTTAAAAAATCTGCTCACACCTCCTAAAATTTGTATTTAAATTCAAAGGCTTTATGTTGCTCGTGCAAGAGTTTGATCACTGGATTCATTAAGTATAGTATCTGAGAAATATGAAACTTCCAATCAGGCTTAAAATGAAGTATGTCAATAAAATGTGTTAATATGTATTAACATTTTTAGGTCTGCTGAAATGGCAAAGAATATATAGATGAGACACCAAGGTTTTTATATACTCAGCTCTTTGATAAATTCAGATCTCGTATTCAATTTCATCAAGCTCACTTGGTATTTATAGAGTATCACACCATTTTAATGCTAGTTGTTTAATAACATAATCTGTAAAATATCTCAATATAATACATTCACTTCCCTCTCCTCCTACCTCCATTGTTCCTTGCTCAAAGTTTTGGTTCTATTCTTCCACTTTTATTTTTCCAGATATATGTTAAGATTATTTTGTCAATTCAAAAAAAAAAAATAAGGAAGTAAGGGTGTGTGGAGATGAGGAAAGGAAAGAGTTGCATCAGGGCGGCGTTGTGTTCATGCTGAAATAATTAGGGGAGCAGCCTCCCTGCCCCCCTTGCCGAGGGGAGCATTCTGATCATCCTCCACTCTTTTCCCTTGGTTGGTTTTTCTCCGCAGCCTCTATCAACACCTGACATCGTGTTACACACTTGTTGGTTTTTCTATGCTATTGTCCATTTCTCCATTTGGAATACAGGGTCCATGAGGACAGGGACTCTTTCCAGCGTGCCACTTATCCCCAGTGCCATGCAGAAGTATGTGCTCAACAAATATTTCTCGATCAAGTGCATGATGCTCAGTTGAGTTGATTCTCCTATGCTTTTCAGATACATAATCATATCATCTGCAAATAATAATGTATGCCTCTTCCTTGTCAACATTTACTCTTGGGCCATTTTCCTGTGTAATTACATTGCCTCACAATTCCAGAATTATATTAAATAATAGCAATGACTGAGCACATATTCATTGTTACTAATTTTAAAGAATGTCTTGAGTGTCTCACCTGGTGCTGTCTGTCCTTTGAGATAGACATATTTGTTAATCACATTAGGGAAGGATACTTCTAGGTCTATTTTCCTGAGAAAATTCAGGAGCTTTTTAAATTTTGCTAAATGTAAAATAATAGTGTGATCTTTCTCATTTTATTATAAATGTTTTGATTGTTTAGCCATTAAGTCCAATGTTTTTGAAAGAAGAGATGGTTTTCTATTGTTTTTGAAAGAAATATTTATGTCCATTGTGTTATGAGAATACTCTTGATTTTTCGTAGATTTTCTTCAAAAGTTTAAAAGCAAGGGGAATGCCTAGGTCAACAACCATTTGAAAGAGGTTCTTTGACAAATTTTTGCATTTGTACCAGAATTATTTGTTGATTTAGCTTTTCTCTTTCCTTAATCAAGATTAATCTTCATATTTCCCTGTAAAATTATTATCCATGTGGTCAAAGTTTTTACACCAGAATTTTATGGAGTGGTCTATTCTGCCTATCAATACTCTGTGTTCATAGTTCTTTCTTTTTCCCTTACTAATATTGCACTTTAATTTTTTTTCTTATTTAGGCTTACAAGAAGTTTATGTATTTTATATTTTAATCCAGCTCTCAGTTTTATTTTATGCCTCAACTGTTTTTCTGGTTCCTGATTTATCAAATTTCAGCTTTTATCATTATTAATGTCTTTTTCTATTTTGCTTGGGTTTAATTTGCTGCTTTTAATCAACTTTTTTTAGTTGAACCCTTAATTAATTTAATGTCTTTTTGGTTTGGGTTGATTCTTAAAGGGCATAGAATATGTATTTGCCTCTCAGCACTGCCCTAAAAGGAAGATATTTTATAATTGCAGTTTTTATTTTTTAATTTAATTTTATTTTTTATTTCAGAATATTTATGGGAGTACAAACATTTCGGTTACATAAATTGCTTTTATACCATTTGAGTCAAAGTTATAAGTGTGCCCATCACCCAGATAGTGTGTTGTACCCATTAGGTATGAATGTACCCATCCCTTCTTCCCCCACCTGCTCAATTTCCAATGAACGTTACTTCTATATGTCCACATAAGTGCTGATTGATTAGTTCCAATTTAGTGGTAAGTACATGTGGTGTTTGTTTTCCATTCTTGTGATATTTCACTTAGTAGAGTGGGTTCCAGCTCTATCCAGGATAATACAAGAGGTCCTAGATCATCATGGTTTTTTGCGGCTGAGTAGTACTCCAAGGTATACAGATACCACATTTTATTAATCCATTCATGTATTGATGGGCACTTGGGTTGTTTCCACTTCTTTGCAATTGTGAATTGTGCTGCTATAAACATCCAAGTGCAGGTATCTTTTTTATTGAATGTCGTTTGTTTCCTTTGGGTAGATGTCCAGTAGTGAGATTGTTGGATCAAATGGTAGTTCTACTTTGAGTTCTTTGTGGTATCTCCACACTACTTTCCATAGCGGTTGTACATGTTCATGGATTGGCAGAATCAACATTGTCAAAATGTCTATGCTACCCAAAGTGATCTACAGATTCAACACAATCCCTATTAAAATACCAATATCATTTTTTGCAGATCTAGAAAAAATAATTGTACACTTTGTATGGAACCAGAGATGACCCTGTATTGCCAAAGCAACCCTAAGCAAAAAGGAAAAATTGGGAGGCATCAATTTATCAGACTTCAAGCTATACTACAAGGCTTTAATAACTAAAACAGCATGGTACTGGCACAAGAACAGAGGCATAGACCTATGGATCAGAAAAGAAAACCCAGATATAAAACCATCCTCATGTAGCCAGCTGATCTTTAACAAAGCAGACGAAAACATACACTGGAGAAAAGAATCCCTATTTAATAAATGGTGCTGGGAAAATGGGATAGCCACATGTAGGAGATCCAGAACTCTCACCTCTCACAAAAATCAACTCACAATCACCTAACATATGAAACTGTAAGAATTCTAGAAGAAAATGTTGGAAAAACTTACAGACATCAGCCTAGGGAAAGAATTTATGAAGAAGACCCCAAGAGCAATCACAGCAACAACAAAAATAAATAAATGGGACCTGATCAAATTACAAAGCTTCTGCACAGCCAAAGAAACAATTATTAGAGTGAATAGACTACCTACAGAATGGCAGAAAATATTCGCATGCTATACATCTGATAAAGGGCTAATAACTAGAATCTATAAAGAACTCAAGCAAATAATCAAGAAAAAAATCAAACAACCCCATTAAAAAGTGGGGAAAAGACATGAAAAGAAACTTTTCAAAAGAAGAGAGACTAATGACCAACAAACATATGAAAAAAAATGCTCAACGTCTCTAATCATCAGAGAAATGCAAATCAAAACCACAATGAGATATCGCTTGCAGTTTTGATTTTATCTTCAGCCTTAGGGTTTGAATTTGTTCTCAATACAAGTATTATTGTTTTAATTTCTAAATGGTTAGAATAACAGAAAGGCATTTTTCTATTGCTATCTGATACTATTCTTAAATTGGTCAATGAATGTAGCCTGTAGTATATACTACATTTTCAATCTACTAATAGTTCGATGGCCTAATTTGTGTTGAACAAGAAGGGTCTGGATTCCCCTGCAGAGGTCAAAGCACTAGTGTGGGTCCCAAAGTTGAGACTTCTTTGCTTTGCTTGAGGGACCAAGAGCTGAGAGATGCACATTACGCTCCATCATTGCAGCCATGCTTTTTTCATTTCTCCCTATTTCTTCACTTAAGTTAATACTTTGTAACTTTGTGCATCACCATCCATGACAGTTACCCATTCGTTTTGAATTGTTACTTCAACCATTCTGGAATGCCCTTAGCCCCATTTACTTTTTCAATCTTTTTGTAACAACCATGATATAGTGCTAGCTATACCAGGAATCTTACAAATATCAAGTCACTAAATTCTCACAACAACAAATGAGGTAGATGTTATTATACCCATTATACAGATAAGAAACTGAGGCACAGAGATGTTAAATACGAGGCTCCAGGCCTCACAGTCACTCGAGAAGCATTCTTCAACTCGGGTTCTCTGCTCTTTTTTTATTATTTTTTATTGAGATATAATTCACTTAACATAAAATTTTCCACTTTAAATAGAGTACAGTTCAGTGGGTTTTAGTATATTCACTGTGTTGTATAGCCATCAGTGCTGTCTAACTCCAGAACTTTTCCATTACCCCTAAAAAAAAGCCCTGTGTCCTCACACCTGTAATCCTAGCTCTGGGAGGCCGAGGCGGGTGGATCGCTCGAGGTCAGGAGTTCGAGACCAGCCTGAGCAAGAGTGAGACCCCGTCTCTACTAAAAATAGAAAGAAATTATCTGGCCAACTAAAAATATATATACAAAAAAAAAAAATTAGCCGGGCATGGTGGTTCATGCCTGTAGTCCCAGCTACTCGGGAGGCTGAGGCAGTAGGATCGCTTAAGCCCAGGAGTTTGAGGTTGCTGTGAGCTAGGCTGATGCCACGGCACTCACTCTAGCCCGGGTAACAAAGTGAGACTCTGTCTCAAAAAAAAAAAAAAAAAAAAAGCCCTGTGTCCATTAGCCGTCAATTGTAACCCTAACCACTCCCACCCCTGAGCCCCTGGCCGCCACTAATCCACTCCCTGTCTTTATAGATTTGCCTATTCTGAGTATTTCATATAAATGGAACCATATAACATATGGCCTTTTGTGTTTGGCTTCTTTCACCTAGCATAAGGTTTTTAAGGTTTCATCTACATTTTGGTATGAAGTATCATGACTTCATTCCTTTTCGTAGCTAAATAATATTCCATCATATGGATATACCACATTTTATCCATCCATTTGTCATCAGTTGATGGGCACTTGGGTTGTTTCCATTTGGGGGCCATTATGAATAATACTTTTATGAACATTCATGTATACGTTTTTGCATGAACATATGTTTTCAATTCTCTTGCATATCTACTTTGGAGTAAAACTGCTGGGTCATATGGTAAGTCTATGTTTAACTTTTTGAGGAACTGCCAAATGGTTTTCCACAGTTGCTGCACTATTTTCTCTTTCCACTAGCAATGCACGAGGCAGAATCTGTGTTGTCAAGGGCTGTGGTTTATTACTGATCAGCATTTGACATGAGTTTAACTCATTCCGATATCACTGCTATGACCCCTACTTTATTTCTACCTGCATTTTTGTGGGCTTCCCAAACTTTTACCTTCAAATTGGATCATTCTGAGTTAAGCATCTCTCTTGAATATAACATATGCAAACCTTGTGGGTTTGGGACAACTATAAGAGCATTTATCTATTAAATTGAGTATTTATTACTAGAGCAGATATATTTACTCTTACTTTGCCACATTTATTTTATGCTTTCTCTTTTTAATGTTTCCTTCCTCTTTTTTCCCCTCTTTGCTATATATAAGATCTGTTTTATTTTTTCCCCATCTGGTAATTTGGATGTAGTACAGTTAGATTATATTTCTAGTGGTGGCTATGTTTTAACTTTAGATAAAACTTTCAAGCATGTATTTATCAATTATCAATTTCAGATACAAAGCAAGATTTTTAAATACTTTCTACTAAACAGGAAGATTCTGCATACTGTCATTCTCTCCGGCTTTATCCTCACCACACACTACTCTCTAAATTGGTATGCTCCGATATTTCTGACTCTACTGGTTTTAGCTACATTATGATTATTTCTATATTGCATAGCTTTTCACTCTATAAGAAGAATGTTTTGATGCTGTTTTATGATATTAATTATCATTGCTACTCGGCTTGGTTCTATGATTAGTCCTTTTATAAAACAGCCTCTGCCTGCGTAGGTTCTTGATGTGGGTCCTCTTGATTTGCTGAAAAGAGCAAACAGGGGATCCATCATTGGAGTTCTTGCATATTTGAGACTTGTTTCTACAGTGTTTGCTAAAACAAACAAGTTGACCGAAGAGAGTATTCTGAAGTCACATGTTTTTCTGTCAAAAATCTTAACCTGTTTTCTCAGACTTTCTGGGACCCAATGCTGCTGAGGAAATTCCAACCAAGCCCAAATTTTTAGTTTTCTTTGCGATTTGCTTTTCACACCTGGGCATTCATATTATTCATTCTTGAATTTTAGTAATTTCACCAGGCATTTTTGCATGTATTCTCCAGAACTCAGTGAGCCTGGTCGTTCTGTCTGTTTAGTCCTTCATTCATTTCGGGATAATCTTTGCTGCGTGATTGCACGCTAGTTTCTCTTCCACCTGTCAGATGCTCCAGGGCGTCAGCTCACATGTCGCTACGGAGCGCATGCCCTGCTGGCCTTCTGTACTCACCTTGCTCTCTTTTGTTGCTGTTCTTTGTTTTTCCTTTTCCTCTGCATCTTCCAAGAATGTCAGAAACCTGTCCACACTCCCAGCTCCCTGACTTGGTTTTCTGCAGATTTAATTCTCCTCTTTGCTACTTCTATTCTTCATGTTCTTCAGTAGTATTATTTCCCCTCAATTTCTCTCCTTAAACCTGCCAGCTGCCTTTTATTCCCAGTCTGTTATTTGATCAAGCGCCCTGCATGGTTGCAGTTGACCAGCTGAAGATGGATAAAATCTCAAACTGGACCTAACGTGTCTATGCTCCACCTCTTTATTCTCTTCCCCTCAAAGTCATCCATGAGGATGAGAATCAACTTCTTCCAAACTCCCATTAATATTGATATTTTGACCTATGAATCAAAATGACTTATGAATGCTGTTAATGGTATCTAGAATGGTGAATCCTTTCCAGAAGGTTTTCAGTTTACTTTGCCCAGATCCATCAGAGGAATCACTATCTATGGCAGCTGGAGCCTTACAAAATGTATTTCTTAAATAATAAGACTTGAAAGTCAAAATCATGCCTTGATCCATGAGTTACAGAATGGATGTTGTGTTAGAAGACATGAAAGTAACACTAATTTCCTTGTGCATCTCCATCAGAGCTCTTGGTTGACTAGGTGTATTGTCAATGAGCAGTAATATTTTGAAAAAAAAAATCTTTTTTTCTGAGCAGTAGTTTTCAAAATGAGCTTAAAATATTCAGTGAACCATGCTGTAAACAGATGTGCTGTCATCCAGGCTTTGTTTTTTGTTTTTTGGTTTTTGTTTTTTTTTTCATTTATAAAGCACAGGCAGAGCATATTTAGCATAATTCTTAAGGGCCCTAGGATTTTCAGAATGGTAATTTAGCAAAGTCACAACATGCAAACTGGCTTCAACTTAAAGTTACCAGCTGTGGTAGCCCCTAACAGGCAAGTCAGCCTGTCCTCTGAAGCTTTGAAACCGGGCACTGACTTCTCCTCTATCTAGCTATGAAAGTCCTAGATGGCATCTTTTTCCCATATAAGGTGTTTCATCTACATTGAAAATCTGTTGTTTAGTGTAGCCACCTGCATCTATTGTCTTAGCTAGATCTTCTGACTAACTCACCACAGCTTCTATCTCAGCACCTGCTGCTTCACCTGGTACTTTCATGTTATAGAGATGACTTTTTCCTTCAACCTCATGAACCAACCTTGGCTAGCTTCCAACTTTTCTTCTGCAGCTTCCTCACCTCTCTCAGTCTTCAAAGAATTGAACAGAATTATGGCCTTGCTCTTGATTGGGCTTTGGCTTAATGGAATGTTGTAGTCGGTTTATCTTCTATCCAGACCACTAAAATTTTCTCCATATCAGCAATAAGGCTATTTCATTTTCTTATTATTCATATGCTAGCCAGAGTAGCTTTTAATTTTCTTCAAGAACTTTTCCTTTGCATTCACACCTTGGCTATTTGGTACAAGAGGTCTAGCTTTTGGCCTGTCTTGACTTTCAACATGCCTTCGTAACCGAGCCTGATCATTTCTAGCTTTTCATTTGAAGTGAGAGATGTACAACTCTTCCTTTCACTTGAACAATTAGAGGCCATTGTAGGGTTATTAACTGGCCTGATTTCAATATTGTTGCAAATAGGGAGGCCCAGGGAGAAGGAGAGAGATGGGGAACGGTGGGTTGGCGGAGCAGTAAGAACACACCACATCCATTGATTAAGTTTGCTATCTTACACGGGCACGGTCCACGACACTCAAGGGCAGTTACAACAGTCACATCAAAGACCACTGATCACAGATCGTGGTAACAGACACAGTAATGATGCAAAAGCTTTAATATTGAAAGAGTTACCAAAATGTGATGCTGAGACATGAAATGAGCACATGCTGTTGGAAAAATGGTGCCAACAGAGTTGCCTGATCCAGGGTTGCCACAAAACTTCAACTTGTAAAAAATGCAGTATCTGCAAAGCACAGCAAAGCAAATCACAATAACACAATGTATGCCTGTACAATAGCATCAAAAATGGGAAATACTGAGGGATAACTTTAACAAGATATGAACAAGGCCTATAAACTAAAAAGTACAAAATATCGCCATAAGAAAGTAAAGAAAACCTAAACACATGGAGAGAGATTCCATGTCCATGGATCAGAAGATCCAATAGTGTTAAATTGTCTATTGTCTCCAAACCAATCCGTAGCTGTGGTGCAATGCTAATCAAAATCCCAACAGCATTTTTGTAAAAATTGGCAAGCTTTTTATATTTATATATTTATGTACATATGTATTTATTTATATGGAAATGCAATGACCTAGATTAGCTAACACAACTTTTAAAAAGAAGAACAAAGTTGGACAACTCATCTGACCTGACTTCAAGGCTTTCCAACAAGCTGCAGTAGGCAAGGCAGTGTGTGTTGGTTATTGCTAAACATAATGAAAGAGAGGGTTCAGATGTATATACACACAAACATGGTGAACTGGTTTTTGACAAAAGTATCAAGAAAACCTGATGGGGGAAGGATAGTCTTTTAAACAGAGGTGCTGGAAAAATTGAACATCCATATGAAAAAGAATAAATAAACAAATAAAGGAAATGACCTCACAACCCGGCAGAAACATTAACTCAAAATGAATCATAAACCTAAATGTAAGAACTAATTCTACATATTTTGGAATAAAACACAAAAGAAAGTTATTATGACCTTAGGTTAGGCAGAGATTTCTTAGATATGTAAAAGAAAAAAAAATGGTAAATTGTATTTCATTATAATTAAAAACTTTTGTGCTTCAAAAGACACCATGATGAAAATAAAAAGGCAAGATGAGATGAGAGAAAATTTTTGCAAAACAATATCGGATGAAGGACTTATATCTAGGATATACAAAGAACCCATACAATGCAATAAAACGTAATACATGAGCAAAAGATTTGAGTAACTCTTTCACAAAAGAAGATATACAGATGGCAAAGGAGCATGTGAAAAGATGCTCAACTCCATTAGCCATCAGGGAAATGCAAATTAAACCACAGTGAGATTCCATTGCACACCTATTAGAAGGGTGTAAAAAAAAATAAATGCCAAGTGCGGCCAAAAATGTGAAGCAACTGGAATTTCTATACATTGCTGATAGGAACACAAAAGGGTGAAGCCAGGGTGTGGCAATTTCTTATAAAGTTACACATACACTTACTCAGTGATGCAGCCTTTTCACTTCCACCTTTTTACTTAAAAGAGAGGAAACATTCATTCACAGAAAGAATAGTATACAAATGATCAGAGCAGCTTTATTCATAATATCCCCAAACTGGAAACAAACCAAATACCCCTCTTCTGGTAAGTAGAAAAACACGTTGTCTTACATTCATACAACAGAATTAATTCTACATAGTAAGAATAAGGGAACAAACTACTCATAGGCTACACAATAAGGATGAATCTCAAAAGCACTGTGCCAAAGGAGAGAAGCCACAGAAGATGACATATTGCATGATTCCATTTATATGAAATCGTCAAAGAGAAAAAGGAGTGGAGGAGAGATTTTTGGAGTGATGGAGCTGTTCTGTATCATGCTTGAGCATATGTCAAAACTCATCAAATCATAAGATTAAATATGGAAACCTTGATTATGTGTAAATTTGACTTCAATAAAGCTGATTTAGTAAAAGGGTGCTTAGCAGATAAGTAGATACCATCCTCCACTTTTGAGTGATGGTTAAGCTGTGTATGGAATTTTAGGTCAAATTATTTTTTCTCCTCCCAATGTCGAAAGTGTTATCTTCTAGAATCCCAGTGTTGCTTATGAAAACTCAAATAAAAGTCCGATTCTCTTTCTTATGAGGTGACTTTTCCCTCTTGCTTTAATTTTTTATGATAATGATATTAACAAACCTTACTGAGAGCTTACAGTGTTCCAAGTCCTGTTCTATACACCCTATTCCCAATGCCTTGGAATTCTGAGTAATAAATCCAGTTGCGATGTCTTTTTCATTGCTGTTCTGAGAACTCAGAGAACGGTTTCAATATAAAGATTATCCTTTGGGGGTGGTTTCTTCTATTGTTTCCTGGCCATTTTATTCTATCTCAGCATCCTCTGTTCTCTGCTACTAGTACTCCCAGTAACAGGGATTAGACCTCTTGGGGATTGATCCTTTATTTCTCTTATCTCGTGTCTTATAATTTCTCCTCTTTCCAGACCTTATATTACTTCTTTTATTTCAGCAATCATGTTTTTAATCTCTAAGACATTTCTTGTTTTCTGAGGGATCTTTTTCCCTAGGCTACTGTTCTTGTTCTTTGAATGTAACATCTTCTCGAATGACACTGAATGTACTTTCAGAACGCAAGTTTTATCCTGATTTTGTGTTGGTCTTTCTCTTTTTACTGCCCCCCCCACACACACACACCAGCAACAGTCTCTTATCAAAATATGTACATGGAGCTCTTACTAATTAATAAGGAAAAGATTTTAAAGATAGAAAAATGGTCCAAAGACATTACCAGATGCTTCACAGAAGACTTCTAAATGCCCAATAAATGCCTAAAAAGGTGTCTAACACTGCTTAGGGAAATGAGAATGTAAAATGTCATCAGAGAACCATCAAAATGGCTAGAATGGGAAAGACTGAAAATACCAGTGTATACAGAACAGCAGAACTTCTCCCGCACTACTTCTGGTGGTGTAAATTGCAGCACTTTGGGAAACTGTACGGCAGCATCTACTAAACCTGAACATATGTGTGTCTTTGACGCAGTTGTTCTGCTCCTAAGTATATACCCAACCCACGTGCAAACGTATTTTTAACAGAAAACACGTATTAGAAGACCTGTGGCAGTGTCATTGGTATTATCGAAAACTGGAAACTCCTCAAAGGCCATCGCAGTAGGATGGGGAGGAAACCACGGCGCGTTCACACACGGAATGCCATATAGTTAGAAAATGAGCTGAACACACGGCACTCTTCTGCACGCATATTGTATTCTAATAAAATCAGACAAAACTAAATAAACAAAAGATAACTTACCCGTCTTGATTTTTCATAATTGTTGGCACCACACGTGAAGTATTATAGTTAGATATTCTTTGTAAAATGAGAAGATCGACGTTGTTCTCCTGAACACTTTCTAGTTTTATTCATCAGAAATATGTAGGTCTGAACTACTGTGGTTTATGGCAACTGCTAAATTGCTTTATGTTTTGAGGATTATTTTGCATTTTGTTTTATAGCCACATTTACCCCAATTAGGCAGACTTAAATATTTAACAGGATTTCAATTCTTATTTTAGGCTTTGTATAGCTCATATTCTCTGTCCCTGACTTACAGATTTTGATTCACCTCTCATTTAACTGGGAAACATCTTTTGAGAGATTCCTATGGAAACAACAACCACTTCATGATTTTGGCCACATCTGATATGATTGGTCTTTCTTCTATCACTTCATTTAACACTTTGTTTTCTGATTCTTGTTTGTGTTTTTTTAAAAAAATCTTTTGTTTGTAGACCTAGTTGTGTTTACCCTTTTTAAAAACAAGTAGTGATATGGAATTAAACATTATCATATCCACACAGTTGGACTGAAATATTGAGAGAGTATATTTGAAATTATTTTTCACTATTTATCAATGTTGAAAATGTACAATATCTCCTACTCAGCCCTATGTAAAATGACGAAATCCGTGTGTGTGTGGCCCCTATAGATTGGATGAGGTCTCTGGCTTTTCTCAGGTGTATGACACGGCCACGCCAAGTGGGCCTGTGGCCATGGCAAAGCTCGGTCAGGGGTGCGGGGCACCCAGGTGGAGGAAGGGGGTGTCCCCACGGCCAACCGTCCCAGGCAGCCTCAGCCCAACTATGTCCCAGCCGGGAAACCTGACTTTGGAGCTACAACGTGTGATTCTCTGTAACTTTGATTAGAACGACATCCACATGGGACAGCTACATTCTTTCCCAAGGCAAAAAACAAAAACAAAACAAAAAGTCTTCTCCAAACAAAGGGTGAAAGAGGATAACTGTTTACGCATGCCCCATTCTTCTTAATTTCTGATATTCTTTTAGACAACTGCCAAGTCCAAATGGAAACAGCTCTTCTGATGTAAGTGTTGACTTTGATCTGACAATCACCAAAGCTATTCTGAAGAATTTCAGAGCAGAAACGCTTGAGTAACAAGTCATAAAATGGATGTAAGCCTTGACTTTTTTTTTAAATTTACCAATAAGTTGGTCTCAAGAGTTAAAATGAGCTTTTCCCCAGAAGTAAACACTTGTCATACACACTTAAGATGACATTTTATGTAACATTCCCTTTTTCCTCACGATACGCACAGATTTCACACCTGGGGCCAAGCGCACCGCGGACGCCGCCCTTTGAGCAAGCGCTGACCAGGCCTTGGCTTCGCACGGAAAACCCCGGGACAGACTGTGACCCCGCTGCTCCACTCTAGCTGTGGTAGGACTTTCAAGTTATCTGGGTAATGCCAAAAACACCTGCTGCCTAGGGTGACCATGTAACTTATCATGCGAACCAGGTCACTTTGCAAGTTGAAATGGGCATTATTATATAAGGACAATAAACATTAACCTTGGCTGGCCTGTACAGTGAGTGTGTATAGCCATCCTACCTGAAAAAAATCTAAAAACATAAAATAAAAAGCATCAATAATACGGTGTATTTCTACCAAGCTGGCAGAGAGCTCTTTGTTCATGGTCACAGGGCAGGAGAAGGGCAGGAAATGGTCAGTTGTGTGTGGGCCAACCGCAGCCTCAGGTACCCCCACTCCAGGAAAAGCCCAGTGGCTGGAGCGAGATGGACGCCGCACCTGGGATCCCAGCATGGGGGCCCTCTGCACGCTGCCCGCCACTCACCTCGGGGCTGGTCCCTACAACTGACCTAAGCCCACCTCTGGAGCAATATCTATGAGCCTTTCTCGCTCTCGCTCTTTTCCATATCAGTTCAATGAAGTGTAGACTATATCTAGCTTTTCCACAAGTCTCCATGTCAGCTAATGATCTAGGCAAGGAGACGGCTGAAGAACTCTTAACCAGTTAAGAAAATGACAGCTCACCACAAAGGCCACAGTCCCAAGACCCTTAGCTGGGAACGCCTGGCTCCACTCTGCACCTATCCCATTCGTCTTCAGTGTCTACGATGCTCAGATACGTACAAAACGGTCCTATGTTATCCACATCGTAATGGATGCTAACAGTACTCACTATTGTGCATTAAGCAAGCACCCAAACTGGGCGAAGCATTGCACTAGGCACTTACTTATAACACTCTCTCATCCTCACAAAGGAGATATATCCATCTCCATCCTACAGATAAGGACGAGGAAGCTCAGAGAGGTTAACTGTCTTGCTCAAGGTCACACAGCCAGGCGGTGCTGGTGTTTGACTTCCCCTGGATCTGCCAAAAGGTGAAAAATTCCAAGCCATAAACAATAAGTTTTTGTCTTAAGAATAAGTTTGCATCCAAAACAGTCTTGCAAATCACTGCTATTGATGGTTAAATTTTACATAGGAGACTAAGAAAGAGGGTTATGTCATTCTCTCTCCCTGAACACTGGGGAACAAGGTGGTAGAAAGGAGGGTTGCCTAATGACTATAGCGTTTTTATTCTGCCATTGCATGTGTGTGCCCTTTAAAATGTCCCATTTATTCACCAACATAGTGCCGAGTATGTTACAAATGCAACACTAAGAAATACAGCACAGGAAGCAATGCGTGTTTTAAAGCATTTGAAGAGGGATAATAATGAGAATTGTGTCCGCAGCATGTTCCAGCATGTTTGCAAGATGCCAGTGCTCTGCTCAGACCCTCTGCTGACACTGCGTGACACCTGAGGTCTAGACACACGTTTCGGTCACGACGCCTGACTCCCCAAAAGGCAAAGGCTCCTCAGGTACCAGCAACTGGAAGGAGCTGATGTCTGTGAGGAGAACCTGGGTGATATCCTTAGCGGGATTCGTCTGGGTTTCCCTGTTCCCCTTCCTCTCCTCCCCTCTGAGCAAGGGAGCCTGCGGGGTGAGTGCTCAGGGCGGCCGCTCTCTGCCCAACGCGCTCCTGCAGCTTAGAGATGGTCACCGTGGCTTAGAAGATCAGGGGAAAATAAACACAGGGCCGAACTGAGTGACTGCTGGTGTGAGTCAACGTGGATGCTCCATCCTCCCGTTCCCAGCACAAAGGGTGCTTAAAACTTTAATGAATTGAACCCTATGAGTAAGGGATGTTAATCATTTTAATTACCCAGCAGCTTGAAATCAGATATAACAGTCCAATAATGTATCTTTAAACGAATACAACCCTGCCCTATAAAAAATCCCTTCCAAACCCATTCTAATAATTTCTATTTATCTTGTCTGACGTTAACGGTTATCCGGCCCAGCCGGCCGACAGACAGCCTTCCCCTCGCGTTTGGTTTCGATGCAGCGCCGTCTAGTTTTTCAATATCATTAGCGTCCCCCTGGTGGGCAGAGAGCAAGGCGGTGGCACCGGTCACACTTCACTGCTTTATCTCATATGACAAAGAGGGATGATTTGCTTCCATCCCGGCCAGTCTGGCAGAGGGGAAGGTGGCCGCGGAGAACTCCCCGTGCAGCCAGGAAGCACCAGAGGGCCGCTGCATGTGACTTGCTAACAGCATGAAGGGGCAGACAAATAGATTTTCCTCTATATTTATAACTAGCATCATTCTTCCTTTCAGGGCGTTCAGTGCAGGTAGCTGTTTTATATGAAATGAACAATCTTTATAGACGTACCAGAGCCATAACAAGCCTGATTTTCAGGGAAGCTGAGGTATATAACTCTTACCCAATTGTCAGGCTACTTGCTCAACAAATCAAGCCTAACTTATGATGTTTGCAGTGTAATTTTTATTCCCGTTTGACTCGCCAACTACCCGGTGGTAATAGGATGTTAGGGAAGGGCAGTGGCGATGTTTGTGCATGCCGTGATTGATAGGCCGGCTCCGCATTTTTCATTTATATCTCCTGATTCCAAATCAGTTAAGTTTAGGAAAAATGAAACAAAGTGGCAAGAAAAATGTTTGCAGATTGCAGACCGGCGCTCCCGCAGATCTGAGTTCAGCCCACATCTGCCGGGATTGTCTGGAAACATTAAGATATCTAAATGAAAATCAATACTATATGTGCCAGGCATTTACTACCAGGAACAAGCATCCAGAGACCCGAGCTAATCAGACTTCCAGCTTGTGCCTCAGCCATAGCCCGAACCCCAGGGGTGTCCTAATTGCTCAGACTAATCATAGAAGAGTTAAATTTATAACCAAGAAAGACATCTTGTTTTTCTTACCAGCCATCGTTTAGGAGCGGGAAGGCTCACCTGTGAGGTGGGTGCCAGATGTACAGTGGCAGCCCCCGTTCAAGAGAGGACAGCCTCTCACCTGTCAGAGGAGAGAGGGGACAAATTTACTGTCAGCCGTAAAACCCGTCAGGCTCACCGCGCCGGGTGGGAGCGAGCGCCGTCAGCTCACACGCACACCGCAGATTCCCTCATTGGACGTCCCCCCACCTAGCCCCCTGGACCTGGAACATGAAAGCCCCCTGCACACTTTGATCCCTGGCCTGGTTTTTATTTTAAGGAAATGGCTCAGAAAAGCAACTAGCAGCCGTGATGTTAAAAATATACGTATCCGTCTTTCCCTGAGTCCCACTCTGGGCTTTTGGCCCTGGGAGCCTCCCTTGGCGACACGCATCGCCCCCCCCCCCCCCGCCCCTTGTACAGACAGGTCACCGGCGGTGTTCACACTCCCCAAACTACAAAGTCACACAACAGCTATTGGACGAGCCCGCACTATACTGCTGAAAACCATAATGTATCAGGGGACTGGATTCCTAATATTTGCATTCTAGATGCCAACTGTGAGCATATTTTGTACTATTTTCAACAAATTACACCAAAATATGCAAAATGTTTATAAGGCTCCATCTTCTATTTTTGGCTCCGGTATATTTGCAACTTAATAGTCCTTCAGAGATTTGTTTGTCTCCTCAGGAGAAATAGGGAAGTGGGAAATGGAGGGAAAAAAAAAAAAAAGAACAGAAAAAGGAGGGGGAAGAAAAAAGGAAACGAATATGCTTTGTTCACGCAAGTCGAGTTCTGCAAGTTTTTCCGCAAAGAGTGGAGCTAGCCGTCCCCCGAGACCTTCTTCAACAAAAAATTTAATAACATTATTTGGATTCTTTGTGCCCTGGATTTCAGATGTATTTTTAATGCACGTGTCTTAAAACACAACAACCATTGTCAAATGCTGTACTCTCTTCTCACCAGTTTAAGTGGTTTCCCCGACAGCACGATTCTGGGAGCATCTCGAGGGTTGTGAGCAGTGAGGGATTGTGCCTTGTTCTCCCTGGCTCCTGATGCAGGAGGGTCTGTCAGTTCTCTTCCCAGGAAAGGCGTCTCCGGTCCTTGTGATGCAAGTGATGACAGCCTTGGCCTTCGTGCCGGTGCCTCTGGGCTGCCACGACCGAGTGCGAGGACACGTCTGTCTTTCCTGCCGTGGACCCTGGGACCCCACCGCCCCGACCACGCCGCGTCTGCGCAGCACCAGGGTGAGCACAATCCAGGATGAAGGCAGTCAAAGCGTATCTGGGTTAGGGAGGCGCCGGATTACACAACCGACTCATAAACTTTTCAATCCAGCTTCTCCAGCGTAACAGCTGTCAGACAAAACACTAAATTATTTTCTGATATTCTTTCTCCTGAACTTAACCTAGGTATTGGGCCTCATGTCCTTGTTCCCTAACTAGACCGATCTTTCCTAACAAGACTGAAGCTTTGGGCAAGTTTGTTACTTACCCAGAATGAATAAATGCAGAGGAAGAGATATTTAATGAACAAATCCGTGTTCTTGGCCGGCCTCCACTCAAAAGAGGGAGTGGAAGAAAGCGTATTGCCCCCCAGGTCTTTGCACAGACAGGAGGCCCTCGACGTGGATTTGTATGTGGATTAGCCAATGATACACGGTGGATGAAGTGGGAGTCAGTTGAGTTGGACGCAGACTCAGGAAGGGGTAACAAAGCGTCAATCAAATGAGAGACCGAGGCAGAAATGAGTTGCAGGGCAGGTCGCCGCAGGCCGACAGGCTGTCCATTCGGAACGCCATGCACACCAAGCCCTGAATCAGAAGCAGCCAGATCTTGATCTGCCTCAAGGTCAAAGGTCAACAGCTCCTGACCCAAGCAGAATGACTCCAAACTCCTTCCTGGGCCAGCTGGAGCCTATGACGAAGGCAGCCAAGGTGCGGCTCGCAGCTCAGGGAGTGAAGGCTTCACACACCTGCTTCCCACCTCTACCATCCTCCCAGGACCTGCTCGTATGGCTGGTTCTTACGTGCACAGGGGATGTTATGAAATAGCTGGGTGGTGAGAAACCTCCTGGGGTCTCAGCAGAGGGCAGCCGGCTAGTGGCAGGGGAGCACGGCAGGGCCACCAGGACAGCAGTCAGCAGAGTCCTCCGGTGACCACCCAGGCAAACCGTGACTATAACAGAGCTTCTGCTTCCTTTGAGGGTTTCCAAGCACGACTCCTCAAGTTGTATGTGTGTTAACTGGTTAAACCTGCACCCATGAGGTGGGTCATTATTGTCCCACGGGGTAGGCAGGTCACTTGGCGGTGGTCACAGGGCCGCTGAGGGCAGAGTCAGGGTCTATCTGTGCAGTCAGGCGCGCAGTCCATGGCTCTACTGCTGGAGGAGGTGTCTGGGGCCTCAGGGACAAATGCTGACCATGAGGAGGTAAGATGACAGAGTGTGGACCCAAGACAGCAATCAGACCACATTTATATTATTCATAAGATAAATAATAATATAATAAATCCACATCCAACCAAAAGCATTAAGATGGGCACCAAACCAGAGCTGTGCGCCATGATGTGAGCTTCCTAGAAAAGGGAGCCTCAGAGAGGAACGCAGTTGCAATGGTTACAAGATAAAAGTTTGCGGGCATTCACCGGTGGGGCTCCCCTGGGCCTTGTCCTCCGAGCAGACACTGGTGAGAGTGACAGTGTTCAATGACCAAGGGCTTTGGCTTCATCTCTCCAGCATTCAAGAACTCTGTGGTCCCACTGTCCTCTCACAATCAGAAAACCAGAAAGATGGCCACTCCCAGAGCTTGCCTGCCCCGTGCCCCAGCCCTCCCGGGGACCACTGTGCCTCGGTGCCACCGTCACCGCCCTAGCAGAGTGAAACCTCATCAGCAACGTTTCCCACAAGGCAGAGGGGACATCTGTAAGGTGACCCTTCTCCTGCCTTTTAGCCCTGGAGGAAAGGGCCAAAGAGCAAGGGGAGAAAGAGTGAATGTTCACCCTGCGGACCGAGTCGGGAGGAGGACATGGCTTGTTGAATCCTAATAAATCAGAGCTTCCCCGGGAGTGGAAGCAACAGGGGATGGTATGCAAACCGCACCGCACGTTGACCCACGGCAGAGCTCGTGCAGAAATGATGTCCTCTTAAGCAGACTCCTAGAGAGACGGTCTGCATTTCTTCTAACAAATTAGAAGTGCCTTGAATGCGGCCGTTCCTCAGAAAATAGGGCTGATGTAGCCATGCGCAAGCTGCATTAGCTCGCTGCATAAAAAGACCATTTTAGCAGGGAAGCCTTTAGAACCCTGGCCCGCCAGAGGCAGCATTTCTGAAAAATTACCCACCTCCACAGCCACCTAAGCCAGTCACTTCCCAGGAGAAAAGCTTCATTTACAACCTAAAAGACCAAGTGGGCTTTAATCGAAGGAAAGGGGGCATCTGTCTCTGGTCTCCGTGGGAGTCTTCCTGCACCCATGTCCTGCCTAGGCCTTCGCCCCACCTCCCACGGCCCAGCCAAGTTGGGAGCAGCACTGTGGGACCACCAGCTCTGTCCCTTCCGAGGTGTCCTGCGCTGTTCAGGGCAGCTGGAGTCCTAACCGTCCCCGCTGAACGCCAGAGCAATTACAAAGCAGGTCTGGCGACAGTGCTCAAAAGATGAAACAATCCATTTGTACAAAGTGCTCGTGTTTGAAAACTTTGCATGCAAAGATTACAACCTGTCATTATCTTCCCTAGGGACGCTCTACCTTCTTAAAAAGTATCTCTAATGAGATCTACAAATCTATGTTGAAGACAGCTTACTTTATTGTGTTTGTAAAGATAAAAATGTTTTAAATAGGTTATGGCTCCTGGGACTGATAGACCCACCATGAGGGTAAGGTCATTTTGAAATGTTAATAAAAGTTTTCATAAAATATGACGGCACTCAAAGAGTAATGTTTGGATGTAAAAATAACTATAAAAGCATAATTTGTACCAGGGAACACGCGCAGTTTTTCTGTGTCAAGATATTTGCCCAATTCCTCACTTAACGGAGTTGCGGCTTTTCCAGCTGTTTTAATGGCCAAGCTGGGATTCGATCCTTAGTGGTCAGAGCTGTGGCAACCTTTCCCAGGCTCGGCCGGTTATGTTGCAAACTCCCCTGCAAAGCAAAGCCCTGCGCTGCCCTGCCCGCTATGCTAATACACCAGCATCAACCTGGGGTGGGCTCGGCTTACTGCAGGCAAAGCTGTCCTCACGCGGAAGGAGCCGGACAAGCAGGACTAGTCGGCAGACCAGGAGCACCCCCGGTGGCTCAGCCCCGACGGCTCAAGGTCCCTGGGCTCATCAGGGGCAACACAGCAAATTGGGAACATTCAGCTATTTCCAATTCAATGGGCTCCTTCCTGTTTGAAGTTAACCAGCCCAAAGGAAATATCCCAGAAGCATTTTCTAGGTGATGAGATAACTAATGAGACCAATCCGTCCCCTCCCTTTGCCAGATCCCATTGGCTCAAATCAACCCCAATGTTTCCATTAGGGCACTTGGGACAAGTGGGGTCCTCAGGACACAAGGTTGGGAACGAAACTCCCTGCAGGCACTCAGTACAGAAGTTAAGGGAAAGCTAAGACATGCTGGAATCTGGGATCATGGATTTAGGACAAGAAAGTGGTAGCGTCAGAGTCCCACCTACAAAACATGCCGGCTATAGAACCTTCCACAAGAGATTTCCGCCCTCGGTATTAGTACCTACCACACATCATTGCCATGGACACCAAGGGACATACTCCAGCCTCTTTGTCCCCTCCCTGCACTCCCACACACCCCGAGGAATGTTTGTCCAGGACCCAAGAGATCAGTTGCCTTTTCCTCCTGTACCCATTATTTGTGACATCAACTTGAGGCCCTGAGCTCTTCGGGACTACTACCCGCAAAACCTGGCTCTGACAATCACAATGCTTTGTCATCAGTCTTAGAACTGATTTAGGAACGTTGGGAAGCATGGCTTTCCTCGCCCTTTGTTTCTGCTCTGGCGACCTCTCCTTGAGGCAGGTAGCAGGTGCCACAGCTGCTGAGCGTGAGGGACAGCTGGCCGGCAGGGGGCAAGAGAAGCAGCAGCACACAGGGAAATTAGGGGTGGAAATGAACCCTGGTTAATGTCTCAGGATTTTGTTCCCCTGTTCTCCCTACCCTAGACGGAATCCACTGACTCCACGCACAGCTCTGTTCCACGCCACCTCCCCAGGCAGGGCTTCCTGACCATCTCGTGTAGAACAGCCCATCACTCCCACCATGCCCCTTCCCCTTACTCTGCTTTATGTTTCTTCTTAGCACCCATTTCTCTGAGATATTACAACGTAGACTTATTTGTTTATTAATTCTCACCCCACTCCCCAGCATGAGAATGGAAGCTCACGAGGGAAGGAACTTTGCTCATTGTCACGTAGTGGTGGTTTGATAAATATTTGTGACCAAGTAAATGAATGAATGGACCATGTGAATAGGACACTGACCAACCCCCTGGCCTTCACAAGGCTCAGAAGCCACTTAAAGCTGACAGCTAAATCGACTTGTTTCTGCTCATCACCAAAAGGACACCTCTTGCATCCTGCATCGGATGGGAAAAATCCGAATTCAAACTCAGCACCTACTTGCAAACACAGCATTGTCTGAGACACGGCCCTGGGGAGCCAATCAGAAGTCCTGTTAAGGCAGCTTTTTGCTGTGTTCATTCTATAAAATTTCAGATTCAAGCCTAATTGAAAAAAAAAAAAATCTTCAGAGCTATTGACGGGAACGGAGAATGGAGCTTCCTTGGAGAAAACAGCTCAGAGCAGGGAACTCAGCCCGAGCAGGGTGTTCTTGCAGAGGCTGGGAGCACATCCACCGGGAACGTCTCAGAAGGAATCCCAAAAGGAGGAGAGGTCAGAAGTCAGAATCTAAGATTCCTTATGACTTTGATATGTTACAGTCAGTAGCAGTGGCAGGCAGAATAATGGCCCCCCCAAAATGTCCACACCCTAAGCCCGGACCTGTGATGTGCTACCTTAAACAGTAAGAGGGGATTCACAGATGTGATTGAGGACATGAATCCTTGAGATGGGGAGATTACCCTGGATTGTCCAGGTGGGTCCAAACTACCCACTTGAAAAAGAAGAGCCATTCCCGGCTTTGATCAGAGAGAAAGATGTGAGGTTGGAGGAAGCGCCAGGTGAGAGATGCACCTGCTGGCTTTGAGGACGCAGGACGGGGCCGTGAGCCAAGGCATGAGGGTGGCCTCTCGAAGCTGAAAGATGCAGGGAAACGAATTCTCTCCTAGAACCTCCAAGTGGAACTCAGCCCTGCTGACACTTTGATCTTGGCCCCGTGGGACCAGTGTCCGATTTTGACTGACAGAACTGCAAGATCATAAATTTATACTGTGTAAGCCTCTGAGTGTGTCGGAATTTGTTGCAGCAGTGATAGAAAACAAATGCACAGTCTTAGGACTTCTTGCCCCAAACAAATTGTTGATCAGAAAACTCTGAGTCTCAAGGTTATTCCACCTTTGACCTCCAGCATGATATAAATTAGTTCCAGTGAGGGGGAGTCCTTACCCTAAGCTGCGCAAAGTAACGGAAGATGCCAGGGAGAACACGTCAAGTTTTAGAAAGAGCACATTGATCCAGCGGAGTCGGGTATTTTATCAGCCTAAATCCTAGAAAGTATTTTATACTGCACATAAATTAAAATCTTCAGAACCAGACGCTGAAACAGCCCCTTTTCCCCTTGGTTAGATTGGCGAGATGTGGACGACTCCCCTGAGTTTGCCGCCTACACAGTCACTTGTGTGGTTAAGATCCTGAAGGCAGAAACATCACACCCAAGGCAGGGACTGGGCTGGAGAAATAAGCTAAGCAGACAAAGTGCATGAGCTCCTGTGCGGGAAGCTTTCCTTCCAATAGTTCCTGAATCAGGACAAGGGAATAACTAACTCCACCTTTAGACTTTGAGGAAGGAAATACTATAAAATACAGTCCATGTCCAGGCCATATTTGCATAGGAAGCTTATTTTCATCCCAACTCCCACCCAAGAGAGCTCAGCCTGTCCATTTGGAACCACAGCAAACATTCAAATGTGTTGAATTGGAAAAAGAATAACTTTCTTACCTTGCAACTCGCCATAATTAATATGTAAATATACCATCCTTATACGATTTAACACCAACCACGTGTCTCACACATTGGGAAACCCCAGGCTACTTCACCAAACCTTCTGCAGCCTTCTCAGACTGGGCCCCACATTGGACTCAGCGCCTCCTCATCAATATCTCCAGCTTCTCCCCAGCACTCACCCTCTCTGCTTCCTAGCGAAATGGCCTGAGGGTGTGCACATGGAAGTCAGGTAAAAAAAAAAATATAATCTTGGCCCAGATCCAGCTCTGAGGATCTTGCATTTGGGGTACTTGATAATTTCCAAGTTCCCAAAAGGTATCATCAAAATGGACACACCTGGAACTCGGTAGACCTGCAACTTTGTTCCTTGGACCTTTATGTGAGGACCGTCGCAGTACAGAAGGCCACGTGGACATCTCCGAAATTTCTCCTGCAGCCACCCAACACAGAGAATAAGCATATGCCAGAAGGGGAGAACTCCCATCATATCCGTTTACTTCACCTGTCTGATTCCTGCAAAAATGAGACAGACCCTGAAGGATGAGGGTGGACGACTGTGGTAAGGTACAGGCACTCCAGGGGTGGGAGATAAGACCTTAGAAAGTTCAGAGACCCATCAAATCAATGAAGTTTTTAAGGGTCCAATGGTCAAAGACATGCCAGGGCAGCCCATCCAAAGGAAAGGACAAATTATTGCATCTCACATTTCTGACAAATTTTAAAAAGCTCTCTGACAGGTAGGCCCCATGGATTCTGGAGACAGCCATTCCACATTTCAGAATATTGCTGCTATCCGTTGACTGAGTGACAAGAATGTCTTCCAATGAAGGGACACAAATCAGGTAAAGTCTCTGCAACGAAACCAAGAACTGGGCAATCCCTCATGACCCAGCAGACAGACCGGTCACAGAGGTAGGAAAAAACTATGCAGAATCTATGCAGTAAGGAATTATGCACCATATAAAAATAAACAAAGCAAAAACAACAGCCTTGGTGTACTCCTGGGCCCCGGTAGACAAACTGCCTTACCACGCAGTCAGAGCTATCCCTCATCAACCGGGTTTCGTCAGAGCCACCAAGTCACAAGGTCAGGTAGGTCCAGCAGTTACCCACTACAAGACGCAAGGATTTCACCTGGCACTGGCATGAGTAGGCCCACGGGGCACAAGTGAGCTGTGTGAGCTGGTAGCCCAGAGCCCCCCATCACCCACTACTGATGCACAAGCACCTCCACCCTCAGCTAACACCCACGGGACCACAGGGACCCTTGTGGCCAGCTAATGGGGAAGGAAAATAGGCGACCTTGGTCCTCAGCTCAGCTGTAAATACAAGCTGCAAATAAACCCCTGCTACACTACGGCTCCACACGGTTGTGGCCTTGAGAGAGAGCAGTGAGAAAATGTTCTTCCCAACACCTGAGTTTCCGGTGGTGAACCTGGTATTTCACTCTGTGTAGAAGAGGAAGTGGCTGGACACAAGAATATATATAGATGAAAATAAATATCTGCTAAACTAGTGACTAAGATGCTAATTCCTCTAACCTAGATTCATACCCCTCAACACATAAATACAGCCCTTTTCACTATACTCTGTCATTTGCGGGTATCTTCCTTTTCCAGGGACTTGTCACAGGGCCTCATACACAGGAGGATCCCAGTAAACAGTATCTGAGTTTACACCTTACTTAATTCCTTGATGGTTTTCCTGTTAGACTGTGGGCTCCCTGGGAGAAGGCATTCTCTCTCATCTAACCCTCAGGCAAGCAGCTTGGCAAATAATGACTGGATTAAATCCTCAGGGAGGGAGTGTGAATGTCAGACATCTGGCTCTGCTGAGATGTGTAGACGCTTTGGTTTTCACCCCTTGCAGACAGTTTGTGTCACGCAGGCACACACACCACGAGCACGCGGGGCTCGAGGGCACAGCACACAGATCAGCTCCTATCTGCTAATCATCTCTAAGCTTAGTAGGACTAAGGAAAGCCTAACTCTAAGAAACACGTGCCCCGCATACCTGCCACTCTGCTAAATTAACAAGAGTGTCAGACAGGTGTCAGAGCAGGACAACAGGCCAGCCACGAGCTTGAATGTTTATTGGGCTGAGCGGGAAGGAGTGAAGAAGGCCCTCACCCAAAGCTGACTCTGCCCCAGCTGGATGCCGCCACATGGATGAGTCCTGTGTTGCCAGATATTCTTATTGCTCAAAGAATCCAGAACTGGATTGTTGTGAAATCTCCTAGTTTTATATTTGTAAGAAAAGGAAAGGAAAGGAAAGAAAAGGAGAGAGAGAGAGAGAGAGAGAGAGAGAGAGAGAGAGAGAGAAAGAGAAAGAGCAAAAGCAAACAAAAAGAGACATGGTGATTTCCAAACAAAATATACCCAAACTAGAGCCAAGTTCGTGAGGTTTTGGGAGCTTTGGGTTGGGTGTCAGAATATGCAGTTTCTTTGACTTCATTGGGAGACCAAACAGGGTCCTAGGAACAGCTTTGCCTCAGTTTCCCCACCTGTCAAGTGAGTGGATTGGATGGGTGCTCCAGCTCTCACATTCTGGGCGTCCTCCTGGGCATCGGGTAGAAATCCTGCTCTCAACCTGACACTTCTCTCACCCGCAAACAGATTAGTTTCATTTACACTTTGAAGCCGGCAACCAGAAGTGTATTTTGCCAGGATATCCATTTTTTTCCAAGGGCTAATTACAAAAGACAGGGGGCAAAGCGTTCTCCATGCTCTCCTTCACATCTCATTACATTTATTCAGCTTTATTACTAATTCTTTGTTCATATAATTTTCACCCTGGGCCTACATTTTTGTCCAGTCACCCCGAGCCAGGAAACCCGCCTTAACTCAGGAGGCCTTGATCACCTCGCCTAGAGTTCTCGGGACGTTAAAGTGACCGTCTTCCGGCTCAGATGAGCTCCCCGAGCACAGTGCTTCTCTAAAGAGCACGCCGTCCCGTCCAAGGCCTTCCGAGGGGAGCTTGGGGACTCGCTCCCACCCCCACGGAAGCCCTTGCACCAAGCCGGGCCCCACAGACACGCGTGGGGAGGCCTGTGCCGTAAGATGACACAGGAAGAGCTGGGGAAACACGCGGCTGCCAGAGTCAGGACGTCCTACCGCCAATCTGGACCAGAACTGCCATCGTTTCCCCGTGAAAATGTCCGGCCCCTTTCAGATCTCCACACGCCTCCTCCGGCACGCCCGGCACACCTCCCGGCCACCTCCCCTTGTGAGCAGCGAGGCCAAGGCTCTGATTATGGAACCCCGTCCCAGCAAAAGAGGAGAACTGCAGGAATCGTGTACACGTTCCCCGTGAAACACCAACCCAGAGGACAAAGTCCGTAATCCCACCAATGATGTCCCAAACCCGCGATGGCTCGCGGCCGACAAATACCCGCAGACCTCAATCCATTTTTATTGTATTCAGGCTGCAGTGTTGTATTTCCTGCCTCCCCTTAGCACCACACATACAGTGTACTTGAAAACAAAAATCTATAATATTGATCCCGCAATGTCACCACAATTATTCTTTTGAAACAGCCATTGAAAACAAATTACATCTGCACTGCCTTTTCATCCGCCCGCTGCGAGTGAGCAATGCTCACTGCGGCCTCCAGCGCCGTGGCGTTAGCACTGTGTCACCGCCAGGACAGCCGGGGAAGAGCGGGCGGGGGAGGGGCGGCGAGGACGAAACCCGAATCAAAGGGCCATTTTAGGAGGGCACAGGGTCTGCCCGGCCAGCCTTCAGGGACGGGGCTGGACCCACTGCAGCTGAAGCTTGCGAGTCTGAGAAAGTCTAGGTCTGCGTACGGGGGCTGCTGTCGGGGTACGGGGGCTCCTCCCAGCTCAGTAAACCAAAGCAGCTGTTGGGCTGGTTAAATCAACAAAGATTTAGCCAAAGCCTCATTTTCGGATACTCAGTTTAAAATTGAACGACGGTAAGTATTAATTGAAGCAACATGGTCTTCACCTGGTAGCCTGTAATTCTGACAAATTAAGCCTCCTTAACAGAGCAGTGACGGTGAAAGCAGGAGAGATGCCTTCAGTCCCTGCTGCCCACACCCCCAATGCCACCCAACAGAAAGATGACCCTCCCCTTTCCCAGCAAGCTGAATTCTCAGAGCGCCCAGAGGTACCAGAGACCCACCAGTCACCCCCCATCCCACCGCAGAGCTGTGTCCTGGCACAAACATGACATCCCAGCTCCCAACAAGACCCCTGATCCCCTCTGCCACGCACCAGCCAGTTGCCCTGGGAACGTCTGTAGTTGGGGGCCTGTCTGTTTGTTTTAGACTGTCATACTTAGAAAAATTCTCTCTGCGCAGTAATTAAATTCCATGCCACCGAGTGGTGGGCAGAGGGAAATTCTTTTGTTAAGGTTTGACCACACAAGTCACAGTGGTGGCTCTAGCAGCCGGGAAGTGATAACTTTGGAGCATTAAAAAAACCAATAGCCTTGTTGACATGGACATGGGAACCTAACCCCTGAAGCCTCCTGGTATGACGCATTGATTTTCCTGTCCGTGTACAGTTCTAAAACCATCCATTCTGTATGGTCAGGACTCAAAGGGCCAGGGAGAGGGAAAAAATCTGTTCTTGCCGCTGTACCTCCAGGCAAAGTTGAGAAATAAATTCTACATTTTGAGAGATGATTTGTTCAAGCCATGTTTAAGAGAATATGATTGCATTAAAAGGGGGAAAAAATATTTTGTTGCCCTGACCCCCATAACCTGTAGCCACTGACCCTCATGCAAAAGCTTGACGCCATAGACGCGGCTCGGGACAGTGTGGAGAGGCTAGGTGGTGGGGGAGGGGTGAAAAGGGCCTCAGAGACTGGGAGAGCTTGTTTATTATTCTCCAAATAATATCATCGAGCTGCCGGATAATTTCTCAAATAATCCTAGCAGGTCCACCTGCCATTGCTCAGATCCTCTGCCACTGCTGTTTTGCAAGAGCTCCTGCTCCTTCTTGTGCGAGGGCTCCTTGAGAAATTGCTGTGCTCTCTGCTTGTTTTCTCAGCCTCTCTTCTTCACAGCTAAAACAGGACGGGCTGACTCACCCTTCAGGGTCTGCCTGGGAAGCATCCGGACCTCCTGTCCCCGTGTGCAATGGCAGCCAGGCAGGACAGGGTCTCCCCAGCCTCAGAGAGCCTCCCCGCATCTCTTCCCCTTCTCCTGTTCACCCCGGGGTCTTCATTCAAAATGCCCCTATGCAACCAAAACCCCCTCCCCGTTCCTGGCTGTGACAGGGAGGAACGCCGGGTGAAGGAGAAAGAGCCCAGGCTTTGGTGAAATTTGCTGAGACACCACAGGGGATTCCGTGTGCAGCCGGTTTCACATGTTCAGTACTTTTTGAGTGTTTAGCTATTTTAGTTCCAAATAAAGAAAGCTTCAGAGCCGGTCAGGAGATAGAGCTCATAGAAGCGGAAGACTAGCGTTTGAGCTGCAAATCTGCAGCGCCGTTCTGCAAAGTATTACATACATCATTTCCTGGTGCAGAGGAATATTGAGCTATTTCAGTGAAGCCCAGAAGGAAAGACCAAAATCATGCAATTTTCCTGACCTAGACAGAACTACAGACTGAATACAGAAATAGAAAATGCTAAAACGAATGTTCTTACAAGATTTGTCTATATAAACATAGCATCCACATACCCGCATGCATACAATGTGAGCTCAATATCAGCATGCACGCACACTAGTTAAAGTCATAAACCCAGTCACACAAAACATTCCTACCAGATGATTCCGTCTGGCTAGACCTATAGGAGTACTCTTAAATTAGGTTGGTGTGAATGTGCTTGTATATTTATTATTAAAATACTTACTGTTCTGCCTTTTGAAGTAGATGGACAAATGATTTAGGAGTAGAAATAGACTAGAAACAAAATTAATGCAAATAATGTGTTGATTTTTTTTTAGCTTGATTAGCCAAGCCAATGGAAAATTCTAGAAAACGTATACAATTATTTTAACTGTCACAGGCTGGCAATTGTAATTGACATGATTTGTACGAGATGCAGTGTAATAACTGAATATATTAAAAAAAAATCTCATGCCTTGATTACCAGGAGAACATTACCAGTGCCACAATATTATTAACAACACAATTATCGTGGCATCCCCAGGATACGCTCTTAGCACTTCAATGCATTAGTGAACCTTTGCTAACGAAGAAAAAATTAAAGTACAGCAAATTTCAAAGCACCAGTTGTACCCAATATCATTAAAAATTTATAAAACTTCCCCTGAACATGACAAGTGTTTGGTTTAAATGAAGATCAGCCACAAGGAGAAAGCAGAAACCTTGTTACTCTTTGTCTCCTTCCTACCCTCCCTCTCTCCCTCTCTCTTTCCCCCAGACCTCCCCCAACCGGCACCACCTCGATCCAGCTGAAATATGTAACCATTACAGAGTGACAGCTTGACACACAATGACCCGTCAGAACATTCATCTCGCAATGTTTTATTTTAGTGAGGAGCCAAACTGCAGAAAAAATAAGCAAGTTGTTTCAAGGCTTGGAAGGAGATCAAACATTTCTGGCATCCCCACTTACCAGACCTTTGATTTACAATGGACTTGTCAGAGCCCGATTAGACAGTGTGTGCTTAAAAACCTACAGAGGCTCCTCGGTGCCCCAGCCCCCCACCATTTCCCCCACGGACAGCGTCCCTTTGTTCCCTGGAACCAGCAAGCTGGGCTTAACACAGAACTTTGCACCCGTGCAAGAGGACCAGAGAGACGTAAAAGCCAATCTAGCTGCAATTAAGTTCCTTTTGCCAAGGTGAAAAGAGGGGAGGGGAGAGGGCAGAGACAGAGAGAGGGAAAGAGGCGGAAGGATGAAGGGAAGACAGCGTGCAAGCTGAGTTCCTTCTGTCAATCTCTTTATCTCCTTCCAAGTCAAAAGTTACAATCTTCCCCAGGAAAAACACGCCCCGCCTCCCTGCTGCCACCGGTGAGCTTTCTCAACCTTATTCAAATGAAAACACTCAGCTTAAAAAAAAAAAAAAAAATGAATTGAACCAAAAGTGCAGGTGTTTAAAATATGTTCGCGGTATTACGATTTTTGCTAGTAATTACAACTATGAAAATGGCTGGAAATATATTGTTTCAATTTGTATGGAGAACAATCGCAGAGAGAGAGGGAGGGAGAATGATCTGTGCCTGGCATTGGAATGTGTAATTCCTTAACCCTATGTGGTGGCCCGGGGCTCGCTGGAGCAAATTAGGAATACATGTGTTTGGAGAGTGTGGGTAGTAAATTTGGGTTTTGTGCATCCGTAACAATGCAATATGACGTGTGTGATTTATGGAATATTAAGTTAATACAGTATTATGAAATTAGCTTAATGTACTAAAGCTGTAATTTTAAAGTGAGCAACAATGCGACCAGACGTAAACAATATCAACATTAGCATTTTGTGAAAGCTGAAACTAATTCACTCAAAATGTGTCCGCCTAAGTCTCAGGAAAGTTTCAGACCCCAGAACAATGTTCCCGGCTCCACAGGCCAAGCTGCTCACTCTCCACCCAGGGCCCGGAGCGCCAGCTGTGGGCACCAACCGCGGAACCCACACCACCCCCAGCCCTTGGGGAAGTCACCAGAAATTATCCTGAGCAATTCAGACTAGAGGCGCTGGGTGACAACTCTGCAGGCTGAGGTCAAAGTGCCTCCTGCCCTTGCATGTTTCACCCCACAATACGCCTTGAGGGGAAGTGAACTCTGGGGAGAGATATCTGGGGTGCCAGATGTAATCCTGGACACTTGGGGTTCCAAGCCTGGAATGAAGGGGACTCTGAAGCCAAGCAAATCGTATAGATTCCAAAAGCAAATCTAGCAGTGGGGTCTTAGGGCTCCGCAGAGCAGAGGCTGCCCAGCAAAGCAACAGAGGCTGGAGACAGGAAAGGGAGTCGGCACCCTTGGGTTACATCGGGATAGGCCACCCTGAAGCCCAGTGTGCCCTCCTGTGGGTCAGCCCAAGACACGGGTGATGAGCGTGAGAGTGGCAGGCTCCCCCTGGGGCTCCAGTCAATGACTAACCCCTAACCCTCTTCCCTGCCCCCTGCACTTCTTGCCTCCCCAGGGCTGAGGATTCACTGGGTCTGAGGAACAGTGACTCCAAACCAGACAGACGTCTGAAATGCCACATTCTGAGACGGAGCTTGAACAGGCCAAAGAACTCAATAGAAAATATGACCATGTCTTTCTTTGCTTTCAATTGAGATTGCTAGAAATGTCCTAAGTGTTTAGTGTCCTAAATGCGTGGATATGTCTGGAACCGAAGCTGGCCCTTTGGTGCCATTTCCTGCCCTGGCCCAAGCACGCCACCCCTTGGGGAGCGTCAGGGGAGTCACCCAAACACCAATCTCCGCAGGCCCTCGAGGAAATGGAATTAAAGCACTGTGCCTGGGTTCCTTGGGTCATAAAGGGCCCAGTCACCAAAGTTTACTCAGATTCCCAAGAGTGAGAATTAAATATTGACCGCCAGGGGCAGAGGCACAACTGTACGCCTTGGTTCCTGCCATATTGCTGAATATTAAATTTACGTGATGAATGAGAGGATTCCTGCCTGGCACCATACCCTATCTCATAGCACGTTCCCTGTGGACTCCTTGGCAGAGGTCAGCCCCCAAACCCCATGCTGTCGTGAGCCCCACTGTGGAGAAGGCCCAGGGTTATAAACACCAACACGGTGTAAATGTCTCTGTGTTAGATTTTTATGGCACTTTTCTTTTTAAGATCCCCTATATGTGGCTTAACGTGGTCATCAGGATTATTTCATTTATCCAACTTGTCACAGTGTCTTCTTGTACCCATAGTCCAAATAAAAGCATTCTACTTAAAACAAATGAAAAGGACATGTCAAAGTTAGAGACAAAACCGTTGCCAGAGTCCACAGTGGAGAAAACCAATTCAGAAATCTTGGGGCGAGGTTTTGTGCCTCCCCTGCCTTGCAGAGGCACCCGGAAGATTCCTCTTGGTTTGTTGGCTTGTGTTTTTAAGATGCTGTGCATTTATTACAGCAGCTAGAGGACTGAGAGCTGAAAGCCAATACTAATGTTTTAATCCTATCAAGTATGTTTCAATTCCTATTTTGCATTTCGCATTAGGCACCCAGACTCGGTCAATACTTCACGGCACCGCCGCCTGCAGCCGGGCACGGAGCTTCACCTGAGCTGACAAACGACTGCGCCTCACAACGTGAGGATAAACGGGGCTCGGAGTCGGAAACTCGCTCGCTGCTCTTCCCGCTGCAAAGAGCGAACGCACGTCTAGCCCCGTATGTTCATACAGGAGGCCACCGTGTCTGCTGCTCCTCCATGTGAGTTCCTTCTGAGGAAGCCACCTTTTTTTTCCCCAAAATTATTAATCTCCAGACATAATATGATCCTCCACAGGAGAGCGAGACGTGCTGGCCCAGTGTCAAAGCCAAGCAAACTGAGACACGGATGTTTGGTGGCCTCTGATGTCTGGCGTGCTCACGCCACTCCACGGGTTAGTCGCCCCTCTCCCTCTCAGCAGGGGAATGACAGCGTAACCAGCTTTCTTGATGCTGAAAGATAAAGATGTTACGAATAAAAAAAACTAAGTAAAAAAGTATATGTCTGCTCCAAGTTCAAATTGTTATTTTTGGTTTCCTCCTCAAACCGGGAAGTGTCCACTATCTCAGCCTCTACTTTCCTCTGCATTATAAATCCAAATATTTTAACCAGAAAAAGAGAGGAGTAGAAGCAAACCCGACACAAAGGGTCATAGTTAAAGGTTTCCTAAATTCAAAGTCATGTAACTTTAAAAAATTATACAATACAATAAAAACTATACACAACACACAAATAAAAAGTGTGTGTGTGTGTGTGTGTGTGTATTCACCCATGGGGACACGTGTAAAACAAATGGGCTTCCTGAATTCTTTTTATTCTAATAAAACTTTCAAAATAAAATCAGAACGGATGTCTTAATCTCTAAAAAGCAGTTTTTTTAATAAAGTTTTTCAAAACCAGGCCTCGTCTTCCTCCTTTGGTCACACAGTACCAGGACAGCCCTTGCTAATTTTTCTGGAGGAGCTGGTAATTCGACTCCGGAGCTGACAGTTCTACAGAAGTAGAATCTTTCTTAAAATCTATCCCTCAGTGGCAGTCACGAGAGTGTCCTGGTTTACCTGCTCTGATGACAGTGTGGCAACATCTGTGGCTCAGAGGAGCACAGCAGTGGAAAGAAAAACGCCCTGAGATGGGTTAAATGTCCCCAGACCCAAACTCTCAGGCCTTTCTCCCCAAGCTCACCCCGCTTAGCAAATTATGTATAAACAAATTACCTTCCCGAGCTGGTTCCCTCTGAATTACTCCTCGGTTTCTGAGTGGTTTTCCATCAGGACGAACCTTTTCCTTTCCCTTATGCACCAGCAAACATACTGATACAATTTAAAGGTCATGTTCTTTTCAAACTGACAGAGCCCTCCAAAGTTTTGACGAGAGGCCCTCCGAACCTCACACCCTACAGGCGGAAAGGAATTAAGTAAAGCATCACTCGGTGGAAGCTCAATCATGTGAACTGATTAGAAAATGCATCCATGGAGAGGGGGCTTCGCAAGGTGACGGGCAGCTCATCCCGAAAGGAGATGTCACACGGAGAAGCAGAGGGCCCCCGCCACCAGGGCCAGGGGACCCCGTGAGGGCCAATGAAAATATAATTACCGTCCCACAAGAAGCCTCTTCTTTTCCAAATCCCCAATGAATGCCATTTAATTAGCCACCAATAGTCCAACTTTACCTGAAGCCCCAAGACTAAATTAACAGCGTCACTTCCTAGGCTCAGAAGGATATTTACGTGATAACTAAAGCATCACCAAGAGTATGGACTCTGCATAAATGTGCATTGTGTGTAGACATTGACGTGTTTATTTACAGGTGTATTTGTATTATCAGAGTGATGGGCAGTTCTATGATTTTTTTCTCTTTTTCTGTCTCTGGGACAAAAAGGGAGTGATTGAAATGGCACCATGTTGTTGATGGCGTGAGCAGATAGATGCTGTTTCCTGGGAATCCCAACATGGCTTTGGACAGTGTTCTAGTATTATTATTATTTGATGTTTTTGCTATGATTACTTTGTTCTTCAACTAAAAACTGCTAAGGGTCACTTGAGATGTGACACTGCTTGAGGGTCTGAGAGGTGCCTCTATCTTAAATTGTGCACAGTGATGACGTCATCTGGCCCAGAGAAGGGAACGCTGAAGAAAACCCCAGTCAGGGACGCGTTGGCTTGCACACCCCCATCCCAGATGCATTGGTCCACCCAAGGTCTGCATCTCTCCTTCCTGCCTGGCCCCTCCTGGTTCATCTGAGTGTCCCTCTCTTCAAGAGAGACTCTCTGTGACTCTGGCTTTATCTTTAGGAAAACACCGTCCTACCTCCAAACATTTATGCACCAAGAACTGAAATAATTTAGCATGAGGGGTGGAGGGGGAATGCTTTGTTTTGTGATTTCACATACACCCTCAAAGTCAGCCCAGAGCTTGCAGAGCTTGTTAAATTTTTACTGGGATGAATTTCCTTTGAAGCTTCCCTCCTGGCTTAATTGACTCATGTCCACAAGTCCACAGCCTCGGTTGCCCCTGTCATGGGAGGCTGGAGCTGTGATCCTGGAACTCAGTCTTCACATAGGTTTTCCTTGTCGTTGTTCTTCTGTTGTCTTCACCTCACCCTGATCACAGCAGTTTTCTCTCCAGAGTGAAGTGCCCACGTCCCTCCCTCTGCCACAGACACAGCTGCTGCCACCCGCGGCCATTTCCTCCAGCCGTGCCCCCCTCTGTCTCCAGACCTGCTCCGCACAGCAGTTCCCACCACCTCTTCCTCCCAGTCTCCTTCCTACCACCTCCCCCGGAGGTCCCACCTCTAAGGTCTGCGTACACTCTGAGTACACGTCCAACCTGCGGGACACAGAGAGGACTTCCCAGAACCGGTGGTCGCTAAATTCAAAATCTGGACTAGGGCATGCATGGCACCGCAGTCATTATGGGAAGCTTGTTCTGAAATCCTAAGAAAAGGACACAGATGTTTTCATGAAGACTACACCTCGTGTTCTTAAACCTTGACTGTCAGAACACTTCCTATCACACCTGTGCGTGGTCTTGCGGGGCGGGGGTTGGAGAGGTCGGAGAAGTGATCAATTAAATGTGAGTCAAATAATCAGTCAACATCCACTGAGTGAGTTCTACTGCCAGATGTCCCAGCTATTGGCTGAAAATGCTGAAGTAAGATATGGTCCTACTCTAAAGTTGTTCTTAGTGTGACCAAGGGATAGTCACCTAAATAAACCATCACCTGCGTGGTCATCCTGGATGTACTGCAGGTGAATAGAAACTGACGAGGACTACATGAGGATCTCCGGCAAAAGCAGCAATGATTTAGGCCCCCTATACTTTAATTTGGTCTTTTTCCTAAATAACTGCCACGCCGGTCACTGATTGAGCAGAACGTTGTGAAAAATATCAGGATTGACACAGTCAAGACCAGGCCCTCGTGTGTTTTCCTCCTAGAAAGAGGAGCTTCACCTTAAAGCAGGATTGAAGGTGTTTCACACAAGTGGGCTCTTTGCAAACTTGCTAAATCAGTCTTCCTCCATTTCTGGAGGAAAAGAAAAAATCTGCACGGCTGCTCACAAATGCCAGAAAGGGAATGAATCCAAGACCTTGAAATAGCTGAGGCTCTTTCCCTCATTTAAAACTTTTGTTCCTGGAAAAACTTTAGGGATGTTTTATAAGTGTTTTAAATTCATCGTTCAAAGGCAACACTCCTCCCTGCCCTGGGGAGTTGGCACTTGTCTTCTCTCTGTGGTGTCAGGCTTGACCTTTGACCTACAGGCAAAGCAGGGCTGGTTGTGAACCCCTCAGTCCCACACCCAGAAAAGGGCCCTCTGACAACCTGGGGTGAGGGGCAGGGTTCAGCTTGCCCCCAAAGGGACTTTATAGAAGACAAAACCCAGGCTAAAGGGTTTCTCTGTTTTAAACCTTTTACTCCACGTTTACTTATTGTCAGCAACTGTCTTTTAAAATACTTTGTGTGGAACTTTTGTTTGGCGGTTTTCATGACAGGCAAACCCACTGTGCTACAGCTGAGCCCGAACTGAGCATTTGAGGGAAAACGTTCTCAGTTCTGTCTACAAAGAGACGGAAGGAACACCGATCGCCTGCGTGCAGCCCGAGCGTCTGACAGCAGAGGCAGCCCCATCCCTCGAACGTCTCATGTGTCCAAGACCTGTTTAAGCCAAGAGGAGGAAACTCACAGGTGTGGACTTGGCTTGAAAGTGGCTTCCTTGCATGGGGCTGCGCCGGGGACGTGTCCGCACCTCGGAAGACTCTGGGCTCTGCGTCTGCCGCCTGGCGTGTCTCCCGTGACGGAGCCGAGTGCCAGGGGCTATTCACCTGCACGCAGCCGCTCTGCCGCCCAGACGCCTCCCCGCGAGCTGGAGCCCGCTCCCCGCCTGCCCACGCCCGGAGGTCGGCAGGACAGGGCCGTCAGAAACCCAGCGCTCGGGAGCGTCGGGGAGAACCCTATTTCTCCGAGGATATAGCATCGTGGGACTGGCTGGTATTTTCCTCCCTGTACAAAAGCAATAAAAGCCGCAGGCCTGGCCGTGTATCCTGCCTGTGCTGCTAACAAGACACATTCCTTTTTGTTCGTGGCAAGTAGCGTAAGTTTCTGTCTTATGTCACAATTTCTGACAAGTGCTTGAGCACAAAAACAATATCTTGGCACCAAGAAAATGACCATCACTTAAAAAGATGAAACTCCAAGGACACAGAAAGGGTAAGGTTTCAAGGGAGACACACAACAGAAAGGCCCGCCCCTCCCGCGTCCCCAAGACCGTCCCTGCAAATCATGACAGTCATTCGGCTCCTACCAAACTTCAAGGTTGTTGCTGCGAAACTTCGCTGATTCAAACCTACCACTCAGCCCAGAGTTGGTGTCTGATCTTCTACACACCTCGCATACGAGGCCACCATCAGCTTATTGGAAAAGCCCGATGCAGTACAACCTGGCTCCTTTTCCCACCTTGTGATTATTTTAACTCCCTGCGCCTCTTCTGTATCCCTAAGAAGACTAAATTCTCCGTCCAGGGTATCTCTTCTCTCCCTGTGCAGCCTTTTGCCTCTGGGGTACCTTGCAGAGAGAGTATTGTGACGGGAAAAACACAACAGCTTTGATTTCATCACGTTACCAACTTCCTTCTTAAAAACATAACACAGGTTAGTTTAATAAAACAGGGCATCTATAGTCATAAATATCTTGCAGAGGCACAATAAGGAAAAGTCACGTTAACTGAAAACTATGCCTTATGTGTGTATGGGGGCCCTTACATGTTAAAGGGTGCTGGTGACATACTATTTTATCATAGTCACTGTAAGGACACAAAGGGAAGCAAGACTGAACCTACAAGGAGGGCACAAGCAAAATCATAACCCCAAACTCGGCCCATAAACCCCCGGATTTCGGTGAGTGAGCATTAGAGGTAGCTGGGTTCACCTGGGACCCTCTGGAGTCACGATCGCGTCCCTCAGTCTCCCCGGGGGAGCGTAGCCTCTGAGCCTCACAAGGGGAAAGCTAATGTGGAAGTCCAGGCCCTGCTTGCAAAAGAACAGACATTCTGAGATGACGTGGGGACTTGCTGCAGTGAGTCTTGGTGATACCGTGTGTTGACAGAAGACACTGTCTTCAGTTTCTGCTTTAAAAATCACCAACAACTGTAAAAGCTCGGATCAGACCACGTTCTGCTCCGGCTGAGCAGCACTCAAGTCAGATGAAGTTTAAGTGTCCTCGGCAGAGATTCATGAAGTGCAGGCAGCAGCACGGAGACAGGACCGCGTCACCCACCCATATCCAGCAAGCAGGAGCCAGCCCGTCCCCCTCATTCCACCCGCCACCTGACTCTGGACACAGGGCCCCCTCTACTGGGAAAAACCCAGGTGCACCCCTGCCCCCGGGGCCTCTCCTACCCAGAGCCAGATGGAAACAGGCACCCACACTGGGAAGTCCCTGTCCTGAGGAGTACAACCCTGCCTTCCTGCTCACATGCCAGGGGCCCTGCCCGTCCACACACACCCATCTGCACCGAGGGACGATGTGAAGCCCAAGCTGGTGTGCAGCAGAGCCCTGCCTGCTCTGTCCCTGAGGGGGGACACAGGATGGTGCCCCACAACCAGCAGAGCCAATGCCCAGCCTAGCACAGACTCCAACCCTTTTGTAGAATGAAAACGAGGCTCCCTTAATCGAGGGAATACAGGAGGGGACTCCAGCTGTCCCTTCCCCAAGCAGCTTGAGCCAGGAGCCTCAAGGACAGTCTAGCCATTTGGGGGCTTCCCTCGAGAGGGAGGAGGAGGGAAACCTGCCTGCAGGATCCTTGCCAGGAATGCCAGGAAGGGAGCAGCATGGCACACATGGGAAGAGCACGTTCCCGCGCAGCTGCCGACGGGAGGGGCGGAGGCCGGGCCGTGACAGAGGCGTATGTATGTCTGTGTCTTTCAACCGGCAGCTCAATCTCAGGTTATTTTATTTGACAAATAAAACTAAACTGCATATTTATGGACTAATGATGTGAGATATTGCTCTTTTATTCCTACCCACTGCTGTTTAAAGACCAACTGTAAATATTCCCGGGACTTTTTGCAAGTTGGTGTGACAGAGGTAGACAGCCCCGAGCGGCCCCGCAGCTCTCTTGACAACGGTGCTGCCTCAAGGTCAAGGTCAGGATGTTGCCACCTTTAGCAAAGTCAGCTACTCACCGAGAACATCTCCGCTCAAAAGCCACAGGATCGTGGGTCCTCCCAGCATGCAGGCTGTGTGCCGGGCTCGGGGTCTCGGCGCCGGCTGAAGCACGCCAGCGGCTGGTCCCGACGGCAGCCAGTCACGGGGCAGAGGGAGTGCACGGTGCGGTGACCCTCCTCCTGGACCCCAGATAGCTCCCCACACCCCACCCCTCGCCACGGCGGGTGAGCACCCCTCCCACGGAAGGGCAGTTTGTTGGCTGTTGGTCGAAGTGAGCTAAGGGCATGCAGTTGTCGTCATGACGTGCTCCCCATCGTTTAGTAAACCACGCCTGCCACCAAACACAGGAGAGGGACAGGGAGGCCAGGTCACCTTCTCTCTTGAGCGAGGAAAGAGCTCTGGGCAGTAGCAGGACAGGCCAGAGGGAGGGTCCCCGTGGGTCCGTGCATCCTGCCCAGCGGACACTGAGCCTGTGGGGGGAGCCGGCAGAGGGCAAGGCTGACCCTGGAGCCCAGCGGGGGCAGGGCAGGCCCTAGGAGGATGCGGTGATCTCGGACCTAAGTGTCACCTCCCATCCTCTGCAGACCAGGACGGTCAGAGCTCAGGTGGTTCCGGCGGAATAAGGGCCACAAGGTGAACCCTGTGACCCCTCTCTAGGGGCTGCACTGAGCTTGCCCACAGCGAGGGCCTGGGGGTGGGGAGCCACACAGGGGAAACCCCAGCCCATCCCTACCACCGAGCCACGCAGCTTGCCCACCCCTCGCCCTCGGTCCCCTGGCCCTGGTCCGCTCTGACCACCACCCCCCCAGGGTTCTCCTCCTCCTCTCGCTCCGCATTGCCGCCCACTGGGATTCTCTGCCTGTTCTTCCTCATTCCGGAAGAGTGGATATTGGAGCCTCGCAATGTTTGCATTATGGGCAGCCAGTACTTGGGGCCACGGAACATCAAAGATTTGGGCCACACGCCGGAAGAGAAAATTCCCGTTCCCTAGGCCGGTGCTCCTCTCCTGAGAGGAATTTGTAAAGGGAAGTTGGCTAGTTGGCTATAGAAAGAACATTCCAGAACCACAATTATCCAAGTCTCATGTGACCAAGGCAGCAGGGTGTGGTGGAAGAGAAGGCCTCCGCAGAACCACCTGCATTAGCAAGAAGGAGATACCAGGTGGGTCTCCCGGCCGGGGAGAGGCTGGAGCTCTGGAGCTTGGGGAAGGTGGGTGTTTCCCTGAGGAAGCCGAAGATGAAGCGTTTGTGTTTTGTTTGAATTGATAATGATGTCAGTTTCAGTTATGGGCTCATTACAACAAACCTGGGACATATTAAGGGCTCTTTAATTGAATTTGGAAATAAGAAGGAGAGTTTTGAATGGTCTTATAAATAGTGGATGCACAGGCCTCCGCAGAGACTGTCTTCAACATTAAACGGAGGGAGAGGAAGGCAGGGTCCCCCCAAGGCCAGCCCCCTCTTACCTTCCACCAGGTCCGCAGATGCCGCCTGTGAGGTGATCTTTATCAGTCCTGAGCCCAGGGGCACCAAGGGAAAAATGTGGACCGAGAGGGATTCCCAGAGAGTTAAACAGGGACGGTGAGATGCAACCTTTTGTTTTTTATTTCACACAGCAACACAAGAGGAACTGCTGACTGCCAGCCCCAGCAGGGAGACCCCCAACATCCCGCTATGTGCTCCCCAGGGCCTGCGGCAGCCCTCCTAGAACCACACACGGTGCAGGTCCGCTTCCCCGTCGGCCTTCCCATCGGCAGGTGAACTCCCAAGGGCTGGGGCCCTGGCCACGTTCTCTGGGACTCCTAGGTGCCAGGCCCAGGCTGTGACAAGGGAAATCTAGACGATCCTCTGCAGAGTGAATGACCTACACCTGTGGGCTTTTCCTTGGGCCGTTTTTCATTCTCTCACCCTCTCCTGTTCCCTTCCACCTGTTTCCTCCACCACACACTCTCGTACCAACCCCTATGCGGCCTCTTCCAGAAAATCCTTGTTAACTATCCAGGATGTGTCCTTCTTTATTGACTCTATGCCTGTATAGCTACATGCAAATACACACATTTGCTCATGCATGCACACATACATATATACACAAGCCGTACACACACATCACATATCTAGGGAGGGGGGAGAGAGTTGCCAGGCTTAGCAAATGGAACACAGGCCATCCAGCTAAATCTGAATTTCAGACAAACAACAAATAACCTTTTTAATCAATTTTGGATTATTTCCACGTTTATTGAGCATCCTATATTTTATCTGGCAACCCTGGGTGGAGGGTGGTTTTGTTCTTTCATAAAACCTGATCACAGTATTCACGCACTTTTCTCTGTTAGGATCCAGCGTATATTCCTCCAAGCCAACAGGGGCAGCCCTAGCGCGTCCTTTTTAATGGATGCACAGTATTCTGCGGTGTGGCCACTCCTCCTTGCGGGGCAGTGACCTCTACATTTGGTTAACTGTCACTACAATGAGTAAACTCCCACCCTCAACAAGAGGAACAGAAGACAACATGATTGGCCCTGTCCTGCCTCCTTGCATTAGCCGTCGCGGCCAAGTCAGACGGGAAGTCCACCGCAGGACGGGGCATTGCTCAGAACCACCAGCCCTGGGAGACCCGGCGGCTGCATCAGGCACCCTGGGTGGGGAAGAGGGACGACAAAAAAAGCCCTTTTCCACCGAGAAACATAACAATGGTGACGCTGAAATGCCTCAGACTTTAAGCTGGAAATACAATTAAATGTAGACATTCGGCCCAACTCGTTTGCCAAAACCCACACTGGCATAATTATTTTGTCCCGCCCCCGCCCTCCTTCCTTCGTCAGTCATATCTTCAACTTCATCGTTTTTGCTGAAAACACAAAAATAAAAAATACATAGCAGCTCCGTTGACATTACAGCAAGAGCATAAGCCTCATTTTACCAACCATTTAACTCCCTCTAAGGACTCCGTTCGGAGACACGGGCACGTCGATGGGAGCTGTACAAAGGTCAGTGATTTGGAGGCTCTTTCCGACAATTTGCCAGGATTTTGGCATTTGTAAGCATCCACAGGACAGCTCTCTAGCAAGCTGACCTTGACAGCGAACGGGATAAATAAACCTTCAATTTACCCCCTCCAGCTCTCCGCGAGCCCGGCCAGTCCCCACGGAGCCTTCACCTGTCCATACCGTTCAACTGCCTGCAACTTCCAACTGACGAACATCCGCAGCTCCGCGGCCCAGTGACAAACACCATCTAACAGATAAGGCTTCTGAAAAGTCAAAGCCAATACCGCTTCCATTGAAAATTTAATGCTGGCTCCATCTTTGCCCATCATTCTTCCGACTGTTGCACGAGTCCCGGGAGGCCCTGGAAGCTAAAGCACTGCTCTATAACAGGTAATGACGTAGCATTTAATGATACTGTCCAAAGTGATCCCGGTCTTTGGGAAGTAATGTGCACTCATGTACCAGATAAGCACTGCCAAACGGACTGAGCCGCGGTATCTTTCACAGCCCTGTCACCAGATACAATGTGACACATCCCCAGCCATCCTACCTGCTACTCTTCCGACCCCGCCATCAGACAAAACTCGTTTTCAGAGCAGAGCTCCAAAGTGTTAAGTGAATTCAGGCAAAGGTAGGATGGTAACATATCCTTAATTAAGTATTCACAGCCTCTTTAATACTTCAGTGCTCTTGGATTCGCTACTAAAATCTGTGAATTATACCTCATTGAAAAATGTCCTTAATCGACTCTGACATGTTTTATTGGAGGCAGAAAAAATGTTTCAGTATGATAGATAAGGTTAAAAATGTTACTACTCTGATCATTTACTCTAGTGCCTGGCAAAAAAACCTCCAAAGCCAAAAACCATTTGCATCATTCATCGGATGCAGTGGAGAAAAAGAAGAAAAAAGCCTTATCTGACAGCCCTTTTTAGCTGATGGGACAAAGTGCACATTTTCAATTTTCTGACAAAGTTATGTTGTTTATGTAGATAAGGGGAAAAACAATTGTAACATTTCCACAGCATGCTGGAAGGGTTGGAAATGTGGCTTCAACAGTGAGGCGTCTCCGAGCCACGCGGAGCATCACGCAACCAGGAAAACGGCACCTCTGGGCAGCAGACCGAATCCCGCGTCGGCATCTTCCCCCTCGGAAGTAGCGGAGGGTTTGCACACGGCCCCAGAGCCCTGCTGGGATGTGTCCTGTGACAACCCTACAAGTACAAAAAGCCTTTCCTTCCTCAGCTTTAGCCCTAAGAGGCTGCAGTCGGGAACACAGAAAGTTATCGATCGAGAGGCCTTTTAGAAGCTGGTTGTTTGCTGTTTTCTGTGCGCTCCGACTGACACTGCTGACCCCAGAGCTGGGGGTGCAAACTCCCAGAGCTCCACGTACCCCTGCACGGGATGGCATCTTGCAAGTGACCCTGGGTACACCCTGGCCAATAACCTACAAATCCTGTTAACCCTCCACCCAGGTTCATCCAAAGGCTACCTTCTCCCAGACCACACATTGTCTCCCAGGCAGACCCACCATGGTTCCATCAGGAGACAAAGACCCCAGCAGGGCACAGAGGCCATGAGGCTGGCTCCTAACCTCGGCGACTGAGGACAAATCTCAGGTCCAGTGCTAGGCGGCTACATGACCTTGGGCAAGTGACTTAATCCCCCTATGTCACCGTGACCTGATCTGTGACAGGGAGAGGGTGACAACGGCTACAGGGAAGGTCTACAAGGTGACACTCCCAGCGCTGTCCTAACAGGGCTGGCACGTGCTTGGTGCTGAGGGAAGGCCCATTTCAACCCCCCAGCGAGGGCAGGCTCAGCCTAGCCGACGGGCTGCTCTGAAGCATGCCACTAACGCTCCACTGGTATCTTCTAAAAGTAAGTCTCTCTTAGGCCAGTTATGGACAGGATTGTTTTCCGAAGAGGCCCCCGCCCTTTGGGATTGAAGTTCATTATAAGCCTGGCAGACACTCGCCTGCTCAGTCCACGTCTGGGGAAAAGAACCTCAGGGGAAGTTTTCCCAATCAAGGTTACCGGGCTCAGATAAAGCCAGGAACACCACAAGACAATGGCTACAGATCAATGATGTGATTCAACAGTAACAGTAGGCACAGTGACAGGGAAACTACACACAAACTAAAATGTTGCTTCCTTCCAAATGCACTGTCCTGGAGGTTCAGCGAACATCCTCCATCTCTGACCTGAACGGGCTAAAGCCACATGGCTGGGCAGGGCTCACAAATGTGTTTGGTCTGACATGCAGAGAATACACGTTTTTTGTAAATGTTCCGCTTTTTGTTCCAGAGCCTTCACTGAGCCTAGACCCACGCTGAGAAGGCAGCATCCCCATCCGCAAAGACCTGGTGTTAAGTGGCAGCCCCTAGAGTTGGGAGGTGCTGCCTTGTGTCAACCAGCATTTCTTAAAATAGTTGCCAACACCTAAACATTAGGAAACCCCCACGTGCAAATGCACTGTCTTTTGAAAAACAAAAATCACAGGACTTCTCTAGGCCTACTTTGTATTTCTAGAAAAAGTGGGAAGAACATTCTACACACAGATATGGTCAAAGTCATAGGAAACATGAGGAACCCTTGGCTTGGACCCGGGGACAGAAAAGGGGCATTAGGGGGGGAAACAGGTGAAATCCCAGTGAAATCTGGGGTTGAGCAATAAGAACGTGACACTGTTGCACCTTCCTTTTGACCAATGTGCTCTGGTAACGGAAGCTGCTAATGTGAGGGGAACCAGGCGGGGTACACTGCAACAGTCTGTCTGATCTTTGCAACTTTTTTGTAAATCTAAAATGATTCCAAAATAAAACATTTATTTTTTTAAAAGAAGTGAGAAGCACCACACTAAGGAGAATCAAAGTGTTTCTGACACGGGGCCCACTTCACTCACTGGTTTTGGTGTCCAGAGCTTGGAGCCTCCCCACGCTCCCCCTGCAAAGGAAGTGTCTCCAACGCGCCAAGTGACACTGTGTCTGTATTTCCTGGCAACGGGTGTCGGACGATCACAATCAACCTGCCCCGCCCTGGCCTGGGCCACGTGATGGGAGGGAGAAAGGAACAAGTCCAGGAACACCGTTTTCCGGAGCTGTCATTTCGCACACCCACCGCTGACCAGTGGAAGGAACTTGAGCACCACATTTGCTTGGTGGCAGCGATATGACCCTGTGACAACTCTGGCGCTGACTCGAGGCCGCCCTGCTGCAGAGGCCCAGCAGAGCAAGGCTCTCCCACTGCACCCGCCCCGGAGCGGAGCGGCTGCAACCACAGGGAGAGGGCAGGGCTGGCTGCTGGGAGGGCGCAGGGAAATGTCGTCAGGGACGCTCAAATTCTCGCCTGGAGAGCTTGTTAAAACCTCACCCCCAGAGTCTCTGGTTCGGTAAGTTTGTGGCAAAGCCCAAGAATTTGCATTTCTCACGGTTTCCAGGTGATGCTGAGATGCTGTTCTGGGGTCACACTTAGAGAGACACTCTGTACACCGTGGAGCCTTACCCAACATGTGGACAGCTCGTTTTCATCCAGGGAGCCCCTCCCTGCAGCAGAGATGTCTCGGGGTGGGGAGTGCTTGGCCTGTTCCAGCGGGCAGCAGTGCTGCGTTAACATGCAGGGAGTCCTGTCGAGAGGACCAGACTAGCAGACCCCGACTTGAATCCTGACATCACTGCTCAGTGACCGTGAGACTACCTGGGAGACCCTCTGTCGCTGTGCAGGATGCAAATACTAAATCTGTCTCGCAGGGGAGTCAACCCCCACGTGGGTCTGCACCCCTGCCCATTCCTCCAGATGGCAGAGTCTCATCTCACCCCTTACCAAAGCCATGGGCACTGAACACTTTCTGAAGTTTAATTCCTACCACCTCCCTCCTCCACACCTTCTTCTTCCACAGTCTGTCTCATCCCACGGTTTTCCTCATCTCAGCTCTGGGCAATTCATCGCCCCAGTAGCTCAGTCGGAAAGTGCTGAGGTCATTCCACCAGCCAGTCTATGCCCTGTGGTCTCAGCATGCAATGCCCTTGCCATCCCTCTTCCTAAGGAGCCAGTCACGCTTCCAGCTCTCCCTGCACTCGACGCCCTCACGAGCTTTCCGCAGAGCTAGGGACAGCCACATCCTGCAGGTCCACCCACGTCCCTACAAGAAAGTTGGCCACACCTGGTACTGGGGGAGGAAGGATGCATGTGCCCTCATGCACCTGTCCCCAAAGGTGAGGCCAGCTGCAGCCTTGTGTTTGTGAGAAACGCCTGCTGACCTTCAAAGCCCAGAAACACATAGAGCCCTGTCCTCCAGTGGCCAGGTCTGAGGCCTTCTCAAACCTCCCCTTTCGCTGCCAGACGTGACCTCATGCTCGGGAAGCCTGTGGCGTGGGTTTCTCCTCCTCCCAACCACGTATAGTGCTCCTCTCCCGTCAGAGGTACGGCGCACAAGTGCACGTATCTCGCCCTCCACTCTGAGCCTGGGGGCCATGCCTCACCCAAAGCCCTCAGCCAGGGCTGAGCACAAGGGCTCAGTCTGGGGACTTTTGCTGACTGACAAGTCCCTGCTGGACAGGGCTGTCCCCAAGCCATGCACTTGGGCAGTGGGCTAGTCAGCCCCTGTGAGTGCAGGACACTTCGGCAAGCATTGCAGGTGGCGTGGATGTGCAAGACAAGCTTCTGCCCTCCTGGAGGTGACAACCCCACTGGAGGGAGCAGCACTGCATCACAGGAGAAAAACACCATCTGGGTGGCACCTCGGGACGGGGTCAGGTGAGGAGCTGGAATTTCAGCAGGACTTGGGACGGAGTCAGACGCAGCAGGTAGTGGTGGGAGAGAGAAAGAGAGTAGATGAAGGGGCGAGAGAGAGATCCATAGAGGCAAGGTGGGAGGGCAGGAAAGGGCAGTGGTGGGCTCGGGCTGTGGAGATACGTCCTGTGTGACCGCAGCCCAGGAGGAGCTGGGCACTGGGGGTGGTAGTGGCGGCAGGAGTGGGAGCTACACGTTGGAAGTTCCATGGGTCCCTCCCCAGAAGGACATTCAGACAGCACTGGAAGGGAAAGGTGTTCATCAAGCAATCCCTAACTCAAGGGTCTCCCTCGACCACAGTGCTGGGAGTGAGTACACCACGGAATCGCACTATTCCCACAAATCCTGCAACTGGCACCGTTACCCTGCATGGCAATTTTGCGCATTAAAAATTTCAGTTGTTTAAAAGGCAAGCATCTCAATAACACCTTAGTGCTTTTAATCCTATTTTGAGATCCCCTGGTTTTTAAATTATTATTATTATTACTAAAATTCACGTGAAGCCTCTGACCCTCACCCACCTCTAGCTAGACCCCAAATGCTTGAATTTGAAGCTCAGCTCCATTCTCACCAGCAGATGCTGGACCCCTTTGTGCCTCATTGTCCCCATCTGTAAAACGGGGATAATAATAACGGCATCCACCTCTCCGGGCTGTTGTGATGTTGGAATGAGTCACTACATGTACATTGCGGCTCACAGACCCTGGTGCACGGCAGACACTCACGAGCCTCAGTGAGGCACCCAGGCCAAGAGACAGGCCTGGGACACAATGCCAGGAACAATGGGCAGAGACGGCTGGACGTGCGTGCAGCAGGGAGCCTTGGGAGCCTTCCCGGCAAGCGCGACCTCGTATGGGTGCTGGCCGTCCCTAGCGGGTAGGATTAGGTCACAGCATCCCAGGGCAGGGTCTGCAAGGGAGGCCCAGCTCAGGCCACTTCACAGACGTGACCGCCTCCCCGCCCCAGGGCTGATGGCAGAGCCATGGACAGGGAGCTGGTGAGGTAGGGGTCCACCCCTGCCCCCATCTGACCCCCAGGAATCAGCCCACGCCCTGTGACACCAGCCTCCGCAGAGCCCCCAGTCCCCCACACATCTTCTCCATATTTCTACCAAATAGACCTGGCTTTTATAGAGCCTGTGCTTTGTTTTGTTTCAGAAAGATTATAATAAAATGAGTGTATCTTTCTGGTTATTAATTTTCTGACTTTTTTTTGCTTATTTATCTAAATGGGAGATGTTTTATTTCTCAACCAGCTGCTATATGGAGTGTGAGGAACAATTGAAAATCCAGCTCTGTGCGTAGCTGAAACCCTATCAGTTGGGGTTGAAAGGAACGTCTTCCCCTTACTGGAAAGGAAAAGAAAGGAAGGGGTAGGAGGGCAGAGAGGGCTCCCCCATTCAATCACGTTTCATTGTCGTCTCATTCCTCGGGAGACTGTTGCTGGAGTCAGACAGCCAGGTGGGGCCCCTCGTCCTGGGCCTTTCCCGAGACCAGCTGGTACACAATGTTCGCCCCCAGAGCTGCTGCAGACAAACAGTGCAGGTGGGAGTAGGGTGGCAGGGCAAGCCCCAGAGCCAGCAGGGCTCACTGGAGTGGGAGAAGGTGGGTTCAGGACTCAGTCGGGGCCAGCAAGGCAGTGGCTGCTGTTGGACCATCAGAGTTTGCAGAGACCTTACCTTCAGGCTCTGTCTTGGCCACGGCCTGATGCTCCCGGACAGAGAAGAAACCAACAGTACTTCCCTTTCGTGCTTAAGCACCTGTCCCCATGCACCAGGTCAGATGGGGATGCTTTAGAAATGGATCTCACGTGATGGAACCTCCCCACCCACACCTTGAGGGGCTGGTGTCCAGTCAAAGAAAAACCCAGCAGCCATCCAGAGAACACTCTCAATGTCTCTAATGCCACTCTAAACACTGCTGTGATGGTTAACTTTATGTGCCAATTCAACCGAGCCCAAGGTGCCCAGATATTTGGTCAAACATTATTCTGGGTGTGTCTATGAGGGTGTTTCTGGATGAGACTGATATTTGAATCTATAGATTGAGCAAAGTAGATTGTGCTCCCTGACGTGGGTAGCCTCATCTAATCCCTCGAAGACCCAACAGAACAAAAGGCTGACCTCCCCGAGGAAGAGAGAATTCTCCTACCTGACAGCCTTCGAACTGGAGAATCAGCTGTTCCAGGTTCTACACCAACCTGCAGCTCTCAGATGGGAACTGACGTGCTGACTCCGCAGGTTTTGAATTTATCAGCCTCCGTACTCACATGAGCCAATTCCTTAAAATAAATCTGTGTATCTATCTCTCCATCCATCCATCCATCCATCCAACTGGTTCTGTTTCCCTGCATAACACTGACTGATACAACTGCTGCCCTGAAAGATCACAACCTGACTCTTAGTAACAGGCGCTGCTAATCTTGTGTTAACCTCGGTGCGGGGGTGGCGGGAGGGAGGTTCGGGTCCAGGCATTCTCAAGATGCCGTCCTCTCAGCAGAGTCTCCCAACCCAGAGGACCCCCACCCACGGGAGGCAGGGCGGGGAGGTGGCACATGGAGCCAGAGGAGAGGTCCAGGATGAAGCCACAGGAGGAAAGGAGCGTGTCTCCCTGGAGTTCACTTTGTATGACATGATGAGGCTCCAACATTAACTTTTATCTGAAAGCAGACATGGATATTAATAAACAGGATGCACACTCTGTGTGCCTTTTTAAAAATAAGTCAGAAGACGATAGAGCAACTTCACAGTTGCAGTAGGTTGTGGACTCTGCCTTCAGTGTCCCTTCCCTGCAATGTCACGGAGCGGCTGTGTGTCACTTCCTGTCGTGGGAAATACCTGACCTTAGGGGAGGAGCCCAAGGCAGCGAGGGGTGGATGGGTCTGTCTGTCAAACCACTTTTTACATCCCGAAGTCACCTTTGAGCCAGGGCCCAGACCCTGGGGCGTGGCCTTGACTCCAACCTTGAGAGTCCTCCTCTCGGCCCTGCCTGTCGCAAACGTCCTCGATAACCACAACTTTCCTCCAGAGGACAAGGCATCCAAGTGGAACAGATCTGGGAAGCCCATTTGGGCCCCAAGGGGAGGCCCTCGAGACTCACTCTGCCCCCCACTTCAGCCTTTCCCTGTGCCCCCCAGTTCTGGGCAGCACATGGAGAAGCATCCCTGCACCTCGCCTGGCCCCGGCCTCTGAATGCACAGCAGAAACTCAAGCTTCTGCCTCTGGGCAGAGGGGAGGCAGCTCCGGTATCTGAGCTAATCTGGTCTCGAATGCCAAGTCTCTCACACCCTCCCTGAGGTCTTAGTTAGGTCAGGAGCCAGCGCCATGCTTTGTGGACTTGGTTGTGACACTCAATTCCCCCTGGACTTCCCTCAGAGCCACCTTCCAGGTTTCTAGGAGCCAGGCAGGACCTAAGTCAGGAATAAAGAAGACAGAGGCCTGGCCGGGCGTGGTGGCTCACGCCTGTAATCCTAGCACTCTGGGAGGCTGAGGCGGGTGGATCGCTCAAGGGCAGGAGTTCGAGACCAGCCTGAGCAAGAGTGAGACCTCGTCTCTACTAAAAATAGAAAGAAATTAGCTGGACAACTAAAAATATATATAGAAAAAATTAGCCGGGCATGGTGGCGCATGCCTGTAGTCCCAGCTACTCGGGAGGCTGAGGCAAGAGGATCGCTTAAGCCCAGGAGTTTGAGGTTGCTGTGAGCTAGGCTGACACCACGGCACTCACTCTAGCCCGGGCAACAGAGTGAGACTCTGTCTCAAAAAAAAAAAAAAAAAAGAAGACAGAGGCCGACCACAGCCTCTTCACTGGCAAGAAGCAAGGACTTGGCCACCACGGCATTCAGGTCCCTGTTAATTTTACCTTGCTTATTTCACTGCATGTGCACATACACACACACACAGGTCCCTGTTAATTTCACCTTGCTTATTTCACTGCATGTGCACATACACACACACACACACACACACACACACAGGTCCCTGTTAATTTCACCTTGCTTATTTCACTGCATGTGCGCGCCCGCACACACACGCACAGGTCCCTGTTAATTTCACCTTGCTTATTTCACTGCATGTGCACATTACACACACACATACACACACACACACACACACACACACACGCACAGGTCCCTGTTAATTTCACCTTGCTTATTTCACTGCATGTGCACATACACACACACATACACACACACACACACGCACAGGCACAGCTCTAGATCACGCCTCTGAAACGTCTCAGGGTTGCCCAGGCCTGGTTCACTGGAGGATCACTTGCTGCGGAACTCTCCAGTTGCCCTGCGGAGCTACGTGGCCACTTTCACTTGTGCTACAGTCTCTGCTCAGGCCGCTTTCTCACCCCTAGCACCTCCTCTCTCTCTGTGGCTCCTGTTTTTGTCCCACTGTCAGGACAGGAGAGGTTCTACGCGGCGGAGGCAAGAGGGTCAGACTGAAGCCAGGAAACCTGGGCTCTGCTTCAAGTTCCACTTACAGGGAATCAAACATCTTCCCTGAGTTTATCTCCTCACTGTCTCGATGGGAATGTCTTGGGTTTTCCTGGCATCGATTCCCCTCGGAGATCAGAAGAATGAATGGCCATTTTGTCATCTGTGAGCCTAAAGATCATTAAAGTTAACTGCATTCTCTGTGACAGAACGCACGCTGGACACTGCAGGGTCCCTACAGCTTTCCCGACTCATGCTGTCTGTTGACAACTCAGCACCACCATCCCCCTTCCACATTCTCCCCTCCACCAAAGGGACACTACATGTTCTGGAACCTCTGGGATGTGCCCATGAGAGGCACCTGCCCCGTGTCTAGAAGGCAGAGCCGTATCATTTTTCCTGTGATAGCTGTGGCAGATGCATGGGCCCTGCAGAAAGAGCTTTGCAGCAGCCTGCAAAGTACCTGGCTATGTGCTAGAGGCGACCGTAGCCATGGCTGTCGTTCCTAGCAAAGCCTCGAGTCTCCGAAAGCCGGCGGCACTCCCGAGGGCCACAGCCGCTTCCCTGACCTCCACTCCTCCAGCCTGCATGGCGGCTTTGGAAGCATCTTGTTGCTCATATTAAATCTCCTCCTACTGGAGATATCCACAGTGACTTCCGTTTTCTTTTCTGATATATCTGGTCATGAAAAAATACCAAACATCACTTGTGTATTTAACACAATGTCTAAAATGTTGACTTACATGGAAATATTCAAGACCATTGGCATGAAACAAGGTATAGCTGTCAATTGAGGACTCCCGGCTCTGTGAAGGTATGACAGGGTGAGCAGGAGACGTCTGCAGGATTTTCAATCGCAAGATTCCACAACATGTTTCATCCGTGTACCATTTCACCCGTTATAGAACAAGGCCCTCAGAAGGCAGGAACAATACGTCTACTTTTTGTATAAATTAAATTCCTCTATAATAAACTCCAAGTAACTAACCAAACCCTTGGTTGTCCAATAACTTTATAGTATTAAATACTGCTGGCAGACACACTTAACCCTCTGAAAACATGAGAGCTTGTGCTAAAGGGATCATTTAATCTGATGGTAGCCACCATGAGGGGTGTGAGCTTCCGTGGCCTTCCAGAGAGTTCTGTGGATTTACTGCAGGTCAGGGGTACATCGAGCTGATACCCAGGGCCTTCCAGAACATCCAACTCCACCTGCTCTCTGGCCTTGCTCTTAAATGTGCCATTTTTCCACTTTCATTAGACTTCATTTCATCATCTTCTCTTAATGGTGGCCACAGTGCATTTTTTAAATACAGAGAGAGTTCTCTCTTTGAGATCACTAAGAACAAGCCAAGCTGTTCGGATGCAGAGAAATAAAGACAAAAGGGAAATGGGCTTCATTCCACAGAGCAGTATCTGAGCACCAAGCGTGCCAAGCACCCTGTGCTAAGGTGCTGGAGATCCAGCAGTGACCAGCCAAGGTCACAGTTCATGTTCTAGCAGCTGACAGAGACAATGAACAGGTGTATAAATGAGTGAGTGAGGTCACTTCGCCTAGTGATGACTGTCCTGTAGGACTTAAGACAGATGGTGGCCTAAAGAGTGGCCGGTGGTGAGTGAGCAAGTAGGTAGGGGGTGGCCTTCAGACTCAGAGATCAGCGAAGGTCTCTCCAGGGAGGTGACAGTGCAAAGAGCCATCTACATCCACGAGCAGAGCTGGAGCAACCAGGCAGGGGGAACAGCCAGGCAGGGAGGAGCCTGGCATGCCATGGGACAGAGAGAGGCCAGCGTAGCCAGAGCCAGTGAGAGGAGGGGTCCGTGGCTTGAACCGAAGGCCAGGTCAGAGCATGGCAGGCATGGCAGGTATGTGGAAGGACTTCAGAATTTATTTCAAAGGCATCGCAAGCCCCTAGAGAGTTTTAAATGACTCCCAACAGAATCAGGATTTATACCCACTGCTGGTACACAAGGCTCCCACGAGCAGACAAAACCCATCAGCCCCAGAGCCACCCCCAAGTCTCCCATCCATGGGCTCAGAATCCACTAGAGGACATTACGTTAAATGAAGTAAGCTGGGGACAGAAAGTTAAACATTGCATGCTCTCTCTCACATGTGGAAGCTAAAAGCATGTTGATCTCATCAAAGTAAAGGATAAACAGAGGGAACTAGAGGCTGGGAAGGGCAGGGGGAAGGGAAGGACAAACACAAAATTACAGCTAGATGGGGGAGTAAGTTCTAGTGTCCTATACCACTGTAGGGTCCCCACAGCTACAATAGCATATTATATAGTTTCAAATAGCTAGGAGGATACTGAATGCTTCCAACACAAAGAAATGATAAATGTTTGAGTTGGTGGATATACTAACTACCCCGGTTTCATCACTTTATATTTCAAGACATCACTATGTGCCCCATCAATATGTACAATTATTATAGCAATTAAAATTTTTTTAATTTAAAAAATTTTTTAATTTTAAAAAGTCAAATAAACAAACATCACTCAAATATTCAAAACATTGCTTTTCAAATCAGCAGGAAAGAAGAAACATTATTCAAAAATTGGTATGGACAGCTAGATAACAAGAGGGAGTACAAATAAGCTAGGGCCCTACCTCATTACAAAAAAATAAGTAAAATTGAAATGACTACAAATACGCATGGAAAAATTAAACTATTACATTATAGAATAAAATTCCTGTTAACTACAGTGGAATCTTGGAATGAAGAAATCCTAAATATTGGCGCTAATGTTGGAACCATACAGAAAACATTAATCTATTCAACCAGGTAAAAATAAAAATCTCAAACTTAAAAACAATTATAGTGGTAGCAGGATTTCCAGCCATGGTGGACAGAAGAGTTCAGTAACACTTCTCCTCATAAAACAAATATAAAACTGTCAAAAACAAACATTTAGCGCTCTGGAAATTGACTGCCTTAGTCCATTTGGACTGCTATGACAAACTAACATAGACTGGATATCTTACAAACAACAGAAATTTATATCTCACAGTTCTGGGGGCTGGAGAGTCTGAGATCCGAGTGCCCGCACGGGAGAGTCCTGCTGTGGGCTCCCTTCCCAGACAGACTGCCAACCTGTCTTTGTATCTCACATGTCATAAGGAGAGTGAGAGCCCTTTGGTGCCCTTTTTATAAGGGCACTAATTTCATTCATAAGGACTCAACCCTCATGACCTAATTACCTCCCAAAGGCCCCTGCAAATGCCATTTCATTGGGATGAGGGTGTGAACATATAAATTTTGAGAGGACACAAACATTTAGTTCAGAACATTGACCAAAGGCGATCAACAAACCGGAAGCATTTACTCTGGAAACTGTAAGAACTCTGCGTAAGAACAGTGGAAGCCGGTGGCCTTCTTGGCCAGGGCTGCCCGGGCCCCTTGCCCAGCTCAGTCAGACAGGGCTGGCTGGGAAAACAGCATCTTCACTGCCAAAGTGGCTGACCTGTTTGGGAGTGGAGGGCAAACCTGCACCTGGCAACGCTATCAGTAAAAGTTGCAAACTCAGACGAAAATTAAGGAGGGAAACCCACAGCTCTGCTAATGAGGAGGTGCAGTCCCAGTTAGGGTGTATGGTAGAACAACCAGAAATTTAGTGTATAATAGTTGCCCTGGAAAAGCTAAATAAACTCTCCACACATCCTTGGCTGCCCTGTGGAACCTCTGGTAGGTGCAGGAAAGACTCAAGAGAGCCCAGCAGAAACTAAGACTAAATCTTAAGGTAGACTTGAAAACCGCCTGAATGTGGGGTATACTCCCCAACCCATATACAAATTAATTGTCAGAGTATGGTGCCTTTATGAGCCCAAGACACCTGAGCATAGCATCTTCCCAATTATTGGCTGACTACTAATTTAAGCAGACACAAGGGTGACTCTTAGGAAGCCAAGCTAAAAATTAAAAATGATAATTTAAAAAACAAAGCAGACACATCAACAACCACATATGCTTAGAAGACAGATTCCACAAATTAAGTCCAGGCAAGTTATTAAAAAACAATGCTCAGGGGAAAAGTCACAATCCAGAATTGCTATATTATTTTAAATGTCTAGTTTTCAACAAAAAATCACAAGATATACAATAAAATGGTAAAGTATGAACTATACTCAGGAGAAAAAAAAGGAATCCATATAAACTGATGTTGAATGGGCCTAGATGTTGGATTTATATTTGGGAGACAGAGACTTCAAAACAGCTATTATAAATATACCCAAAGAATTAAAGAATACTGTGTTTAAAGAATTAAAGGAAAATCTCTGCTTCACATTATATACAAAAATTAACTCAAAATGGATCAGCAACCTAAATGTAGGAGTTAAACCATAAAACTCTTAGAAGAAAACCTAGAGGTAAGTGTCCCTAACCTTGTGTTTGGCAATGGATTCTTAGATACGACACCAAAAACATGTTCAACAAAAGAAAAAGTAAATAAATAAATTTGACTTTATCAAAATTAAAATGCTTTATATACCAAAATAGCATATCAAGAAAGAAAAAAAAGACAAACTACAGAATGGGAGAAAATATTTGCAAATCATATATCTAATAAGAGTCTAGCATTCAGAATATATAAAGAACTCTTACAACTCAACAAGAAAAAATAAGTGCTCACTTAAATTAATTGAATAGGCTTTTCTCAAAATACACACACACACACACACACACACACACACACAAATGGCCAAAAAGTACATAAAAGATGCTGAAAAGCACTAGTCATTAAGAAAATGCAAATCAAAACCTCAATGAGGTAACACTTCACACTTCAAGTGGTAAATAACATGGTGACAATGTGGGAGAAATAAGAACTCTTCCACATTACTAGTGGAATGCAATATAGTACAGACACTGTGGAAAACAGCTTGGCATTTCCTCAAAAAGCTAAACATAGAATAATCATGTGACCCAGAAATTTCACTTGTACATATGTACCCAAAAGAATTCAAAACAGGTACTCAAACAAATGCATGTACATGCATGGTCATAATAGCAACTATATAGCAAATCTGTATAAACAGCCTAATACTCATCAATAGATAAGTGGATTAAAAATATGATATATATATATACAATGAAATATTGTTCAGCCATGAAAAAACATGAAGTATTGATATATGCTAAAATGTAAATGAACTTCAAAAACATTATGCATTTCATTCACATAAAATATCTAGAAGAGGTAAATCCAGCGATAGGAAACACAGATTGGTGGTTGCCAGGGCTGGATGGTGGGGGGGAATGAGGAGCAACTGCTTTCTTTTTGGAGTGATTAAAATGTTTTGGAACAACAATGTGAATGTACCAAATGCCATTGCATTGTACATTTTAAATAGTTAATTTCATGTTGTGTGAATTTCACCTCAATACAAAAAATTAAAAAATGAATTAAAGGAAAATACAATGACTCAAACCAGGAACCAAAATAGAGAAATAAAATGTACACAGTAAATTAAATAAAAATTCTAGATGAAAAATACAATAACCAAAATGAAAATTCTCCAGATGGATTCAACATCAGATTTGAGATGGCAAAATAAAGAATCAGTAAACTTGAAAATTGATAAATAAAATCTATCTAGCATGAAGATCAGAGAAAAAATGATTTTTAAAAATAAACAGAGACACAAAGACTTGTGGGACAACATCAAGGATGCCAATATACATGTAGTGGCAGTTCTAGAACTTCAGAAGAGAGAGAAAGGTTCATACAGAGAATTTTCAAAGAAATAATAGCCAAAGACTTCCCAAATTTGATGAAAACAGTAATTTACAAATCCAAAAACCTCAAACCAAATGTAGGATAAATATGTCCTAATCAGCCTGTTGAAAGCCAAAGACAAACAGAAAAATCTTGAAATCAGTGACAATAAAATGGCTCATCATGTACAGGAAACTAACCTATGATCGACAACAGACTTTGCATCAGAAACAGTGGGGGCCAGAAGGCAGTGGAATGACTTATTCAAAGGCCTGGAGATGAGGCGGGGATCAAGCTGTCACCCAAGATTTCTACATCCCCAATACTGGTCATTCAAAAATGAAAGTAAAATAGAGACATTCCTAAATAAACACTGAGAGAGTTCGTTGGTAGCCAAGCAACCTTACAAGAAATGCTACAGGACCTTTTTCAGGTTCAAAGGAAATGACACCAGATAGTAACTTAAATCCCCAGGAAGAAATAAAAAGCTTAGAAATGGTAAATATGTGATTAAATATAAAATTCTGATAAATATATATTTTTTCTTTTCTTGTCTTAATTTATTCAAAAACGTAAGATTACAAAGAGGAATTATAACACCGTACCATTGAGCTTATAACACAGGTCGCTATAAAATCTGTGACAATAACGCCACAAAGGAGGGCAGAAATGGAGCTATATTGTAGCAGAGTGTCTATGTTTTACTGAAATTAGGTCAGTTCTAACCTGAAATATATTGTGATATCTCAACATGTATATCTTAAACCCACAGAGCAACCACTATGAAAAAAAGCTTAAAAAATATATAATTAGAAAAACAAAATTACAATAGTACACTAAAAATGTGTGTTTAACAAAAAAGAAGGCAAAAAAGGAGGGACAGTGGAACCAAAATAAAAGACATGAGATACATTGAAAACAAATAACAAAATGGCATGTAAATCAACCATATCAATAATTATATCAAATATGAAAGAACCTTCCCAGATTATCTGATTGAATCAAAAAGCAAAATTTAATTATATTTTATCGATAAGAGACACACTGTAGACTCCAAGGTATACATAGAAATGATGGAAAAAAATATACAAACATTAACAATAAGATAACTGGAATGGCTACATTAATATGAGGCAAAATTGATTTTAAGACAAGAAATTTTTTGGAGATAAACAGGGATATTTCATAATGATAAAATAATACTTAATCAAGAAAGTATAAAAAACAGAAAATTCAAAAATTAGAAATACAAGTATCCAAACCATAAACACTTTTAGGTAGTCAGTCTCAGAAATCAAGTAAAGACAGTTTGATCACACAATATAGAAATATCCAATAATAATGGAATTTCCATGCAATAGGCAACTATTACCCCTTAAAAGTGATGTTATAAACAATATTTATGTTATGGAATCATAGTCAGGACATAATAAGTGAATAATACAGATTATAAAACTATTTTAATATAGAGGGGGAAGCCTTGTTTGAGATGTTAAACAACACGTCCACATTATAAAACAGACTATAATTGTGAAACATTTTTGCAAAGAAATCTGTATGTGGATATGTATTTACATATTCCCATAGGAAACAACAGGATAATAATATATTTCAAAAGGTGAGTTACCATCTCTGAGTGCTGAGACTACAGGTGATTTTAATTTTATAATTTTCTTTGTGTGTCTTCTAAATTTTTCACAGTGAGCATGTATTAGTTATGAATATGAAAAAAACATTCTTTTCTAATGACAAGCCAAGAACCGTGGACTGTCAGCACCGTGCAGCTGTAGGGACGTGGGGTGGAGGGAGGGTGGACGTTTCCTCCTGTCCCTCCTCATCCACCACCCATTTACCCGACAGGTCAGCAGAGACGATTTTTCTTAAATAAATAAATCAAGACCTAACCTGTCTGGCAGCAGGGAGACGGTTCTTTGTCCGAAATCGGTGCTCAGGCAGGTGCAAACACGCGAACCTCAGAGGGAGTCCGCCAGCCAGCGCGGAGCAGAGCCAGGGAGCGGAGTGAAGACGTCCAGGTGGGAAACGGGCTCGCACCTGTGCGTGTGGCCCGCGCACCGGGCAGCTGAAGATCAAAAGCAGAGACGGTGTGCGGAGGCCTTCATTTCAAGTAACGATTTCCAGGTACTTCCTGTTGCTGCTTTTGGCCACTGATCAGGTTTTTTCCATTTTAATTCTGCGTCACTGTTAACACCAGGATGTGAGCAAAGACCCCTCTCCAAGCCACCTAAAAGGTGGGAGAACACAGCTGAAGCCCCCGACAAATCAGCGCTCCTCCCAGGCGTGGATCACGGCGCGTGGCGCTCTCACACGGTCAGTAAAGGCCCTGACTTCATTCCCTCGCAAAGCCAGGGTGCTCTGGAGAGCGGGACCGACCGGTAATTACCACCCCCGTAGGGTAAGTCAAGACTGCAGTTTCTCGGCATCTAATAACCACCTCTGCAGCTTCCTCGCTCTCTCTTTCTGTCTCTTCTTTTTTTTTTTTTTTTAGGGACCCAATGTATTATTTTCTCATTGCTGTCTTGACACATTACCACAAACATAGTGACTTAACACAAATGTATTTGTTATCATTTTTTTCAAAGTCTGATACTGTTTTTATTATTTACTTCAGAATATTACAGGGGTACAAATGTTTCGGTTACATGGATTGCTTTCGTACTGCCTGAGTCAGAGTTGTAAGTGTGTCCATCCCCCAGCTGGTGTACACTTGTACCCATTAGGTACGATTTCACCCACTCCCTCCTCCCCGCTCCCACAGGCAGGATTTCTGCTGAGTTTTCCTTCCATCTGTGCGCAGGAATCTCTTCTGATGAGCAGTGCGAGCGGCCCACCTGTGCCCTGGGCCTCCTTGCAAACAGAAGATCAGGGAGGAGGCCCCAAAGGAGAGCAGGAGGGAGCAGTGGGCCTGCAGTTTCCTCCGGTATCGGATTCACACCAGAAGCAGCTGAGCCCCAGGAAGATTATCTGAAAGAGCATAGTACTCTCTGGTCCCTCCCCAACAATACAGAATTAGTAAACATAATCTAAATAGTAAACATTAATTAAGTTCAAGAAGTCCAAAAAGTCTTGATTTATTCCCCTGATGACCACTCTGATTTTGAAGTATCAAGTTAGAGGTTCCTCTTCCATACCCTGCTTTGACGAATCTTGGGCCCTCTGCCCATTAGTGACACCAGAATGGTTTTACCTCCCACGACCCCTTTGAAATAACCTCTAGATTATGCCTCTCGTCAAAATGCCACGACCCACACCATGCCTGAAACTCAGTGTAAACGGCAGGCTGATTCTTACACCACTCCGGGTACGGGAGGGCAGGCACCCACAGCCATGACCAGGCTGTACCGCCAGAGCATTCCCATTTTAAGGAAACACAAGCAGGTGAATTCACCTGCTGGAGGAATGCAGAGACATTTTTGTTGTTATTGTTTTCTTTTTGTTGTAGACTTAGACCCTGTACTTTTTAAAAATGGAAAATAATTTGAGGTGGCTGGGCTTTTCCAGACTAAATGTTAGACCGAGATGGTTATGTGACTCATTTGGTCAGAACAGATGTCATTAAAGAAAAAGGGGATTGGGGCCATGCACGGTGGCTCATGCCTGTTAGTCCCAGCTACTCGGGAGGCTGAGGCGGGAGAATCACTTATGTCCAGGAATTTGAGGTTGCAGCAAGCTATGATGATGCCACTGCACTCTAGCCTGGGGGAATGACAGAGTAAGTCCCTATCTCTAAAAAATAAAATAAAACAAAAGGGGGATTGGGACTCAGAGATGGCTGGGCCATCTCTGCAGAGGGAGAAGTTTCAGGAAAATCACCCAGCCATTCAGGAGGCAGCTGACCAGGGTCACTGCATCAGCAAACAGCCCTTCCTGCAAGAGCACCTGTCTCCCTCTGAGCCACGGAGAAGCCTCGCCTGCAGCCGACTTCATCCAGGGGACGCAGCCCGAGGTCTGATAGCCATCCTTTTAATTCCACCATGGTGAAGTGCTCTCGCAGCCCTGACAGTATTCTCTTGTGCGCCAAAGGAAGTGAATAATAATTAAAGGGCCCTTTGGACAATATCCTTCTATCTGAGGAATCATATACTCAAATAATCTAATTTGTAAAACCTCTTCACTACCTTACTGCCCGGTTTCCATTTTCTTTTGCATATATTTTCGCCACTCAACCCATGATGGATAGAGGAAATTAAGACATGGTTGATTGCATCTCATAAAGGCACTTGGACGCGTTTAGATCACTAACATCTTTTTTCTTTCCAGCACCTTCTAATGTAATGTGTTCTCTGAACACATGTGTAAGACACACATTGATATTAAAAGCTGTATTCTATACAGCCTAATAAAAAGGATGCCACATCAAAAACCGGAGTTAACATCGAACATGTACTATAACCATTTAAGAGATTAGAATAAAGGAACTGGTTTAGGTTTTGATGTCACCAAACTGCCTTCACTCACTACCTCTGTCCACAAGGGCAGAGCTAAATAGTCACAGAGAGATGGAAGGGCCGAGGTGCCGGTGACAACGTCGGGTCCACACGGCAGCACAGCACACATGCCGTCACTGCTTTCTGAAAGTATGAACAAAAGCACGGGATGATGAAAGACACGCAGTATGTTTTGTATGCCCTCTAGAAGCAAAGGAAGAATGACCCTGTCTGAGACCTGTTCTAATACGTTTCCTAAGTCAACCATTCAAGCTTGTGACACAAGCCAGGTAAGTGGAACTAGAGTTGCAGGTCGTTGACGTAGGACCGCCCATTTGGAGGAAGAAGAGTGTGGTGGTTGTGTGCTCGGGCTCTGCCGCAGACTTCCTAGGACCAAACCCTGCCTCTGCCGTCCCCTTGCCCTGTGACCTTAGGCAAGTCACCCTCTCCAAGTCCCACTTTAGTCACTGTGACTTGGGGTCTCAACAACAGCCCCTGCCCCCTGGGATTCTTGTGAGCATGGAAGGAGCTGGCCCATGCAAGTTAGCACGTTGCTTCTAAAAGTAAATGATGAACAGATATTAATCATGATCATTAGGGCAAAGAATAAATTCTAGGTGAACTTAAACGACCGTTTCCCAAACTGTGTTCTGTGGAACAATCAGGATGTTAATAGCTACTCCAGAGATGGAATAAAAGAATTCCCTGGTCAGTTAAGGCAGGGATGTCGGTAAGGAGGTAAACGAAGTTGCCCTGGTCTCTACTTCTCTGCAAGTTTAACAGGTTAAAGAGTTTGAGAATATCTCAGGACTGACCAGAATACTATGAACTCCATTTGGAAATAATGAGCTAAACAAAACTGCAAATGGGAACTCCAGCACATTCTAGAAGCTTCTAAGAGTGGACTTTTGTCAACAGAGTTAGCACAAGGCAGAAACAGAGGCAGGCCAGAAAGAAGCAGGAAGATGTCTGGGATAATTACACTGAAGCTGCCTCCAAGCTCTGCGGGAGCAGTAGGAAGTGCAGGGTTCTGTGTGGACGAAGAAACAGACTCACAAAGGAAGCTTGAGCGCAGGGAAAATATCTCCAAAGACAAGGAAGGATGTCCAGCGAGAATGGACACAGTGAAAACTTTATGTTTGTTGTGCTCTCTCAAGAAGATCATGATTTAGAAGGAAATAGTAGCCAGTGATAACTTAAAAAAAAAAAACTGTGGATTTTCCAACGCGGCTCTGAAACTAAGCTCCACCTCCTAAGCAGCACACGCTCATGTCCACCCTGAGACGCAGGAGGCCTCCCACAAAATCCCAAACGGAAATCCCAGCACCTGGGTCTTTGGCCCAATAACTGAGCCTCTTCCCGCAGCCTCGGAGCTGCGACATTAGCCGGTTTTGCAGGTGGAAACCCAAGAGCACTTTCCAGATTCTGTGACAGGCACAAACCAACTGCTTCACTTCTCTGAGAAATGGTTTCATACCGAAAAAGAAAAAAAAAATGTGACCAAACCCAACTGGACCACCCCATGAAGCTCAGAGTGACATCTGCCCATTCCAAAACCCACGTAACGTTTTCAAAGAAAGGAATCGTGCCGGCCCAAAGTCATCCACTTAAAACCAGGCATATTCCTAAAGGTAGGACACAGGGGAAGATTCTAAAAATGCTTGTGGCAAGAGTAGCTTCGTTTTAATAAGCATACGGATAAGATGACTATTTCACAGGAGCTGGGAGCAATGCTCATTGATTAGTTTTAAAATATCAGCCTCTTCATTTCACAAAACTGCACTGAGCACTAGATGTGACACACCATTCCGTCTCCTTAATTTATCTCAGACAGTCTCTATTTCTTTGAAAATTATGTTGGAAAGCAAAAACAGTTGTAGGAACGCCTGGCTCCCGTGTGCGTGATCCCGGCGCATTCTCGGTGAGCTCCCCCAAAACCCACACAAGTCAGACTCAAAGACACGACGTGCCTAAAATGAACCCGTAAACAAGCTCCTCACGCTCCGTGAAGCTAAGACGGTTGCTCAACATTGAAGTTTTAAATGGTAAGAAGAGCAAAATCCTCATGAGCAGAAAAGGTGACGCCCCCAACTTCCTCCACCTCCCCAGATGAAGCCAGTAAGGCGAGAAGGAGGCCTGTTCCCTACAAAGAAACGTGTCTTCCTACAGAAGGAACCGCGCAGCCGATTAAGACATTTCCCGAGCATCTGCTAACCTACTTACAGGCATCATTGCTCCCTTGGGCCTGGGGACACCTCCACCTTCCCGAACGGAGAAGCTGAATAGGTAAATGGGTTATATCACGCCAGGAAATCAATGTGTATACTGTGTTCTCAGCCACAGATGAGCATGTCGAAGCCATTCTATTATAGCTCTAGGAGCCGTATTGATCCAGCTGTAACTACTCGGAGGTGGCCGGCAATCCAATGAGGACGCATCCATCTGTCCATCCAGCCGCCTCGCTCCCCAGCAGTGCTTAGAGAGTAAGTGTTCGCAGATTGGATTAATTTAATGTTTGCTTAATCAGAACTGACTACCCTGGAACTTAAATGCTATTAATTACTAAGAGAATCCACAACTAATCCTCTAACACCACGAGGCCAAGGAGGAACGGCAGCTGTGCAAAGAAAGGGGAACCCTTAAGAAGATTTTGTCTGTCTGTCTTTCCAGATGTTCCTTATGTTTCCCTCTCCACTCCCATCACCACTCGCCCACCCGCTTTCCCTCACCGCCTTCTAGAAAAAATACTTGCTGCTTTTGCTCTCACCCCTTGTGGCTCATATGCTGCCCGTACTTGGACGTGCTGGCCGGGTACGTGGAGCCTCCGCCTCTGACATCCCAGCAGCACACAGGACTTCCTTCCCCCGAGTGCTCTGGTCACACAGCACCCTTTCTCCTGTCTAGCTAGTGGTGTAGATGGCTCTTTCCTAGAGCACAGAGAGCTCCTCTGAGGCAGGTGCTACACCTACCTCACTAATCTGCGATGCCCCAGCGCCCAGCACTGTGCCTGGTACATCGACAGGTGCTTGCTGAACTGAATTTGGGGAGGAGACAACGGCCCCTGCCAAGGGCTCTAGGCTTACCAAGCCCCTTGCTGTACTGACCTCTCCAGGGAGTGTCTCACAGGCTTCCGTTCGGCTGACACCTGCATCCAGTCCTCCACCTTCCCTGTCCTTGCAAAGATCGGAAGCTGCTCTTAGAACCAGGATCGGATGCCTATCTTCCTTACGGATTAAATGCCAGCGCAGGAGAAAGAAATATGGGAGGGTGTCTCTACCTCCAAATCTATCCCACTGTTTTGCAAAAGGGTAACTGAGGACCACAAAAGGCCGGGCACTTCAGCCAGAGGGCAAGCGTGAGCTGGAAGGGATGCTAGTAAAGCCTAGAATGCATGTTTTGCCCCAGCAATACCAGAGGCTTTTAGTAGAAAGACTGTGCATCTGCAGTTTGGCCATGAGCACATGGCATGCTTCCTGAACAACTTACCATTAGCAGTGAGTGGTCTCATTATCCGCCACATCTGAGTGTTGTGCAGTGAAAGCCACCGCTCTCCAAAAGGAATTCCTCTGCTGAGCGGCAGGCCCCAAGGTGGCCACTTCTCAAAGCAGAGCCCTCATGCAAGGGTATTGCTTCTCAGCACCAGCTACCACTGGGGGACTTACAGCCACTGTTCCAGACTCCTGAACTCAGATGCCTACAGGGACACAGCAGGCAAAGCAATCAACCGAAGCAAGCGGGGTGCGTGTCAATACGGAGCGGTGAGGACCACAGCAAATTGGGGAGGACCTGCTGCTGTCGCTAGGCTCTCACGGCTGTTCCCCTGCAGACCCAGGCTCCGTAGGAAGAAGTCTTCTCCGTGACATCACCCTACTGTGAAATGTAGGCGACCGATTCAATTTTTAAAACATTCCCATGCCATTCAAATGAGGTCTGCAGTTTGGTTAATACTATTGTGCCAATGTCAATTTCCTGATTTGGAGGATGTGCTGTGGTCACGTAAGATGTCATCGTCGGAGGAAAGCTGGGGGGAGAACACACAGGAACTCCTGGCACTATTTTTGCAACTTCTTGTGAGTCAAATTATTTCCAAACGAAAACTTAAACACCCTCACACACACACACACACACACAATGCAGGACAAACTACACACCTCAACAAGCCGTAGATTTCCTCCTTTAAGTTTGTTGACATCCCTTGGTCACATCCAAATGGGCTAGTGGCACCTGTGCCTCATTGGCCAAGAGGGACAAAGACCTAAAACCCTGACCTCAGACCCTCGACACACAGCCAAACTTACCTGTTGACCCTCTTACGGAACCTGTCCTCTGGAGGTGACGACTGCTGTAGATTTAGCTCACTGAACTCCTGCCTTTTCCAGATTTCTGAAATCAAATCACCACAGCACCATACAACACCTACTACTTCATGTGCATTTTGCACAAATCATTCTTATTTGATGAATAGAACACCAGACTTAACGATTCAGCCATGGTGTGGTAAATTGCACTGGCCAGATTAACTGCATAAAGAACACGTCTCAAAACAATGATTTCACTTCAAGCTAAGGAGGAACAAGTGCCCTTTCTTTCATTTCTAAATTACATTTTCAATCATAAATATTGAAAATTACATTTCTGATCACCGCTGTCACCTCATGAGTAGTGGCACATAAGCCCCACAGACACATGGGTTTTTACAAAAGGAAAGCAAGGGCCACTGGAACACCCAAACCACTTCGAGTTTTAAAGGGCTTGTTCCCCTAGTCCGCAAGATTGTAAAAAGACGGCACCCTTTGGAGCTTGCGGAGGCAGGGAGTGGCAGTCCCGTCTGCACGTTGGTCATTAAACATGTGAAATTACTACTCTGGGTGTATTTTACCACCATTACATATGAGCTGTTCCACGTGTTTACAGGTAGGCATGGCGCAGCTGCTAGCCCAGAGATGCAGACGTGAAACCAGAATATCCCTTGCCTGGTGGACCCCTGAAACATCTGAGCTTTTGGCTATAAGCAAAAGAATTTTTTTTTTGTTTTACATAAGATGTTGGCTAGCAAGCTCCTCTTCCTCTCAGAGAGGAACAAAAGTCAATACTGCAAGTGTGGGGGGGCCTTCAAAGGACAAGAGAAGGGGGTGTGATGATCACTGGTGGAGGGAATAGCAGGAAAGAGTCAGGGCTGGCCCCGGGGTTCTGGCCGGGAGAAGAAAAGGACAGAGGAGCCTCTGACAGACACAAACAGCTAGAAAGCAGGGTCAGTCTGAAAGGCTGAGAGGCTGGGTTAGCTTAGTCGCAGGTATTTTGAAATCAAGATGACAATAAAGAGTTTGTCCACAAGAAAGAAACCAAGCACCCACCTCCACCAGTGAATCATATCCTTCGAGACACGTGCCCCGGGTGCCTCCAGGTATGACCAACACTACTAGGTTTAACGCTCCTCTGCATCCACATACCTGTCGAGCATGTGGATGAGCCACCAACAGATGCTATCAATCTTTCCACCCCACTCATTCACACCAAGGAAACGCTGACCACCCTCCATGTGCTGAACCACGCCAAGCCAAGGCAAAACTAAGCCATGCAAAGTTACACATGGAATATTCCATTATCCCATATCATAAAGAGAAAGCCAGTAGTACAGTCTTACAACTCTGCTCTCAGGAGCCTCCCTCCCCCAAATGTATAGTCCTACTATTTCAAAGGACAGAGGTTTTTTTGAAGCACAAAGTTTTACAGACCCTAACATGGTAGTATTACGTATGTCACCACCCGTGCCCAGCCAACAGCCCCGTGGCATTCACAGTTCTAGCACATGTGCCAAGGATGTTCTGCTACAAGCAAGCACCAGAGTGCTACTGCCCCAGGACAGCTCTCTGCCAGTGGCAGATAGGAGTTGGTGGGTTAATACCTGACCACCGCCTCCCTCCGTTGCAACAACTTGGGCTTGTTTTATGCTCTTCCTGAGCGCTAAGCTACCCAAAGCAGAAACCTGCTCATTAAATACCCCTCGTATCAGCTTCCTCCCCTTCCCTTCCTCGCCAGATGGGTTGAGGACCTAAGACCACCTGTATTACTCAGAGTTCTCCAGAGAAACAGAACCAACAGGATGTGTAGACACAGCCATGTAACAATGTTTTAGTAGATGATGGACTGCAAATACCACCACAGGGGTCCCATAAGATGATAATGGAGCTGAAAAATTCCATTGTCCAGTGATGTCACAGCCATTGTAGGTGTTGTAATGTCACAACAGAGTGCATTATCTTTTCCGTATTTAGATACCTTTAGATACACAAATACTTCTCATTATGTTACAATGTCCTGCAGTATTCAGCACAGTAACATGCTGGTTTATAGCCTGGGAGCAGCCGGCCACACCATACAGCCTCGGTGTGTGGTAGGCCATATCGTCTAAGCTTGTGTAAGTGCACTCTGAGGTTCACACAAAGAAGACATCACCTAACAACACATTTCTCGGAAAGTATCCCCGCCGTTAAGCAATGCATGACTGTATATAGACAGATTTATTTTTAGGAACTGGTTCACGTGATCATGGAGGCTGGCAAGTCCAAAATCTGCAGGTGAGGCCAGCATGCTGGAGACTCAGGGAAGAGCCAACGCTGGGGTCCAAGTCTGAAGGCTGTTTGCTGGAAGGACTCCCTCCTGCTCGGAGAATTCAGGCTTTTGCTCTGTTCAAGCTTTCAAATGATTGGATGAGCCCCACCCACATCATGGAGGGCGATTTGCTTAAATCAGTCCACTGATTTAAATGTCAGTCTCATCCAAAACACCCTTGAAGAAACATCCAGAACAATTTTGACCACATATCTGGGCACCATGGCCCAGCAGAGTTGACACGTGCAATTAACCATCACACTGCCCTTCCCCACCCCTGACGAGCCTGTCCTGAGATCACCACTCAGAGAAACAACCTGCTCTCCAATTCTTGCAAAGGGTCTGCTTCTGAGGAAACCTAACTTAAAGACATTGTATTTTTAGTGTACTTTGATTTGGAAAATAAATGAGAGCATGTAAATTTTCAGTGCTCTTTCGAAAGCCTAGTGACCCATGAAAGTGCTTAGCCCACAGTTTGGGAACCGCTGCATCCCAGGGGCTGGAGTTTAGTGCCTACAAAGAACCCCCCACCCCGCCCCGCCCTGCAGTCTCTGAGGCAACGTAAACACAGATGTTTCCAAAGTCATCGACCACGTTTACAAAGACCGCAGCATCCCTAAGTGATGACGCAGCCGTCAAGGCTGTGCTGTCACAGAAGGCCTCCCCTCTCCTGTGCGTGTCCACCTCCCCTAAAGGCAGCAATGTCGAGAGTGGGTAAAGATGCTTGTCGGAGACCCACCACGGCACGAATGCAGCAACAATTCCATTTAAAAACAACGCCTCTATCCACGGGCTTAGAATATGTTCACAAAAGAAAATACATTTTTTGACATCCCTAAAAAACATGATCACATCCTATGTGGCAAAACGAGACCAAGTGACTCATTGAAGTCCTAAAGGCTGCAAATTGCAGTATTGTTGTCTTTGGACGGAAACTGCCAGAGGACTTGTGTTTGGTCGTCTCCAGAGCCCTAGGCAGTCATTTGCTGCATCACGAGACCCAAGTCATCTGACGCTGAAGATCGCCTCCTCCTCTTTGCATCTCATTAGCAGAGATCAGGTTAATAAAAAGTTGAAAAGTTGACTGCCTTCCCCCTGAGATTTATTTAGACCTCCTCTGTGGGGATGAGCTGGGAATGGCAGCCGACACTCTCATTTCTCCAGAGCTCACTCTGTCATCTCCCTCTGTGGTCCCTGAAGTCTGCCAATTAAAGACCTCCTCGATGACATTCCGCTGCTGAAGTTATGCACACATAAATCACTGTAATAAGAGAAGATTGTTATGTTAACCTTCGTCATGCAACCCTTTTCCTTTTGTGAGAAATATGAAAAACATTCATTTGTCTGGTACAAAGGAAGCTCTTTCCCAGCAGATGCCTGGAAGGCCCGCCTGCATGCTGCCCCTTCGCTGTGGCTCCGTAGGCGGTGCCTCCTGCAGCAGCAGGCATTACTCACCCCAAACGCAGAGCGGCGAGGCCACAAACCAGGCGGCATTACGTCAGAGACAGGATGCTCTGAAATAAATGGGGAGCCGGTTCTATCCAGAGGAACATTTTTCCACGTTTAACCAAGCAAAGCTAGAGACATTACTGAGCACATAGCCTCAAAGGTCAGTTCTTAAGGAGACCAGTTCTGGGGAGGGGAGACACGTACTTTCTACAGCAATGAGAGAACCCCCAGGGTGGCTGGAGTTTCACTGTCAGAGTGAGGGGCTGGGGTGCAGCCACTGTGAATTCCGCTTTGACGTGAAAGATTGCATCCTCCGGGCGAGCCCCTGGGAGCAGACGCACGCAGCAGCCGGGGACCTGCGGCTCAGGGCGGTCACCTTGCAGGTCCTCACCTGCACTGCGAACTTCACGGGCTGGGCTCAAATTCTCCAGGGATTCCACTTTAACTTTAAAAAAAAGCCCTCAAAAAGAGAATTCTTTATCAACAACAGAATAAATATTAATGATGCATGAATTACTTATATCTACATGTTAACTTTAGAAGATGATATTAATGGAGAGATTTGAAAAGGAAAAATCTGGGAATGAACTGAGCTGTCTCCCTCTATACTCAGCCCCCGCATTGAGCCAACCCAAGGCTGGGGTGCCCCCGGTTGATGGCGAGGGGCGACCTGCCACACAGACGCGGCTCGTCACCCAGAGGTATTGACGGCGCTGGACATCCGAGTCGGGGGCACCAGCCTTGGTCAAAAGACCCCTGCGCCCATCCCTAAAGACCCGACTCTCAGCGCTGCTACCTGAGCACGTCCACCTCGTGGGGCAAGTCCACAGCTAAAAGAGAAAAGAAGAATCCTGATATTTCCTTTCTGATCATGTTTATCTAAAGGAATTAAATATTTCAAGAAATGAAATAAAATTGTGTGTGTGTTGGAGGGGTTGGAGGGAAAGGGACGGAACCCAATTTCTCTTATCACTTATTTCACAATCAGAATGAAATCTCATTCACCCCAGAGCAATACACTTGCTCTCAGAATATTGATACCTCCCATAAAGAGTGTCTGAATATAACCAACCTGATTCCATTGAACTCTCTGCACCTGGCCATGTTTTGTTTTTTTTTTAACCTCATTCTCTTATTTACTGTTTTTTTTTCCCTCCCCCTCTAATATTTAAAGGAGTGCGATGCCTTTCTCTTTAACCAAGAGTGGCCAACCCTCCCAGTTGGCCTGGGACCGAGAGGTTTCCCTACATGGAACGTTGGGTGTGAAACCCAGTAAAATCCCAGGCAAATGGGAACGCTATCACCTCCTTTAAGCAAATGTGTAAATCTTCGAGCCCACCAAAACACGACAGATTAAACACGGTTTTGCGGTGGCAGATAAAACGGTGCGTTCTCCGTGCTGTGGGAAGCGGGCCCTACTGGGCTTCCGAGCAAAGGTGAGGCCAAGTCAATCACCGCTGAGAACAATTTCCACCTCATGCTGGGGGGGAGACAGAGGCTCTCAGATGCCGTTGTGCAGTTCCAAAGCGTGAAACCATAAGCTTGAGCGAGGAGAATGGAAAACCAAAGACAGAGTAAACAGACCCTTCCCCACAGAGGTCTTGCAAATTGTTCCAATCCAGCAATTTACGCAATTTTCGCCATTTTCGCCAGTTACCCCCAGGCCCCATCAAAAGCAGTATCTCCCGTGAGCATCCACAACGGACGCCACCCCGCTGCCCAGCACGTGTTGCCAGAGCAGCGTCTCACTGTGGTTCTTGTATTTTGAATTGAGATACGTAGGAACCATTAAAAGCATAGAACCAATATATCTCGACATGCTCTTTATAGGCAAAAAAAATAAAAATCCAGGTTCAGGTTTTTGTCACCTTGACAGCATTAGGAATCATCAGATTTTCAGTCTCTTAAAAACCCACAGATCCAGCGCACTTCACACGCGGAAACTGGCCGGAAAGTGTGTCCCCGTCCCCCACCGTCCTCCTCGGCTTTCAAAGGCAGCCGGGGAAGATTCTGTGTGGGCTGGACTGGGATGTTCTTGATTAAACCGTGTGGGTTTTTTTTCTTTACGCATTAATATTAACTAAATATCTAAGTTTTTTCACTAATCCTGGGTCCAAATTAGACTTTTCCCATCTAAAAGGGCTGGGTCAGAAGATGGAGAATGTTATAATGACGAGGGGGTCAGGCAGGAGAAGCCGCTAATGCCGCAAGTGCTTCCTACGCACCAGGGTTCTGCCAGGTGCTTCCCACGTCACATCGTGCCCCAGGAAACGGCCATTTCGTGTGTCCAATGTTTACGTTGCTCAGCGTAGCACGTTGTCTCCCAGAGTTCTCACCACAAGGGTACCAACACTGCCACCTCTCCTTCTCCACGTGGGTGGGAAAAGTCCAAATGGGTAGACTAAGGCTCCAGAGTACCACGGTTCGAGCACGTAGCAGAGCCCAGCCTGTCCCAGGTCCGACTCCAGAGGTTGTGCTCTCAGCCCGTAGCCTTGAGTGCCATCTATGACCCAAGTCCCCAGTCCTTTGTCTCCTTCCTTCCTGTCCCCCAGAGCTGCACGTTGCTGATGACAGAGGATGAACAAACAGGATTGGCAAGATGGCGCCAAATGAACAGTCACACGCAGGTGACCACAGGGATAAGGGGACTGCAGAGGCTGACTGTCCGGGGCAGTTGTGCCCCACCCTGCTGCTGCAATGGGAAGCACCCACTTACTGAACGTGAATGCTCTGGACGTCCTCAGCAGAGGTCCAGGGACCCTCATCCCATGAAGGTGCTCGCACAGAGGCCGAGGAAGATGACGGGGAGGGACACCGAGTGACCCCAGGCCTCCAGCTGACCACCCGAGCATCCACACCGACGAGCTTCTCGCCAAGAAAGGCCCGTTGCCCCGCTGGATCTCACCCCAATCAGGCAGGTGGGCCAACAGATGTGTCGTCAAATCCTCGCACTTAAGTTTATTTAACAGTCTGGACCTTGCCTGTTCGATCTTGAAAACATCTCAACTATGTATATGCTGTGTTCTGAAGAGCTTACCTGGACGCTATTTATTAGTCACTTTGATCTAACTCATCACACGCAAAAATCTCAAACAAGTACCAAGTGTCCTTTCTAGGGGGCATGTTAAGGCAGCAAAAGTACACCCAGGCCCATGTTTCCCCCAGCCGGGGCCGTGGGTGCCATGGGTTCAAAAATGCAATTAAAAGAAGACCGTCGATTTCATCATTGTCAAAACGCCATGTCACCCCCTAGAGGAGAGGCACACTTTAGTTAATTTCCCCATCCGTGCCAAAGTTTCGGAGAGACCCTTCACTTTATAAATCAACTCACAGCTTAGAACATCCTGGCAGCCCCTTCAAGGAACCGATTGGAATGACAGGGAGAGAGAGGATAACCATCATAGCTTGACTGGATACAGGTGTTTGCGTTTACAGACGACCACAAACGCCTGGATCTTTGACAGGCGTTGATGCTATCAGTGAATCGCAGCTATTATTGGCTCCGGTCGCCAAGGGCTGGGGGGCCTTTCCCTTAGCAACATCTCTGAGGCTGATAACATTTGGCTGAACTTTTCAGATCTTAACCTCCCTTCTGACTTTCTGCAGTCAAAGCCGCCTAAACTGATCAGAAGAAGAGACACGCAGTGGGAAGACAAGTAAAATATTATTGACTGGACTGTTTCATGTCTATTAGGGAGAAAGAGCAAAGAGGGGAGGGAGAACCGTGCAGCTTGACAGGCTTCAAGATAATCAGGGGAGGAATCGGGGCTGCACAGCAACCCTCGGTGAGGTTGGAAAGCACGGCTTACAAGAGGTCATTGTTCTGTGTGGGGAGCAAACAGGGCACCAGGCAAACAAGGGCGCGCCTGCATTCCTCTGTGGGACTCCCGGGCCTCGTGCAGCAAAGCGTGGGGTGGGAAACAAACACAGGGTGTCTCGTGGCTTGAGGAAGAGGTGGGTCTTCCTCATCCTCATCCCGAAGGCTCTGGTGTCTGGATGCAGCAGCACGCGCCTGGCCCTCCACGCACCCGCCGCGCCTTTGTGCAGGGCAGGGGTGGGACCTGTGGGGACAGGCCGTGCTGTGCTTGAAGAATTTGGCGCTGGCAACCGGCATTTTCAATTTGCATTTCACTGCCCTGCTCCTTGCTCTGCCTTTCCACAACTGACTTTGCTTCCTCGAGTTTACCAGCGTGCCTGCACAGGCACGGGCCAGCGCATCGGGAGGTCAGTAGCTGCGGAGGTTGCTGCCGAGACCTGGGACTCCACAGATGGGTTGTTTGATAGAAGACATGCTCCCCACTGCCCCCAAGCCCACCCGGGAGAGGACAACAAACCCCACTTGATAACCAAGTTGCAAGGTCAAGTTCGCCACCTGAAACACAGATCAAGGACACGAACACCACAGGGAACCCTGTGTGTGAGAATAGTTTGCTTATGGTGGTCCATGAAGCACCATCCTTCAGGTAGCAGATAACCTGATGCCCACAGAAGCATGTGACTTCGCCAGCTCAAGCTTCCCTGGCCCTTGGGAAGAGCAGATGGGGTGGCATTTCAGCAAAACCAGGAAAGAGAGGTCTGGAATCAGAAGATGGCAGTACTGGAAGGAACTAAGAAGTCACCTCAAATTCTTTATTGCACATATGGGGAAACTGAGGCATGGGGTAAAGGAGAAAGAAACACTGGGGTCTACGCAGGCATAGTAAATCCTCCTGTGGCCTGTCCCTGCCTCACGGCACACTCAGGCACGTGCCCATCCAAGCTCCAGACATCCCCACCCAGCAGGGCCACGCACCCTCTCTCTGACACCTGGCTGGGCTCGACCAGAGACCGTCGGCTGGGCCTAGGTCAGAGACCCAGGGCCAAGCAAGCTCCCTCCCATCTCTGTAACACACCCAGTGGGAGGGACCTGCCCCTAAATCTCTCCTTTTTCTGTCCCTTTCTGCCTTGCAGAGAGGTGAAGCGTCTTGCTTGAGGACAGCTGGGATGTGGATCTCAGTGTTCTTCCACTCCCAGTCTCCAGGCACCTGGTTCTCCCCCTGGGGACCTCCGGGAAAGCAATCCCGGCCCTGCCCCGTGCGTCACTCCCAGCCCGGCTGTTCCTCTTCCCCACCCAGCCCAGAATCTACACAGGGTCCTCCGAACTCACTGCTCTTGGCTGGACACTGTCCTTCTGCCTCCTCCATCTCTCTGTGTCCTTCAGCTACACAGTTCACCCCGTTCCACCCCTGTCCTCCTCTCCAGAGCCCATGTGACTGGGCGTTACTGGCAAAAAACACATGATGTCCCCCGTCAGGTTCCTACATCCGTTTTCAGCTCCCTCTTTCGTTCCTCCCGGTGGGTCTTGGGAGCCCGTCCTCCCACCTACAAGCCTGGCAGCACTCTCAGCGACGCCTCCCCGCCAGTGTCCCCGACAGTCCTGCTCGAGCCCAGGCCTCCCACTCTGCTCTTCATGCTCCCCTTGGTCCTGTCTCCTCTGCCTCATTCTCCCCACCGGCTACGGCTCTGCCACCCTGCACCAGCAAACCAACCGCCCTCGACACGGCCACCTTGCCCCTCACTTGCTCAAGTCATCAGCGACCCTCCCACAGACGATCTGGCGGACGTGTCTCTGTCCTGACAAGCTGGACCCATCTGCTGCCTTCGTCATCAGCGACCACTCCTGCCGTCCTGAGGCTGTCCCCCCCTCCGTGGCCTCTGGTTCTCCTCCCTCCTCCCTGACCACTCGAGCCCAGTTCTGTCCGTGGCCTCCTCGTTCTCAACACGTCTCCTCATGGTGGTATTCCCCAGGCTTCCACGGACAACCCACACGTTTCCCTCCGCGCACTCTCCCCTCCCAGCTTTGACTGCCACGCCAGGTGCAAGCCCAAACCCTTCACGCAGACCTCAGGCTCAGGGCCAGACTGGCTGGGCATCTCCAGTTGCTTTCAGCAAATGAATATGCTCAGGACAAGGGCCCCATGTCTGTGACTTTTTCCATGGTGATTTGATAATGGGGCTTCGGATCACAGTCTGGCTTCCCAGGGAGATTGATCGTGGGGATGAAGTGTGCTGATAATGCTAGTGGGTGCATTTCCAGGTCAAGGTTGTTCTGTTTCTCATGGCAAATTAATGGGTAGTTCCTGTAGGTGGTGAGAGTTGGTCTCAGCTCTGATAACCCAGGTTCTGACCTTGGGCTTTTAAGGGAGGAACAGAGTCAGCCGCCCTCCTCTCCCATGACACCTATGGTCATGTCCATCTGACCTTGCTCAAAGCTGATCTCTATTTGGCCCATTCTGATCCTGAGCTCTTGATGTAGAGAGGTGCTGAGTGCCGCTCTGTAGACAGAGCCAGCCTCCAGCTCTTCTGGGCTCAGTGTGTCCAGGGCACTTACAAGCAGAGGTGAACCGTAAGGCGGTTCCTTAAACAGGCTTGACGTTAGCCAGCTCTCAGAATCCCTGCCCACAGTCACGAGGTCGTGAACACAGAGATGACACCCAGCCTTGCTCCTCACTGCAGTGCCTCTTGGGTACTCCACCTGTCCCGGGCAATGCACAGGGCGCACTGGGAGGAAGTCTCACCAGGAAGCCTGTATGCAGATCCCCCCTCTGTCACTCATTCACTGTGTGACTTTGGGAAAGTGACTAAGCTTTTCCGAACCTCAGGATCCTCATCTACAGAGCTTTTATCATGACCTCACCCTGCCTCTCTAATGAGATGACCCACAGCTGTCACGAGCACCCAAGGGACAGAGGATGTAGCCAGCAGGGGTGGTGTCTTCACAGTCCTTACATCACTGTCCTGGTGTGGGTCCCTCTGCTGGCCACCCATCCCAGGCCAGCTCCTTCTCACCTTATGGGCTTCAGCTCAGGGCCACCTCCTCAGAGGGGGCTCCCTGCCACTCTAGCATAGCCACCAACTTGAGTCGCTTTCTAAATGATGGCTCTGTTTTATTTTCTGAAGAAAGTATGAACAGTAGTTATCACTAACTGGAACATTTTAAATTTATTTATTGCATTTCTTGCTTATGATCTGATGATCTGTAAGCTATTGGTCTATCTTAGTCACTAAAGTGGAACATGCCTGGCTCATAGCAGGTCCTCAATAAACAGTCACTGGATAGCCAGTGAAGGAACAATTGAGCTGACATCCTCTGCCCAAGGCTGGGACGCCAAAGCTTTACAGAGCCTGATGTCCAGGTTTCAGTGGGTTCTGCCTCCTGTCACTTCCTTCCCCAGCCACTTCCTCAATGATGTAAAAAGTTGAGTTTCCTCTTCTGGACGTATTTTCACTGAATTTGGGGAACCCAAGACAATTCAAGCCTGCAGTGGGCTCTGAGCCCCTTCAGAAGAGCCAATCCTGCATACAGTCCCCCAGGTACCCCTGTGAGTTAGTCCCATATAAAAAATGACAAATCCTCCATTATAGATACCACCAGACCTTACCCCTGAAAGGAGTTTCTATAGATACCTCCTGGGGCAGTGTGCTCACTACCAAACAAAACCGGGACCTCTGTCCTTCCAAAGCCACGCCCACAGAGCAGAGCCAGACACCTGTCCCTTCACAGCCCTTCTTTCCCTTTGGTCTCATTTGATTCTCCCCAAACTGGCAAGGAAACAGGCACCCAGCATGTTATTTAACATGTGCAATGAATCCTCCTATTAGCATCCGTAGCTCCCGTCCCTAACTGGCGCTGCAGAGGTTACACCCAAACCTCCGGCTGCACGGAGCCCTTGGGCGTCACCCTCTGTGGCCATCTTTTCTCCGCACCGGGCTGCAGCCCTTCTGAGAACAGAGTTCGCAGCTTGCTCACAGCAAGTGCACAAACAGGCCACCCTGTTTGGCTGAAATGAACATCCACTCTGCAGTTTGGCCGTCTTGGGAAAGAGAAGAAAGAAGAGAAAAAGAGACAGTGATACAGACAAAATGGAATGGAAAAGACCCCATCCAGGGAGAAAGAGGACGTGGGAAAAGGAAAAATGAAAAGCTAGTTTAAGGGAGGAGGGAAAGAGTCATATATAGAAGCAAAGAAAGATTAAGGGGCAAATTCATTAAGATCTTTCGAAAATACAGCTCTGAACTCAGGTGTGGTTCACGGAGAGAGCAGTGACGACTTGCAATTGGCAGGACAGAGGAAGCCAGCTTGGTCCTCCCCACCTGTCCTCGCTGCTTCTTAGTCCAGTGCACAACCCCCACACCCTGGTCTCCTGAGAAGTCAGTGACTCAGTGTCACACTGAGGAGCCTCATCTCCGATGGGTGGGCACAGGGGCTGTGTGACTTCCCCGTTTCACATTGCTCAGAAATGCAAGGAGGCCATGCTTAGGGGACAGTAGGTGGAGGCTCCAAGGGTCCACTGCCATTTCCATGAACCACACCAGAGTTGAAGGCCAGACCTTTGCTCCAACAGCACAGAGAACTCTAGAAGGTCCCTTTTGCCACCAAGAGCCTGCCCTTTTTTGCATGTTTTGAAAGGAGTTTTCATAAACCCAGCCTCCTCCATCAGCAAGTTCGAATTTATAAACAGTTCCTCTTATTCAGAAAAGCAGCGACGAGCAGTTTTATATAAAAGTTACATCTCCATTTAAGAAAGAATATATAATTCCACATTCCACTGTCCCTCGAACTTTATTCCCGTTTATGTAGATCTTAATACAGTTATATAGTCGCGGGGCTAACGTCCCCTCTGGATGGTAATGAGGTCCTTCCGAACCCTTTAGCTGCTATAAAGTATGCAGAAGTTAAATGCACAGATGGAAAAAAATTTGTCTCAATTTTATACTTCTGCAAAATGGTAATTTTGTACTTAAAATGTACAAGATGGATGTTCAGAAATATAGGCTGATAGCCTAAATTATATTTGGTCATAATTTATGTAGTACAGTCCCAAAGAGATACAAAAAGGCAGAGCATAATTTATCTGCTGGAATCAGCGATAGCTTTGCTAAAACTCCCATTTATTCCATCCCCCATAGTCTTAAGCAGGCTTCGTCCTCAGGGCTCACTCTATTTAAGTTCCCCATACTGCTGTTTGATCACATATTGTAGTCTATAATTTGCCTATCATCTGAAGCAAATCTAGGTCCCAGAAGTTATGATCTCTACATAGCAACCACTTTATTTGGTAAATGCAAAATATTTATAGCAATATAAAAACCAGATGAAAATAAAATTCCTATAATCATCAGAACATACACACTTTATCATTGGGGCTCATAAGACCATTAGGGTAGGGCTTGCGTGTTGCCTAATGCAATTACCTCTGGCCACGCACTTGGATTTGCTGATGCTTGAGAACCAGAGAAGCTTGTTCTCTTGCCAGCAGTGGGAAACATCTGGGCACAGGCTCCAGATAGAGAGTCACCCCAGAGGAAATTAAATGAAAGGTAATGGTCAGATGAGTCGTCACTGTGCCTCGGATGTGAAAAGGAATTTCCAAGTAGAAACAAACTGCTTGGCAAGGGCACTGCCCTGGACAGGTTCACCATTACCTTCCAGAGAAGTTGACCAAACCAAGGAATGTTGACCATAATCCCATCTTGGAGCCAAGATCTGTAAATTCCTACATTAATCAGATGACTTGGCTTCTTCTGGGAGCCTCCCTTCAATCTGGTCTTCTCATATCTCTACCTTCTCTTTTGTGTGTATGCTTCCAAAATGTTCCTAGATGTTCAGGCTGGAACCTACAGTATAACTGAGACACAGTCCATCAGCAGCTCCTCTGCAAAGCAACTAGCTCTTCAACAAAGTGTGGAGAGAGGAGGAGGAGGCAGGAAATGTGCAGGCACCAAGCAGAAACGGGCACTGGAAGACCAGAGGGGGTGACATTACTACGGTTAATTACAAGCACTTGCTGAGTGCCTGCTCACTGTAAGCCCTGAGCATATATTCTCTCTAGTCCTCGTAACAACCATGCACGGTAGAGCTCATACATTATCAGTATTCGACTGAGAAACTGAGGCCCAGGGAGGCCACCCAGTCAAGCAAGTGGTAGAGGAGAGACTGACATCAGGACTGAGACCATTCAAGCCAGCGGCCCGCCCTGGTGTACTTGTCCATGAGCAACACAGAACACCGAGTTTTCCAAGGCCCCTGTGCAGGGATATTGCTTCTCCACCAGCAGACCTCTCTCCGCCCAGCTCAACCCCCTTCTGTCTGGCACTCAAGGTTGCCTTCTGCAGCGTGAGATGAAATAAAGCTCTAGATGCATCTCTCCGATAAAAACTTCCACCGAAGCCTCATATATTTTAGAGACACCAAAGATCTCATGGGTCTTTGAAGATGAGAGTTAGTATTAATCGTTGTTCAGATTACTTCCTCATTTTTAACATCATCTAAACCCTCTCAACAAAGAGTCACCATTTCTGTGTCCCAGGCAGCCAGACCCTAAGCAATGTCCTAGATTTCTCTGGCAAGGTTCTCCCTTCTTCCTTGAAACCCATCTCCAGCTTCAGCTCCCCAAGTCTAAGGAATCTCCCCATTTCAAAAATATTTTCCCCCAAACATGCTTATGTAGAAATCACCTGAGCACATATTTGAACGGATTTTGTTCGAATCCAAATATTATTCTACAAGGTCTATTTTAAACACTGTTGTTTCATACATCACACTGGAGGGAGGAAGAAAGAAAGAGACAGAGAAAAAATGAGAGAGAGGACAGAACCCAAAATAAATGTGTAAAAAAATTAAAGAGGATATGAGAGCAGAGGAAATACCTTGGCCTAATTTGTCTCCTGATTCTATAATTATTTCAAGACCAAATATAGGCTCATAAAGTATCAGTGTGGGAGGGAACCCTAATGCCCAAGAACTGCTCATTTTACAATTGGGGGAACGGAGGCTTGGAACAGAGAAGTAACACACCAGTAAAGAGAGTAGCTGGGCCTTTATTCCCGGTCTTCCATGGTAGCATGTGAACAATGTGTGTGTTCTCATAAGGCAGTAACTATTGCACCCAGTTGGGATTTCAAGAATGTCTGACATATAGAACCATCCATGACTAGTAACTAGTCCTCTTCCAGCCTGGCAGAGACAGACACTAAGGCCAGGCTGTGGGGAGGGAGATGGATTTCATCTGCCTGTGCTCTGCCAGGCAGCCCTCCTCCCCACGCAGGTGCAGACGGAGCGAGGTGGCATGCTGGCTTTTACCGAGAGCCTGCACGCTGGGCCCTTGCTTTGAGTTCTCCTCACCTTCAGGCAATCCTATGGCTGTGGCTCCCTGTCCAAGTGGGCTCGGCAAAGGCCAGTGATTTTCCCAAGGACACACACAGCAGAGCACAGTAACATCTAATGCTGTCATAAAGGTTACTTCAGAGTGAGAGACTACTACTGAGACCTTGCAGAGTAGGAGACGATGTTCATGTTGAATCTTGCAGGATGGTATTTGCACACAGAGGGCAATTTGTGGGCAGAGCTCCTAAGACCTCAGTAAATATTTGCTCAGTAATCACAGCCCAAGGAGGGGAGAGATGTGCAAAGGCCCAGAGGAGAGAGGCTCTAAAACCCCACAGGAAGCTCTTCTCCAAGTGCTGAGCAAAGGGAAAGATTGTTCATCACCTTCTCAGGAAGCGTTCAAGCTGGCCCTGCCCGCAGCCACCCTGCAGCCCGGAGCTCCGGATGTGCAATATTATAGAGTGCTGGATGTGAAAGGCACCACATAAAATCAAATTCTCTTCTATTTTAAGTTGAGTGGTGCACCAGTTCAGCTTTAAAACCTAATTTCTTAAAAGTTTCAGAGGGAAAAAAAATGTTCCTTTGCAATTGGAATCGAGTCCACATAAATTAACAGGCCAGCTCTACGTATCCATCTTTCAGAACTTTCCTTGATTGTTCATTTTAATCAAGCGGCCCACATTCTTTGACTTTTCATCCTTCACTGCCCAGAATGATGCACTGCCGCTACCGATGACACACAAATGTTAATTTTGTTCAAGTTCAAACATCATCCACAAAGGGCCTATTTTAAAGACTGCTTTGCAAACACCAGCTGAAAATGAGGATGAGCTGAATCAAACACCACCAAGAAATTCAGGGGAGGGAAATCTGTGGTCTTCTGGAAACTCAAAAGTCTTTGTTTCTAGATCTTCAATCTCTCCGAGGCCAAGAGTAGAATTATTGATTTCTGGAGCTGGAAGAGAACCCAGACATCACTGCAGCCCTGCCAAAGGCCACTCAGCCTGGTGAGGGGCAGGGTAACTCAAGTCTCCCTAGGTAAAAGAAGACTTCATAAAATGTGAAACCACACATTTCAAGTCTCTCTGTCATTTAGCAGGTTTCAGGAATAGCAGAGCAGATCTCACACACACACACACACACACACACACACACACACACACACTCTTAACTAGCCAACTTACTACAGGACCCTGGCCCACCCCTTCACCAACTACCCCCTGCTTCTACCCCAGCTCCTCTAGCAAAGGACGTCACCCTTTCCCAATGAGGGCATGAGAGTGACAGTTGTTCAGAGGGGTTTCAACAGGACTTGCACGCTTGAATAAGGAGAAAGCAGCCAAGTTCATATCTCTTTATAGCTGAAATTAACTGAAACTTGTCCTCTATTTGTTTGTTTTCCTCCTCACTAAATGAATTTCCATCAGAAAAGGATGTCACCTGTATTAATCACTACTGCATCCTCAGAGCCTACTGTCACAGGGCCTTGGTGCCTGGTAAGCACACAGATACTTTCCAGTGAATGAAGGAATGAAATAATTCTGGTCTGGTTTTCACCAGGATTCTCCAAAGCAGGACTGCAGTGTGTGAAGTCTCCGAGCTCAGAGGTTAGAGGTCTGAGGGTCCCCAAGACTTTGAGAATCATCTTGCGGCAACATGGCCCAGGAGAGTAAATCCAGCCGAACACTGCCGTCCCAGAGATCTCAGTGGACTCCCTTCTAGAATGCCAGCTTCATGTAAACAAGCCATCAGCGGTGACAATTACCAGTTTCTATGGCCCATCAGTATAAACTGTTCACAGTGGCAGCCCATCTTCTGAAAGAACAGACGAGACACTTCCACGGCGATGTCAAGAAAAAAATGACTGCAGCTATTCCCTGAGCGATAACAGCTGATCTTGAAATGCAGGACATGTTTCATTTGGCTTATAATAATTGTGTTCTGTCTTTTAACCCTCAAAGTGTTAAGTATCGTCATATCCTCTAGGGATAAAAAGATCTGGGGTTAACAACTTTCTCTTTTAAAAATTCATAAAGGTGCAAACAAACAGCGTTACATCCAGTGGCTACACCCTGGAAGAAGCCAAGGGAGAAAGAAGGAAAAAAGACAACAACAACAACATTACCCCCCACAGGATACTTGGCAATTAACTCCAGCTATGTCAGCAATTTTTTGAAAAATTTCCTAAACATGGAGAAGGCTCATCCTCACCATATGAAAAACAAAGCTACTGCAGTGACTCTCCCATGCATTACAATGTGTGTGTCTTACTTCTTAACCAAGCCGCTAATCACGCAAATTATTGCAACTAATTACATCTGAAGGTCTAATTAATTCTTTCAGTACCACATCATTTAGTACGCATTCACAACACAGCACCTGTTTTGAAAATCCTTGCAGTTAATTTGTTTATAAACAAACACTATTTGCATAAAATGTTTAATGAATGGTTTAACAGTTAGTACAATACTCCGGTTTTGTCTTAGTAGATTTGAGGTCATCAAAGGGCACGATAAATTAATTTTAAACTATACAAATTAATTTAAATGGAATGTGTGAATTTCTCATTAATAAAGAAAACATTGCCAACATGTTAATTAATATCTCTGTAACAGGCTAATTACTCCCTGCACAACAAGTACATCTTACAAACAAACCTTAAAGATTTGGGGAGCAAAGGGGCGGGGACTATTTTAAAACTGCAAAAAAAAAAAGTGCAATTCAGAAAAAAAACACACAAAGCCCAGTTATACTGGAGGATTCCACCATTTAGGACAAGCAAACCAGGAAAAGAAGCCATCCTCTTATTTTACGGATACAATATATTTTAGTCATCAAGAATGGGATAGTTGAAAAACATTTCTATCATAGGTACAGTTCCTCTGCAAAGATGGTTAGAGGATGCCTGCCTTCTGGCAGAAACACACAATTAATGGAAATATTAGTTTGAAAGTAACAATCTCTGCTTTGAATTTAGGGCGTATTAGCTGTAGTTGAGCCCCAACGGTAAATATGGGTTTCATTAAACAAATCTGCATCTTAACAGCAGAGTCTGAGGCTCAGCCATCATAACTCTCCCTGTGGCAAACCACGGAAAGACACTTCACGTAGAAACTAAAGAGGGACAACACTATCGCTCAGCGTCGAGCACAGCCCTTGCAAAACCATCTCTGAAATATGTTCACAGCCCTTAAGTTTGTTTCTGATTTGCAAGCATTTTCACATTTGATAAGCACCTGTTGTAAATTTACATCCACTCAGGAAGTATTCTTATGATGGGGAGCTGAGAATTGTAAAGTATATTTATATTCTTACCCTCCTGTGGTGTTGCCCCTTAATGCACAGGCTGATAAAATGACTAGCTACACGGGACCCAGAGGGATGCTCCACCTGGCTCCCTCCCGCAGCATCCGCCCCTGAGGGGCCACTAGTTCCTTCCTCGTGGAAAGGGTTTTGCAGGCAGTGATCAACAAGCACTCAGCACTCGGTGTCTGTTTTAAGTAGTTTAATTGGAAGAGGAAGAAAGAAAGAGAGAGAGAATTCAGGGTGTGGGGGTAGAACAACAGAGAGACAAAGAGAAACACAAATACAGACTTCACAACACTTCCCTGGGACCTGCCAAGACATTTCCAAGAAAACAATGGAAAAATAGTGGGAGTCCCAATTGGATAGCACCAGGGAAACACAGGAATCTGCCCAGCCTCTGACTGGACCCAGATTTCCAGTGTGGTGCTGCTGCCCACAGAGAACACTCTGACCATCCTCCCCCTTGGTACTGATACTTCTTTGAAGGTGTGTCGAAAAGGAAACTGCCCCAAGCAGCCCACTGCCAAGCTGTCCTAGTGAGCCCAGTGGGGTGTGAAGACCTCCTTGTTTGGCTCTTTTGCCAGATAAATACCAGCCAGGATCCCTGTCCCCGGAGGACCTTCGACACACCTGGTCTGGCTGCCCCTTGGGGCCACCAAAGAGGCTGAGCATTTCCTATAAACCTCGAGCTCCGTGGATGACGCAGTGGAATGATAGATTTCAGGAAAGCCAGGCACTTCCCACTCTTTTAAAATTCTTTTTATTCTTTCCAAGTTTCCCACCAACAGCCCTGCAGTAAAAATTCAGTGCTTGAGAGACAAACATTTCATGAGTACAGACTGTGATTGAGGAGAAACAAGCCATTCCATCTCTATCAGGACACAGATGTAAGCTGCTTTGCCCCCAAAATGCAAAACAAACAAACAAGAAAAAGAGTAATAACTGTTGGCACAACACTCAGGACTACAAGCCATTCCCATGTTGACTTCTTTTTGAGAAACATACTTAGGAAACCACGTGAGAGATGACTCTAGGTTTCAGCCCCAGAGCCAGCTAGGAGAACGGAGGAGGAACAGGGTGCAGAATGTAGACTCTCCGGCAGGCACAAGGGGGCTGGCAGGGGCAGGGGGAGGGCTGGCAGAGAAAATGCTTCCGTCAAAGCACAAGCAGGAATGGGCACCCCACTCTGAAATTTAAAAGTCAGAAAGCTTTGCAGCATAGATGGGACCCAGGGAACACCCACCCCCCACCCCCCGCAGCCAGTTGCCAAGGCAGCTGCAGGGCACACGTAGGTCGTGCTTAAGCCCAACTCAGTCCCTAACTTCTCTCCAAAGTCGGCCAAGGTGCCCCACCTACAGCATCCATGTTACACACTCCTGCCTCCCCTCTCGCACGAAATCATTCCCGGATCTGAAGCCTGGCTTTTTCTCTCCCCATTAAAAAATCACCAGCATTTCACAAATAAAGGCGATCACCATGTGAAAAATTATCTTTTAAAATGGAGTTTAATTTGCATATAAGGAACGAGAGATTTATGACGGGCAACATCGTCCAGTACTGCATCTGCCTAGTATCAGTCGTAATTTAGATTGTTTGTGACTGATCTTAAATTCTAAAGCTTGGAGAAGATGAAGTACTCTGTTGCTGTATTATTGTCAGGAGTCTAAGACTTACCAGAGATTTATTAGTAATCTTATCACAAACATGTCTCAAGTTTTTGCTTTTAATATGTGCCAAGCTCCTCTGAGGAATTTTCCTCACTGCAATTATATTCCTCAATGCATGCATTCTGAAGCTGAGTTGATTTCCTTCCCAAAATAAAGCGACCTATCATTACACCACAGCAGCTCTTGTACATTTTTCCTCTGCTACTTAATAATCAATGTATTCATCATTAAAATCTGAGCCCTGAAGCAATGGTTTTTAGCATATTCTAATGACTAGCGACTTGCAAATTACAATGACCTTTCATGTACAGTCTGTAAGCACCTTGTTCTAATGTGTACTGTATTTATAGTTTGCCAATACAAACTAGCCAAAGATTGGATAATTACTGTAATCTATTAGCTCGATTGCTTTCCCTGCTCATTTATAGCATGTGCCACGCAGGCCATTTTAAAAAACTGGCCTATCTTTCATCTCCTGCAAGCTCAGAAAGTAAGGGACACTTCATCTTCACCATGTACACACTTACTAATGTCTGAAGAGCAGCCCATCTCAGCTCAAGGAGGTTTCAAAAATAAAGAATCTTCCTTTCCTATTAGTGTCATAATGCTATTTGTGACTGACAAAAAACACCGCTCGGAGAGTGTAAACTTTCGTTGAGGAATGTCAAGGCCAGTCCCATTTTCTGCCCATTACTCTGACCTCCAAATAGCATTTAATAAGATCTGCTTGTTTCTTCACTTTGAAAGAAAAAGATAAAGGCACTTCTCTTAAACAAGAAACAATTTTTTTGTTGTAAGTAAATGTTTCAAGTGAAGCATTAAACTTTTTCTTTTCTGTTCCTTTCTTTTCTTTCCTTTTTTTTTTTAAAGCACACTGCTGTGAGTCAGACACCGGTAAGAGCCATGTGTGGAAGTATTAGCTCAGGTCGCCTCCTGACCCTCGGTGACGGTCTATTTCAGGCAGTTATGGATAGATAACATTACAGACACTGGTAATTAAAACAACACTAATTTTGTCTCCGTGGCCACGCTTTGTTGTTAGAAACCATCTATCATGGCCTTCACGCATCACACAATGAGAAGACATTTGTCTACGTACATTGTGCTTGGTCAACGGTTTTACGGATCTCCCCGTGTACCTGGACGCCGAGGCACTTTTAAAGACGTAGTGCTTTCATTTCTACCCTATTGCTCTGATTAATAAAACATTTCGCATGCTCAGTCAAAACACACTGCAATCTTTTTGCCACATATATTCATGGGGGGGAAAAACAATGCTAATTTCTTTCCTTTTAGAAAGAAAATAACAACAACAGTAACAACAAAAGAAATTCTCTTTTGGATTGGAAGAGAAAGAAAAAAAAATCAAATATGGAAATATTTGCCTTCTCTGTAAAACAGAGAGCAGCCTAATGAAAAGCATAATATTAAAACACACACACAATACAAAGCATCTGCTCCAAGGCCATAATGCATTTTTGACTACACATATTGTTGATTCTTTTCCATGCATCCATGTGTTTGATTTATGGACATTCGATTTCACTTCACCTTTATTACAAGATCTACAGTTACATTAAGAGTGATAGCAAGCCAAATGTTTTCATATTTGGGCAATACAAAAAAAAAAAAAAAAAAGAAAAGAAAATATCTAGTCCATAGGGCCTTATAGGAAGTTACGAGTAGCCAAAATGGAAGCTTAGTTCTGTTGTAATAAACTAAAAGGAAACTGTAACAGTGTATTTCAAGGGATCTTTAACAAGTGACACAAACAAGAGAAGAAGCAGACAGGACCATTTAACTTCAAACTCCACCAAAGAGAGCCGAACTGCAGGCTTCCTACAGCAAGCTCGGCCGGCTGCTACGGGGCAGTCTTCATTTCTCAGCGGAAAAGCCACCCCCACGAGACTCCCTAAGTACCCCCCCAACCTCATTTTTTATCAAGTGTCTGAAAGGTGAGAGCTGTTAGAATTCTCTTCTCTATTCACAGACGATCACAGCCCTCCTTCCCCCTGTAGCTGCAGACGCACATGTAGTTTCAAATATTAGCTGGAACTCCGGCCCTCACCAGCCCCTAATTGCTCTCTCAGGGAAGGTATCGTAAATGCAGGTATGGCTGACACAGATGTAGCTTCAACTTTATGCAGGCAGGAATGCTACATCAAAGCTATTTGCAAAGTGACATAACTAGTTATTAAAAAGTACATTTTTATTATATTCCTTAGAATTTGCATTCTTCTAGAAACCAAGTGTATTTTTGAATGTGGCCACAGAAATGTTGGGGTAATTGACCATGAATGATGTCTGCAAGGAAAAGGCATCTAAATATTTTTCAAGTTGGTTTAATAAATTCAAGTGCTTCTGTCACTACAAGTAACCCGATCATTTAAATAAGTTAATATCAGCACGTCTCTTTTGCCAGCTGCTGGGAGCAGTCCGGCCGCTGTCGTTAAGCAAAAAGGCCAAGACAATGTGAGTTTATCTGGTCCTACCTGCGTTTCCACTCCTGATCTGACTCAAACAAATGGGAAGGAAAAACTTACTGACTTTTGGCAAACTACAAAGGTTAACTCAATTCATCATGGAGGCACTGATGCTAAGTGCTTTCTGTCTGTCCATATATTTTAAAGATTTAGAAGGCACCTGGTCGTGTTCTTTGGAGAGAGAAGACAGGAGTGTTCATCTCTGGCATATGCATAGTCTTTCTTGCAGTTTCCCCTTTACATTGCTGGTACTGTTGAAATCCTCCTTAGACTACATAATTTTGGAAACAAGGTTATTTTTCGATGCTATCAAAAGCCAAAGCTTTTCCTTCTTAGGGACTTTCATGAGTCCTTTAAGGTAAGTAGCAGGGTTTGAAGTTGCCCTTAACCCTTTGAGGAGAAGTAACTCAATAGCTGCAATGGTAGGAATATAATTCTCATCCCTCATATTGTCATAAAAGGTGCCTGTCCCAATACCCCAGAGAGAATTTCCAGATACTGTTGGAAACAAGTAAACCCAGAGGAAACACAAGGTGAGAGGAACCAAGTGACTGGTTCTTACATCTTAAAACAGCTCCGAAGTCGAGAGCCCACACTGCAATCCGCTGACGGGAGAAGGGGCGAGGGAGTTCAGGACCTGAACACGGCCACGGCGGCTGGAGGCTGGAGCGTCTCCCAGCATCGGGTCCCACCGCACGGAACAATAGACCTTTTCACTTTCTATAATTCATTTGCATGAATTTACTTTTTTGCCTTAAGAGGTTGTTGTAATGTGTGTTAAAACACACACTGCAATTTTATCTCCATAATATCACAAAAGAAATATTATGTTAGTATAAAGTTAAAAAAAAAAAAAAAAAGGATGCTGTGAGATGTGCAGCCGGCTGGCAGCAGAGCGTTGCTCAAAAGCACCACCCAAAGGCGGGAGCGGTGTAGTGGCGCCGGGGAGGGACGGTTTTTGTTAATTTCAGCAACCCGAACGTTAAAAAATGACAGCGCCACGCAAGTTGACGGAGCCTTTTGATTGAATTGACTGATTGCCTCGGCTGCACCTGCGGAAAATTGATGACAATGCTGTCTAAACCATTCATTAGGATTTGGAACTTCACGCAGATGAAAGCTGGATTCATAAATTTGCTAGACATGTGTTGTAGATAATATGACAAAGCACTGTTTTCAAATGAACATTTCTTTGACCTAATTTTATCGAAATCATGCAAAGGAATGAAAGAACATTTGTGCCCAAACTCTTTGGAAACAGCTGCAACTGAGGGGTCTCTCTCTCTCTCTCTCTCTCTCTCCCTCCCCTCCTTTTTGTCTTTCAGATAAATTTAAGTGAAATATATTATTTGGAATATATCTGCTGGTTTGGTTTAAAATATTTATTAGAATGACAAAGCATTTATTTTTACTTATTACAAACAATGTTACTCTCTGCCAGATGAAGGGAAATTATTTTTAGGTTTTTCAAGCCCCAGATTTGCTAAATTGAACACAAGTGGAAAATAGATTTTAAAAATAATCTCAATAATGTCATCTCCACAGACATCTTGGGAAGAACCATCTCAGTACCAACTGGACTTGCTTTCTATGAGAACTGGACGGCCTGCAGGCTTTAAAGGAAAACAAAATCCCTTTAAAATATTGACTCTTTTTGGTTAAAAACAGTGAGACCAGGAAAAACGGACATCTGTACACATTTTACATAAGAGTCCTGAATTGCTTTTGATTTTAATGTATCAAAACACCATCAATATTAAATGAAGCTTTTTCTGCATGTCCGAAAATAAAAAATAAAAAAATAAGGAAGGTGTTTGAGCAGGGCAGAGAGAGCATGCTTTTCATCCCTGCCTGTGCTTAGCTGCACAGGGGAAGGAAAGGCCGCGGCTGACTCCATCTCACGGGAGGTTTGAATTGTGAGGAAAGAGTTACACTTTTAGAAAAGAATACCTGGTACTGAAGAAATTGAAATTCTCGCTATAGAAATAGATCTTACTTCTACAACAAGGGCCCTCTGCCTAGTACTTGGACTTCCCCCCAAAAAAACAAAATGAATATTTATTAACGTAAGAAGAACCTGGCGCAGGTTGGTCCATGCATCCCAATCTGCCAGAATGCTTCCAAATCTCTTCCCTGGCATTTAAAGGAAATCTATTTTTATACATTCTCATGAATTTGGGTCTTACTACCAGTAAGGTAATTTCTGATTAGGCATCTTGAGTTTTTCTCTTTTTATCCTAAAGGATCCTTGCAAATACCTGAGGTGCTTGTATTAACCCCACACCTGGATGGAGAAAAACTGCAGGTGTGAGCAGCGAGGCTAATAGGTCTGAGTTTTGCCAAGCATTTTCTTACTGTTTTAGCAGTTGCTTTGAACTGGAAAACAAGGGCCAGATGATCCAAACAAGGCTCCTTAAGGATGCTGTGCCCGAGCTGCTGCAGATACAAAATCACCAAGCAGATATGTGAAAACCCTGAAATGCAGAGCAATCCAGGTCGCTTTCTAATTGCTATGTTTCATTTTCTAATGGGGAAAATGTGTAAAACAAATAACTGGGTATTGGGAGCTCTGAGCAATAAAAGTAGAACACTCCTGCATTTCAGTAAATCACGTAACTCCACAGCCAGATTTGGAAAGCCTGAACCTCTAACCACCTCTACACCATTTGGATCCAGCGTTTGCGTCAAATTCAGGGCAGTATGTTTAAAGCAAGTCCCCGGTTTGTCTTGGTTGGCCTTTGCGATGAGAATCTCAGGCCTGGGATTTATTTATTGACCTCACCAGCCCACCGACAAAGTGAAATACACGGACACTCGCTGTGTTGCCCAGTCCTGGGTACTTGGGGGAGAGGGGGCAGTGGCACTCCGCCTTGCCCTTGAAGATGTTGCAGTCGGGTCAGCATATGTCAGGGCTGGGGGAGGGACACAGACATAAATTCCTGGAAGCAGAAGGCAAGAAAATCCAGATGCCCAGAGTGACACCGAGTCCAGGTTAGCTCTTAGCTCTTGCAGATGGGGGGACTTGGGTACAGCTAGGCAGCACAAGCTTTGGGGGAGGAGGTAGCAGAGGGTGTGCATGGCAGGGACGTTTGTACACGTGAGCCTCCAGTGATGTGCAGGACTAGCCTGTGTCTGCTTCTTCCTCCCTTAGTTACCACCCTTCTGCCATGCTGGTAGGATTCAGCCAGGCAGAGACAAGGAGAGTGGTCCAAGCAGCACCCAGCCTGCGGTGCTCACCTGTCCCCTGCCCGGCCTGGGTAGTCACAGGAGTATTAACCATTGGAGAAGAATCCTCCACCTTCTATGCTGACACCTTTACAGGAAACCTTTAGTCCCCAAAATGGGAAAAAGGATTCCCTTCCTTCAAGAGCTTCAGCTAAGAATCATTTCATTCATACTAGGCAAAAGGTAATTTCCTTTTGCTAATTCCGAGTTTTCAGAAACCCTGCATTGTAGACATGTTTAAGGAATCTATACTCCTTCCATCTAAAACTCCTGGGCCAAAGGGGCTTTTTCTTCCCTTGTCCTGTGTATTCTCTCAAAAACCCACGCCAAAGCCTCTTCTTTTGTGTTCTGAATGGGGACCCATGTGAGCCTGTTATGAGACAGCCTTCATCCTCACTGGGGTCTCAAATGTTAAATTAGTCTTTATTACTCCTTAGATAGCATGAACAGAAACCAGAGCTTTTGAATACGGACTCCCAGTACAACCAAACCCAGCTTGGGTCAGCTGTGCTTCCCAGGCGACCACCATCTCAGCAGACACTTGCCGGCTGCAGACTTGAAGTCCAGCCACAGAGAAGTTCACCCCCTTCGCCAAGGAGCAAGGTTCTAGCTCCAACCACATCTGCAGTGAAGTTCAAGTACAGGTGCTTCATGGAGAATGCAGGAAAAGAAGGACATACGTCCAGTTTCAGGATGGAAAGTTCTCGTTGATAATGAAGTCATCGTGGCACCTGCTCTCCGCCAGTAGACAGGTATGTGACAGGACCTCCAGCTCAGGTCAGTGTGAGGTCTCAGAGGCCCTTAAAAAACTGTGTTCCAAAAAATAAATAAATAAAACTGTGTGCCAGGGTCAGATCTGGCAGTTGTGTCAGGCAGACAAGGCAGGCAGCTCGGAGAGGAAAGAGGAGTGAAGCAGTTCAACAGGCAGAGTAGCCTGAAAATCTGACCCAGCCCTTCCCAGGCTTAGATATGAAAGTGGCTGAGAAGCAGCAGAGTCAGGGTGAGGACCCAGGCCCACGGGCCCTCTTGGTGCCCCTCCTCCAGCCCAGGCTACTCCTAAACCACCTCCCAAGCGTGCCATCCCACAACGGCCGTGCTACGTCAGCAACTCCCCGTCCCAGACCCCAGTGCATCAAGGAGACAGAACCAAGTTGCCACGAATCCATCCATCCAGGCATTTAGTCGGCACAGTTCCTGGGTGTACACTGGAGATACAAAGATGGAAATGACACAATCCCTGTCCTCAAGGATCTCCTGGCCAACAGGGGAGACAGTCAGTAAACAGGATCTCGGAGCTCCACCCCAGCGGTGGGGACGGCCTCGCACAGAACCATCACGCTCCTGCAGCTCCTGCCTTTGTGCCAGACAAGAACAGAGTCGGTGGAGACGCCCACCAGCGCCTTCCTGGCCTAGAGCTCCCTCCTGCTGTGCCTAGCGAGAACACACACACACACACACACACACACACACGACTGTAAATACACATATTTTGCCACTACTGGGAGAAAAAGAAAAGAAAAACAAATCACTGGGAATAACAGCACAGTGAGGCCCCAGACTTCAGCAAGTCCCAACTTCAGAGGCTACCGCACCTGTAAATGCTGTATGGGCAGGCTCTCCCAGCAGAGGCAGGCGCAGGGCCTAACTTTCCACCCCAGCTGCTGCACAGATTGCAAGGAAACTGCCCAGTAAACCCGTGCACATCAGCCTCTGAGGACAGGGCTTTCTGAGCCTGGTGGTCCTTCTAGAAGGCTGGGAGGATGATGTTCTCAGGAGCATGACGGCATCTCTGCTGAGAGAACATTGCCCCGGTGGGTATTATGAAAGATTCCACGTCTGAGTGACGTGGGTGACACTCTGTAGCCCAGCTGTCACCTATAACAAACCCCAGCTGGCCACACAAGGAGGGGAGGTAAGGCTGCCCAAGGCAGTGGCCAAACCATCGCAGCACGCAGGGAGCACGGTCCCCAAGCGGACACCAGGTTGTATAAACACCTGCAGTGGCGAGTCAGCTATCTACCAGGGCCGGACAGGTAACCCAGGGGTGGGGGTACTGCCCACACCTGGCACAGGAGGCCTGGGGAGAGTCTGCACCACCTAAGCGAATCAGCTGTTCTACACAGATGCAAGGGCCCAGTGTCCTAGCACTTCCAAACATTCAAATGAAGCCAGAAGTCCAGATAATCATGCGAAATCTCCAATTATTAAATGTTGGTAACAAATTCATATTTCTTTTCAATAATCTGAGAACCAAGCAAAACATCTGTGGGTAGCTTGGGCCCCCCAGACACCCATTTTGTGATTCTGGTATAAGCCCCTTCTCCACGGATCCTGGAAGCGCGTACAGACCTCTCAGTTCTCCTTGCGCCAGCCAGGCGTCACGCCGTTGAACAGGACCGGCACGCGGGGGGAAAGGTCAGCCTGGCCTGGGGCAGGGCAGGGAGGGGAGATGTTCTGAGCGACGCTCTCCCATCGGCTGTGGGACTTGCCTGTGGGACTAGGTCCTCTGGCCAGAGTGCAAAGGCGTTCCAAGGAGGAGTGACCCTCTGAACGTGTGACATCGGAGGCCCGGTCTCTCGGCAGCATCCCCCGGCATCGCTGCAGGGCTGCCAGTGACGCTGGAAGGATCTGCCCTGGCTGGGCAGGACGTTCCACGGGCTCTCAGGGCAGAAGGGTTTGTGGGAGAGTCGCTTCAACATGACCGATTTCTGCTCACTGTGTCTCTGTGTAGCGGGAAGAGTCACCTGGTCATTAGGGAATCACCTTTTCACAGCTGCAGAGAGTGGATGAACTGGGTGATTTCAATTTTGTTTTTTGTTAACATTTGCTTTCATTAGATTGATCTTTTTATATATTGTACACATTTATTTACATTTATAGATATTGAATACATATAAATAGATTAAGTATGTGTATTTTTATCTTCCGTATATTTTTTAATCTATTTCCTTGCTCACATCTACAGATTGAGCCCAATACAGTAGTTAAAATATCACGTTTCTCTGAATGGGTTTTTATATTAATATATTGAAATGTGATCGCGGAGGCTCAGTGGGAATCAGTTCCCCGGTTCAGTCTTTGCCCTCTGACTTCACCAAGGAAGGCCAGGGGCTCCGGTGTCCGCGGGCAGAGGCTGCCTCAGAAGCACCTGCAAATCCTTCACTGAGGGGAGACATTGAACAAATTCCTTTTCTAGTCTCTGGTACGTATCTGTTTGTGTGCGCGTCGGTGAGTGTTTGCAACTCATGCACTCGAAAATCCTGTTTAAGAATGCAAAGGTCCATGTAGTGTCATTAAAACAAATGAGTATAACCCTTTGGTCATCTAGGTGAAAGCATTTTGTTGGTTTTTTTTTTTCAAATTGCTATTGCTATATATAAATGTAACATATAGCAATAACCGTAGAAAGATACTGTGCCCTTGTGTATGGATAATTAAAATAGGAACATCTCTGGACTAAATTAAAATGTGTAAAAACCAAATCCTTATAGCATCCATGAAATTATAGAAGCTACAAGTGAATCACTAGCCCAGGGACGAAGCATTTCTCTCATTACTCCATGAACCTCTTCCATGATCACAGTTTTACATTTTCACAAATCTACACGGCTCTTTTTATGTTCCTAAATATCTCAGCTCACTTTTAATGTCCTCCTTATAGATATGCTAGTTGGTAACATCATGCAAACAGTCTCCAGTCATTTGAGAGAAACCAGCACGTTCGGTGCTTTTGATGACACTTATTACTATAAATTAGGGACTAAAAATCTGAACGGGATATAAGGAGATAAATTATATCTTCATGAACAGAAAGGGGGGAAAAATGAATGTTTTTCAGTGTTAGCAAATCAAAACCCACAGGTCATAGTCTGTGAATTAAGAAGACCTGAACACCTGAAAAACGGTACACAGGTTCTTGCCTTAACCCACGACCCACACGATCTGCGTGATTCCCCTCGACAGAGAGCCTGATATGCCCTTTTCTCCTCTGTACTTTGAGCGTAAGAGGTGTTATTACCCATAACTTTTTATTTAAAGGAATTGTGCAGCTGGGAAAATGAATGAATTTAATTATCAATGCAGTGTGAAAAAAATCATTAGAGCAAGGGCCTGGAACGCCACATATTAAAAATAAACAAAGGCTATTAAAAAACAGTTCCAAAAAAGAATGTCAGTTTTTCTTCAATTCTTAAAATGTAAATACCAAAAAGGAGACCATATGTAAACATCCATAGTTACAGAAGAAATTACTCTTTAAAAAAAATGTTAAATGACTGACTGGATCATTTAACTTTAAATCTATACTTTATGTGGCAGTATAGGAAGGTCATTTGATTGCTATGCATAGAAAAATGAGAATTCTAATATGTTCTCAAAGTTTCACCTTCATAAGACAAAATTTTCATTATAAAATTTTATTTAATGGTGAGCACACGGAACTTTTTTCTTAACCGTACAGCATGACACTTCCATAACCAGAGAGGAACCTTGTCTTTGCCCTTTGAAAGATGGCAGAATTATACCTTTTAACTAAATTTTTAAAAACAACTCTATACTGATATTTTCAGTGTTAACTCTATACTAATATCTATATTAATAAATCAGTGAAAGCACCGTTTTAGTTGGAATACTGGAGATAAATACTAAACACAGGTGCCTGGAAAAGCCTTTCTGGTTGGCAAAGGCCGTGGGGAAGCATGTTCTCTAAGCAGACAGGAATGCTCACCTGCTTATTTGAGGTCCAGGATTTCCTGGTTGGGATCAAATTGGACCTGTAGCTGCACAGCCTTTCATGGGGTATTTGTAGCAGGACTGTCTACAAATTCTGACCAGGAGGAGCCCAGGCAAGATGGATGGCAGCCTAGTTGTTTACACCAAGAGACGCAGGGGACAAAAGACAGGGAAGAGTGTGGCCCAGCAGGGGTCTAGTTCCAGCTAAGCAGAGAGCAGGAGGCACCACCAGGAGCAAGCTGATAGGAGACAAGATGGTTTCACCCGGGAGGAGAGGAGCAGGGTGCCTGTTTCGCTGCCAACCTTCTGCTGTAGCCACAGGAGCCGGACACTGAGGAGAAGCAAAGCTGCTGAAGAGCATGGGGAAGATGCGCAGGGCCACAGAATCCCACCTGCATCCAGACGGAGAACAGCCCGGAAGTTGCTATGCGTCCTCAGCTCCTTCTGTTCCGCAGTAGACCAGAGCCACCATTTTGTAGCTGGAAGGAGGATGTGTACACTGAAACCCACACTGGACAATTGTCACCAACCAATGTCACACAGGCATGGTTACTTTTGCTGAGAGCTGTAACTTGTATGTGGTTCCTGCTTTACCTATTTTCACATCTCTCCTCTCTGCGTGTTTCCCAAGGCCTCTCCGGAAGGTCAGGTTCTAAGAGAGAGGCAGGCAGGGCGTAGCTAGTTCTTCCCCACCTCGCTCCACTTGGGTCCTGCCAGATCAGTCTCCAGCAGTCACCATCGGGACCCAGCGGTCACTATCAGTCCCCAGCGGTCACCATCAGTCTCCAGTGGTCACCATCAGGACCCAGCAGTCACCATCAGTCCCCAGCGGTCACCATCAGGACCCAGCAGTCACCATCAGTCCCCAGCAGTCACCATCAGTCTCCAGTGGTCACCATCAGTCTCCAGCAGTCACCATCAGTCCCCAGTGGTCACCATCAGTCTCCAGTGGTCACTATCAGTCCCCAGTGGTCACCCTCAGTCTCCAGCGGTCACCATCAGTCCCCAGCAGTCACCATCAGTCCCCAGTGGTCACCATCAGTCCCCAGTGGTCACCATCAGTCTCCAGTGGTCACCATCAGGACCCAGTGGTCACCATCAGTCCCCAGCGGTCACCATCAGGACCCAGCAGTCACCATCAGTCCCCAGCGGTCACCATCAGTCTCCAGCGGTCACCATCAGTCTCCAGCAGTCACCATCAGTCCCTAGCGGTCACCATCAGGAACCATTGGTCACCATCAGTCCCCAGCGGTCACCATCAGGAACCATTGGTCACCATCAGTCTCCAGCGGTCACCATCTGGACCCAGCGGTCACCATCAGTCTCCAGCAGTCACCATCAGTCCCCAGCAGTCACCATCAGGACCCATTGGTCACCATCAGTCCCCAGTGGTCACCATCAGGACCCAGCGGTCACCGTCAGGACCCATTGGTCACCATCAGTCTCCAGCGGTCACCATCAGTCCCCAGCGGTCACCGTCAGGACCCACTGGTCACCATCAGGATCATGCACAGCACCTACAGATCCCCTCTCTGAGACTCGGTGGCCGCATCTGTAAAACCAGGACATTGAACAGAAGCACTTGACGGTGCTTGGGGCCTGGATCCTGTAAATGTAGGACATCTTTGCCTCTGACAGACAAAAGCCCTGTGACAATTCAATGAGAGCTATGGACTTTCTCCTCCAGAAAACCAAAGGCAATATCGCTTACCATTGCAAGAGTTTCATGGACCACCCCAAAGCTCACAAATGCACCCCAGGCTAGGATCCCCTGAACTGGCTCAAAATCACCACCCTTACCACCAGAGTTTTAATATCAAGGAAACTGAGGCCCAGAGAAGAGGACAGGGTGTCCCAAAGCCACACAGGATGTTCATGTCCACACATGGGTGAGAACCCATTTCCTACCTCCCGGGCAAGGTCCTTTTCCTGGGCTCTTCTGCCCTCTCCACTGTCTTTCTTCTCATGAGCAGTTTTCCAGTCCCCCAGGGGTTGCCACCTTTTTGATTCCCCAGGTGAGAGTTTGATATCTGGGCCCCACAGGTCACCCCCACTCCAGAGGTCACCTCCCTGCAATGCCAGGGACACGGAGAAGGAGCGAGGAGGGTAGACCATGGAGCCAGAAAAGGCCGCTGCCGTCAGGTAAGCCCTGGGTGAGCCCTGCTGGGAGTGGGGAGCAGGTGGTGCAGACAGGCAGAAAGGGGCCACCTGTCCCTTCCACACAGAATAGGTGGCCTTAAGCTGTTGTTTCAAAAAGCACATTTGCTGTCTTTAAAAAAAAAAAACGTGGAGGAGGAGGAGGAGGAAGAGAAAAAAAAAAAAAGGATGCTCAGGCTAGATAAATTCAGAATGATTTGAATACATTACTGTAGTTAAGTTTAGTACATAAAGTACCAGGGATGGCTCTGCCGTGCATTTCAATGAAGCCCAAAATAATGAGGCACTGGCTGGGCTGTTGCGGCTTTGTCGCAGGGATTCTGCCCTAATAGGTGGGAAGGAGGTGTCCGGAGATCTCTGCCTATGAATTGTCCTCTGGGATCTGGCCGGGCTGCCCAGGGGATGGCAAAGTCTGGAGAGGACAAAAGCCAGGCAACGGGGATGAGAGGGTGCCTGCCTGGAGGGAAGGACAACCATGTGTGGCTTTCTAGGCTGGAACCAGCCAACTGGTCCTTCAAGGTGCAGCCAACCTCGGTCCCCTAAACCTTCCGGGTCTTCCCGAGGGGGCCGGGCAGATGTGGAGTCCACGTACTGGGAGGGCAGCCTCTGGCCAGCTTCTCCCAGCTCCCCCTTCTCCCTGCCCAGACCCCATGCTCCCACCCAGAGGAAAGGGAACGATGGCATAACTAAAGGACAAAGAGGGCACCAGTAATTCCTTCCAGAGCTGCTCAGAGGGAGAAGCTTCAGGAGAGAAGGCAGGAAGGAGTGAGAAGAGAAGGGAAGGAGGGAAGAGAGAGCAGGGGAGGAGAGGGAGCACAAGAGACAAAGGAGGCAGAGACAGAGGCCCCGGCAGCTGCCTCAGCCTCTGAACGGAGAACTGTCGTGCGTGGCTTTCTCCAGCGTTTCCGGGGCCCAAATGGCTCATCTGCAAAAGCCGGAGGAGAAAAGACTGACTCCACAGCCACTGGGTGAGTCATGTGTTCCAGAAAACATCCTGGGAGCCAACATCCAAGTTGGGAGGACAGGGGAGTACAGCCACATCTCGGAAAAAGCTTACTGGAGAGAATGATGGCCCTCTGCAAGGACTCTTCTAGAACTCGGTCCCTGACTCCTGAGGGCCATCTGATACTCGGAAGCTGGAGCAGAACGAGCCATGAAGGCACCAGACCTGACCCCTAGTTGGTGACAGAGCAAGCCCCCCTGTGCAAGCTGTCCCCAGCCAGGAGACCAGAGCCCCTCTCGGGTGAGCCCGGCACATGCCCGGAGCTCAGGAATAAGGGGTGAAAGTTACTAGGCTCCATATAAAGGGAAACCCACAGACTGTGGCCAGCCTCGCCCTGGGAAAATATAAATAGTTAAATCCGTAGAATCAGCCTCCTTTTCTGTTCTCTGGATATAACTCGCTCCTGGACGTCTGTGAACAGTTAACTGAAAAGCTGTCGGAGTGGACATCTGTTGTTTTGCCCGCCCAGCCGCTTTCCTCCTTTTACTGGAAATAGCATCCTGATTTTCCTTGAGGAATCACTCCTACCCCTGCTCAATCCATGTGGTTCTGGGGGGAGCCGAACCCACCCCCAGCTCCAGGGATAGGCAAGTGACCCAGACCAGGACAGTGAGGACATCACGTCCCGTAGACCACCGTGACTTGCTCAGGGGTGGGGATGGGAGCTAATCAGGAACAGCCTGACTCAATGCTAGGTCTTTGTGTAAAAAGGGAATCTTCTGCTGCAGTTCCTAAGAGGACAGAGGACTGTCGGGAGCTGCTGGCAGCCATCTTGCCACCACAAGAGCGTCCAAGCTGCCTGGAAATGGAGTCAGGGCAGAAGACATCGAAGCTGACGGCATTCTTGCCCCTAGATCCAGCCATACCTGAAGCTCTACCCTCTGGAATTTTCAGTTACAGGAGCCAAGATAATCTGCGGTTTGATAAGTCTGTCCAACCTGGGCTTCTGTGCAAGAGCCCTGACTAAGATAGTTGTTTACTGATGGAATGATAGACACATAATGTTTCTGAGTCGCTTCATGCTTCTGTAACAAAATACTCAAGACTCAGTAATTTACAAGAAGAGAAATTTATTTTCTCACAGTTCTGGAGGCTGGGAAGTCCAAACCCAAGATGCCAGCAGGTTCAGTTTTCGGATGAGGGCTGCTCTCTGCTTCCAACATGGCACCTTGTTTCTGCATCCTCCAGAGGAAGGAACACTACATAGAACCTTTTCTCTAAGTTCCTGATCCCAGTCAGGAGGGAGGAGCCCTCATAGCCTAATCGCCTCTTAAAAGCCCCACCTGTTTATAGTATCACATTGGCCATTAAGTTTCAGCCCCTGACTTTTGGAGGGGGTGCATTCACACCATAGCCTAACGGTTCCTATGAAGTGACGGGATCAGTGGGAGGCAGACGTCTCCTCTCCCGGGTACCATGATGCCTCCCAGGTCACCAGATCTGCCAGGTTGCCAGGGTCCCCAAAAGAAAGTATGCACTGGCCCCGTTGCATGTTGGGACACACTGTGACTGAAGAACTCCTCTCCCCAGGAATGTATCAAGCTGTGAAGTGTTCACAGTTTTAAAATTACTCATCAAGAGCTGGATTTTTTTTTCCTCCTCTGCTGCCTTAGTTACTGATTATTTCCAGATCCATCAGATACACAAACTCTTGTTTTTAAAATGCAATCAGCACACCCACGCACCCATCTATAGATAGCAAAGCATAGGTAGCTGAAGGCCCCGGAATGTAGTGCTGTCGTGCAGGACGAAATGGGTAGCACCGGGCGTGGACACGCACGGAAAATGCTGTTTAGCCGGTAATTCAAGCTGGGGGTAAATAATCAGTTCGTTCTGAGTCATGAACCAAGAAAGCACTGCCATTTGGAAAACCTGGGGTCCATTCTTGTCTTTGAAAGCCTGCTGTGGCGGCTGCGACACGCTGATGCAGAAGGTCACCACCCCTCCCAGAGGGCACAGGCCACCAGCTCCAGTCAGCCAGCCACGGCCAGTTGGAAACCACCCAGGCAGACCCCCGGGCTCCAGTGTCTCCGCTGGCTCCAGTGATTTGGGAGCCCACGGCGAGGCCTCTCATTTCTCTGAGCAGCGGCTCCGCAGACGAGCAGACAGTGCACAACTCTGTCTATGGTCTGGGCAGGTTTAAAAGCCCCATTTGTTAATTTCCTCTATTCCTCCGTGCATTGGGTCCCATCGCCGGGCTGTTCGTAGCCAGAAGCTCCTTGCAAGGAGGGATCCTTTCCCTCTTTCCTGACGTAGCTCCAGAAAATTCTCAGATGAACTGTGAACGACGTACTCTTAAAACTTGGGACCAGCTACTCAAAGCATACGCCAGAGCAGCATCAGTACAGGAAAATATCTTAGAGAAGGACATGCATGCAGAACCTCATCGTAACTGATTTTGATCTATTATGGAGAAAACTGCATGCTTTGTAGGTGTGAGAGTGATCTGTTAAGTGTGACCCACACTTGGACCTCTCAGGCACGGAGAGGGAATGACATACTTGGGGTCACTCACACTTCTGCCCTACTGGGTGAGTCACCAGCCTCTTCGGGCACACAGCCTGCAACCTCCCTCATAGTTGTCCCATCTCTCGAGCCAGGTCCCACAGACCTCATCCCGCACCTGAGGCCTGCCAGGCTAAGGAGCCTGAAAGATGCACACATTCTGGGCTGTTGCCCTCGGCTGAAACCACGCTCATCCAAAAGCCAGATTCTCAGCCTCCAGTAGAAGCTTTGGAACTTTATTCCCATGAAACACTGACCTAATCCTTGCAATGGGACTGCTATTTACATTAAAATTGGTCACATAATGAAAAAAATAAAAGTAGTTCATTAATATGCTAAGAAGTGCTAATTTGAACATTGCCAAAAAGTAATTGCAAATTCCATTTTGCAACTTGCAAATGTGATGCAGTGCAAATTAGGGCTGATGGACCCATCTTCAGACATTCGAACTTCATCTGAGTGCTTCTGAGCTCCCCAGGCCCTGGCTGCAGAGACTGCCTTCAAGACCTGTGGGGGTGATTTCTCTTTCATGGGGGAAGAAAGCTCGCACCTCCAGTGGTGGGCGGCCAACTATTAACCCTTCTACACCTACAGCAGATAAGTCAAAGGAAGGCCATCGTGCAGGGCTTGCAGAAATGACCCAAAACAAGAGAACAGGAATGACTATAAACGTTCACCACCACCTGCCTTCCATGAGACGGAGCTGTACCAGATTCACACCTTACACCGGGGACGACACCAGGCCCCAGACTCAACCCCTTCTTCCAGCGGGTGATCTGCAATGCTCTGTTGACCCAAGTTGGATTGAGAAGTAGCCTGAGGGACCCTCTTTTAGCAGGGGAAGCCTGTGGGAGTCAGAGCCAGCTTTGGGGAGTGCTGGCCATTATCCTTCTAGGGTGCTCCGGGGGCAGCTCTATGGGTGGAAAATAAAACCCTGGGGATGGTGCCAGCCTCAGTTGCCCCTTTCGTCTTCCCACCATCCTCCCAGTCTACACAGGTGGTAGAGTCAGAACTTATGTGAGTTAGGTTCCAAAGTCAGCACACACCAGGAAATTAGTGTGGGGTCATGAATACCCTTGAAAGTCCCTTAGGATACTGTGGCATCCGAGCCCAACACATCTTCCCCGGTAATCCTCCATCTCCTTTCTCTTGTTGAGTTCTAGATACAGTAGTTGGCTTGCCTTTGGGACCACACTGTTCGGTTTTTAAGTACGTATCTTTAAACATAGGACAATCCACCATGCACAGCAAGATGTTCCAGCTCTGACAGGCACTGGCCAGAGTCCCGAGCACGGCTGCCAAGGTCTGCCAGCAGCAGGGCCGGCACAGGCAGCAGTTCCCTGGGCCTTCACACTGTTCTGGGTTATTTTCCTGGGTGATCAGCTTCTCCCTGGCTCCACCTTCAAGGCAGGAGTGACTTACTCATGGTCTGACTTCCTGCCTGCCTTCCCTGCCTCCCTGCCCACTTCTCCAAAAGAGGGACACAAAACAAAAAAAGGAAGGCTTGAGATGAGGGAGCCTGGGTAATGCAAGACAAGGAAAGTCAATCCCGGAGCCAGAAACTAGGGGAATACACAGTCACCCAGACGTGCAGTGCCCAGAGGGACACTGCGAACCTGGCTCTGAGCTTTCCATGGGGCCAAAGCAATGAGGGAAACAAAACCCACAAAGGAGCACTTTGTAAAAGTAAAAAGGTAGTAGGTCTGCTTTTTCTGCAGCTGAGGCCTAAGAGAAATTTCTCGGGTGGGTCCCCTCCAAGAGAATGAATGATACCCTCACCACAGCTGGCACAAGGCAGCTCCCTGGCCCGCAGCCAGACCTGACATACATTTAGCTCTCAAAAGAGTTTGTCTGCTGGGGGTATTTCTACTCAGAGATGAAAATGGAAGGAAGAAAACACAGGCCCATCCCCACTTGGGCTTCACCACGGCCTCCTGGACCCCACGTGTCTCGTTAGTGCTTTTCATGCCACGCGCTGCCCACCCACAGCACTTTGGCACACGGACCACTCTTCGTAATCACCCAGGTTCCTTCTCACGTGTCCCCTGCTCCGAGAGGCTTTCTGTGATCACTCAGACTAAAGTTGATTGTTCCTTTATGGTGCTTATTAAAACCGGAAATCATCTTTCTTGTGGTTCCATATAGAATGTAAACTCCGTGTGGGCAAGAACTCTGTCTTGCTCATGCTGAACCCCAAGCACTGAAATTTGGCCTGGCACATGACAGATACTTAATAAATATTTGTGGAATAAATGAACTGGCATAACAAACCCTTGTAACAGTGCCAAGTGCTCCTAAGCACTTCAAAAATATAAACCCTCACTTAACCCTCAGAGCAGCCCTTATTGGTAGGTTCTATCACTAACCCATTTCACAGATGAGGAACCTGGGGCACAGAGAGGCTAAGTAATTTGCCTGGGGTCACACAGCTAGTGAGTCTGACTACAGAGTGAGAGCCCCTGACGGCCACCACTGCTGCCCAGCACATGGCAAGCAAAGTTCTACTCTCCCTCCCAAGCCCAGAAATCTTCTGTACCTGTTGGCGCATGTACGTGCGCTCTCTTTTCCACCCCCGCAACCCCCCGTTGCTGAGCATATTGTCTGATTTTGGAGATAAGCAGCCTAATCCATTTAAATTCTTCTTTCTTTAACGTTGTTGATTTTAGCTGAAATGCAAAGTGCAGTGCGGAGGAGCCCAGACAGCATCCACTGGAGAGTCTGGGATTAGCTCATTAATAGGTTCGGCGGCTGCCCATGCGGCGGCACACCATTAGGAGCTAACCGCTTCCAACCACGCGCCACTTAGAACCTCGCATTTGCAAATCAGCTCAAGATGCATGTCACCATGAGAGATGACAGTGTTAAAGAAATGCATTTTTCATTTATTCTATTAGTAATACCTATTATTGAATACAATTGGTGTAGACAATACAAAAGGTAGCTTTTCTCATTTGTTTTCTAAATCAGCCCACATACCCCAATACCAGCATTGCTCTGTAGCCAGCTCCTGGCTGTGGGCATCTCATAGAAACAGACATGCCTGGCCTGGCCTCCTTCAGCCCTGCCCCTACCCCACACACATGCCCAAGTCCAGAGCAGGAGCTACTGAAAACATTTATGGTCCATTATGAACTCCTGAGAGCTGAATGCAGATTTCTGAGAAAGCAGAGCCTGGGTGATCCCTGCAAAGGAGCCCACTTGTCCCTGAACCACGTGCTCTGGGGTAACTGTGTTGTGTTTGTCATTGAACAAACTGCGCAGAATGAAGGCCAAGATGCAGTGTCACTGCCACACTGGTGAATGCAGCTCAAAGGAAAGGGGTAGGGCACAGAGGCCCCACCTAGTAGTGCCGGGCATGCGTGCCCGGTGCCACGCCTGTCACTCTGCACATCAGCTCTGGCTTCGAGACACTCCCTCCCTCTTCAACACTACTCTGTGTTCGCATGTTTCCTTCGCCTCCTAGCTTCTGTTTCTTCTGCGTTCCTGCCTCCTGGTGCCTCCAATTGCCATGACCTCCCATGGCCCCCCCACTTTGAGGCTTCTTTGCTGCTTTCAGCTTCAAATTCAGATGTAGGTTCTAACTGAGAAAGAGCAATGCCTAGGAAAATATCCACAAAAACCAAAAACTGCACCACTCCCCACCTTATTTCCAATTCTCCTTTCTCTGCCTCTTGTTCAAAGAGATATCCACAGATCTCCCAGGATCCACAAAGACTTAGGAAACCAGGATGGTCAGTTTTCCCTGAGCAAATTTTAGTTCATCAGGCTTGTAGGAAGCCAGAGCCAGAAAAATCAACGACTGTGGCAATGAACGAATGAATCTGCCACTTGAGAAGAATGAGCTGGCCCATTGCACCTACTGGTGCTACTACCTGCATAGGAGGAAAGTAGAAAATGCGTCTGCAAGAAAATAGCTTGGCCTGAGAAAGGCCAGTTTGTGCTGATGCAAGAAGGCCATTTTTCATACCATTTTCTTTCTCACTGTCAAATAACACACTGGGTTTCTGAGTTTACACATCAGTCTCATGAACTTGACTAATGTGAGTCTACACCTAAAAGACAGATCTATTCTCAGACTCTGAATAAAATCCAGTTTCCGTATTTGTGAGGCTGAGAAGCAAACTCCAAGCTGTGATGAGATTACCACTAACAAATGCCGCCCTGCAGAGGCAGCCTCCGGTAAGTACCCCTCCTCCCCCACCAGTCCCCAGTAAGCCCCATTGTTGAGGGGAGAAAGCAGGCAGGGTGGCACATCCTCCACGACCCAGAGCAATGATACTCAGCCCTGGCTGCACAGTGACATCACCTGAGTCTCACCCTACAGTTCTAATTTAGTGGGTCCAGGGTGCCACTTGGGCACTGGGGTTCTCCAAAGTTCCCCAGATGGTTCTGCCGTGCAGAGCTTGGACGCCCTGGATCTGAACACAGAAGCCTCTAGAGACAGGGCGTGACTTCCACCCAAAGAGTACCCTTCGCCCTTCTTCCCCACTGCCTCGCTGAGCTCCGCCATGGTGGCACCTCCCCATAAGTCAGGCCTCTGTGTCAGCAGCCGAGAGTAACTGCTTGCCCTCACGGAAGTTCATTACTGCCTTGGATGCCAGTTAGAGCCTATAATTAGAATTCACTACAACTCCAGTAACACGCAGCCCAGGACTCTGGCGGCATCGGCTTTAGCCTGGTGATTTAAAACCCCGGTAGACAGATTCGCCACACCTAACACGCATCTCTTGGTGGGTCACCCCCTCTGATGTCCACTGAGAAGGAATTGAATTATGGCCTGGGATACAAGACTGAGAAGTTGCAGGAGGAAGTCGAAATTATGCACAGACCTGGACGGGCAATTTGAAGAGAAGGTGACAAAGGAAGCTAAATCTGCCTCCCTTTTGTCCTTCAAGTCTCCTTCTAGAGACCCACCCAGCACCCGCCCGACCAGAGGTGCAGCCAGCAATGCTCGAAGCAGTGCAAGAAGGGTGAGCTTGCTCATGAGCCTCTCTCATGATGCTAGAATGGAGACAATATAATTAGTCTTCACTTTCACAAGTAATAAATACACTCAAATTAAAAATACATTTGTACCACTCATTTTACCCCTGCATATATCATAACATGTAAATACACATTCTGCTTGTCTTTTGCTAATCATTTGCTTTGCATTCTCATGTTGGTCAACAGGGTAAATAACCATATTCCTATATATCTCGGTATCATTAATATTCTTTAAAACGTATAGGTTCTAATTTAAGACTGCATGAGGGCCACTGCCCATGGCAGTGGAAACAACTGGGAAATTTGTGAGTACATGCCTGTTTCCTTCTATTTGCCAAGCTAAATATTTAAGAAAGCCTTCCCATCGTGACCAACAGAAAGGTTTTGGTAAGCTCAACAATTCAGTGGGAACAAATGTGGAAAAAGTAATAATACCAAATTTGGAATTGGAAGGAAGACTTTGGTTTGAGTCCGAAAGTGCGTAAAATTGTTCTGTGACTTTGACCACCAGCAGCTCCCTGGGGTTCAGTTCCTCAGCAAACTGGGAACACCCTCACCTTCCCTATTTCTTACTGAAGGGACTATTAGCAGGTGCCCTGCTAGGCGGGAGAGGCTAGGTGAGGCAGGGAGCCACGGGAAGCAGAAGCCATCCCGGTTGGGCCACAGACAAGAATCTGGGCTTAGCTAAGGGAGGAAACGAGGGACCAGGGAGCCAAGGGACCTCACAGGAAGGACCCCCTGACGGCACCTGAAGCTGTGGGGCGGTGCTGCCAGACACCTGGTCCTGAAGCAGGGAGGGAGCTTGAGACAGCACACCCACCTTGTCCTCCTCTGATTTCCATCCAGGGCCTCCCAATGGCCAAATCCAACTGGCGCCATCCAGCAAGGACAGTCTGCGGGGACAGCCTCCCAGGACGAAAGGAAGGGCAGGGAAGGCTGGAAAATGGGTGAGGGTGAGGGGCGTAATTATGAAGAGGTCTCTCTAGAGTTAAAATCTCCATCCCATTCCAGGAATAAAAAATGTGCCACTTCCCTGCAAGGAGTTTTCAAAATGCCTTAGAATTCAGCTCCCCTAAATTAAGGCAGCCCCCAGTGCCTAGTGAGAAGAGAAGTGTAGCTTTCGTCCGTGTTGATTAATAAACCCTGCCCTGAGAAAGTTCGATACACCCAAGAAAGCAAAGTTTCACATTAGATTAGAGAAGCTTATTCGCCTTCAAAGGGTTCTCCAAATACTGTGCACAAGACAAAGGCCTCTCCCAGGGGAGCAGCCCCCTCCCACCCTGGCACCCTGAGATCAGAGGCTGGCACGGGCTGGAGGAGAGAAAGGCCAGTGGACAGGCAGGCTACGTGAGGAGAGTGCTTGCCCACAGGGGGTCAGTCACCTGCCACTGCACATCTCCTGGCCCTCGCCATGCACCTGTTGGTTTGGTCCTTGACAGTTCAGTGTCAACAAAGAAATATGACATCTGGCACAGTTTTGCATCCCCAAAAGTGACCAAGGCACACACAAATGCGTGTTTAGTCCTGAAAGTCCTCAGTAGATGCCCCAGTTGTGTCCTGGAAATTCATTTTATGAGAACATCCTGATCTGGTACCTGGATGGACCTTTGAGGTTAATCCAGTCCAAGCCTGTGTGTAACAGGTAAGGAAATTGAGACCCAAAGAGAGGACATGACCTGCTCCAGACCACAGAGCAAGTCATGCATGGGACAGCTCAGGCTCCCTGGTGCCTAATCCAGTGCTCCCAACCCCACGTAAGCAAGGACCACAGGAGAATCCATGGGATGTGATCCCTGCCATGCTATAGAGAGGCTGGGAACACAGGCTCTAGATTACGACTGCCACAGTTCAAAGCTCTGCCCCCCTCACTGTGTGAGTTTGGATGAGATATTTAATCTTTCTAAGCCTCAGTTCCTGCATCTGTAAAATAGATTCTAAAAAAAAAAATCTACCTACCTCGGAGAGTCACTAGAAGAATAAGATAGAGCATGTAAAGTGCTTGGTACAGTTGAGCAGTGAGAGAATTTTTAGTTTTTCCAGTTCATCAGAATATCGCCATTAATGATAATAGCACTGTGTTCTGTGTTCCATCAGCCAGACTGGGCATCCACCCCGTGCTGGGACGAGGGATCCGGTGGATTAGAGAACTCAGCGAGTCCGCTGAGGGCAAAGCACCTGCCACCATTTCGAGGAGAGTCACACAGACCAGGACACTGCCCTGGGGAAGAGGGGACCCTCACCTGCAGCCTGCAGAGGCAGGACAGAGACAGAGCATGAGTGGGCTGTAGCTACGGGCCTGGGCTTGGGCAATGATGTGAAACTGGGATGTCCCCATGTTGCCAGCATCCAGGAGGCAGAAATGGGGTCACCTTTACTTCAAATACCAGACTGCAATGACCTGAGCCTCACGGCCTTGATTCTGGAACTCAGCTCTCTCTCTGCCTTCTGCAAAGCACCCTGCACAGCCACCACGCTCTTCTCCTCTCTTCTAGTCCCCACCCTTCCCAGTTTCCATGGAAACTGCCCAGTGCTGCCCTGGACCACAGAGCTGTCTCCAGGCCCCCAGGGAGCCTAGAGCAGTGCCTCTGCCGGTGCGGGGGATGGGAGCCTGGGTCTGGCCACTCCATTTCCGGAGGCCCTTTCTGTCTCTCCTCACCCTTCGATGACTCTCATCCCTGCCCTTCCTACCCCTCCCCAAAAGGCTCCCTTTGGGGTCTTTCCTAAGCAGCAGTGGAACAGGGCCCAGCTGCCTGGACTGGTGTTGTTATGGGGTGAGGCACCTCAACCTCTACCGAGGCCGTGGTGAGGGAGGCCCCCCTAGCCAAAGGACTAGGAATAAGAAAAACAAAAAAAAAGGAGAAAAATAATAAAATTGCTATTGCTTCTGGATGAAATATCCTGATAATCACAGGAAAGGAGAGCTTGAAATCATAATCATAATCATCTTTGGTCTCTGCCTGTGTAGACCTGGCCTAAGGCTTAAATTTAAACCCATGGTGACTCTAAAAGCTACATGAATAGTTCATTTCCAACAAAACTGCCATACAGGGAGACAAATAATTTAAGTAGGGACAATGCTTCACCAGTATGCACATATTAAAAGTTTAAAATCACAACCCAGGGAAAGCCAGAGAAAGAAAGAAGGAAAAACAAACTTTTGTTTCATTTCTTCTAGCTGGAAAGATTGCTCCATTCCAAAGCCGTCATGGTCTCCCGAGTGGAGCCTTTTTTTTTTCCCCCTCCCAGGAATCCGGGAGGGGGTACCTGCCACAGATGAAGTGTCCGGGTGGGAGCCCTTCCTCCAAGTGGCAGGGGGGAAATTTAGAGGGGGAGAGAGAGCCCCGGCTATAAATTCACAACTGGAAATTTACAATGGACGTGTTTCCCTTCCAGAAAAGCAATCAGATGCTTACTGACATCAGCGTCGTGAAAATTAGGTCTAATTTCTCACCCTGGGTGCACATCAGCACTTTCCCAGGACATTATATTTTCTGAGCGTTTCACCAAACACTCCCCCCAGAATCAATGTATGGGTTATAGATTACTGATCACTAAGGACCCAGACCACAGCCTCTCTTTCAATGTCGGAATGAGAGCTATTGTTCTTCCCCGGCTTTTAACCATGAGTCATCACACATTTTCAGACATGGAGCAATTATTCATCGCCAAGTTATCCTGCCCAAGCTTATCAAGAATTTAAACTGGAAAATACGTATATGTGCCTTCCTACAGCACTCTAGACACGTGAAGAAAGTCAGAAAAACATTACTGGTCCAAGAAAGAAACTCTGAACGGTTAGCGTTTGATTCTCTCTCTAATATATAGCAATTTCAACGAGACTAATATCACCATTCTGTGGACCTGCCAGCAGATAGAAGTCCCCACATTATTGTGGTCTGTTTCTGAGGACAAATAAAGTATGCCGTTCTCCAGTGTTCTGCAGAGCACGCCACGCTATAGACAGAAGTGTTTCAAGTCAACACAATATGAAAAAATTCAAAATAAAATGAAAAGTGTCTGAAAACAAACCAACATAAATATACAGCAGTCCTGTTAATTATGATTATTTATGATCATAAGAACTGGCATCATTACTGTGGTTTCCTTTCCAAAATCTCACAAACTTGTTACTATACAGCAGTTTCGGAGTTCTATAGGCTTAAAAAGGTGGCACGCTGGAGGCAAAAGTCATTTCTGGCAGGCGTGGTGTGGGTCCGGGCACAGGGGCTGCCTTGCATGCACACACACACGTGTGCAATGCTGACACACGATAAAACCTGCTTGCACCTTCCAGCGTCCCCAGCATTAAAGCCCTGGTCATGCAGTGCAGATGTCTCTGATGAGCACCGCCAATCTATTAAACAAAGTGCTCTAGTTGCCTGTGAGGGGCCTGAAGAATGATCTAGAAACCTACCCCCTGGGGGGGGGAAACGGCCTATGGAACATCACCAACAACACTGAATATTTCATCAGGGATGACAGGACTTTTCTCACCGCAGTGCCCCCCGCCCTCCACCGCCCTGTCTGCCACTTTCCACCCCCCACCCCCGATCTTCTCTCCACTCACTTGACAACTAGTCACAGCCACATCACTGCCGTCCCGCTGTCCTTGCGCGCTGACCTCTGTAGTGTGCAGTGCCCAGTGGTCATGCTGTCCTCGTCTCTCGCCAACCACATCTGACAGGAGAGGAGGCGCTCATGGCAGCGGCTCCTGGCACCTGAGGCGTCCTGGGACTACACAGGTAAAACCAGGGGAGTCCGTGTTTTCTCCGGACTCACAACAGAGGGAAAGACATGACATCTCCAACCAGGAGCCCACGTCCGCATATTCAAGAGGTTCATCATGCGGGTGATGAAGGCAGCCCTCTCCGCCTTCCAGAGAGAGGCCTGCGGAGGCGGGGGTGGGGGGGCCGGGGAGGAGGGCCGCACCTGGCCCTGTCCAGATCAGGGAGGGGGAGGAGAACACAGGTGTGACAGGGCAGCCATGGCAACTCGGTGGGGGAGGAGGGGGCAGGGTAGTGTCAGCCCCCCCCCAGCCCTGGAGCCCCTCCCAGGAAGGCTCCAGACCCCCAAGACGTGTGGAGCCACGTGGGCAGCTGAGAGACCAGCTCTTCCCCGGGGCCACGCCGGCCCACTGGCAATACCCAAGGAGACCAAGAAGGTTTATTAGCAGAGAAAGGAAATTGTTCCTTTAAAAATGACTTGGTAGTTTTGAGTTGCTATATGCTCTTGCAACTCCTTTTTGGTGAAGTGTCGGAGTGGAGAAAAACATGAAGTATTTTGACTGAAATAAATGCTTTCATGGAAAACAGAGAGCCCTAGAGAGTATTCTAAGACTGGAGGAACGTCATACTATTTTAAGCAGGTGACAGTAATGTCACTGTCTGAGGGGTTAGGGTATTTTTTTTTCCCTAGAATTACAGAGGAAAAAATAAGTTTGCTTTGAATAGAGAAAGTTAAGTAAAGAAACACACTTCCCAGTTGCATGGATAATTCATAGACTACAGTGACATATTTTCCTGCTCTTGGTCTTTGACAAAACTAACCAGTACTATTAGGGAGAGAATGTTTGCTAGCTCCAAGCAGAAAACTAAATAAAGTACAAACACACTCTTCAAACCACTCTTATTTTTCCAACTTTCATTACACCACCCACATCAACACGGCTGCAATGCATTTGTTCCAAAGCCTATCGCACCTCCCCTGTGCATTGCGGACAGAGGATGTCTGGGGCAGCCCAGACGGCTTCACCTAACCTTGGGCTTAAAGCTGATCCCAGCCACTGCTCCTCTGTTTCCCTCTTCTCTTTTGGTAGCACCAAGTAGTCAATAAAGGACAGACAGCATTTTGATGCTGCCTCCCAGCACCATGGGCATGAATGGAAATCCGTCCTTTTTATAAGCACACAGCACAGAAACGTACAGAAAGGGGCCTTGCAAAAATCTTGTTAGAAAACCTCACTAGGACTCATCTGCTTCCTCCTCACCCCCAGTGGCGGGGTGCCACCTTGTAGCTGTTTGAGAATGGCTCTTGGGAGGGTGGGACAGTCCTGTGGCAGCCCTGGCTCTGGAATTCCACGGTGAGGCCGTGGCGAAGCTCCTTATGCCCCAGGAGCTGGAGAAGATGAAGCCGCAGGTGCCGTGGGCACCGCAGTGGAGTCCCTGTCCCATTGTCTCCACCTCTCACCTGCCCGGGCACAGGTACAGCCTGTGTCACAGGAAGAAAGTAAGCCATTCACTCCCAGAGCCCTGCAACGGTGTCTGGGGCCACCAGGAAGAGGATAAAGAAAAAGGGGGTGACTTCGCTGGGCTCCAGGTGCCTCTGAGCTCAGGGGAGCACTCAGAAGACAACAGGGACGGGCAGGGAGTGGCCAGGAGCACACCCCTGTCAGCCAAACCACCCTGCTGCGTTAGAACCTGAAATCCTTGGGGCCAGACCAACCCCAAAGGTCCTCGAGGACAAAGCCACCCCTCCCCAGTTGAGAACCAATAATTGGTCTCCTTGGAAACGTCAAGCTCCCTGGAAGCCACACCCACCGAAGCCGGCCCAGTCCCTCTTGAGCAGATAGAACAGTCCCTCGGATGGATCTGGGTTGGTGGGCTATACCTCTGAAGCCCTTACGGGGTCATTCCACCATGAACCGGAAGCGCACACACACTCCCTCACACCACTCACCCACCTTCTCCGTTTGGGCCACTGATGCCACTCGAGGCCCAGGACTCCCCCAGCACAGAAATGAGATTATCCCCTGAAGAAAGCTCATCTCCCAGCAAGCTGTGAAGGAATGAGATAAATGTTTCCCTCACCATCTGGTGTCTTTAAAGCCAGGCCCCAAAATGTAACGGTGTGCCAGGATGCCACGGCCTGGTTGGTACTGGGACTTCAGGGCGCCATGCCATCCGCTGCAGACCCTGTTTCCCAACAACACTGCAAGGGGCAGTGATGGCACAGCCCGCCACGAAGCCAGGTCATCAGCACACCTCAGAGCTCACGTGCAAAGCGGCATCGCTGCAACCTGGGTCCCTGCAGGGGACTTCCACGGTCGGGCAGTTCTTCTGGTTCAGACGGGGCTCACTCACATGTGCCAGCGGGTTACTGGCTGGCTGGGATGACAGGTAAATGGGCCACCTGGCTCTCATCCTCCAATGGGCACATTCTCATGGTGACTGCCAAGGTGGGAGAGTGGACTGGCCCAATCACAACGTGTTTTTCATGTCTCTTTGGCTAGAGCAAGTCAAGGGACAGATGTCAGAGTTAGAGCAGGTGGCACTGCAAAGACAGATGGCACAGGGTGAGGACACAGACCACCTATGCAACTGGTCTGCCATGGATGGTCCTAGATGTTTGTTTGGTTGAGTAACTGGGTAGGTCGGAGCTGCCTTTTATTGAACATGGGACAGTCTAGAGGAGGAATGCACCGGGGGGTTCAGGAATCAGGAATTCTGTTTTGGCTCAGGGATATATAGGGCAGCTTCAGGCTCCCTAAAGCACTCACCGAGGGCTCACGAGAACTGCCCCACACCTGTGGGTAATTTATCTCTTCTAATTTTAAACAAATTCACCAAGCTGGAGTTCCAAACCCCCCAGACCACAGAGCCTTTTGATAATGATGACAACACAGCAGAGAGCAGTTCCTCCCTGGTCCCAAGGTAACACCAGTTGGCTGAACCCTGTGGGTGCTTGTCATTTGATAAACAGGCTTCCTCTGTCTCCTGCGTCCACCGTTCTGTCCCCACTGCAGAGTGAGCTGGAGCTTCCACTTATTCTGAGAGGCTCTGTGATTTTCTGCTCATCGTTAACTAAGAATATTTCTCTCCAGAGATTTATTACATTAATGAACTCTGAAATTACTCATAGCAATTAAGTATATTGTTTTTAAACTCTTCAGAAATCATCAAAACACATTGGTTGTTTTTCAGGGAAACATAAATAAAAGGTACAACTTGTCACCCAAACAAACCCAGCAGCCAGTTCCCTTCATGCTGGTTCGGGGAGTTTCTGGTCCCCCGTCTCCAAGGTAGCCGTGTGCCTGCCCAGCTGAAATATTCTCCATGTCTCTAAACGGTAAAACTTTCTTTCTTAAAAGAGGACCAGCCTCTGAGTCTGAGCGGCCAGGCATTGGATGGCTCTGCGCCTGGGAAGGCTGTGAGGGTGGGGGCTCATCTTACAAACTGCCCCCCACTCACAAGAAGCAGAGGGCAAGCTGAAGACCTCAACATCCCAGTTAAGGAGGCCACAGATTCGCAGCAGCTGGGAACCACCACTCCGCAGCGTCCCTTGCCTCCACAGGGCACCTCCCCACCTCACTCGCACCCATATGGGACACGGGCTTTACCGCTCCACGCACACACCTGTAGCGCAGCTGCCTCGGGTCTTCACACGGGGTCTCTGACTCGTGCACACACCTGGCTCCTCCTTGACAGGTTGCCATCGTCAGGCTCCACAAGCCATTTCCGAGGCCAGGTGGTAAAGGCAGGAGCTCAGAGCAAGGTCTTGGGTATGGAGCTGCCTGAGTTCATATACAGATCTTGGCACTCACTAGCGGCCCCATCTAAGGGACTCTGTCAAAGTGCAGCGTGTGGCACAGAACTGGGGTCCCTGAAATACACAGGGACTCCTGGTAACATATTTCAGGGATTTCCCCGCACTTTCTCATTTAGCTTTCACAATGATGAGATGAAAGCTAGTGTTATTCCCCACTTTATAAATAGGGAAACTGAGACACACAGAGGGTAAGTGATTGGCCCAAGTCAGCAGCAGGCTTGGGGGTTTCATGCCCCTCCAGATTCTGTCCCTGTGCAGGGAGGCTGCCCCCACGTGGACCACGTCGTGGGTTCCAGGTCGGGTTCAGAGGACGGGAGCCCCTGTAAGAGGTCAGAATGAGCTCTAACGTGGGAGGAGAAGGGAGAAGAAATGGGGGTACTGAGCCTCCCAGCTCCTCCGAAAGGGATGCTGCTGGCTGGTGTTGCTCTCCTTGCCGCCTTCTCTGTATTCAGGCTCCAGACTGCGGTCCCTCCCACACCCAGGCCTCGGCTCCCACATCCTACCCCACACCCCTAGACTCCTAACCCCACCTTCTCCTTTGTAAACAGCCCTTTCATTAAGCTCATGGTGCCTTCTGCCTCCTGCTGGGCCCGACGCTCCCAAATCCACACTCCAGCGATTAGGCCACACTGTCTGTGTCGTGGGCCCCAGAAAACAAGAAGTTTGACAGAAAGGGGAAAGAAAACCATTGGTACATTTTTCTTTCACTCTTGAAGCCACAACCAAGACTTGGGAGGTCCTTACATTCCAAGCCCTTTGACTGGGCTTTGTGATAGTTACAGAGAAGGGCCAAGGAGCCCTAGCAGGAACACTAACGAGGGCTCTGGCAGAGCCGGGACAGTCACAGAACCTCCATAGGCTCTGCTGAAAGCAGTGTGGTCCAGGAAGAGTGCCGGCAGGGGGTGCAGAGGCTGAGGGGGAGCCCCAGAGCCCCAGTGCTGGAGAATGGCTCACTAACGAGCCCTTCCGCAAGCACCCCATGCAAGGAAACTAGCAGGAGACATCAAGTCTCAGACTCAACTGACCATGGCCCTGGTCACTCCGGGCCCAGCACAGCCAGAGGGAGCCTCTTCCCCTCCCCCCACTCTGCAGCACCCCCACAGCACCAGGTGAAGGCCCCACTCCAGAGCCCAGGGGCATGGCAGTGAGCTCACAGGACAGGAGAAACAGTAAGGGAGCGGCCCCTTTGCTTCCCAACCAGAAACTGTCAGCTGCCTGGAGGCCCCTCCGTCACCCTCTGGCACCAGCCATAGTACCCAGCTTCATGGGGATATAAAATGACCTGATGTGTGTACCTTAGTTTATAACACCGTTAAGTGCTCAGATCAAATCCCTTTTCCTCTGTGAAGCAGGGCAATGGGAGTCCTCACTGAGCTCCACTTGGACTTGCTAAGACATCTGCTGACGCATCGACCCCCCAGCAGGAGCCCCGTGAAGGCAGGGACTAAGCCCTCGTGCCTGTCACATCTCCCTGTCCCACCTCCCAAGGCCCATGGCCTGGACACACAGACCACGCACTAGATACACTTTCTGGTGGTTCCAAAAAGTGGCCAAAACAAAGAAAATTGCAGATTACTGGGGCTAGAAGGGACATCAGAGACCATCTGGACCATTTTACAGGTGGGAAAACTGACATGCTCAACAGGAAGAACTTAGACAGAAAGCCTGGATGCAAAGCTAGGACCCTGACCCCAGCCCAGAGTCCCCAAGCTGTTGCCGGCCCACTCCAGCCTGTTCACATCACTTGCATTTCCAAATTGCCCGATCCCCCTTTGGACCCCCAGGAATAGCCAACCCTCAGAGCACCAACACCATCTGGCCTCCCAGCGTGGGAAGGCAGTCTGCAGTGCCAGGCGCACCTCGACTTTTTTTGAGCTTAGTAATAATCGATGTTTGCTCCACTATGGCCTCAAGGATTGTAAACCAGAGCCCTCTGCAAGTACAGGGCCATGTCCCAGTTGACCTCATAGTAGGGGAAAAATATAAAAGGTGGTTGTTTTTAAAATGTATCCATTAAAAATTAAAACCTTCTAGGAGCTTAATGCCAAAGTGCAGATTCCACCTCCTCCCAGTCTCTGCCAAGAGTCCTGTGCCAATACAGTGTAATGGTTTTAATATCCGTTTAGATTAACATAGAACAAGGTATCTGCATTAAAGTAGCAATGAATCCTCCCCACCCCACCCCCCAAAAAATAAGTTAACAAAAGAGGACAATTAAAGCCTAGTAGAGTGAATCCTGAGGGCAGGACCACTGGGTGCCACAGGGTGCCCCTGAGTCCCACCCCTGGGAAGAGCTGTTCCGGTAGCTGCTGGGGTGGCTGGAGGGGGGTGGGGGGCGCGGCTATTTTCCAGTTTTCAAAATGAGACCTTCATTCTCAGGTATTGCGAAAAACAGGGAGGCTTTCTAGTGACCCACTGAGAGCCAGCACAAATGACTGTGTCCTCAACCGAGCTACGGTGAAGCATCATTAAAATTCACCTGTGAACACCGCCATATGCAGAAGGGACAGGAAGAGGAGCTATGGAGAAAAGGGGGCCTGGGGGCCTCACCCACCCTCAGGGTCAGCTCCAAGCCCCACCCAGCAGGTGTGTCTTCATCGAGTGACCCTTCGATGGAACCAAACAGCTAAAACCAAGCAGGACCAAGGATCAAAGTGGGGATGGCTCGGACCCATATGACCACAATTGGCCAGAGTGACATGTCCAACAGAGCCCTTTGCTAAGAGGAGCTAACAGTGGTGCCACAGACAGACCCTTAGCCACGGCCAGGCTCACGGGCACCATGGTACAACAGAAATAAAACAAAATTATATCTCTTGTCATCATCAAGAAACATTTTCATCTTCATTCTTCATTTGAAAGGCACTATATTTAATGAACACATACTGAGTCATGACACACAAATGACTAAAATATAGGAATTATACTAGGGTCAACCAATGTATTTTTAAACCATGAAATTAAGGGACCTATTCATGCCTGTCAACGATGCCACTCCCAGGCATTAGCATCCTCTGCATGGCTGCCCGTGAGTACTGGGGAGCAGTGGACACGTCTGCAAGAGGTAGACCGAGCTTCTGAACACACTCATGACTGAGATGAAGAAATCTTGCTGACCTCATTCTGTACTGATCACAACATTTCCCAGTGTGGTCTGGTCAGCATGGTAGTGTAGAGCTTCCTCTCATCACCTCCCTTGTTCCTTACACTATACTCCCACTAATGCAACCACAATTACATTGTGGTTAGAGAGACCTGGAGGACTCAGAACAATGGAATGTCTCCTCCTCACTTTTCAACAAAGGTAAGATGTGCTCTGCTTATAAGAAATCCACCTTAAAAATATAATCAATGCCCCAAAGCCCTGTCCCTTGCTTTATTCTACTTTTGTAACATTCCCTGCCCCCAGCATCTCGGGCTGGTGAGAAAGCACGTTTCCTAGTGGGGAGCTAAGAGCATGCCAGCATCCATGTAGTGGGAGGGGAAAGTGTTTCTCCGCTTCCGAGATGAATGTGTAAGTAAAAGTGAAGGCTACCAAATCGAAACTGATCAACGTGGGCCACCCATCACTAATTGTCACCCAGCTAGTTTGCTCCCACCCGTCACATGGTGGGTGACAGCCACAGACGTTGATGGATTCTGACCCAGACTGGAAATCTGGTTTCTGAAAAAGGGAGAGAGGAAAGGGAGAAAGAGGCAGTGAAGGTAGCGGCCCAGCATGAAGAAACGGGAGCGGGAAAAGGGGGTGTCTCTGACAGCTCAAGCTGAGGAGCAAAATTAGAAAAGAAAGCCTGCTCCACCGCCACATGTGTCGAAGCCGGCCAGGACAGCCAGAAGAAATATCGCCCAACCCAAGTCCCCGGCCAGGACCGTGATACATGCCTACATGCGGCTATCAATAACCCTGCATGATTAATGCTAATGATTTATGTTAATTTTGCCATAAGCTTTATTTGTACCCAGTGTTCAACTTAAGGACGTCAAATCATTCCTTAGGAGTTTGTTAGAGATTTTTAAAAGCAAAGTCTGAAATATAACATCTGACATTCCATATATCATGGCCCCAGCCTCCCCAACATTCTCTGCGAGACGAGGGTCACCGTCCCCGCGTAATTGCCTCTCAGTCAGCAATAAGTTCTCGGGAAGAGATTCCACATCACAGGAAGGATGGCTCCACAGGGGCCTGTAGGTTCCCCCGTTGTAGGGGGAGGTGGGCGGCAAAGTCCATCCCTGGCAGCCCACCTGCCTCATGGGCCCCTGTTCATCCCAGAGGTAGGATGAGAGCTGGGTGAGCTGGCCAAGGCCCATCTCAGGTTGCTGTGTAGCAGTCACTTCACTTTGGAGTCTCAATTTCCCTTCTGTTACATGAAGCAGGGGGAATGTTCAACCCACTCCACAGGAAAGCTGGGAGGGTCAAGTTTTGTCACACCATGCACATGCTTTGTTCTCCACGACACCCCTAACACACCATGCACTGCGTTCTCCAAGACAGCTTTGCAGGGCCAGTTACTTCCACAGGACCAGGGCATGGGGGCTGGGGGTGCAGAGAAGACATGGCCTTTCAGGCCGTCACCTGCCCACCTTGTTCCTGTCCAGACATGAGTTGTTTATCCAGGTGGCCCTTTGGTACCTCCTCTATTCACTTTCAGAAACTGATGTAACCCTCCCTGTGTGGCTTGCCCTGTCCAAGGTGCCGGGGACCATGGTGGACAAAAAAGGTGGGGCCAGGCAGCAACTTAAACCTCTGATACAAGCTAAAAATTCAACCTCAAAGACTAACCCAATTACAGATTATAGAACCTAGTGGTATTGAAGCAACGTGTGTTCCCACCCTGCAGGGGACAAAAGGACACCAGCTCAGATAAATGCAGTAGAAATGGAAAGAGGGTGTCAATGGCTGGTTCAGTGCCCTGTCCATCCCTTACTCCTCTCGTAAAATCCCATCCATGACTGGCACCATCCTCTGCAGCCCTGGGCTTTCCCAGCTGCCCCCTTGGCTCCAGTCATCAGGGTTCCTCAGGAGCCCATTGAAGGCTCAGGGACCAGTAGCTTTTCCACCTGTAACCAGTGAGCCCATTGGCCGCTGCCCTGCCTTCAAAATGAAACCCTTCTTGTTCTCCCCAGATAGAGCCCAGATCCAAGCCAGGACCAAACTAAAAACCCAAGCCATGGGGGACATCAAAACCAGATCCCTCCCATGCTCCATCCCTCCCCACATCTCTTGCTAGAAATTCATTCTCTATAGCTGAAAAGCAACAATTTCTATATGGGTTTGTACCAAAGAGGAAATATTCTATCTGCTCTCTTGGCTTCCTGTGATGGGCTCCACTAAACCAGCCTGGTCTGGGCTGTTCGGTGAACACCTGTCAAAACGTGTGGGCCGTGCCATTTATCAAATAATCTGCTCCAAGAGCAGATAGGCACTATCAGCAATCTGGTATTGATCTGTACAGGCCCCTGCTATTGTTCATCCCCGCATCCCGAATGGCAGCAGGAATTAATGAAAGAAACAAAACAATGCATACCAATCACTCAGCCCCACAACTTTGTTTGCTGCTCTCATTAAGTTGGGCAAAGTTTCTGCAGCCAACCCAAAAGATTGCTTAGGAGAGGTGGGCCCAGAAGGTTGACCCCCAGATCTACCAATGGACCCTCCGGCTGCCCTCTCCCTCTTCCCAGCCTCCACAGGGCCCGTGCATGTTGGTGCTCCTGCACTCCTGCAGCCTATGAAAGTGTACATGCTAATGGCATGTAAGAATCCCACTAGGGTCTCTCCCAGGGTCTGGGCAGAGACACCCTTTCCCTTGACAGCCCCTTTGTGATGGTATTTAGGCTGTCCTTGTGCACGGGCTTCTCCCACACAGAGTGTTTGCCCTCCCTGGGGCAGACTAACAGGGGGAGGGATCTGTCTGCAGACAACATCCATAGGCATTTCTGGGGAGCAAGAAATGGTCAAAACCCAGCCTCTCCCCAAACGCAGGTCCTGCAGAGAGATAGCTGCCAACCCCCAACTCTGGGCCTCCCACTAAAAAGTAAGCTGCATACACACACACACACACACACACACACACACACACACACTCCTGCCTCACCATCACTGTGCCCACACCTAAGCAGGCTTCAAGGCTCAGCTTAAATGACACCTCCTGCAGCCTTCTCCAATCCCTCCTTCCAATATTTGTATCTCCCTCCCCTGAACATGCACTGTGCTTTAGCTGGGCTATAAAAGTAATGAACTTTATGTCTCCTCCATCTACAAGACTTGGAAGGAGTAAGGAGCCAAGTAAAACAAGCACATAGTTATGATCCCTGCCCTCTGAAGGCAAGGATATGGTTGCAGTCATCTTCGCAGCACTATGTGGTGCCTAATACTAGGAACAATGGATGGATGGGTGGATGAATGGATGGATGGATAATGGATGGGTGGATGGGTAGACAAGTGGCTTGTGAATGGATAAATGGGAGGATGATGGGTGGATGGAGGATGGATAGATTATTGGATGGGTGGATGGGTGAGTGGGAAGATGGGTGGATGGATGGATGGGTAGGTGGGTGGGTGAATGGATGGATGCATAGCTAAATGGGAGGATGTGTATGGATGGATGATGGATAGATTATTGAATGGGTGGATGGGTAGATAGGTAGACAGGATGGATGGATGGGTGGGTGGATAACAAACAGATGAATCTGAACCAAGTGAAATGAGAACTGAAGAGCATACCAGCCCCTGGCAGTGAGCCCACAGTCATGGCACCCTAATGATGAGCAGCTAGAAAAGTTTCACTTTTCTCCACAAAGCACAAAAGTATTTCCCCACATTCTAACCACACACCTGGGAGCTTCCTCATCCTGACAGAATGAGAAGAGACACTGAGGTCCAGAGATGACGAAGGATTTCCCTCGGATCACACAGACCCAGCCCTCAAACAACAGACCTCCTCAAAGGAGAAACTTAATGACTGTCTGGCGTAACAAGAACCCCACACACCCAGCTGTAAAGGACAAATACCCTAACCCCACTCCCTGGAAGCCTCAAGACCACCACCACAAACCAGCTAAGTCAGTGAGTGCAGCCGAGCTCATGACACATCTGAGTGACCCAAAGCCAGGTTCCCTTTGGGAGGGTTCCTGGAAGGGCTGCTTTGATTGTCTATGTGGGGGCAGAGGGGGCCTGGGTGTCCCTCATTCTGGGGCAGTGAGGTCTTCCCTCTTTGGAGGCCTCCTCCTCGGCTTGGAGGAGCCCTCAGTGGAAAACCTGCTAAGAATAGAGCTCTCTGCCCAGCTCGAGCCTTTCAAGAAAGGCAGCTCACCCCACGTTCAGGAGATGAAGCAAGGACACAGAGTGGCACCAACCAAAGCCTCGCTCAGCTGAGCAGGGCCTCGAAGGGTCCAGGAGACATTTCCAGTCTGAAAAGGCACAGACCAGGGGTCAGGCTGGGCCAGCCAGGCATGTGACATGCAATTCTCCAAGGACAGATGGCAAAGCTCCACTCGTGCAGGGCCCAGGAGTGGGGGCCGTTCCCCTTCACGCCTGCCCTGAGGCTCCCAACAGCACCACCTAGACACAGGGTCGTCCTTGAGGGCCACATCACACGTCTGCATGGCCAGGCGAGGAGGAGCAGCAGCTGCTCCTGTTTCCAGCTAAGGGTGACAAGTGTGGATGATGAGGGGGGTGGGCAGCTGGGTGGGAAAGAGAAAGAAAGGAGGAGAAAGTCGGAGAGTGATGGGGAAACAGATAAAGCTGAAGTCCTAGTTCCTGTGCTGAAGGACCTCAGAATACAGTGGGCAAGGAGAGCGTCAGACCAAGCAAAGACAAGAAGCCAAACCAATGGCACCCTGCTGAGGAGCAGCTCACCTCCAGAAATCCTGGGGATGTGCAGATGTTGGGTGAGATTCCCTGGATCCCTCCTCTCTGAACTTCCAAATGTCTCCTGCCCGGTGCTCACCAGTGGGCAGGGCAGGGTTTGGTGGCAGAATTTTGCACTCCTGACTTCCTGTAGGGAAATGCCGCAATGGCCAAAGGTGGTGCCCACCCACCGTCCAGCTGACCTCAGCACAGGGCTGTTTGTGATGGCTGCTCCGTCCCCTCCCCTGTCGCCTGCCACCATTCAGGTAGAAATACAGGCTAAGCATCCTAAATGCTTGGGACCAGAAATGTGTCTCATTTCATTTTTTTTTTTGAATATTTACAAATACTTAATGAGATATCTTGCAGATGGAACCTCAGACTAAATGAGAATTTATTTATGTTTCATATACACCTTATACACAGAGCCTAAAGGTAATTTTATACAACATTTTTAGTAATTTTGTGCATGAATCAAAGTTTTGACCATGACCTGTCACATGAGGTCAGGTGTGGAATTTTCCACCTGTGGCGTCACGTTGGTGCTCAAAAAATGTTGAATTTTCAAGCATTTCAGATTTCGGATTTTTGGATTGAGATGCTCAAACCTGTGCGGTACTGAGCAGCCTAGACCCCACAGCGGTTTGAGGAGATGAGAATGAAAGACCGGCCCTTTCTGAATGGCTCCCGTCCCATTTTGTGGCGAGGTCCCCAAAACTCCAAGAACATGCTGGAGACGAGGGCATCTGGAAGGCAGGGCCGGGGCCTCACAGAAGTGCGTGCCATGTACAGGCAGAAGCAGAAAAAGGTGTATGGGCAGGAAGGTGATGGCCATTTCCAAGGAATCCCATCACATTCTGAGGAAGGATGACTGGAAAAGCCCCTGGCTTGAGCACCAGGCCCCACAGCAATTTCATCCAGTGTCCTAGTTAGGGTTCAAAGCTCCAGGGCTCTCGCTGTGAAGACCTGCTCTGCGAGCCCACCCTGATTGCACTGGGAGCCAGGAATGGGAAAGCTGCCCCACAGCAACGCTGCTCAGTGTTCCGGAGAAAGCCATCAGGCCAGGTCCCCACGCTGTCGTCAGCCACTGAGGGCAGACACCCACGCAGAACCCAGACAGCCAATTGGCACACCCTGGCCATGCAGCCACTTACTTCACCTTTGGAAGCAGAGGCCGTGGAAGTGGGACATGCTGCCACACTCCGGGACTCCATCGGGACTGTGCTGGGACACGAGCAGCTCGGGACAGAGCACACGGTGAGCTCAGCATTAGGCCCCTCACGTTTACCCAGATGACCGCTCTGCCCCACAACTCCCACCACCCACACATGCCCGGCCCTGCCCCTCTGGCATCCACACGCACTCTGCACAGCTGCCATCGTCCCTCAGAGGCCTGACACCCCCACACTCTCGGCCTGGACCCCAGGGCCCTCCCATCCAGGCCAACGCCAAGAGGCCAACAGGGCAGCAGAATCTGACTTCACGGCACCGCAGGGCCGACACCACGACGGCCCTGGTGAGCCCGGGAGCCGCCTCTCAGTAGGAGCACGTTGCTCTGAAAATGGCTCACGCTTGCTGCCTGCAGCCCCTCGAAGCAGAGGACGTTGCTCAGTGGGCTCTTCTCAAGACCCTGAATGCCAAGGTCTCCACCTGGCCCCTCTCAGGGGCACATGTCACCTTGACCTTTAGGGATGTTGAGTGAGATTCCCCAAATTCCTCCATTCTGAGCTTCCAAATGTCTCTTGCCCAGGGCCCACCCAGGCCCTGGCAGCCCCTGAGGCCTCCAGCAAAGCCTGGGTCTGGGACTCCAGCATCTGGCCGCACGTTTGTGTGGAGCTGTGCTCTGTGGCTGGAGGCGCAGGAACGGGTGCTCAGGTGGGACTCGCTCACCCTCCCGGGTGGCACTGCGGCCATGAGGACAGGGGCCACTCCTTGGCCACAGGGGCGTTTCATGCTGCTCACCCCTAGACCGCTCCGAGGCCCAAGAGAACCCACTCGAGGAAGGCCCCGTGAGATGGCACCCAAACCATTCACCCCATTCGCTCCCCGAAGCCCGGCCAGAGACCACACAGCAACTGAGAGAGAGGCCGGGCACTGGAAAGCGGCAGTCTGTCCCTGGCCCAGCTTGTTTCGCACACACAAATTATTTTTCACTTTAATTAAAAATTTAATTTTTGACATTTAAAAATCAGATGGCTTTACATTTTTTCAAAGTCTGTACTCCCACTTCTATGTAAATAATGCAGGGCCAGACAATACTATGTCAGATTCCCACCTTGCCCCGTCGGGCGAGGGCTAGGGCAGAGCAGTGGTCCATGGTCCCCTCTGGTCCGTTCCACTGATGTCACTACCTGCCTGGCCCCTAGGGGTCTAGTGTGCAACCCTGGGTAGAAGGTAGGCCACAGACCAACTGAGGCACAATAAGAAAGATTCAAGGGATCACTGGGGTAATATCTGACCACAGCAAGCCCTGCTTCCCGGTAACCCTAAAACTGTGTGATATCGGAGAGTTAATTCTTCAAACTATGCTCTGCTGGGCCTCACCAGGTGCCCCTGCAGCCAGTAAAACTCCGTTGCCTGGGGGAGGAGAATTTTCAGAGGCAAGGCCAGGTCTCTCTGAGTCCCTTTGACATGAGCCCAGCATCCTGGCTCCCCCGGTCTTAGCCGCAAGTGCACCCGTGACCAGTGGCTGTTTCCAGGAGGCAGCGGCCTTGCTTCATATGCAGAGAGGGCTTGTGAGTGACTGCAGAGATCCAGTAAACAAAGAGGGTTAAAAAAATAAAGCCGGACTTCCTGCCTGCCCTCTGCACACTAACGGCGCTGTTTGCTCTGGCTTCCACGTGAGTAACACGGGCGCACTGGTTTCTATTACACAGAACATTAATAAGGGGCGGCGCTGACCCTCGATTGCCGAGAACCAGGTAAATGACGGGGAGGGAAAGGGGCCGAGGAACGGTCGGCATTTCACACCGCGCGACTTGAAGGGGAATGCGTCGACTATAAAGATGACGGGTGTTGTAGCACTGAGGAAAAAAACATAATTTTTCATTGATGTACGGCAGCCGGGCGGGAAGGAACACAAATACTACAGTAGATCCATTAACTGGATGACAAGAAACAGTGTTCACATCCACTCACTAAACTGTTTTTGATTCTTTAGTACCAACATGCGGAATGATCTGTACATTACGTTGCCAGGGAAAAACCTTAAAATGCATTTATTTCATAATGTAACTTTCTTGTATTATCATAATAGAGCCATAACGGTTGTTGCAAACACTATGGGGTCTAGAAAAACACCTAAGTACAGTTATTAAATGGGAAATTTTTTTTAAAGGAGAAATTTAGAGTGTCTACAACACTAGGGCTTCCTGTGGACGCGGGGAAGGCGGTGGGTGACATTTCACCTTCCACCTCTCCTGCTGGCCATGGGAGCTCCAGCCCCTGAGCACCACCTGTCACCACCAGACAGGGCTGAAAAATACCTGGGAAAGTCACCAGGGTGACATGAAGTCATTCGTGCCCAATTACAAATGCTTGTGCCATAGCCTGTGAGCCCCCCGCCGACCCTCCAAATTCCCCCTTTCAGGAGACTTCCTGGAGGTTGCCTATCCGTACTTCTACTCCACATTTTAACATCAAGTCACCTTTTGGTGCAAAAGGGAATCACAACAGACAATGCAGGTGAAAATAGCCACCGTCTGCTTAATTGCTGTGGCTCAGCTCTTAGGGTGGACAGAGGCGATGACTTCTGTGGCCAGGCCTCAGCCCCACATCTCTGCCTACGGGAAGACACAGAAACCTCCTCACCAGTACACATTCCTTGAAGCAGAAAATGCCCTCTGTTTCTGTTTCTTTCGTTTTTGAGGAGGTTCTTTTGGTTTCAGTTTTCCGGTGAACATGGTTTGCACTAACGTGATGTTTGCACTGAAAATATACATGCACGCATACATATACGTACATGCCGTTGCACTGATGCTTGCTGCAATTTCTATGAATAATTCAACATGAGAGATATGCCTTAGAAAATTATCACACACAACCCACGGTGAGGAGCTAAAGCCAAGTTGGAGGGTCAGCTGTCCAACATCTCGTTATCTGTCCAGAAGCAGCCGTAAATTCACTGCAAAAGCAAGATCCCTGGTCCTGGGAGCAGAAGGGTCGCTGGAAGGAAATCAGAAGGACATGGCTTTATTTAATTGAGAATTAAATATCTTCGGGATTGTTTTTCTCTCCAAAGGAAGGTCACTTTGCTATACAAGCATGTCAATGCCTCCTTGGTGGTTCTGTCCCCTGATTGGGCCCAGATTCCCTCTCTCTGTGCATTATGGGTTCCCTCTGCTGTATTGCAGGGACACAATCTGCCAAGCCAATATTTGGATTTCCAGCATCATTGCCCACACCCCCGATCCCATCTCATCCCCTTCCCCCCCTCAGTCAGGTACTCAGAGGCCCAACTCATTAGCCACGGAGTCACAGAGACTCACACAGTATTAAGATGGCAATATCATCTTATTGGCTATTAACACAAATGTGCCAATAAACAGAGTGCATAAAAATTATGCATATTCCCTCGGAGTCCATAATACCAAACTGATACGGCATAATGCAAAACACGCTTCCCCAAAAGTAGTGCTTAAAGTCACGATGTACAAATTGAATTTTAAATAAATTTCCTGAAACATCACCAGTGGTTCTAGCCACATTAGCTACACGCACTTGCTAAAAATAAAGTGCAGGATGGCTGTGCCCACCCCAACCCCAAAGGGACAGGACCAGTGGGCATGTATCTGCCTGGCCCTCGAGCTGTTTCAGAAGTAGGCTCACTACACATGCCTTCAGGTGCAGTTGTTAAAACAACCCAACATATTCCCCCAAGGGTTTCTCCTAATTATCAGTGATCATCAGGTTCCAAAAGTCAGCTTGTCCGCACCTCATTCTCTATCAAAGAGAGAGATGTTAATTGCATTAGCACCTTGCCAACACCCTCTGAAATTGACGGTGGTGAGGTTTAGCAGTCTGCCACAGAGCCAATCAGAGTCGACCCAAATTCAGAAGCAGCCAGTGAAGTCCCTCCTAATCCCACGTGTGTGTAGACACTAAGACACAAGGCAGTGGCTTAGAAAAGGGGGTGTTGGGGGTGCCTAAGGCCAGACTGCCCTCAAAACCCCCATACACCGTCCAGCTGGTTGAAACACACACACGCACACACACACACACACACACACACACACAGAGTAAAGCAGTAAGAAACGAGAAATTCCCCCTAGTTATATTTTTTCCCCAACCCTCTGCCTCCTGACCAAGCTGATCATCCAGAGAAGAAAATTAAAGTGAAGCCGAAATCGTCTTGTTTTGTTTAATGAAGAACTTTCTCCATGCATGTTGGCGGCATGCCTCCTTTCACAAATAAATAAGCATTTACGATTAACCTACATGTTATTTTCAGCAGAGACGGGACCAAAAATAATTTGCCCTTGCTCACTCAGCATACTTTCTTAAATGTACAAAGTGAGATTATGGTTTTCCTAAGAGTGTTCTTCCCCATGGCTCATCTAAGCAGGTGCCTTTTGGACAAATGTGAGACCCAACTATTAAAGTCCTCCCAACTCCTCAAGACCTCACTCACACCCCAAGCCCCATGTCTCCCTCCTCAGCCCCATCAGAAGAGAGAAGATTAACTATTGAAGTGTTGGTATCTTTATGCTGTAAAGAGCTCTTTCAAAGACTTAATCCTCAAGAGAAAAAATGGGCAAATAATCAAACCCTGCACAGGAGAAGAAATATACATACACAAGAGACGTATGAAAATTTATTCAACCTCAATAATGAAAGAAATTTCAATTTTTAAATATTTTCATCTGTCAAACAGGCAGCTTTGTAAAGATCATCTCCTGTTTGGAAATCAAGGTTGTCACTCTGCTACACAACTCAGAGTGTCAACTTTCCCTGGGGGACAAATTTTTTAAAATAAAGGGACCTCATTTCCTCTTCTAGGAATTCACCTTAAAGAGATAATCGGAGGGGGACCCAGTGATTAATGTGAAAGAATATTTGTCACAACATCACTGGTAACATCAAAAAGTTAGAAATGGCTACACAATATGGTACAGCTCTCAAAAGACAAAAATATACAGTTGACCCTTGAGCAGCACAGGTTGGAACTGTGCAGGTCCACTTACAGCAGGTTTTCTTCTGCCTCTGCCACCCAGCAGACAGCAAGACCAACCCCTCCTCCTCCTCCTCCTCAGCCTACACAACATGAAGACCACAAAGATAAGACCTTTATGAAGATCCACTTCCACTTAATGAATAGAAAATATAATCTCCTTTTCCTTACGATTTTCTTAACATTTTCTTTACTCTAGATTACTTTATTGTAGGAATATAGTATCTAATACGTGTAACATTCAAAAAAGACGTTAATCAACTGTTACTGGTAAGGCTTCTCTGGTCAACAGTACGCTATCAGTAGTTCAGTTTGGGGGCTATCAAAGTTATATGCGGATTTTTGTCTGTGTGGGGTGGTCAGTGCCCCAAACCCCCACTTTGCTCAATTGGTTTTATTTGTGATTCTAGAATCAGGCAACATTTAGTTCCAAAAATAGAGTAGGTGTTCCAATGAGCTGAGCAGAAGAGGTTGGTTTTACTGACAGACAAGGGCTGAAGAAAGCAGAAACAAAGAATAAAGAGCATATTCGTTACTTTTAGACAGAACAATAGAAAAATAACTGATTAGTTAACATCAGGTTACTTCAGGCCCCTTTTTTGTGCAAGGATTAAAGCAGAGGGCACCTCATTATCATGCCAGTTGAAGATGTAAACCAGCCTGTTTGGGGAATTGGCTGTTATCTCTCCTGATTTTTTCGGAAGGTCAGATAACAGCTTAGTTTTGGTTTGATGATGTGGAACTTCAGCATGAGTGACTCCATTTCGAGTTTTAGTCTGGTTTGTTAGGGTGTAGTGCAGGAGCTTAGTCTAAAACCATGGCCTTCTATAAGTTTTATTTAACATGTCCATAAAATGCAATTCTCTGAATTCTGAAAATCGAACAACAACAACAAAAAATGTCTGTGAAAGCCATCAAGGACCATAGTAAATGTTTACAATATGTTAAGGGAGGGGAAAAAAGGGCAGGATGTAAAAACTATATGTATAGTTGAATCACAAATTTGAAAAAATAATAATACATCTAAATGCCCATGGGCCTGTAAAGGAATGCATAAAAAATTTAACAAGGTTTATCTCTAGATAGTGGGATCATACACCGTTTTTATTTCCTTCTTGAAAGTTCCATGTATTTTCAAATGTTCAAAAATAAATTTGTATTACTCCTATATGCAGAAAGCAACGTTTACTTTTGTTCTTTGCATGCTCTGAACCCCACAGCACTTGCTGTCGGAAGGACTTACCAGGAACCTCGCGCCACCCCCACCCCCGTGAGAATTCCTTCCGGCTTCTCCTCTGGCTAAGCCTCCCACAGGCCAGGAATCAAGCTCTTCATCCTCCTTGCTCTTCATCCAAGGTCTACCGGTCAGTTCCTTTACCCATTACCCCCACTCTGACCCCTTAGCTTGGACCAACAAACCCCAGACAAGTGCCCCAGACAAGCCTCTCCCTGAGGAATGGGAAGGCAGAGGTGGGTAAATGGACAGAAGGAAGGAAGAGGTGTGAAGAATTCTCCTTGGTCCTGCTAGAAAATCAGCCAGAGAAGACTCAGTTTGTGCACACATTTCATTTACAGGAGTTTCTTGGGTAGTTGTCATGAGACCGAGGGCCGGGGTGATGCTGCTGTCCTCTGTCCCATCTGTGGGCCTCTGCCTAGACAGCCTGGAAAAGGAGGCTGGAATCTGCTGGTCTCTCAACTGAGGTCTCAGCTCTTCCCAGGCCCCAGTGGCCTTCATGTCACCAGACTGAGTGTGATTCCAGTGGCAGGCAGAGATATAGCAATCCGTTCCGACACTACAGTAAAATGGGCTGTGTTGGACTTTGGGTCGCTGTCTACAATACCTTCCCAACAGGCTTGCAAGGGCACTGTGGCTTTTTTCCGATTTCACCTTGCATCTGACTCGGATCCTGCTCCTGGGTCCTGTGAGAATGCTCCATTTTGTTCTGCCCTAAAGTGTGCACAAGCCCCTGGGAAGACCGTCAGAGCCCCAGAGGCCATACCCCTCCTTCACATCCTTCCTGCTCTTCCTCTCCTGGCCAGCAGTGGAAGGCCAGCTGTCCTGGGGGCACCCAACAGCCCACCTCTGCACCCATTATTGGCCCGAGATGACAGGCGCCATTGTGGAGGGCAGAGAAAAGCCTCCATCCAACGGCTCCCACTGGCCGTACCATCCACTGGTGCTTAGCCAGATGCACCCGTTACATCAGGAACACTCCTGGCACCCATTGGCTCGTCCCCAAATGGCTATTAAAATTGCAATTTCAGCCACAGGAGCTCCTGGATGGGCATAGGCTCTGGCCAGGCCGTGTCCCCGGCTGGTTTGGTCGGGCAAATCAATGACCCTCGCTTTGCCTGCAAAACACCAAGGAGACCGATGGAAGCAGGTAAGTTCCCACCGGTGGCCTCCTCCAGGACTGGAGGAACACAGACAGCAGGTGCAGGACGACAACCCCCTTCACCACCTCCGCTCAAGCCAGGCCTTCCCAAGAGAGAACTGAGAGATAAGAAACCTCCTCCCACAGCACATGGCAACTTGCAGCTCCTCTGCTCTCACCAGCAGCCAGTACCAGCTCTCAGAGGCTTGTCCCCACAAGCCCTTCCTGCCACAGGAAGCTCCCCCTGGAACGCGGCTCTCACACCAAAGGTGAGACGGGAACGGATCACCCCAGCAGTTTCTGACACGGCGCCACTGTCTTTCAACTTTCTCTGCCAATAGGGTCAGGCTGTCAGCCAGCCTCGACTGCAGTCAGCCTGACACCAGGAGCAGCCTCAAAACAAATTAAATGAGGCAGGGAGGCCGTGCGGTGATCATTCCATTACGGCCCCTCTGCTTCCTCTCCGCACGTGACCCACGCCATCCCTTTTAGAAGGTGAGGCGTCTTATTGAATCAGCACTTAATCTACTCGAGGTGCCGTGGAGGAGGGACAAGGGGACATGTTCCCTGATCCTTTTATTTTCTGAGGACCTCGCTGGAGACAGCATGGGTGGGGGGAGGATGAATTGTGAGGAACCTTGACCCTGTTTCAGGTAAGCTTCTGATTTACAGTTCATTGTGCTTTCTAACGAATAATTTTTATATAATAATTCCACCAGCAAGCACCAAACCTTCTTCTTGGGAATGTAATTAAGGGAAAAATTAGCAATAAATTGTTTTCAGTACTTAACCCAGCTCCAAATTTACGGTTGCTGAAATTTATTGTCTCAGAGGCCTGAAAAATGGCGATTAATTTTATCCCATTTCCTGCCATTCACCCTCAAAACTGAAATGTGTATCAGGACCTTGGGTTGTTTTGCTTGTTACAAACCTCGAAACTAAACCTCTCCAGACTGTTACCGCTATAGGCTCCTGAGCCTTAAAAGCAGTGAAGAAAACACTCCTTTATCTGCAAGCGTCCCCTTTTCTTCTACTGCCACTGCGATTGTGGGAAGCTCTGAGAGCTGCCCTCGGTGCGGGGATGTGCTTTACAGAGTGAGCGTAAATGAGAAAACACTCAGTTAGCTTCTGACGGCCAATGCTGGATGGATCAGTTTGCCCTATAAATAAGCACTGATCACCTCCATTTTATTGAACTCATTTTCCAGGCAAGCAAAGACCACAAGATTCTTCTGCACATTTTCTCTTTACACCCTCTAGTACCGCTGCTAGCGTCAACTCCGACAGATTTATGGCCCATTCATTCATGGGAACAAAAACCCTGCCACGGCTGGTCATGGGACACGCAATAGCAGTTAGTTCAAAAGATAACAGCTGCAATACCTCACCTCCCCATTCAGCACTACAGAGCCAGCACTACTTTGGAGGTAATAAATGCTTCTTGTTTGTGTGCTTTGAGTCATAATCCACAAATAACTGTGGTCGGCTTCACCCAGGCCCCGCCTCTGGAGGAGCCGCTTTCTGCAACCCCTCCCCAACCCCAGGCCTTAAATCCAGCCTCTCGTGGGGCAGAGAGGGACCCAAGGCAGAGCCTTGTGTAACCAAAAAGAAGACTTGGTATCTTTCTTCTGGTTCACCCAACACGGGCTGTGTGGGGCTGGTGTGCTGAGCCCATGTGACTCACGCACTTATGCAAAGCTGAAATGCCAGGCTTCCTCATGGTGAGTGGCAATGTGGGGACATGCATTGACCTTGCAAACTGATCAGAAACAGAGCTAGGAGGTGAGCCCTGTCCCCACCAAAGGAGGCAACTGCTCTAAGTCCAGCACCATCCTCAGAGCCTGGAACATGCCAGGCACAAAGCACACCGCAAGCATGTTCCGAATGAATCAATGGATTTAAAAAAAAAAAAAAAAAAAAAAGGAAAAGACCTGGAAAGGAATGGAGAAGGATCTGTTCCAAACCCTTCTTTTGACAGATAGGGATTCTGAAGCTCAGAGCAGGGAGAAGCTTGGTCAAAAAAGCAATACCGTAGTTAAGCATTCTGGCTCATTTTGAAGTCAGCCTCCACCACTCACAGGCTTCAGTTTATGCCTCTGTAAAAACAGGGCCATTAACTGTGCCTAGCTGAGGGTATTGTTGCTAGAATTAAACACATGCAGTGTATATATTTAAAAACTTAGCACAGTGCTAACCGAGTAGTATCTGTTCTCAAGTAAATTAATTATTTAGTTGGAGAAACAAGATACTCAAGGAGCTTTCAGAACGATCTCCAGCAGAGAGGTCACTGGCGGGGGGACAATGCTTTAGGGTCAATGCCTTCAGTCCTTGCAAGCCTCCAACAGGACACGGACACCTGCCTGCACCCCGTCAGTGCTCTCTGGCCTGTTCTCTGAAGATGTGTTATTGTTGCTGTTATTTTAATGTTCTTACAATCAAACAGCAAAGAAAAAGGGATTATTATCCCCAATAACGCCAGGATCCAACAGCCTTCCCCCTGGGACTCGCCCACCCTGGCCTGTGGGTCACCCTCTCTCGGGGTCCGGGTGGGAGGGGAGATGGGGCGTGAAGACAGCGCAGGTCCAGGCCGGGCAGTGGAGATGGAAGTCGAGAGCCTCCAGGCTGCGGAAGGTGCCAGGGAGAGAAGCCAGAGCTAAACTCCCCATGAAAATGCACAGTTCGGTGGGGGAAAGAGGAGGCTGTGAAATGCATAGAAAATGACACTGGGCATCAGTTGCTATAAGTACATTCTTCGCTAATCAATCAGCTTTTATTGTGACGCCTCTAGCTCAGCTCATAAGGCCAGAAAGCAGCTTCGGCAGCAGTTTAAAATGTTTCCAGTTTAATAATCCCTGCTAATTGAAAGCAGTTCAGAAACAGGGGGAAGGTGGGGGCTGGGGGCACACTAGCACCGTTTATGGCAACAGAGCTGTTCCTATGGGAAACAAAATAACCTTTGATGCTAGAGGGGAAACCTGCTTCCCCATCCCCAACAACTAATTCCCACAACTGTCTGCTTTGGCTGTGGAACCTTTTCTTCTTATGTTTTAATTGTGGAACGTTACAGCAGCAGAATTGCTGTGAAACCTGTTTTTATCTGTGGAAAATTAACCACCCCCTGCTGCAAAAACTGGATCTTTTTTTCTTCAACAGAGAATTACATTCATTTTTATAATTGTTCTTTTCCTTTCAAATCACCTAATATGACAAATGCTGGGCAACGGTATAGTTCATCTGCTAAAGGGTGTCTTTATGAGTTGCGGCATCGATGCTTTAATGGAGAAATTGCCTGATTTAAGTAAATCATGTCACCCTCACCCTTACAATCATATTTGTTGCAGATGTCTGCTGACCTGACCTGCAGAGCAAAAACAAAAACACATTTACTTTCCCAGGCTGAGATATTTGGTTCAAATGATGTACAAATAGGTCATAATGAAAAGTAATTTTAGCACCTGGCAAAGGTACGATTTAAGTATACTTTTGACAGTTTTTACACATACATAATTATTCAGTATTGTAATTTAAACAGGTGAAAGACAGATCTTAGCACAATAGCCTCAGTCTTGGTTTCTCTGACTTCCCAGGCAGAGCTACAGTTGGGGATACAGCAGGAGGATGTCATTGGTCTGATATGCTAAGAATCCGCTGGGTCGCTCTTCGTCCCTCGCATTCATGCAAACCTGTCCTAGAAGGTGGATGCAGACACCCAGATCTGGATCCTGTGAATCTCCATTATATTAAGCCTCCACTGCTATTTTCTAAAAGGTATCACCAGGAAAGAAAAAAAAAGCCTAGACCCTAAGTTCACTCAAGGAGGAGAATGGATGAGGAGGTGGCCATGTGGGGTGGGGTGGAAAGGCAGAGGGAGGTCACCCATAGCATGACAACATGACAACAGGCACAGCTCCCTCTCCCTCCCCCCGGCTTGCCTCAACGTAGATAATCAGGCCTGGAGACCACAGGAGAGTCGGGATAGCTAAGACGGCAGTGGCTAGTCACTAAGAAGTGGTCCTTAGGAAATGCACCATGAGCCAAAATCTTTCCTTCCTTCTCCTCTGCAGTATCCCAAGGAATCCTTTGCATTCAGAGAAACTGTGGTCGTAGCTGGGTTGGCAGCAGGAGGGAAGGTAGTGCTCATCCCATCCAGAGAGTCTCCCAGCTTGAAGGAGGGAAGGAATTGAGATGAGATTGCATTGTGAGGGAGTGACAGGTAGACAGACAGCTGGGGAGAAGGAACCACCACCCAGGAGCTGGTGTGCACATCCTGCATTCTCAGATACACACAGCCTGGGCAAACGCCTGTGGCCACAAGAGGATGGCTCTGTGTTGGGACACATAATATGTAAGTAACAATACAGGCCTTAATTTGGATATCCTTCCCCTTCCCTCCAGAAAGATTCCAAACACGGAAACTGGAGAGCACTGAACTTTTCGGGTGATTATAAAGCGTGTTGGTTAGTGAATCAAACAAGGCTGCATTCACGGGAGCACAATGTCCAGCACTGCGAGGTGTCACTGGCCCCAACCGTGGGCTATCTAAACATATTTAGGAATTGTTCCTTTTGGGGGAAGACAGACCAACTGGGGTATGTGTGGGAAGGAGCAAACAGGGTGGTGAGAAGGTTATAAAGTGTCATAGCTGAACAACAGAGGAAGAAACAGAAGAGAGAAAACTCCAGGGAAACAGGCTTGCTGTCCACAAATCCCCAGAGTTAACTGCTCTGGAGCCCCTGCTACCTGCCGGATCTGAGCTCAGTCCTTTATATGAGGTCTCCCTCCTGCCCGGCAGCATTACCGCTTCGGGATAGCTGGACCTTGGCCCTCACTTTACAGATGAGAAACCAAGACACGGGGAGGGTGCGTGGCTCACCCAGGATCATCCGCTACGGCAGAACGGAGGAGGGATACTCGCCTGGCACCTGCTCTGATTCCCCAGTGTCTGGTGCCAGCGCTGCCTCAAGAGGGCAGATGGGGGTAGCCTGCAGGGGCTTGGGACTGTGTGGCGGCATATATCAGGATCAGCATAGATCCTTCTTTTTGATGACAAGAGCCTTGGGAGTCAGAAAGCAGTGGCTGGACACCTGCCTACTGAGGATTTTGAGTTTCTCTCCAATCCCAGGATTCTGTGTTTAAGGCAAAGTGCCACCTGCTTCCTTCTCCCAATATTTCCCAAAATTGCTTAATCAATTTTTTTAAATTTTTCAACAGTATCCTTTACATATGTAATAGATAGTGCACTTCTGGCAAATTCTCCTCCCTATATATTGACACACTCACTCCATTCATTCGTTCAACAAATATTCCTCATTCATTCAAAACAAATATCTCCAAGAGTCTGACAGGTACAAGGTGGCTTAGGAATACAAGGCTCTCTTGGCCTTGACGTGGGGCAGAACCCCGCCCCCCCCCCCCACCGTGCCACAGCAAGAGCCATCTCCCCAGAGGTCCCAAGCAGGGCCCCAGGGCACTGGGGACCAGGTTCCCCCAGATCCAGCCTCTGACTGGCCATAATTCTCTCCTGCATCCGATCCTCCCACTTCCTGCTCTCAGAAACACCAATTGTTCCTACTATATCAAAGGGGATCAACAAACATTTGTTGAGTGGATGAATAAAAATGGGGAAATCTAAAAAAGTCAACAAATGTGAAAATGTAGGGAAGTTTTTTCTCTAAGCAAAGGCAATTAGCAATTAAGTACCACAGGAAGCAGATGCTCCTGTCACTGCAGACCCAGAAGCTGATCCTTCTTAAACTGATTCTGCTCAGCAAAACTTTATTCAACGGCTTTGCAGGGTGGCGTAGGAAGAGGCTCCTCTCGTTTCCCCTCTGCCCTGTCCAGACCCTGTGGAGAACTCTGAGTCACAAAAACGCAATCGTATTCTTTGCTTTCTTCCGAAGCCAACTGGGCCTCCCATGCGAAATGGCCAGAAATCCAAAAGAGGTTGGAGTTGTTACCAGGCAGCACAGGTTAGCTCCTTCAGTAACAAAATTTTAAAGTTACACGTGAATTTACTTGGTAAAATTTTAAGCATTGCCTGAATAAACTGTACCTTTATATTAAACTAAATTTTGTAATAAACTAAAGCAGTCCATCTATTAATATAAGGCACCGTAAGGTTATGAGGCAGCAGTGTTTCTTACTCTAAACAATGTGATTTTAAATTTATAGCCAATGCCTTTAAAATATTATCCACACTTCATTCTTTAAATTCCATCTACCACCACCACTATCCAAGAAAATTTGGGGTTTTGTGTGTGTTTCTTTTAATTTAAAAACTTTTAGAATATTTACATTGTACCCTCAGTCAAGGCCACTGATTAGAGAACTATCAATAGATTTCTTTCCTGGCAAAACAGCTTTATTTCTTAGGATAATTGTGCTGGTACCACCACACCTGTTAGCAGTTAGAGCTCTACTTACAATCATGGTAAGAGGTGAGCTGGCCAAGCCAAGAGTCAGAGGGTCCCTAAACTCGGGTACTCTGGGCGTTCACGGTGCAGTCGGTGAAAGCTGCGCGGTCCCAGCTCCCAGCCAGATGCCCCAGGCCCAAACAGTCTCTTGGAATCCCTCCATTCTATTCCGGCTGGAGAGAAGATGCTGGCTCCGGAAAGCAGTTCACCAATCATGCTGACAGAGTTAAGAAGAAGAACACCCGTTTTCATAATGATAAACAGTGTACAGCCACACACGCGCCCTGGAAAACTCCCATTACCCTAATCTGTCATGGGATTCTGGGGGGCTATAAGCCCCTTCCTTTATCATCACAGCCACCCGAAGGACAAACTTTATGTGACTTGGGCAAGACACAATGCTCATTTAATCATCTGGATCCAGAGCTTTAAAGAGAATCCCCTGAATTCACCCTGAAAATGCAGCATTGAAAAGGAGCTCTCAGGAAAAACCTTGTGGTGCCAGAAAGTAACTCAGAACTCAAGCACAGGGGCACACGGAAAGGCCCCAGAGCCAGATCGAAGATGCTCCTAACGGCCAAATCTGGGATAATTTAAGCAAGAAAATAAATAACAGTAATGGACTGTAAACCCCTAGAATAAAATCTATATCCATAAGTCCATGCTGGTATACGTAAATAATTGCATAAATACATAAATGGGGGAGAAGAAACAGCTGTTTCTGACTATGGAATTTCAACTAATAAGTATGGAAGAAATGATGGGGATAGAAAAGACACCATTAGGCAGACACCATGATAGTAATAATTACAGGCAAGAATCAGGGATGGATGATAAAATTAGTGGGCAAAGGTGTGATAAGAAACAAGATATCTGCATAATCTCAAAAGGTCTCTCCACAAGACGCTTGTTAATTACCAAGGGAAGAACAGAACTTTACAGCAGGGAACTTGGTAGATGGCTCCTTAGCCAAGTGATCAGACTTAACATCACTCAGAATATAATATATAGACATCATGTACCACCCGATAAGATGCACTGAGATATTAAAATGCAAATCTTTTTCCTTTAAAACTTTCTGTTACTTGTAGAACATAATAGGGGTAATATGATTACTTGAGTAACAACATAACAATTAAAAAAATAATTACTTGGTGCCATTATTTTATATAATACAATATATAATAATACTTTATTAATGCTATATTTGAGCATAAGATTTTTCTGGCTTACTTTTCTGCAAATTTCTGCAAGATCATTTATTAGGTCATCGAAATTTATACTTCTAGCAACTTCATTTTCAATTGATAACGACTGAAAACAATATCAGTCAATTGTGGCAAATTACAAGATTGTAAATAATATTTTATCATTTTTTAGTTGAGAATGACCTTCCTGCTGATGCAACTGTTACTGGAGGTCTTAGCATTTTACAGTCTGTGACAATATTGAGACAAATTTCTGATAAACTATTTCAGAATACAAACTTTAGTACAACCAGAGCTGATGATTCTCAGGGAATAATTTTTCTAAAAAGATTTAACTCTTCATAAGAATTGGTTTTGTGTCAGTTTGGAGTTAATTTTCGATGTTAATGTATACAATGGCACTTTAATATTTCCTCTGACATTTCCTATAACTTGTTGGGGTCAAAGAAGAAACTGAAAGTGGCTTCATGATTTGTATATAATTCAAAATGCCTGTTCATGTAGTCTATCACTGTATCATCGATTGCAAGGAAAATTAATGTTAAAATTGACTTCCTCGTTAATAATTGATTCATCCAAAGATTCATATGAAAATAGTGCTCTCCTCCATTGAACATAGAAATCCTTAAATCTCAGCCTGTGGATATTTTCTGTGCAATGTGGTGGCAGTTTTCTAAACCAGAGATTCTGAACTCTGAAGAGTCTGGTAACTCTCTGATACACTTTATCACAATGTCCATATGTACACTTCATTTGTAATAATTTACTGACCAAGTTTACTACTGCCTGAGCACCAGCAGTTCCTCTCCTGTGCTCAGGTAGAAGAGTGAATATCTGTGCAGAAAGGCTCTGGGACACACAGGTAAACAAACCGGCCTTCAACCCGGGTCCCAGCGCACTCCCGTGTGCAGCCTGTCCCGTGGCCACGGGGGTCAGCACCACCACTGCTCTCTGCTGTGCTGGTGCCACCACCACTGTCCGCCTCGGTCCAGTTCCCGACCCTCGCTGCGAGCCGGAGTCTCCGCTGCTCCTGTGCATGCCCCACATCCCACCAGCCTCCACTCATAAAACTGTGCAGTTCAAAGATAAAATTATCAAAAAATTTTTTTCCTTTTTACTTGTATAAATTTAAGAGGTACATGTGCATTTTTGTTACATGTATAGGTTGTGTGTCAAGCCAGGGCCTTTGGGGTATACATCACCTGCATAATGTTCATTGTACCCATTAACCAATTCCTCATCACCACATCCTTCTGAGTCTCCATTATTAAAAGATTCCAAAGACTGTCTCAGCGGACCATTCACATACCCAGCATCCACAGGTGGCATGCCCGCGAAGCCAGCCCTGCAGGTACATTTGTGGAGGGTTTTCGCATAATGTCATTCTACTAAATGTGTTGTTCCACTACTTTACGTTCACTCAGCATCGGTCTAGGAGCTCTGCCCAGGGTAGAACACAGACAACTGCCTCATCCTTTCAAGCTGCTGTGTGGTGTGCTGTGGGAGGGTACACCATTGTCTATTTTTCCATTGCTCTGTTGATAAACATTTTAGCTGTTTCCAGGATTTCATACGGCATTACAAATACTTCTACAATCAACATCCTTGTGCACTTGTGCTATTGCTTCTCTAGGGTAGATGCCAAGAAGTGGAAGGAAGGGCTGGATTTTAATGAAATATATCTAACTTTCACTGAATTGCCAGTATGCATCAGGCAGTGTGCCAGGTGTTTTGCACACACATCTCACCTAATGCTCTTACTAGAACTATGAGGTAGGAAGTAGTATTCGATCCCCACGTTATGAATGAGAAACCTGAGACTTAAAGGGGCTACGAAAGTTGATCAGTATATACAGCCAGTGAGGATAAAACCAGAATTTTTAAACCAGGTTGTCCCACTCCACAACTTCTAATCCTGACAACTGTGCTGTTCTGCCTCCCTGTGCATGTATTTATGAACCGGTTCGCCTTTATGAATTGAAAACCCAAAGCCATTCATTGTGAACAAGAAGCTTAATGCTCTTATATCATTGAATCATCCCGACAACCCAGTGAAGTTGAAATGTTTGTCCCCATGTCAGAAAGGAGACTGAAGCTTGACCAGATCCCATTGCTAATCAACAGCAGAGCAGGATCTGCCCCCGAGCCCCTCTGTTCTCCTGCAGATGGGGATCTGCTATCTGGCATGTTCACCAAGACAGGTCTTGGGCTCAGAAGACAAATCTGCCTCAGCTGGAGCTTCCTTCCCAGCCAAGTCTGGCCTTCAGTCATGTGTCTCATGCACAGCCATTGTTCTCCACACCTTCTGGGTCCCTCTTCCTAAGACAAAAACCTCCAGTTCTAAAAAGTCCTCACCTTTCAAGGAGAGCAGGGAGGCACAGTTTCATCTTTGAAACTTCTCAGGCAATAGTTCCTAACAGCTCACTGTCAAAATTAAGGTGGATATCCTGGGCATGGTGGCACACACCTGTAGTCCCAGCTACTGGGGAAGCTGAGGCAAGAGGATCACCTCAGCCCAGGAGTTCAAAGCCAGCCTGGACAACATAGCAAGACCACATCTCAAAAAAAAAAAAAATTAAGGTGGATATTTCCCTAAAAAGGGCCCTAGTGCTTTGAGAATTCAATTTGGGCACAGCTGGAAAATATATGTGTACACACATACACATACACACACACACACACACACACACGCACACAGTTTCCCATGTTCCAAAGTAAACCAAACTTTATGCTTTCACCTTGGTACCCTGCAACCCTGGCGTTCTCTGAATTTGAACCACAGACACAAATAGGGGCAAAGGGAACAAAACTAGGGCTGAGTCTGTTTGACACTAATCTGTACAGAGGAGGTAATTGGGGCATGACAAATTGGTGGCCAGACAGGGAAGATGGCGGCACCTGATTCTCTGTGCAGAGCCAAACTCAAGTCAGGGAAGTCTCTGTACAGTCTCTAAAATTAGTTTCTCTCTTACATATTATCAGAACAGCAGGAACACACACATGTTCTAGAAGGCTGACACTGTTAAAGACCTCTTTACCTCTGCCATCAAGGCAAATAAAGAAGGAGGACATTCCTTCCTTCTCAGGGGAGCCTCTGGCTGTGGCTCACAGAGCCTAACTCGGCAAAGGAACACTACTGTCAATCCACATTTTTCCCTCTGCCCTTGGTGGGGCTGGAAGATCTACACCAGAGCCCTCACCCTTTTTCTCCCTCAGAACCCCTACTGAATAACCCTCTGACCTACCCTGTACAGCAGAGAAAAAAGAGAGAACTCACAAGACATGTGGAAATATTTAGCCATTCAAGGTGCACACATAAATCTGGGCAATTAGAGCAGATGTCACATTATGTGGCAGAGTTAGTGCAAGAAACAGGAGAAAAGTGTAAAGATTCTCTAGATGTTCTTCCAAGAGAACATTTCAACTATGAAACTATGGGAGGCGATTCGAAAAAGAAAAATCTGACTCAAAGATAAACGAAAATGAGAAAGAAATAAGAACCAGAGGGCATTTATCCTAGATATAAAAATGATTCAAAAGGAAAGGAGAGTGGAGAAACAATAATTAAAAGGAAAACAAATTCTTCCTTAGGTGCATGAATATGGAAGTCTTCAAGGTGAAAGGGATCCTTGGGAACAAAACCCTGACTCAGAAGGAACTAATATGGGGTATGCTTTCATTTCACACAAAAAGAAAAAAGTCCCATAAGCAACTACGCACAAAATGCAAATGAGCTAAATGTTTCTATTAAAAGACTTAGTTTGAGTCAAAAATAAAATCCAGCTTTGTGCTATTATAAAAGAACACACCTACAATAAAATGTTCCAAAAAGCTTTAAAAAATTATGCATTTATTCATTCAATAAATAAATATTGAGTTCTTTCTATGCGCCAAATAGAGTGATGGGCAAAGACTTACCAGGCAAACACAAACAAAAATAAATCAGAGATGATAATATTAATATTTAACAAGGTAGAGATTGAAGCAAAATGGCCAATGTGAACATTTTTATCCCAATCTTTGCCAGATATAGAGTACAAAAAAGAGGATTTGACCAATATTATTAACAAACTGGAATGTATATACATATACATTTATACTATATATATACACACACGTGTGTACATATATACACACACAAAAATCATATGCCTAAAGGTCTGATACAGTATTTGAACAAAATGGGTTTGAACAGTATTATTAATAAACTTGAATGCACACACTCTCACCTACACATACACATCCCCCTCAAACCTTGTACCCAAAAGTCTAATATGATAGCAACTAACCATGAGTAGCTATTTCAATTCCAATTTTAACTAATTAAAATCAAATAAAATGAAAAATCACTGCTTTAGTCTCACTAGCCACATTTTATGTGTCTAGTGGCCACTCAGTCAGTGCAGACATAAAACATTTTTATCATTGCAAACAGTTCTACTGAACAGTGTTGAATACAGAATGCAGTTTTTACAGTGCTAAGTAGCATTTACAAAATTTCCCTATAACATGCACAAAAGAAGGATAAACTTTTTAAAATTTTAATTGAGATTAATAATTAAAAATCAAGATCTTAGCACAAGATGTGCTCATTGCTACTGGTGTGTCATTGTTTCTAGGACCTCTCAGCAGACAGAGCTGGGAAATTTGCACACACATTACATGGGCATCAATAGTTACTTCTGTATCTGTGGATAATGATGATAAAAATAGAGATAGGTAGATAGATAGATAGATAGATAGATAGATAAATTGATTAAAAACCATGAGTTCATCTGCTACCTTTGATTCCAATTGTGTGTGACAGGGCACATTTCTAGTCTCTTCCTTCCCATATTTCTCCAACAGTGAGAAACTCAGTTCCCATTTTCCTCCACATACAATATGTATTCATTTGCTCAATCCTAAACTCACAGAAGGTGGGTTCAAAATTCCAACCCACTAACACTGCAGGAAGGAAATCGACTAAAAGCAACACCAGCCAGGAATCAATATTTGTTTACCATTGGTTGGCTGGTTCGTTGGTTGGTTGATCAGTTGGTTGGTTCTAGGGAGGGCCCCTTGGAGAAATAACTGAGCTAGAACAGGGAGAATAAAAAATGAACCTGAAACATCTTTCTGTGCCAGAAAGTAACGCAGTGCTCAAAGAGTTACGAAGACATGTCAAAAAGAGGCAAGAACCAGATCAAAGGGATCCCAATTGCCAAATCTGGGACAATTTGAACATGAAAATATATTTTTATATAATGATAATAGTGGATTATAACCCATTGAAAAAATTAAGAGTCCATGACTCCATACTGATATAAATGAGTAAATGATTATTTTAAATTAAGGGGGCAGGGAGAAAAATCTCTTCCCTATAGTAGAATGCTAACTGATAACATAGAATCAATGAGGGAATTAGAAAATCATCAGTGTATAATAAAACTAGTGGGTGAAAATTTGATGAAGAATTTTCACAAAGTATGGAAGTATCTCCCCACAATTGGTTATTAGTTGTAAAGGAGAAAATGGTGACTTTACAGTGGAGGAGCCAGACAGACACCACCTCAATCACGTGATCAAAGTTAGCAGCATCAGTGTTGGAACAAACCAGCATTGTGTGCCTCCTTATAAGACACCCTTGCATGATATTCCTGCCAAAAGTGCAGAAACCAAATCCATGTGTGAGGAGTCATGAAACAAACCCAAATGAGAGACATTCTGTATAACAACTAGCCTGTGCTCTTCAAAAATGTCTAGATAAAGAAACATAACTCGGGAGAAGAAAAATAAATGCCACATATTCTCAGTTTTAAGTTGGAGCTAAACTTGGCTACACAAAGGCACACAGAGTAGCATAAGGGACATTGGAGATTTATAAGGGAGTAGTTTGGGAGGGGGTGAGGGATGAAAACTTACCTATGGGATACAATGGACAGTACCCGAGTGATGGGCACATAAAAGGCCCAGACTCCACCACTACACAATATATACATGTAATGGAATCAACTTGTACCCACTAAATCTGTTAAAATTTTTTAAAAATGAAGGATCCCTATTAATAAAACAAAAATTAATCATCTTCACATAAGACCTGGGTTAAAGGAAAGATACATCATGTTCTGACAATATGATAAGAACAGCTTTTTTTCAATTAATTTGTAAATATAATGTGATTTCAGTTAAAAATCTTCATAAGAGAAAAGTGCTCATAAAAATTTTTTAAAAAATAGGAATTAGAAGGAAGTTACCCTCTTATATTATATATTCAAATAAATTACAAAACTATAGTATTAAAACAATGTGGAACTGGCCTTGAAAAAGACCAATGTGAAATGCCATAAATAAGAAATTTATCTAAGAAAAAATAAAATGATAAATGAACATATTAAAATATGATTAGCCTATTAATTACCAAAGAAATGTAACTCAATAAAAAATAACACTTTTGGCTTCCAAATATGCAAAGAATGGAAAGGACTATAAAATACAGTTGCTGATGAAGAAATAGGAAACTGTATACTCCCCATACACCTTGAATAGAGGGCAAATTTCTATAACCTTTCTGGAAAGCAATTTGGAAATACGTAAGAAAAACTTTAAAATGTAGTGTAAACTTTGACTCTGTAATTTTTATGTTTAAAATTAGTAGCAGTTTTATTTTCTTGTGATGTCCTCATCTGGCTTTGGTAACAGGGTAATGCTGGCCTTATAAAAAGAATTTGGAAGTATTTCATCCTCTTTGATTTTTTGGAAGAGTTTGTGGAGAATTGGTATTAGTTTTTTAAATATTTGGCAGAATTCAACTGTGAAGCCATCTGGTCCTGGGCTTTTCTTTGTTGAGAGACTTTATGTTACTGTTTCAATCTCCTCTCTTGTTATTGGTCTCTTCAGATTTTCTATTTACTCATGATTCAGTTTTGGTATTTATCCATTTCTTCTAGGTTATCCAATTTTTATTATATATTTATAGTAGTCTCTTATGATCCTTTGCATTTCTGTGGTATCCATTATAACATCTCCTCTTTTATTTCTGATTTTATTTGAGTTTTTTCTCTTTTTGTATTTGTTAGCCTAGCTAAAGTCTTGTCAATTTTATTTATCTTTTAGAAAAACTCAACTGTTAGTTTCGTTGATCTTTTGTATTTTTTTCTAGTCTCTATTTCATTTATTTCAGCTCTGATCTTTATTATTTTTTTCTTATGCTAACATCAGGCTTAATTTGTTCTTCTTTTTCTATTTCTTTAAGGCATAACATGGAAGTTGCTCATTTACAATCTTTCTTCCTTTTTAATGTAGGCATATATTGCTACAAATTTTCCTCTTAGAACTGCTTTTGCTGCATCCTATAAGTTTTAGTATATGTATTTCCATTTTTGTTTGTTTCCATATTTTTTTAATTTCCCTTTTAATTTCCTTATTGACTCATTTGTCGTTCAGGGGCATATTGTTTAATTCCCACGCATTTGTGAATTTTCTGCAATTCCTTCTGTTATTGATTTCTAATTTCATACCATTGTGGTCAGAAAGAAAGGTCCTTGATATGATTTCAGTCTTCTTAAATTTGCTAAGATTTATCTTGTGGACTAACATAAATCTATCCTGGAGAATGTTCTGTGTGCACTTCAGATGAATATGTGCTCTGTTGTTAGATGAATTGTTCTGTGTGTGTCTATTAGGTCCATTTGCTCTAAAATGGTGTTCAAGTCCAATATTCCTAATTAATTTTCTGTTGGATGACTTGTTGATTATTGAAAGTGGTGTAGTGAAGTTCCATACTGTTTATTGTATTGCAATCTATCTTTCCCTTCAGATCCTTTAATATTTGCTTTATATATTTAGGTACCCCACTGTTGATGAATGAATGAAGAAACTGTAGTTTTTAGACACACAATAAAATATTATTCAGCCTTAAAAAAAGGAAAAAAATTCTGTCACTTGTGACAAAATGGATAGAATTAAGGAACATTATACTTAGTGAAATAAGCCAAACATAGAAAGCAAATACTGCGTGTTCTCACTTACATGTAGAATCTAAAACAATTGAACTCATAGAAGCTGAGAGTATAACGGTGGTTACCAAAGACTGAGGGGTGGGGGTGAATGGGAAGATGATAGTCAAAGGGTACAAAGCCTCAGTTAGGAGAAAAGTTTGACTTTTTTTAGAGCAATTGTGCAGCATGGTGAATATAGCTAAAAATTGAGTTCTGTGCATTTCAACATGGCTAAGAGAATAAATTTCTAATGTTCTTATCACAAAAAGTTAAATACTTGAGGTGATGGGTATGTTAATTATTATAGCTTAACTTCATCTTTCCACATTGTATTCAAAAATACTACTACTTTGTATGTACTCCATAAATATATACAACAATAATTTGCCAATATATAATAAACATAAATGTTTTAAATAGAATAAAATTAAAACAACCATCTGCTTGACCTCATGGAATACTATGCATCCACTTAAAATTGCATCCTTGAAAGACACATTATTCTATGGAAAGATCTTCACAATACAGCAAGTGACAACACAGGTTAGGAATGACTCTGCCCAGTAGGATCTCATGTTTACAAAGGAGCAGCCATCCAGAGAAGACGGTTAGTAAGCAGAGAGACTCGGAAGATGAGCCCCATCTGTTTCCCTGCAGCTGTAGTGCCTCTATCGTCAGTCAGCCCGCCCTGTTACCCTTCCCCTCCTTAGCTTTATGTCTTCCATTACTATGGTCAGCATCTGGATGGCAGGGTTCTAATTCATTCATTCACTCATTTTTTTGTATGAGTCAAATGTGGAAATAAACAAAGACCACCCAAATGAGAACAAGCAAAGGCTGTTTATTCAGAGCTTGCTATGCCAAGGGAGTCAACCACCATCGCTTGCATTTGGCAAAGACTCAAAGGCAGGCAAAGGAAAGGGAAAACTTTACAGCAGAAAAAAGAGATGGCTTTGGGTATGCCCTGTTGGCATGGGGAAGCTGTAAGCAGGCTAACTGAAAGCAGGTGATTGGCTGGGTGGGCATATTTGGCTTTCTCCAATTGGTCCTAAGTTGGAAGTAGGGATGAAAATTAGGGACACGGTCAGTTATTCATCAAGTCCTGGCCATTTGAAGTCAAGTGTTACAGAGGTTATTGTTTGGCTTCCTGGACCAGTTGGTACAGATAACAGTTTGAATTCTTGGACTGTGCTGCAGACTCTAGGTCAGAGTTCTATTTTTACCTGTGGTCTGGTCACTGTATATTCAGTGTCTCATAAGCATTGGAAAAAATACTGGTTTACAAAGGAGTATGAAACACATTGCCTGCCTTTAGAGAGATTATGGTCTGGCAGAAAAGACATCCCACTATTTTGGAACGTCCTGGTGACTTGTCCATTTATATGGAAGGAATGTCTACCCAGCACCGTGAGAGCACATTGCACTTGAGATAAAAGCCACACCCCAGCACCACGGCCTGCAAGACCCCTCAGTACAGCCCCTTCCACCTCATTTCTCACCAGCCCTCCCCTCACTCACTGCTCTGCAAGCTGCACAGGTGGCCCCACCAGTGGAAAACAAGCCCTCCCAGGACACAGGCAGTAAGGGTGTGCAATGTCTGCTGACCATGTGCCAGCAATGCTGAACAATGTCAATAACTAAAAAAATATTTCCATGTACACACAGAAATCTATTATTGGTTTCGTTTCTAAACAATTGCTACCATTACTCTGAGTTTTAATAATATATATGCAAGCCTCAAATTAGCACATTTTTAATCACTTACATTTTAATACACACTGATTTCTACATGGAACTAAATTCAAATAACTCCCAGTCATACAGAGGTATCTGAGACAGGGGGACTTGACTATACCCATTTGTTTTAAGAGTAAGTTTGTAGCAGTTCAGAACTGCTGAAGCTCATTTTGGGCACAGTCCCTGTACCCAAGCCCTGTGGAACTACATGTCCCTGCATTTAAATAGTAGATTCAAAATAAACCATGATAGCCCAGTGATTGCAAAGACAAGGAAACAGAACTTATATTACTTCAATTCAATCATTCTAAGTGATCATTTGGAAGTTCATTTATGTTTAAAATTTAAAACTGAGTAGTATGTAGTGTTACCTTTCTGTTTGATAAGTGCAAACTTTAGTTCATGCGTGAACTAAAATTGAATTTTAATAGTGTCTTTAAGATTAAAATTTGTTATTTTCAACTGTTACTTAAAAACAAAAGAGAATCATGAAAATAAAATTTATAGCAATAGTACAATTTAGTACCTGGTGTGATATTATACATGAGGTTGATCAGTCACAAAAATATTTGCAAACAGCCAGACTCTACCTTGAACAATGTAAGTGAAGCATCAAGCTTTAAAACTGTTTCTTGAAGATCCATGCTCTGAAATTGTGGAGAAGGCCATTAACTATGCAGCACACAAATACAAGGAAATAGACAATTAAATAGAGAAAGAATCAAATTTTGAAGCTGAATCCGAGGAGAAATGACAAAAGACACTGGTCTAACACTGCCAGGAGAAATTAAAAGAGCAAAAGCTTAAAAGTCTTGATCATTTTCACCAAGAACTTGACACTTGGCCTAAAGCAATAGATCCAATAATGTCATGTTCACTATCATTCGACCATTCTTTCTGACTTTTATAAAAGACGAAAAACTTTGAAAGTTTTTACTGAATAAAATAGGAATTCATGATGAGTTATCTGGTGAGGATATTTTAGTGGTTTTCAACTAGGGGAGATATTTTAGATGGGATTTTTATAAATCTCTGCCAAAATTATCCTCACATTTAAGACTGTCATAACTATTTGTATGTATGCTCATGTGAAAGAAACTCTTTGAAATTAAAATTAATAAAGATGTGTTCTTCAACCAGCCATGTGTGAAGGCAACCTGACCAACCTGGCCGTGGTGAATACTGGACACGTATGCATGAAAGCCATTGGCAAATTTGAGAAGTCAAGGCTCCAATCAGAAACTATAATGTTGTTATTCACTGCTGCAACAGACTGATATGTAGGAATAAGTTTGTCTACATTTATGTAATTTAATAGTATTCATCTATTATGTATTTTTCTTTTTGATAGTGTAATTTTTTCTTCTGATATAATTATATATGAGAAATTCCATAAAAGAAACTTTCTTGCTGTCTATACTTCTTTTCTGGTCCTTATTATATCTTTAATTTCTGAATTTTTATTGAAAATTATTTTGGCATATAAAGGAAAGAGGATGTTAGAATGATCCCCTCTGTGTCTCAAATGCACCAGCTTCCCTCTATTCCCAATGTCCCTTGGGACACATCAAGCTTGTGCCCAACTCTGAGCTTTTGAACCTACTACTCCCCTGCCTGGAGCACTTTCCTTCCAGACCTTCGAGGACTAGACTCTTCCCAGATCAAATGTCACTCTCAGAAGGCATTTTAGCCTGTTTTCTACTGCTGTAAGAGAACATCACTAGGTATTCTGCAAAGAAAGGAAGGTTATTTCTCACAGTTCTGGAGACTAGGAAACCCAAGAGCATGGTGCCAGCATCTGGCCAGGGCCTTTGTACTGCACCATAACACGGCAGGAGGACAAGCAAGTGCACGAGCCAGAGAGAGAAACAGGGGCCACACTTCAGCCTTTTGTTAGGAGCCCATTCCCGAAACAACTAACCCACTCCCGAGATAACGGCATTTATCCAACCGTAAGGGCAGAGCCCTCCTAACCTAATCACCTGTTAAAGGTCCTACCTCTCAATACCGTTACAATGGCGATTAAATTTCAACATGAGCTTTGGAGGGGGCAACCATAGCCTCTGCTTTGCTATGCGTTGCCTGGCCATTTTTGCGAACGAGGCTGCTTCCCCAACACAGGTCTCCGAGTCTTGCATTATCCTGTTTATTTATTCACTTGTTCACTGTCTATTCCACGACCAACATGGAAACCCCGGGAAGGTGGGTTGTGCTGCCGTTTCCCTGTCTCCCCTCGGCACGGCACCTGGCACACATGAGACCCACAGGAAGTATCTGTGGTATCAACCATGAACTCAGGGGAGAGGCGCCTGAGCTGGAGTCGGATCCGCCAGGTGCAGGCCCCCCGAGGCTGAAACGAGATGGCCGAGAAAGTAAGCAGGAGCCAGGGCAAGGAGACAGGGAGAGCTTTCAGGGAACTGCAAGTGAACATAGCAGGGCATTGCTGTGGCAAAACAACATCAGGGACCCTGAGATGGTCATCCTGACCCAGGGTAGACTGACAACGGATGTTAAGGAGTTTGGACTTTATGCTCAAGGAAATTAGGAGCTGTTTTAAGCAAGGGAGGAACATGACCCCATTTTCCCTCTGGAAGTATCACTGTGGCAGCAGAGAGGGAGAGGAGTGGAGGGGCTGGAATGGGAAGGAAATGGGGGACAGAACAGGGGCCAAGAGGCAGCATAAGCCCCTTCCTCCATGTCCCCCCAACACCTGGGATGTCCCCAGTCCTGGAACAAGTCCTCTGAGGAGAGGGTGGGCGGGCCTGGGAGGGAGGGAGGCAGGAGCCCCCTCCACAGCGGGCAGCAGGCAGGGGTGGCAGAGACCACAGGGGGATTTCCGAAGGACTGTGCTGGTGTGTACAGAAGGCGTCCTAAGCAGGCTGCCCGTGGGGAATGGAGGCTGAGGGGAGCTCCAGGGGACAGGACGGATGCAGAACTCTCCTTGCTCTCCACCGTGGGGGCACCGGGTTGGCAGGAGGACACAGGGAGGTCTCTGAGGACTGACCCAAATACAGAATTTCCAGGAGGGAACCACTGAAAGATGAGGGGGCCACTGATCCTGCTTTATCAAAATCCAGTTTGGCAAGGAAGCTGCCACAAAGGATGCCCCACTGTGATCCCCTAGAACCCACAAGCAGCTCCCAGCCAGGGACACAAAGACACAGCTCTGGAGCCAGCACATGCTCCAGGGACCCCTCCTCCCACACCAGTGCCCAGCATGTGCCTTGTCCCAGACTCAGCCGCTGACGCAGGAGCTCTCCCAGGACAGGGAGCAAGGGGCACACTTTGAATCTCTACGTGCCGCAAGGAAGAAAATCAATTTCAATGCCCAGAGGAGGGAATTACTGCAGCAGAGGGTCACCAACTACTACAAGTCGCTGCACTGTCTTGGAGACTTGGACAGGGAAAAATGTCTCAAAGTGAGGTAAGAATGCTCTGAGGTCTGAAGCAAACCCCTCCCCAAGAATAATGTGAGACAGTCCCCGGGGACAGGACCACACAAAGGAGGAGGTTTCTTTGTGTATGCACAACTGTGGAGAAATTCCAAGCTCTGGCTCCGGCCACCTCCGGCAAGTCCTCAACTGTAGCTGCAGAGTTCTGACTCATGTTCAATCTTTGGGAAACGGGCTGACATTCTAACAGCACTGTTACAAGAGCAGCAAAGCCCCTGGTGATGGCCACTTCACTTGGGTTGGAGAGACACGCCTCACAGCCCAGCCTCCAGGCCCCAGAGCTCTCTGGTTAATGCCAGGTTCCCTGAGCACCAATGCAAGGATGCTAGGTTTGTGCCTGAGATGTGACTTCTAGGTCCACCGCAGCAAAGATGGAATAACCCTACCTACGCCCACAGGCCTTGTCTTTCCTTCGGGCCAGTGAAAAACAGTACAAGCAAAACAGAGGTCGAATGAAAGGTCACTGGGCTGGACATTTAAAATCCCATTTCTAGGGGCAAAGACTACAAGACAGCTGGAGCCCACCTTCTTGTCCAGGCAATGCAAAGATGAGTGAGTGGTCAGCCAGTCTGTGTACCAGGATTACAGAGAAAAGAGATTTCTCAGGTCCTTTGAGGCTGCCACTCCCTGGACTATTTGCATTAAGTCCAAAACCCTTCTGGATAGTAACAGGCAGTACCTCGGCCTTGTTTCCTGATATTCAAAGTCAGAGAAACCCACGGGGTAGACTATGGGGACCCCAGCCAAGACCAAGGGGCCATGAAAGGCAAGGAAGCTTCTGGAATGAAGATACCTTGAGAAACTGGGAGTCCAGGCAGGAAAGTGCAGTGCAGAGTGTGGGTAGGGGACATCTTTGGGGCTCTCCTCTCTTATGACACCTTTCTCCAGGGCTTCTGAGAGAAAACATCCATGGACCAGTGCTCCTCCTAGCAGAAGGGACCAAAGTAACCCAGAAGTAACTAGGGAGGCCGAGCAGGAGCCAGCTTGCAGCTCAGCAGCTGCCTGGAAGCCACACCCTCAGGCTTTTCATAGCCTGAGAAGAATTAAGATTAAATTAAAAACTGGTGAAATGGCACCAAAAGCACAATCCATAAAAGAAAACAATGATAAATTGAACTTCATCAAAATTAAAAATTCCTGCTCTGCAAAAGATGCTGTTAAGAGAAAGAAAAGACAAGCCACAGACTGTTAGAAATTATTTGCAAATCACATATTTGACAAAGGACTTGAATCCAAATTCTATAAAGAACTCTTAACACTCAATAATAGGAAAACAAACAACTCAATAAAAATGGGCAAAACTTTTAACACTTAACCGAAGAAAATAGACAAATAGCAAATAAGCACATAGAAAAGGTACTCAGCATTATTACTCATTAGAGAAATGTAAATTAAAACCAAATGAGATGACACTACACACCTATTAAATTAGCTAAGATACCAAAAAAAAAAAAAAGAGAAAGAAAAAGTGATAATATCAAGTGCTGGTGAGGATGTGGAGCAACTGGAATTCTCATACATTGTTGGTTAAAAAATGGTACGGCCATTCATGGCAACAGTTGGCCGTTCCTTACAAATTATAACCCCTGAGAAATAGAAATGTATGTTCTCACAAAAACCTGAATCCAAATGTTTGCAGTGAATTTATTCATAATCATGAAAACAAATGTAAACAACCCAAATGTCCTTCAACTAGTGAATGGATAAACAAATTGTAAAACATTCATATCGTAGAATACCATTCAGCAAGAAAATGAAGAAACTACTGATACAACAACATGGGTGAATCTGGAACATGTCACGCTAAGTGAGAGAAGTCAGACACAGAAGACTACATCCTGCATGATTCCATTCCTATGACAACCTGGGACAGGCAAAAACTGTGAGATCAGAAAGCATCAGTAACCACCAGGATTTGGGGTGTGGGGAGGGCTGGTTATAAAGGGACAGTAAGAGAATTCGGGGTTTGATGGATCTGTTCAGTATCTTGATTGTGGTGGTGATTCTGTGGCTATTTGCTTTTGTCTAAACTCATAGAACAATACACCCAAAAAAAGTGACTTCTTACCGCATATGAATAAAAAAAAGTGAACAAATTTGTTAAAAGAGCATTTTAAAAATGGGTGGTAAGAAGCTTCTTCTCAAAATGGATTTCCCCCAAAATTCAACAAACATGACAAGGAGATCCCACCCATTCTGCACCTGGGAGAAGCCCCCGTGTGGCCTGGCAGTCAGGATCTGGGGGGACTGAGACCCCTGTCACTTCTGCCTTTCAGGGCTGACTCTGGAACAGTGGGAGCAGACAGACATCGCCGCGGGAGCCTGGGGCCCCAGTGGAGGAGCTGGGGTTTGAACTGGGTCCCGAGGAGTGGGCAGGACCCAGAAGTGTGGGCCTGGGGAAGGCAGGACTACGTGAGCACACAGACAGGGCCAGACCACACATGCTGACGAAAAACTCAGCAAGGGTCTTGTCAGCACAGCCACAAGGATCCTGTGGTGACTCATTTGGGAGCCAGATGGAACATAAATAAATATCCAAAGTTTAGCCTACTTAGAGCAAATGGTACAAGAGGCGTGGGGAAGGCCTTCTTACCAGCACTGTGAATAGCCCCTCAGAAGGCAGAACATCAAGTAGAGGTCGTGATGACCCCATTAGCTGACATTTGTGGTGTGCTTACCATGTGCCAGGCATTGCTGCAAGGGGGAATATGTATTGACTCATTTAATCTGCCCACAACTCTGCGAGGCACTTTTATGACACTCATTTTGCGAGTGGGAAAATTGAGGCACAGAGTAATACAGTAACATGCCCAGAAGTACACAGGTGGGGTTCGAATCCAGGCAGTCCGGCTCTGAGCGAGCTCCTTAGCCACATGCTGAGCTGGTGTTTGATCCCAGTAATTATAATGGCAAAGACAGCTTGACATATATTTTTCTAACCATCTTTTTTCTTCACTTGTGTGTCAACCACAGCCTTCCAGGCTTTGTCCAGTTTCAGTGCACGCTTGTGACCCGCATGGCATTGCGTAGCACGCATGTGTGTATGCACAAGCATGTGTACACTCCCAGGTTAGCACTCTCGCCTCAAGGAACCCAACAGACTCAATCGAGCCAAACACCACAGAAGAACCACAAGACACTGGTTCTTAAAAATACTGAGTCTTTTCCAAAAGAGGCCGGGATGTACAACCGGCTGTGGGAGCCAAATGTCGTCTAAGAACAGCCAATAAATTAACTTCATGTGGAAAACAGGGTTGGCCCTGGGTTAATAAAGATTCCATCGACATGAAGATCCTATTACAATACAGACTTCCCTGGCAAGGGTCTCATCTGCTGAAGCCGTTTTAGATTCGAGCTTCTCCAGGGTCCCCCGTGCCTCACAAAGATTCCACATCAAATGCACAAAAGATGAACCTGTCTAGACATCTCCCTGCACATAAAAAACCACACAGCCTTCCCGTCGGTCACACAGACGTAGGCCTGTGAAAAGTTCCCCCCACGCTGGCCACCAGCAGCTGGCAAAACTGGAAGGACAAACACAGCCGTTCTGACTTAGAAATACTATTCAGGCATTTTGTAGGAATTGTTATTGAGCTTCCAGCAGATTCTGAGAACCTCATGAAAACTCGAGGGGAAAGTTTTTGTTGCAGAGCCAGCAATCCCCTGGGAGAAACAGAGGCACATCAATGACTCATTGATGCAGTGCAGACTACTCCACTTCGAAATGTCCAGTAATTCAGCCAGGGCTGAGCTGAAGCCTCTCTTTGGCATGGCTGGGGAACAAAGGGCTCAGCAAGAACATGGATAATGTAAACAAGGTGAGGGGATGGAGATCTAGTTAATCTCATTAATAACAATAATATTCATTCAGCATTCATAAATATTTACTCGGCACCTACTCTGGCAGAGGCACTGGCTAGGAGCTGGTGTACGGTGGCAGATAAAATGGGTGTGTGTGCTCATGGAGCTCTCAGTGCAAAACCCAGACACGCACACGAGAAAACACAGGACTGACTCCAGACTGTAGCTGCCCCTGCCCACCTCTCCTCTCTCCTCCTCCACCTCCGTCTGTAGGAGACAGCCGCAGGTCCAGCTGCCTTTGGAACACAGCCCGGGGCCTACTCGCTTGCAGCTCCTGCTCCCTCTGGAAGGCTCCTCTCCCAGCCCTTGTTTAGCCAGCTGTCCTCTCTCTTGCATTCTCAGCTCATCCTCAAGGGCCCACCCCAGCCGCCTGCGGAAACCCACCCTTCCTCTCCCTGACGCTATTTACCCTGTTCATTTCCTTCACATAACAGATCAAGGACACTTATTTTTTCCTATCTGTCTCCTGAGCTTGACTGTCTGTAACTGGGGGGCAGGACATAGTCTAATTTATATTTTTAAAGCTCACTCTGGCTATTGGGTAGAGACTAGATTATAAGGGAACAAGAGCAGAGGCAAGGAGACAAATTAGAAACTGCAGCACTATCCAGGTGAGAAATAACGGGGGCGGAGGGAGTGTGGTGAGAGGAAGGGTGAAGACGGGGATGAGTGGATGGATTAGGACATATCCTAAGTGGGCCCTGCAGGCTGGGTCAGTCTCAGGAAGAGCGGGGCTAAGAACACCAACCAAGGATTATTTCAGTGATGCGACTTGCAACTCATCTATCTGATAAGGACCTGGTGTCCAGGAGATATAAAGAACTCTTACAACTCAACAACAAAAAGCCAAACAACCCAATTTAAATATGGGCAAAGAACTTGAATAGACATTTCTCCCAAAAGATTTACAAATGACCCGCCATCCACAAGCACATGAGAAGATGCTCAACGTTCCTAGTCATAAGGGAAATGCAAATGAGAGCCATAATGAGGTAGCACTGCATACCCACTAGGATGGCTATCATAGAAAACATTTTTTAATGGAAAATAATAAGTGTTCGTGAAGAGAGGGAGAAATTGGAACTCTCGTACATTTCTAGTGGGAATGTAAAATGGTGCAGCCAATGTGAAAAAAGTTAAACATAGAATTACCTCATGACCCAAAAGAATTGAAAATAGGTACTCACACAAACACATATACACTCCTGGTCTCAGCAGCACTATTCACAGCGGCTAAAAGGTGAAAAGACCCCAAACTGCCATCACTGACAGGTGAATGGACAAATTGTGGCACATACATCCAGTGAAATATTATTCAGCCATAAAAGGGGATGAAGTACTGAAGCATGCTGCAACGTGGATGAACCTCCAAAACATGATGTTCAGTGAAAGAAGCCAGACACAAAAGGTCACATATTATGATTCCATTTATAGGAAACATCCAGAATATGTAAATCCATAGAGACAGAGCTCAGACTGGCAGTTGCCAGGGACTCAGAGGGAATGGCTGCTTCGTGGGTCTGGGGTTTTATTGAGTAGTATGGAAACGTTTTGGAGCTACACAGAGAGGATGGTCGTACAACATAGTTAATGTACTACATGTCACCAAGTTGTTCATGTTAAAATAGTTAATTTTATGCTGTGTGAATGATACATTAAAAAATTAATTATTTAAAAAAAAGAATAACAACCAGGTTTGGGGATTGAGCAATGGGGTAGATACAAGTGCCACTCACTGAGGCAGGGAAGACTAGGGGAAAGTACGTTTTGGGGGAAGGCCAAGAGTGTAAATGTTGGACATATTACATTGAGACGCCCTCGAGTCTGAATGGAGTTTTCAGGGAAAGTGGGAAATGGGAGTGCAGAGCTCAGAGAGAAGATATTAGCTATAGATAAGAAAAATTTACAACCATGTATATATACAAGGACTTTAGAACCAAGGGTATGACCAGCTGAAACAACAGTGGAGAAGAGAAGAGGGTCCAGTGTTAAGTTCCCAGGGAAGTCCAGCATTCTGTAGCTGCGCAAAAGAGGATGAGCCACCGAGGAGGCCACAAAAGGCAGAGATGGAGAGGAACCTTCAGAAGAGCAGGTGACAGAGGTGTCACGGTGGTGGGGAGAAGAGAGCTTTAAAGGTGAGAGAGAGGCCGGTTGTGTGGACGCAGAGAAAGAGAGAGAGAGATTGGGACTGGGATTAAAAGAGAACAGCTGATGAGTGTCCGAGTGTGGTGACACAGTGGCCACCAGGTGGGGCAGGAACAGCCCCAGCCGCTACAAGTTAAACAAGAGAGTGGGAAGCAGAGAGATGCCAAAGGCCTATGGAGACAGTTCTCTTGTGAGCTTCCACTCCTTTTAAGGAGATTTAAAACATAAGAAAATTAATGGGGGAGAGGTGAGGTCAAGAATGACCCTTTGGAAAGATGGGAGCTATTACAACCTATTTAGAAACTACCATGGACCTTCCCGTTGAGAAGGACAGACAGGAGATGCAGGAGAGAGGAACTCAGTGCACGTGAACAGGCACAGCCCTAGAGAAATTCCAGAGGGAGGGAGACGGGGAACAACAGGAGGGGAAGAAGAGGAAAACAGTGGTTTTGCAGAGGACAGGACGTAGGAAGATGAAGGCATTTGTGACCTGTGGCTTCTATCTCGTCAGTGAAGGACAAGGCAAGGCCGTCCACTGCACAGCCCAGGGCAGCCCAGGCGGCTTGAGCAGGGCAGACAAGAACTGGGATGGTGGTGGGGAGCGTAGGCAGGCGTGGCCACGAGAGAAACAGCTACACGATGATGACTTTCCTTTGAGAAGCCCTCTATCGTAGCTAATCTCTACAATAACCTCAGCAAGCAGATGGAGCAGGTATTACAAGCCCATCTCACAGACTCAAGAACACAGGAGGCTCGGAACTAGGACCTAAACATAAGTTCTCTGGATTAGGCTCCAAGCTCTTTGCTGTCTGAGGAGTAAACTTGTACAGAAGCTCAGCTCCTTCCAGGCCATCGGCATGGCCATGACAGACGGTCATGTTAAAACCTGTACCCTAAGGGCCACACCAACTCCACGAGTGTCACCTCTGGGTCAACAATAATACCAGCTACTAATCTACCCTATGAAATGAAAAGATTATTTCCATTCTATTGATTGCTAACTATGACTCAGGCATGTTCTAAGTATTATACTTTTTATGGTCATTGCATGTAAAATTCATAACACCATACGTAGCAGGTTCTGCTCTCAGGTTGAGGCTGGGGCCCAGAGAGGTTAAGAAATTGGCACAAGATCACACAGCTCATAAGTGGTAGAGCCCATATTTGAACCCAAGTCACCAGGCTCAGCCTCTACTTATGCTGCCTCAAATGAAGGTCAGAGAGTGGAAATGGTTTCCCAGCCTCGTAGTTGCTATGTTGAGAAGCCCAGACTGAGCCCCTGGCCCTCATACTTACAGCCTCATAGATGAGTGCAGTGTCCACAGTGCATCCCAGACACAGCAGCCCTGCGGGTGGCACCTGAGGAAGGACATGCCATGCTGCAGCCCCAAAGGCAGGATGTGCACCCGCCAGTCTCCGTCCCTGCAACCTTCTCCACCATTAGGTGCTTCTGAGACATGGTAGAGTCCAGGGGAGGGAGCGGCTGGGACCGAGGCTGCATCCCTGGCGGCCACCCCCTCAGAAACGCGACCACCACACCACCTTCCAGCCGCACCATCCAGTCCAGCCTCTCCCGATTCCTCAGCCCCAGAGCACTTGCCACCGTCCACACCCATCCCTCGTACCTTCACAGGGACTGTGGGACGTGAATCACTTCTCTCTGTCAAGGTTGTATTTTCTTGTTTTAAAAAGAGCACCTATTTTTCTTATTATTCTGAGGGAGGAAAAAAAAGTTGCCTCTTTTTTTGGCTTAGAAGGTGGCTGAATTTTTCAATATATTCATGCAAACGAGATATTTCATCTCATGGATTTTATCCCAGTTCTGTCTATGCACATTTTAAATAAATTAAGATGAAATAAATCCATTTTATTATATTACCCAGTGCCATCTCCATGAAATAATGCCCATATTTGTATTTCGTAAGGAATGTTGACGTGGCTAAAAATGTTTCAGCAAGTGTAATCTTTGAGGATTGTGCTGCCAGAAAAAAAATAAATCTAGGCCTTTGTTTAGAGCCTAGAGTGGCACCACTTTTGATTGAAATGGCTTGAAATATCCATCCCCAAAACATGGACAAGGCAGTAAAGTATACAGAATTGATCACCATTGGCTCAGAAACAAAAGTGGTATGCCTTCCTTTGTTTTCTTAACATCTGTTCTCTCCCTCCCAGCATCAACCACCCCACAGAAATAAATTACACAGACTCCATTTTTTAGGAAAGAGAAACAAGGATTTGCAGTGGTCAGCCCTGCCTTGGCTTGGGGCAGGCCAGCCAAACTCTGAAGGCTCCCCCAGTTCCCGTCAGATGGACAGGCACTGGTGACAGCTACAAAGTTAACCTTGACACAAAGCTCGTCTCTGTAACCTGCCGGCCGTCAAGGACAAGGAGAGCTAAGGAAGGCAGAACGGAGATGTGGCTTGAACCACTCACTTGCCCCTTTTGTCCAGGAGCTAAACTGGGATCACAAAGAGTGGGTGAGACTGAATGATAGTACGACCTGCCGACAGCTAGAGCCAACTCCTCCTGACTGGGGCTGTCGTTTTTGTAGAACTCAGAGTATAAAGTAGAGGTAGACAAATAGTGCTGAATAAGGGCAACTACTGGCTCCAGCCTAAGGCCCTGGACCATGTCTCCTGCTCCTACCTCCTGCACATCCCTCCTCCACCACTGCCTGACGTTTACCACGCATGACCTTGCATTACACTCAACACATGTTGGATGGACGGACAACAGACAGACTGCTCAGTCGCACCCAGCCTGGCGCTAAGTGACCACTCCAGGTATGGTAAACAATGGCAGTAACTGCTGGCTGCACACACAAAGGGCAGGGGCTGGACGCATCAGCCCTCAAGGCCAAAGCAAGTGTCTCAACGTGCCAGAGCATCACAGCTAAGGAACCTGGCTCTTTTGTGACTGTGCTTGTGGGTATGAGTCACATGCTTTCTGGCAAAAAGGAGATGTCTCATGAGAGCAGCCTGCCAGGTTCCCCAGCAAGAACCAACCCAACACAAAAGTACAACAGCCTCCCTGCAAGACAGCCTGCTTCCCATCTCCACAACAGGCTCCAGAACAGACAAGTGCTTCCACTTGCCAGGGAGTCACCAGCAGCTGGAAAGACACATCCAACCTCACAGAAAATGGTTCCCTGTTAGTGGCAAGTATTGTTTCAGGTACTGATAGGAAGAGGTGTCTCTGGACCCTTCTGTGTCCATCCTAAAATATCCTGACGAGGGAGGTGGGCAGCCCTCTGTCCATTAAGTGTAAGGAGACCTGGACTTCCTTTCCCAGGCCTTCATCAGGGCCAGCTATGGGAAGACAGTGAGGCCTGGTGGCTAGTCCCCAGTGCTCCAGTGCTTGCACAGCCAGGGGTGTTCTGAGCTGGCTCCACCTCCCTCCATCGCTATTAGTGTCAATTAGGTGCAGTATGACAGGCCACCTTTGACAAAATGCTGGAGCAACAAAGACATAAACAACGCCAAAGCCTGTGGAGTTGATGTATGGTTGCATTTAATAAACATTTGTTTGCATATTTTTTATCATGCTAATGAATATAATTACTTTAATTTATGTCATCAAGCTATGATTCTGTTCTGATCTATACGTCACTTAAATGTGTAGTGTTAGCATTTTGCACACACTGGCAATTTAAGAAAGGGAAGGATTCACTCCTCCTGTGAGAACTTGGAGTAACATTCCACAGTCACATGTGCCCTCGTGATAGCTAAACCCAGCTCTGCAGCTGGGGGCCCCAGCTTAGCACCCCCAGAACAGTGAATATGCCTTCCACGGCCTGAGAGACCTTTTCCAAAGAGCACACGTACTTACTTCTTTGTAATCTCCCCAAAAGAAGGCTACTGAACACTCACCCATAGCATCATGCTCACTACACAGCCATGAAAAAAAGAGTTTCAATAATATTAATGGGTTTTACTGATCATAAAAGTAATGCATGTTTATTTTAGAAAATTTGAGAAAATACAGATCACTAAAATAGATTAGATGAAAATAATAAGCTAAACTTCTATTCTCAAAATCCTTAGAAATCAAATATCTATATATACCCTCCTAAACTGCACAGGAATACAGGAAGAGTTATTTTTGGTAGACCAGAGGCATGATAACAAAAACACATATTCAGAAAAGCAGCACAGGAAATGATGCGAGATGTACCAAGGATGTGCCAAGCTTGAATGGGGCATCCCCAGAGCAACCGCAGAGCACTGGTTAAGGAACTATTTCAGAGGAAGTCAAGCGGGTCACCCCTAACCCCTTCCTTTCCATGGCCAATGAGTTAAGCACCATATGGACAGGCACTGGCCTGCAGGGGAGGTAACGTTCATGAGTGCCTACTCCGAAGACACAGGACAGTGCCCAGATGACCTGAGCCTTCACTCAGCATGGGAAAGCCTCCCCACCCCCAATACAGGGGAATGAGTTGCAGAAAAGGGCTGAAAATTGACTGAGGTGCTGGGTCTGAGACTCCTGTCCCCCACCCAGAGACACTAGCAAGGGGGGATCACATCATAACACTCAGCTCTGGACCAGCAAGACATCTTTTTCCCCACAGAGCTTTAGTTCCCCTCTCCAACCAAGAGATACCATGAAGCCAAAGGCCACTGGTAAAGAGATCCTTCCATAACAACCACATGGCCCAGGAATTTCTCTCCATCCCCCACAAGCAGGAGGGAACCCACCACACAAGCACGCAGCCCGGGAAGTGCTCTTTGCTGATAGCAGACCCTTCCCCAACAAGATTTACCAGATAGCCCCAGCCTGAAGATGATGCTTCTTCCCATTCAAGCTTCTATAGGAACCAGGGGAAGCCCCAGTGGCAGGAGATAAACCAAGCAGATCAAAATAACAGGCTCCGAAAATTAGATTGTCATTGGAACCATAGCCCATAAAGTAGGCCAGGGCCTGCATGCCAAATCTAAACAGGGTGACTGCCTGCTAAAAAGAAAGATTTAAATAGGAACCACAGTGTCCTAAAATAACAGCTAAAATGTTAAGTACACAATTGAAAGTCACCCATCATACCAAGAACCAGCAAAATCACAAGTTGAATGAAAAAAAAGAAAACCCATAGATGCCAACACTGAGATGAGTTAGATGTTAAAATTAACTGACAAGGGTTTTAAAGTAGCCATCACAAAAGCGGTTCAACAAGCAATTACACAGTCTCTTGAAATAAATGAAAAATTAGAAAAAATCATTAAAATTCACTAAAGAAATATAACTTATTAAAAATAACCAAATTATAGAACTGAAAAATTCAATAACAGAAAAAAAAAACTTACTGGAGAGTCTCAATATTGAGCAGAGACCACAGATAATAAAATCAGAAAACCTGAGGACAGACAAGTGAAATTTACCAATTCTGAACAACAGGTAGAAAACAGATTGGAAAAAATGAACAGAGACTCAGGGACCTGTGGGGCCTGATAATAATAACAAAAGATGTAACATTTGTATCATTACAGTCACAGGAGATAAGAAAAATAGTGAGGCTGAAACAACATCCAAAGAAATAGGGCTGAAAACTTCTCAGATTTGGCAAAATAAATTAACCCACAGATTCAAAAAGGTGATAAACCCCAAAGACGATAAAACTAAAAAGCCATGTCAAGATACTAAGGACAAAGTAAAACCTTGAGAGCTACAAGAGAAAACTAACACATTACCTAAGGAAAACACCAAATTGGATGACATAAGATTTCACATATGAAACCATGGAGGGCAGACAAAAGTGGCACAACACTTTTCAAGTGTGGAAAGAAAAGAAATGTCAACTCAGAATTCTATACCCAACAAAACTCTCCTTTGGGAATGAAGAAGAAAGAAAGAAATTTTCAGATGAAGACAAACTAAAAGAACTTATCACTAGCAGAATTTTCCATAAAATATGGCTAAAGTTCTTCAAATAGAAAGGAAACAATAAGAAAAGAAATCTTGGGACATCAAGAAAGAAGAAAGGGCAATGGAAAGACCAGAAGTGTAAATCAATACAATAGACTCTCCTTTTTCCTTATGAGTTTTCTAAATCACATGTGATGATTGAAACAAAAACTAATATACAGGACAATGATATTTAAAAGTGGAAATATTTTTTAAAACGAAGGACTTAAATGTAAGTATATTTTTCACACTTGACTCAAAGTGGTAAAATATTGATATTTATAGACCATGATAAGCCACCTATTGACACTGTCATATCAACAGCAACAGCTAAGAAAACTATACAAAATTCTATACTCAAAAACACAATAAATAAATCAACATGAAATGCTTAAAAATCCTCAAGTAACTCATAGAGAGGCAAGAACGGAGAAACAGAGGAAACAAATAGAAAACAAAATGAGATAAAAATGTCAGACTTAAGGCCTAACATATCAATAATTACCATGAATGCAAATGATCTAAATACCCCATTAAAAGAGATTGGAAGAGTAGATTAAAAAAATCATGACCCAACTATATGTTGTTTATAAGTAATCACTTCAAATTCAACAAAATAATTATGTTGAAAATAAAAGAATAGAAAAAATATATATCATGAAAACATTAATTTCTAAAAAGGACAAATGTCTACATTAATATTCAAAAAAGTGGACTTCAGAGCAAAGAAAATTACTACAAGTAGAAAGAAATTAAATATTGACAAAAGGATCAATCCACCAGGAATATATAACAATCATAGATGTAGACATAACAGCAAAGCTTCAAATGCATCAAACAAAAATTGATAAGCTGAAAAGAGAAACAGATAAATCCATAATTATAAATGGGGACTTCAAACCCTCAGCAACTGATAAAACTATTGGACAGAAAATCAGGAAGAATAGAAATGATCTGAAAAATACAATCAACCAACAGGATCTCATTGGCATATATATAATACTCCACCCAAAGCAGCAGAATATACATTTTTTAAAGGGCCTATGGAAAATTCACCAAGATAAATTACATCATGGGGCATAAATCAAATAAACATAAACGAATTTAAATTATACAAAGTATGCTTTCTGACCATAGCAAAATCAAACTAGAAATCAGAAAAGGGGGAAAAAAAGAAAGACAAAAGAAAGATGAAAGGAAAATCACTAAACATTTGGAAATTAAATAACATACTTGTAAAAATCTATGCATCAAAGAGGAAGCCTCAAAGGAAACTAAACTTTAAGAAAAACCCACATAACTGAATAAAAACAAAAATATAACATATCAAAATAAAGATAACATATCAAAATAAACATGCAGTCAAAGCAATGCCTAGGGAAAATTTATAGCACTAAATGTACACATTTGAACAGAGGAAGGGTCTCAAATAAATCATCTACATGTCTACCTCAAGAAACTAAAAAAGAAGAGCAAAATGAACCAAATAAAGCAGAGAAAGGAAATAATAAATATCAGAGCAGAAAGCAATGAAAATGAAAACAAGATAACAATAGAGAAAATAAATGAAACAAAAAGCTTATTCTTTGTAAAGATTAATAAAGGTAATTGGCCTTTAGCAAGAGTTTCAAATATAAAAAAGAGAGAAGGCACAAATTACCATCATTTGGAATGAAAGAAGGAATATCCCTATAGATCCTGGAGCCATTCAAAGGATAATATGGGACTACTACAAACAATATTTTCCTCATAAACTCAACAACTGAGGGGAAAAAAAAGCATTAACTCCTCAAAAGCAATGAAGTAACAAAAATTAGTTAAATCATATAAATAATCTGAATAGATCTATAACCATTATAGGTATGGAATTCATACTTTGAAATTAGAAAGAAAGGAAAGAAAGGAAAAGAAAGGGAAGGAAGGAAGGAAGGGAGGGAGGGAAAGAGAAGAAAGAAAAGAAAGAAAGAAAGGAAGACAGGAAGAATTTGTCCATTTCCTCCACATTTTGTAGCTTTTCAGCATATAGATCATTCTTTACAGATTTAGAAAAAATAATTCTATGCTTCGTCTGGAACCACAGAAGACCTCGTATAGCCAAAGCAATCTGAAGCAAAAAGAAAAAATTGAGAGGCATCAGTCTGCCAGACTTCAATCTTTACTATAAGGCTATAGTAACCAAAGCAGCATGGTACTGGCACAAGAACAGAGATATTGACCTTTGAAATAGGATGGAGATCCCAGATATAAAACCATCCTCATATTGTCATCTAATCTTTGACAAAGCAGACAAAAGTATACATTGGGGAAAAGAATCTCTATTCAATAAGCGGTGCTGGGAAAACTGGATACCCACATGCAGAAGACTGAAACTGGATCCCCACCTCTCACAACAGTCAACTCACATTGGATAACAGACTTAAACCTAAGGCATGAAACCTTAAGAATTCTGGAAGAAAATGTGGGGAAGACTCTTTTAGACATTGGCCTAAGTAAAGAATTTATGAAGAAGACCCCAAAGCAATCACAGCAGCAACAAAAATAAACAAATGGGACTTGATCAAATTAAAAAGCTTCTGCACAGCCAAGGAAACTGTCCTTAGAGCAAATAGACAACCTACAGAATGGGAGAAAATATTTGCTTTCTACACATCCAATAAAGGGTTAATAACAAGAGTCTATATAGAGCTTAAGAAAATCAACAACAAAAAATCAAACAACTCCATCAATAAATGGGCAAAGGACATGAACAGAAACTTTTCAAAAGAAGACAGACTAATGACCATCAAACATATAAAAAAGTGCTCAACATCTCTAATCATTAGGGAAATGCAAACCAAAACCACCATGAGATATCATCTAACTCCAGTGAGAATGGCCTCAAATGGTATCAAAAAATACCAAAATAACAAATGCTGGCATGGATGCGGAGAGATAGGAACACTCTTACACTGCTGGTGGGACTGCAAATTAGTACAACCCCTGTGGGAAGTAATTTGGAGATACCTCAAAGAGCTGAAAATAGAACTACCATTTGATCCAGCAATCCCATTACTGGGTATTTACCCAAAGGAATAAAAGACATTCTATAAAAAAAGACACTTGCACTCGAATGTTAATAACAGCACAATTCACAATTGCAAAGATGTGGAAACAACCCAAGTGCCCATCAGTCCATGAGTGGATTAATAAAATGTGGTATATGTGTATCATGGAGTTCTACTCAGCCATAAAACAAACAGTGAACTAATACCTCTTGTATTAACCTGCATGGAACTGGAGACCATTCTCCTAAGTGAAATATCACAAGAATGGAAAAATAAACACCACATGTACTCATCATTAAACTGGAACTAACTGACCAACACTTATGTGCACATATGAAAGTAACATTCATCAGAAATCAAGCAGTTGGGGTTGGGAGGAGGGGATGGGTAAATTCACATCTATTGGGTACAACGCACACTATCTGGGTGATGGGCACATTTATAACTTTGACTGAAACTGCGCAAAAGCAATTTATGTAACCAAAATGTTTGTACCCCCATAATATTCTGAAATAAATTCTTATAAAAAGAAACCAGAATCCCTTCTGACCATTAAAAAAACTTTAACTTCAAAAACTAAAAAGAAACAAGAAAATATTTGTGAGCCACATATCTGCCAAAGGACTAGTATCTAAAATATATGAAACCCCTCAAAATTTAACAGTAAAAAACAAAGATGCCAATTAGGAAATGGGCAAAACACATTTCATTTTGTCAAAGGCTTTTTTGTCATCAGTTGACATGATCATGCAATTTTCCTCTTTCACTTGTTGCTTTAGGGTATTACATTGATAGATATTCAAATGATAACCAGTTTTACATACCTAGAATAAATCACATGGTCATGATGCATAAAAAAAGTCAACAGGGTTTTTTTTCACTGTGTATGTGTGTTTAAATTAACATGTTGAGTCTAAAATTTATTTTGAGGTTCAAATGTCAAAAAATTAACATGGCGAGTGCCAGGCGCACTGTCTGGGGAATGGACACACTTGAGGCTCTGACCCAGGAGGATGGGCGGGACATGGGCAATATATATAACCTGAGCTTTTGTACCCCCATAATAAGCTGAAATGAAAAAAAAAAAAGATATTCTATTAAGGGAGAAGAAAAAAGATTTGATGACTTGCCCTACTAGATATCAAGATTTACTACAAAATTATAGGAGTTAAAATCAGGTGGTATTAACATGGATTAATAATTAGAGAAATGGAGTAAAATAAAGAGCTTAAAAACAAACTCATATATTTATCACTTGACATATGACCAAGGTGGTATTGAAAATTTGTGGAAGATAAACGGACTTTTCAACAGATAGTGCAAGGACAGTTGGGAATCCGTAAGGGGAAAAAATGGTATTGTATCTCTCCCTACCTGATACCATAAACAACAGTCAATTTCAGCTGGGTTAGTAATCTATATGTGACTGCAAAAACTGTAATTAGAATCTAATATAGGAAAATATTTTTGTGACCTCACTATAGAGAAATTTCCTAAATAAAATACCCAAACATAAAAAAAAGTTGTAAATATTTTCCACCAGCATGTGCTCTTTTAATTTTGTTTATAGTGTCTTTTTTGTTTATGATGTCTTTGTCATACAAAGCTTCTAATTTTATTTAGACAAGTTATAATATTTTCTTTTGTAGTTTATATACTACATTTTCTTTCACTAAGTTGGCAGGTTTTATTTTGTATAACATTTAGCTCTTTAATCCATCTGGAATTCACTTTGGAGACGGGTATAATGTTAAAAATGTAATTTTATTTTTCTAAATATATTTAATTTTTTACACAGTATTTTACACAATCCATTCTTCCCCCCACTATCATGAAATGCCTATTATTTTCACAAAATACACATACATAGAGGGATCTGTTTCTGGACTCTTATTATATTGTTCTAGTTAAATATTTAGCATCAGTATCATCCTACTTTAATTACTATAGCTTTATAATATGTCTTGATATTTAGTAAGGCAGGTCCACCTCTTCTTTTTTCTTCTAAATTATCTTGGCTCTTCTCATGCATTACTCTTCCATATAAATTTTATAATATATAAAATTTGACTCCACAAATTTTATAGCTAGTCAAGTTCCATATAAATGTTGTTGGACATTGTATAGATTAATTTGGGGAGGTTACATACCTTTATAATATTCAGCATTCCCATCCAAAATTAAAGTATGTGTCTCTATTTATTTAGGTCTATTATGACCCTCAATAATCTGTTTATTCCTAGATATTTTATAGTTTTTATTGCTGTGTCAGTTGTGTAATTTTGTCTATTTTTCTAATGAGATAACACTGGCTTATCAAAAGCTATTGGTTTTCATATGTTTATTTTATACTGGGCCAATTTATTGTACTTTGTTATTAGATCTAATGGTTTCTCAACTGATTGTCTTGTCCTTTCTAGGGAGCTTGGTTGAAAAAACCAAAATGACACTATAGTCTCTTTCTTTCCATTATTTTCATGCCTTTTAAATTTTGTCTTATTTTATAGCATTGGCTAGGAACACCAACACAATATTGAATGTAGACGTGATATAAAACTTTGTCATGCTTGTGCCTAAAATAGAAGTATTTCTCATGGTTTCCACACTGCTACAGATTTCTGTTAGGTCTCTTTACTTTGATAATGGAACTTTTCTTCTATTTTTCATGTGGAAGAACATTTTGGCAGGGGGGTTGTTTGCTTGTCATAAAAGAATAATTTTGAAAAAAAATGCTTTCCCTTCTGTTATGATTTTAATATTAAGGTTATACTAGGCTCATAGTATCTTCCCAATTCATAACATAAGAATTATGTTACAATTTCTTGAAGGTGTTGTAGAACTAAATATAAAACCATCTGGGCTTGATGTTTTCCGTAAGTGCATACCTTTGACTAGCTTTCTAACTTCTTCAATAGAGACAGCATATTAAGGCTGGAAACAGTGGCTCATACCTGCAATCCCAGCACTTTGGGAGGCTGAGCTGGGATGCTAGTTCGAGGCCAGGAGTTCAAGACCAGCCTGGGAAACATAGCAAAACCCCATCTCTACAAAATAAATTAAAAAAGAAAGAAATAGCATATTTAGACTTTTTATTATTTCTTGATCTAATTTTGTTGATATATATGTTTTTTAGAAAACCATGAGTTTCCATCTACTTTTTCAGTTATTAATATAAAGATACTATCTTAAAAAACACAATTCCCTCTGTATCTGTAATTACATCCCCTTGTCTCATTTCTGATGCTGTTTATTTATACTCTCTCTCTTTTTTAACCAAACTTAAAGAAGCTTTTATTGATCAATTCTACCAGCTTTGTTATTCTTGTTTATTTTATCAATGTTAGTTTTTGTCTTTATTAATTCATTCCTTCTACTTTCTAGAGATTTAATTTTTTTGTTCTTTCTAGTATCTTGAATATTATGCTTGGTCCATTTGATTTCAATTTCTCTAATTTTCTAATGTATGGATTTAAGTTCATAAATTTTCCTCTGGATAACTGCTTTGGCCACATCTCACAGGTTTTAATATTTAATGCTCTATCGCTTATTTCTAAACAGTTTGTAATTTCTACTTTTTATTTCCGTATTAACCAAGGGTTTTTATAAGTGTTTTTATATTCATAAGTGTGAAGATTTATTTAATCTCTCCTTTAGTTATTTTCTCATTTGTTCAGAGAATGAAGATTACATGATCTCTACTTCTTAGAACTTCTGAGATTTCCTTTGTGGTCTAATATATTATCAATTTGTGTAAGTGATTTATGTTTGTTTCAAAAGAATGTATACTATAAATTTGTTAGTATGAAGTTGTTCATTGTGTCATTTAAATTCTGTGTGTCATTATTTTTGTCTATTTGAAATACTCATTTCTTAATGAAGTGTGAAATGTGTCCTTCTATGACTGTAGACTTATCAGTTTATCTTTGTATTTCTATGAGTTTTTGTTTTATATTTTCCAAAGCTACATTGTTAAAGGCACAAAGGTATATAATTGTTATATCTTCTCAGTGGATTGTTCTTTTTCACATTATGAACTATTCCTCTATGCATTTTAATGTATTCCCTCTGACTTTACATGACACCTAAATCATATTGCAAATTTTTAATGTAGTTAGGCTTATTTCTTGACTCCCTATTTCTTTCCATTGATCTTACTTATTATTTTTGGCACATTTTTGTCCATTGTGGCTTTATAATGTGATAGATTAATTATTGAATACACTAGCATATTCATTCATCCATGTTAACTTTAGATTTATTTGATAACGTTCCCAAGAAAATCCAATTTAAAATTTTCACTGAAGTGCCAGGTGTGGTGACACACACCTTAGTACCAGCTACTTGGAAGGCTGAGGAAGGAGGATTGCTTGAGCCCAGAAGTTCAAGTCCAGCCTGGACAACATAGTGAGATCCCATCTTTTAAAAAAGATTTTATTAGAATAAAATTACCTATAAACCAACTTGAAGACAGAATAATTTTATTTCTTTCATATATATCTGGCCCACTTATTTTGTTTATTGTTTTTGTTAGGTTTTGGTATAAAGATTATGCTTGCTTTATAAGCTTTCCATCTATTGTTAGTAGCATGATCACTTTTTGTTCCTTAAGAGATTTAAATTGATCTCCTATACAACCATCTGTTTTAACATTTTTTTCACTTTCTTCCTTGGTTATTCAACTTTTCTACAATTAAAATTAGTATTAATAATTTGAAACTTCCTAGAAAACCATGCATTTCAACAAAATTTTCTATGATAACATATCTATATTTTCTAACACTTTTTAAGATTTTGGAATAGATGTATATTCTCCTTTTTTATTTCTAATGTTGTTATATGTGTTTTTTCATTCTGTTTTACTTGGATAAGTTGTCATATGCCTTTGATCAGTTCTAACTCTCAGACTTGGCAATCTACTATATGTCTTCTGGTTCAGTAAGTTGTGTTTTACCTTTGTCGATATCTTTCTAGGTTTATTTAGTTGTCTTTCTAATTTGTTGTGAGTTGAAAGCTTAATTAATTTACTTTGATTCTACATTCAATAATGTTGGTATTTAAGGCTATGTGTTTTATTCCGGACGCAGCTTTGAGTAGATCAAAACCATAAGTTTTGATATATGGTATTCTCATATATCTAAATAGTCTCTAAATATAGTTTTGATATCCTCTGATCTAAAAGATATTTCAGAGAAGTTTTAATAATTTTAGAAATTGCCAATTAAAAATTTTAGTTACTCTTTTTTGTTGATTTTGTAAAATATGGCATCTGCCCATTTTTGATTCTTGGAATATATCCAACCTTTATTTATAACCAATACATACTATTAGTGAATATTACATAGGCTTTAATAGAGTCTATCATTTTAGGAATCATCTTCATTTAAGAACAAACTATTATTTGAAATCATCTACATCCTTAGACTCTTTACCTACCAGATCTGCCAAATAGCAAAAAGGACGTTTTAAAGTTCTTCATTACAGTTGTGAAGCTTTCCATTTCTTCTTACATCCCAGCAATCTTGCTTACTGCATTCCACTGCGATGTTATTTGCCATGTTAGGATTCATAACTAGTTCAGTCCGCGAGACGGTAAGCCCAGCGAAGACAGGAATAGCATCTGACTTGTTTAACATCGAGTTCCCAGCCCCTGGCCCGGTACTCATTGAATAAATGTAGGAACAGATGAACCAGTGATAGAACTCCAGTGTTAAGCACATGCCCTTCAATAAAAACAGCTTCTCTGTCATGCGGTTTTACTCTCAATTCTACTTGGTCTGATGTTAATATTCTGTTTCCATGATTTGTTGGTTTGTTTTGCGAGATATTATATATCCTGTTGTTTGGGGTTTGTCATCTGTTTACTTGCTTTTTTTGTGTTTTGTTCCTGTCCTATCCTTAGACCCATGAAGTCTAGTTTCTTTGTGATTGTCTTCAATATACAGGATCCAGTTTAGAATCCAAGTAATAAATGGTTTTAAGTGTTTCCAAAGTATTATTTAACCCCTATATTTAGCTCCTATATTTTTCTAATTTGGGGGTCACAAAGGCAATTGAATCTTTTAGTTCTCCTTTTTTAACACAATGTAGCTAATACATTTTTATTCTCTTCCTCCACACCCCATGCTATTATTGCTTCTCCAGCTACTCCTCAGACACTTATTAAATAAACTGGAATTTTATAGATGGATTATTATTCATTTTTACATAATGTGACTTCTCTCAAAAGTGAATTTTTAACACTTGAATTTAGTTTTTCAAACATCTCAATTATTTAGACAGCATTTTCTAAAGCATAAATGATGCCTTGAAGTTTGTCCTTCCTCTTCTGGGCAAAGCTAGGCCTTTTGCCTCCTGCTCCAAACAGTGCTTGGCTGTGGACCACACAGGGTGCTGGGGAAAGGCAGAATTCCCCCGGGGAATTCTGGCTCTCTTTGTTGGCCACCAGTGCCCAAAAGCAGGTGTCTGAGAAGGGTCGTGGGTGGGAGCTGAGAGCAAGGCACACAGAAGCTGTGGAAAGACTGGAGGGCTCCAGGCAGGGCACCAGCACAAGCCGCAGGCAGGAGCGGTGCCCCTGAGGTCCCCCAGCTGAGCGAGGCATGAGCCAGCAGTACCTGCTGCTGGCGACACTTTCCGCCTGCCCTTCTCACCTGGCCTTCACACCTGGACTCATTCTTATCACCAGACTTTGCGTCAATTGCATTTCCACTGGGCTTTCCACTAGTGGGTTATTATATCAACTGCAAAACAGAGGGAAGGAGGGCTCTTCTAAAATTCTAACGTGAAAAGTGAGCGTGTCAAATGCAGAATGTGCGGACACAGCGACCATGGAGTTTACCACTTTATTAAAATTGTGATTGTTCACATAAAGACTCAACCAGGTCACATATTAATAATTATCACTGACAATCTTTAACATCAGCTGAAGCCCACAAGTGAAGCTATATTACATCTCCTGGTCTCGTTTATCTTACTGCTTATGGCCCCTCTGTGGTCAGTACGCTGTGAGCTTCGCGGACATTTAATTATGAGCACATCATAAATGTAGCTGACAGGGCAGAGGCTGCCCGGGGATGCTCCTGGCAAGGGGGTCGCAGTGAAAAGTAGTTGGTGGATGCACCCCCCGTGATCGGGCGAGGCAAAGACCTCTTCTCCATGTTGTCGCTCCACAGCCAGAGAGGGGCAATGGTAGTAGGATCGTGCCTGGTTCTCGACGCCCCTCTAACTTTCCAATGCATCAGCTAAGTTGTCTTAAAACCTCAAACCAGCCCCGTGTCCTCTCCTGTCCCGCTCAGCTCTGAGAGTACCGTGGCTAACCTCTCTGTGCCTGGCTGTCTCCAGAGCTCCCTGGGTGTGGATTCCACTCCGATGTAGAGAAGGCATGAACCTCCACCCCACACTCCAGGGGTCCAGGAAGCCCAGCACCCTGCCCAGCTGGCCCGGCGTCTCCTGTCCAAACCACTCAGCTCTAATGGGGTGCAAAAGACAGCGAGAGTCCCAATAACCCCCCACCACTCACCTCTACCACTAAATCAAAAAAGGAGGACCCTGCAATTCGAGTGACAGAGCAGGGAGGGCTTTCCGTGTGCTCCTAATTAGCCACCGTCCTGATGTGAGGGCCCAGCGCTCATAAGGCTAAGGCGGCGCCTCCCTGCGAGGGCCTGGGAGAGCAGCTGGACCTCACCGTGTCATGTTTCAAAGCAGCTGTCCTCGGAGGGCTGAGGCACAGACACGCTGCCCTGGCAGGCTGGGATGGGGAAGACAAAGCGTATATAATAAGGGGCGCGCGAGGAAGGGGCTCCGAGGAGAAAGCTGAAAAGTAGCTATCATGTTGGCAGATAAATTCTACACACAATTATTCATTCCTAGCCTCTTGACATGTAGATTAATGAGTTTGATAACCCAGGCTTCTAAGAAGTAGATTCCACTCTGTTCGCAGGCTTGCTCCCCTCTACCTACAAACAGCACACAGGTCTATGGAGAAAAAACAATCAATACATTTGCAGTAGCCATCACTGCTTTTTGTGATTGGAGCCCTACGTCAAAAATATGATGTGCCTTCTCCTTGCTGGCCTGGGAGAAGCCAGGGTGGTCAGGCGGACAGCAGAAAGGACAGTGGGCCTCAGACCTCCGACCACACTAGGTTCCAGCCCTTCTAAGTGGGCTGGGTCTGGAGCATTTCCAACCCCAACCCCGGGGAAAGGGGCCATTTGTTGACACAGCAGTAACCTGCTGCTGTGACTCAGGTCAGCGTCCCCACAGGCACTGTCCCTTGGCACCAAGACACCCTGGGCAAGAAAGAACTGTGTGAAAGGAAAGAACAACACAGGAGTGGGACAGACACACCAGCTACTACACTCCAGGTACTTTAATACAGCACCAAACCCAGGGTTCTAGTCCCTCTAACCCCTATGTAACGAGTTCAATTCCTGGTCAAGAGAAATTGGGCCCACTGTGTATATCTGCCAACACGATGTGAGTTTTATGCTACAATGGCACCACCTCCAAGCAGGAGTGAATAAAAATTTGGAGATGTTTTGGATTGTCAATTCTTTCGGTTTTCTCGTTAGCCATTTGGCAAAATCGTTTCTAGATCCCAGCCCAGTTTTATTTCCTCTTCATCCAGTTGGTGTCTATATTCTAAAAATAAAACATATGTGGGGAGATTGGGTAGAGGGGAAGTCTTCTCACCTGCTACCTGCTACCTGCTACCCTGCTAGGAGGCCTTGCTGCCACCCTCCCCTGCCAGGCAAGCCCTCTGGGAAACAGAGTAGATCTCAAAAACCTGGACCGAGTCCTGCCTGGCTACTCCCATCCCTCTTCCAAAGAGATAGCTCTAAGCTACGCAAAGAGAGTGAAACCTCGTTCCCTTATTCAAGCAGCCTTGTGGAGCCAGGCACATGGCACCTCACAGAGTATTGGGGTGAGGATCACCGGGTTTAGCAACTAAAAATTCAGGATGCCCGGTTAAATTTGAATTTCAGATAAACAACGGATAGTTTTTTTAGTATAAATATGTTCCAAATATGCAGGGAGCATACTTAAGCTAAAAAGATAATTTACTACATACTAAATGCTAAGATAGTATACTAAAAATATTTTTAGTATTAGTATGTCCCATGTATATTTGAGACATGTTTATACTAAAAAATTATTCATTATCTGAAATTCAAATTTAAGCAGACATCTAGTATTTCATCTGACAACCCTATTCAGGGTGTCCTTGTGAAACTGCTCAGGGAAAAAGCAGGGTGTGCAAGGAGAATGGAGCAAAATCAGGCTCCAAACTCACGACAGTGACACAAAGGAGCCTCTACCCCTCCATCTGGCCTCTCCCTCAACATCCTGTCTTGTCCTGAGCCCAACACCCAAGCCACTGGAGATTTGAACCACTGTTCCTGAGTAGGTGGGAAGCCCCCATCTCTGGATCCTGAGGCTCTGTATAGAACAGCCTAAACTGGAGGGGCCTCAAGCTAGAGTTATGGGGGACAGCAAGACAGACCACAAGAGACCAGAGCCCATGAAGTTCTTTTTGACAATTCCCTTTCTCCTCCCAGGATACAGAACTTCAGCACCTCACCGTGGCCTGGCTGGGGCTTTTTCTAGAAGAAAGTGGAGGTCTGGAGGTCCTGCTCTCCCACCTGGTCTGGCAGCAATCCCAGAACAGACAATAATGCAATTGGGGCAGGGGTTGGGAAGAAAAGCATTTTCAAATCAATTGTGGCCAGCCTGACTCATCTTGTCTCATAAACCAGAAAGTCCCACATCTTGTTGTTTCTTAATCATATGGAAACCTAAATATAGATACGTCTGCAGAAGGACAAGCCAGAGAGAACCAGCATCTTCATTCTCCCAAAGGAAAACTCTATTCTCACTGTTTTCTTCTGGATTTTAAGTTTGGGACCATGTCCTCAGCAGTGATCCTATCACGGTGGACAGGGCACGTGCCTGTCGGGGCCACAGCAGCAACACAGACTTGGTTCCAAGTCACCTGCTGCACCTGGGTCCCCACCACACACCACTTACTGCCCCCTGGACAGATCTCCAGCTTCTGCCCGGCCAAGACAGTGGTGCAATGAGAAGGCAGAAGGGCCTGGGCTGTGTCGCAGAAGCATGCCTTTGCCAGCTGCCCATGAGCACCAGTCCCGGGCTGCAGGCTCCAGAGAAGATTTTGGGAGAAGAGTCCTGCAAAGCATCAGGCTAAGGCTCAGCAGCACAAACCCAGCACGCCTGCAACGTCCTGCATCTGCGTCCTCCTTCCCGTCACTCAATTCTGGGAAATAGCGCAAAGGAGGCCTTTGCTGGGAAATAGCTCCATGCCCTTCAGGAACCGGGGCAAAGCAGCAAATACAACACAGGTGCAAATGAGATAACCATCCACACAGGCCCAACACAGTCAGTTTGTCCAGGGAAAGCATTTTAGAAGAGCTCAAAGTCGTATCAGATTAGCCACTAAATCCCTTTCCAAAGCAGTGGTCAAATTTAGCAGTGGAAATCATGACACCAGGGAAATGGCCAACAACCTGGGATTTCCTAGGGCAACGTGAGTGAGGGCAAAATTAGAACCTCACTGCCAAGCAACTGCCCAAGCCTGGTGCAGTAGGCAACCTGAGCAGTAGGGCCTGAGCTTCAAGGCTAAAGCAATTTCTATTAGACAACTCTCCTGCTGCCTGTACATCATGCCCAAAACACAGCACTGATGTCCTCGTGGCATCCCTAGAGTAGAAGTCAAAACCTGGCAGCTCACAGGTCTCAATACAGCCTACGGTCTTGTTTGGTTCATACAGTAGTTTGTAAATATTTAAATTAATTGCCAATATTTAAACATCAATAGATTTCACAGGAAAATCTAGATTGCAGGTTTCCCTTTAAAAATTAGAAGACCTGACACCACTGGGCCTGTGTTTGATTGACAGGAAGCAAAGAACTGCTGCCCCTTAATAAGGCATGTACTTGCCAGTTCTCCGCAGTCCCTAGCACTCCCTATTGTCTAACATCTGCTCTGTGAGTGCACTGTGGAGGCCCTGCCCTATGGCCCCCAAGGACCACAGCAGGAACACAAGCAACCTCTGCCCTCCCCAGAAGCCTTTTCCTGGTGGTCAGTTCCCTCCTATCTCTCAGAAGAACCATTATTCTAGGCCCCCTCCCTCCTATAACCACAGGTTAGCTCTGTTTAGGTTCCCAAAAGCCTGTGGTTACCACCTGCCACCCCAACAGCAACATTACTTCATACGACAAACAATCCCAGTGTCTTGGAAACCATTTAGAAAACAGAAGAAGCAGCAGCATTTTAGACAAAAATGGAATAGTTGTGCCCAAAGCCCAAGGTCAAAGGCATCCCACATGGCAACAGTGAAGGCAGGAATTATGTGCCCATTTCACAGACTGTGGCATCAGAGGTCACGGTCCCATTTCTCCTGACTCTATTCCCCTAAACTTCTGGGGTGAGTGGCCCATCGGGGAAGGTGACGGGAGGGAAGTTTCATCAATGTGTTAAGTGTTGAAGGAGGAAAGGAAGTTCTGATTGGCTGACTCAGGAATTGGGATTCTGGGCAGAGCTTTACAAAAGGATAATGTATCTTTAAGCCTAGGTGCCCTTCAGGGAATGTATTGGATAAATGTCTTCTGAAAAGCCTGTAAATATTCCATCGCCTCACTGTCATTACTACCATGAAATGATAATGAAGCATGAAAGAAATATAATTCCATATTCAGATGACAGCATTAGCCTCCATAAGCAAACTGAAATATTTATTAGTAAAATGTTCAGTATCTACGCCTGTAATCTAAAAAAAGGACAAAAATGTTTTATAATAAAAAAGAGATTGAATGCAGAGGTAAAATCTGGTTGGCTGATTTTACTGCTTATTATTAAATCCTGGCAAAACAATTATTTTTTTCTTTTCATTAGTAAGACACCCAAATTAAAACTATGCCCTCCGGCTGCAAGGTTTACAGTAGTGATTAAAAACAAGGAATTGTGATGCATGGGGCTTTTGACAATGGCATAATCAAATTCATTCATATTGTTCAATCTTTCACTGACAAATATTTTTACAGTGAAATATACCAAACAAAGAATCACATACAACAACTATCAATACAGAGAAATTAGGAAACCTTGTTATTATTTAAATAGTGAACTGATACCACATTGCCATAATCCTGAATACAAATATTATAGTGTAGTTAATTAGGGTAATTATTGCCTAAATTGTGCTTAATTGTCTTACGCTGAATAGGATATATGAATGAAGCTTTTCGAGCGCTTTACAATACGTAAGTGCCGCCAAACTAGTTATAATTTAATAAGTTTTGATAGTATTTCCTGTAAGTCAGAAAAGAGTATATCTGAACACAAGCTATGAGATAAACATGAGCCATAGGCCTTGACCTCTGTTTCACCTTATTGAAAAAGAGGCGTAAGAGAGTCATTTAGTATATCAGCGTCACGGAGCATTTCCGTACCTTGAGCACATTCCTTAAAGGAAAGGGAACAGGAAGAGGAAAAAAAAAAACAGGGTCTTTGAAGTGAATGAAAAATTAGAAATTCAAGTGACCACGATCAATTCTGAAACACTGCACAAAATTAATTACAGTTTTGCATCAGAAGCAAGAATGTAGATTTCAGACAGTCGGTGTCATTTATCTCGAGCCGCACAATATACAAAGCGATTAAAAAGCCAAATCTGTCCCCACCTCCCAAGTCTAAGGCCTCTCAGAGTCTGTGAAGTACAAATGATTAACTCCAAATTATGCAAGGGATTGTGCAGACGCTTCAGCCTGGATAGAGTGTGCGGCAAGTCGCGGGAGCTGCAGAGGGACAGATTTGCGGCTCTTTATCAAAACCCAGTCCGGCCACCACTGACGGGATCCGGGTAAATTGCACAGAGATCTGACAGGGGCTGCAGAAAGCTTGCGTGGCAAAACCCAAATCTCTAATTTCTATCTGTCTTTAATTGCTTGCCTTAAATTTGCATTTTCATAAAATCGGTTTAAAGAATCCACTCTATTCTATGGGCTACTCTGACTCAGCTGCTTCCAATTTCACATGGAGTTGCAGTAACCGGTCTCGGGAGGTGGGGAAAGATTTGGCTTTTTAATCACCTTTCACAAACAAGCTCACTGTTCAAAATACACCTCAGCTAGGGAGGTGCCCCACCTTCTCTGGCCCTCAGGATTAGCCCAAGAAGCCATCAGTGTCCAGGTGGCACATAGATGCCCCAGGCCTTTGTCCCCAGAAGAAGCCCCGTGAACCGATACTCCACAAAGAAACCCAATTGCACCCTCCCTCCTCCGTCTGGGGCACCACTCTCATTAGCCCCCTTTGGAAAAAGCAGGACGTGCACGTGTTCAAAATACATCTGATTCTGTTGTCAAAACTAACTCAGTATTAGAAAGGCTGACAGATTTTCCCTGACTCCAAGAAACCACACATGGTGTGTCACACACACACACACACACACACACACACACACACTAGCACACAAGCTGGGTGCCTGCCTCGTTTAACCCTGCATTCGTAACCAATTTATTAACGTGAGAGATTGCCAAGGAAAAAACTGTCATTTTAAGATTTGTAAATTGAGCCTCACCCCACAAACCCTTAGAATCTGAGAACCTGGCTCTGGGTTTCCTGGAGAAGCCCGGGCTCCCCTCACCAGCTGTGCCTCAATAAGCTCTACCTGACCTCACCAGGGCCCTCTCCCAGCTGCCCCAACAGGGCACCCGCAAGCCTCCCCTTGGGGATTCTTAAACACAGCTGGAGAAAGCCCCTAGCAGAAGCTTCTCCTCAGCCCACCCCTTCCTCTAGGTGAGTCTGGTTGTCCCCGTGCTCTCAGACCCACATGGCTCCTGGCCCCATGGATGTCACACGAGAAAAATGAAGATTGAGCGTGAGGAAGTCTCCCTCATTTTCCCCTGTGTTTCACAGAAAAAAGAGTGTTCTGTATCTCCTGGAGGAAAAACAACAATGTGAGCACAACAGAACCAGCGACTGACCCTCTGCCCAATGTCAGGGGCACCAGGGGTGACAGGGACCACGGCTAACTTTAAACACACCATCTCTCTGAAGGGGACAGTTGCACCTCCACTCAAATAGCTGTTGCAATGACTAAAAGCAGATCCATGTTGCCAGATACTCTGAATTTTCAGTGAAAACTAGAAACCTGGATTTTTTCAGAAAATTCCTTCATTTTCTAATATTGATTCAAATTTTAAAAGTAAATAAAGAAACACTCTGTTGGCCAAATATAAACACTTCTGATGGTCATGTCCAGTCCAAGGCCCCAATTTACGACCTCAGGTCCATAGCTTTGATGGACATGAGCATTTTCACCGTTGGGTAGTCGTACAGAGACATCTCAGGATTCTAAAGGACAGATCATCCCTCAGTCCTCATGATAAAAGGATGCTGAGCTGAGTGCAGTGGCTCACGCCTATAATCCTAGCACCCTGGGAGGCTGAGACGGAAGGATCGCTTGAGGCCAGGAGTTGGAGACCAGCCTGGGCAAGAATGAGACCCTGTCTCTACAAAAAATAGAAGAAATTAGCCAGGTGCAGTGGTGGCACCTATAGTCCCCGCTACTCGGGAGGCTGAGGCAGGAGCATGGCTTGAACCCAGGAGTTTGAGGCTGCAGTGAGCTACAATGACGCCACTGTACTCTAGCCAGGGTGACAGAGCTAGACTCTGTCTCAAAAAAAAGGGATGCCGAATGCCTTAACAACAGTCCCTGAATTCCTCCTTCCCTTATGCTAACCACTCCCCAGCAGCCTTGCCTGGAGTGACCGCTGGAGCCATAACCTTGGAGAACTTGTGGGCTTTGGCCCAACTCGGGGTCCATCTCCACATCACTTCCAGGTTCTGAAACCAGCCTTGACCCACATTTTTTTAATCCTTGGACTTTTAGAAAAGTGATATAAATGCCTAAAAACTGTGAGTGCAAGATGTGCATGCATGTGTGCTGGCCCCAGCCCACCCTGCTCCCTGCTGCTCCAAGCTGGGCCCTCCCACCCTGATTGAGTACAAGCCTCAGCTTCCTCCACACCTCCCTCTGCTCCTGGTGCCTGGGCTGCAGGGCTCTCCAGACTGACTTCCCGTTGCTGTGAGCAGCTCAGTGGCACCTATTAGAGAGAGAAAGATGTGCTCTGCTACTGCGGGGTGCCCCCAAGCTGCATCCTGCCAATGCCCATCAGTAAGCCTTTCAGAGCAGGGAGAAGAGAGAAGACCCACCACGCTGGGTTCCCGACCAAATGCCTCCCCAAAGCAACTGATAACTCACTGTTGATTGCTGGCCAAGAAAACACTCAGCTCCCACACCCTGGCTTCTCCTTGTCCTGGCTCTCCTGACTGCAGATGCCTTGACAGAGACCACACGGACTCGTGGGTCTCTGGATAGCACCTATCCTTACACTGAATTATGTATGCTGCACCGTGTGGCTGAGGCAGTGTGGCCAGATGGAAAGTGGACTGGCTGTAGCACCTTGGGTAAGTCATAGGAACTCAGAGCTGCTGTTTGAAGCTCTAGAGCATCTAGAAACAGAGTTTATACCACCTGCCTTACAGGTACAGTAAGAATTAAATGTGTACTTCACGGATGTCAGATCATCATGTAAACACCAAGGACAGGTCTCTTTTTTAGGACTATATGGCTACTATGTGCAATCCACAGTGAGTGGTGTGAGCCCTAAGTCTCAAAACTCCCACTCCACAGCAACAATACCCTTTAACATGAAATTGGTGGCAATATTTTTCCTAAGAAACTCAGCCCATAGTAGTTTCAGGATGCAATTATTGAGCAACATAAGAAACATAAGAAAATAAGAGTGCATAGTTCCTACCCTCAAGGAGCTTCTAATCTGTTTGCAGTGCAGAGATGGAAGGAAGACAAAGTGGGGCAGTGGCTGTGAGGTCCAGGCATCTGAAAAGTCAAGTCCCACAGCCAAGGCCAAAGTCATTACCTGGTTTTTCTTCCTCAGCCCTGAGCAACTGTTTTCTGACAGCTCAGACAGGAGATTACTTTTGATGTTTATGGAATTTGGATTCCCAGAAAATAGACACTCGCCTTCCTAAAAACGGGGAGAGGCCCAAGTGAGAGGTCTCTCTTGCTCTCACATCCCCAGGTATGGGGAAGAAATCTAGGTAGGTTCACCGCTGCAGGCTGAGTTCTCCTCCAGGGTCATTTGCCAGTAAAATGAGAAGACATCTGAAGACAGGATCTTAAGATAAACTGTCATCTTTATTCTAGTATTGTCTTCATCAACAGGATTCTATTCTATAAGCTCAAAGTATTAAACAGAAAACTGAAATGTTGGCTTTGGGAATCTACGAATCAGAAAGCTCAGGGTTTAACAACTTAGGAAATCATTTTTTTTAATATCACAAGTTTGAATGAGTTCAGGAAATATTTACTGATAGCATTTTTTCACTCTGCATTTATGATTTAAGCTACAAGAATTCATTATGTGAAATTAGCAGACTGTCTGTCTTGCCATTCAGCACACAAAATTGGAGCCACTGACATTCACATGAATACCTCCAAATTACCACCCCTGACAGGCCAGGACGCTGAAAATTACCTTGAGTAACCAAATTTTCTTTGAAGGAGGAAAAGACAACCCTCCCCTGCCTCAGAAGAGACCAGTGCCCAGTTCCCTCTCAAGCAATACTATTTGTAGTTTTCGGAATCAGGAAATAATGGATCAGAGAGGTGAAGTGACTGACAGAAAAACTCACAGCAAGTTTGTGACCAACCTGAGACTAGAATGCCAATCTAGGGCTCACTCTCTGCTCCTGCAGAGTAGGGGAACCCCTCTATTGACACTTGAATATCTCCCTGTTGGCTGTCCTAGACCTTGGAGGACAGGTGAGCTCTCCTCAGGCCTAAGGGCAGAACCTGCGTGGCTGCGAATCCTGAGTTTTCCATGAGCTTCACCCCACGGACAGGTGGTGTTAGAGAAGAACTGCTCATCAGAGGCATGCCAAGTCACCTGCTCAGGCTAGAAAGGGTAAACACATGAGAAATGTTCTCAAAGCACTCAGGAAAACACAGGTGAAACAAACCTTGAATTACAGCAGAATTTCCCAAAGCATAATTGTTTAAAGGGTGTATATGCAGCCATCTCTGAAAATTTCAAGAGAATCGGAGACTCTATTTAAATTAGAAAGGGATACCCAGAAATAAAGTTCACAGGCCATTTTTCATTGACTCTGTACTTGGCAATGTACCTTAGAGAGACTCCGACAATGACAATGCAAATAGGGTAATTTTCATTTCAAATTAGCTATTGGATACCTCACAACCCAAAGCTTAGTCCTCTAAGAGAATATCCATAGCCAAAAGCAATGCATTATATTGTTAAATAAGAGCCAAATGAGTTTCATTAGAAAAGACAATGATCTAAGGGTCATAGTGGGCCACCACTGATGATAAGTCATGGTTGTAAGGCAAGATGGTACAGTAGAAACAAGGGAGTCAGTCCCTATTCTGCAACTCACATTGGACAAACCCCTCCTTACCTCTTGGTCTTTCCAGCCATAAAATGGGGATGAAATAATGCCCTTTCTATCTTTCTTACAAGATTGCTTTGGAGGCTGAAAAGAGAGAATGCAGGTGATAACCTTTGGAAAGCCTACAGCACCACACACATGTGAGGTGTTGCTGCTGAGACGCTGGCCCTAGGGTCTAGCAAACTTACAGATTTGATCCCCCATGATATGATTTTTTTTAAGAGATGGGCTCATACTATGTTGCCCAGGCTACATGCAGTGGCTATTCACAGGTGCAATCATAGCACATTACAGCCTTGAAATCCTGTGTTGAAGTGACCCTCCCTCCTCAACCTCCCAAGTAAATGGGACCATAGGTGCACACCAGCACACCTGCTTAAAACAGGAACTACACAAATAACTGGTTTCAATAATAGCAATAGATACTACTATTATTATTATTAGAAAGTTCACTGCAAGCCCACACATGGAGAGAGAAGTTCTGTAAGTCAGGGCAAATAAAGGGTTGGATCAGAGGCCCAGCCAACGGCTGAAATGGCCCATTTCACAGATTTCAGCAATCTTTAAAATCACATCTCTGGTCATTGGGAATGTGCACAGTCATCCTAAAAAGTTAAAAAAACAGACCACCCTAGACGTGGCCTGCCAACCTGGGTGGGTGGCACAGACAACAACCTACCCCCAGGACGTGGAGATTAAAAGCAGATGCCCCCAAACCCCACCTGCGTGCTGCGTAGCCCCTTCTCCCGAGCTCTGCTGTCTCACCTCTGACCACATGCTTGGGAATATGAGGGACTGCGTTATAAAAATGAAAATGTGGTTGCCTGACCAATAAAAAGCATTCCTGTATGTAATCCCAGTAATAGATTTTTTAATCCTCAGTGCTGACACACTGTTATGTGTTCACGGTTATTATCTGTCCACTTCCAAACCGTAAGAGGTTAGATTGTTTAAAGATTTGTTAGCTATGAACTGCTTAAAGAAGTATAAACTCCCAGCTAATTGAAAAATAGCATTTTATCAGATTCTCCTCTGATATTATATTGTAATGGTTGTACTTAGAGTACTCTCAATACTTCAATAAGTGGTGAAATTAAAAAAATAACATCTTCAGGGCTTTGCAGAAAATGTGGCTGTTACCAATTTATACTGCTTTTTTAACCATTATTTTCTTATATTTCCCACAATGCCTTGGATCAGAAGCAAACAGAAACTGAGTGATTACCCCAAAGTGTGCTAGATGAACTGGAAAAAGTCTATTCAAACAAAGCTCATTAGTTCTGATACCTCCAGGGCTATGACAAATTAAGCGGCTGGCGAGTGTGCTCGCAGACAAAAGGAAGATGCCGAAAACTAGGGCTGAGCTAGGCACTGTGTCAATAAATTCCCCTGAAAAAGGTAAAAATTACAATTGGAGCTAAAATGGAATCCCTTTAAGGAGCGTGTACAAAATAGATCATCCCTTCTTTCTTAAGTACATCTGTGAGCCCGCCCGCGATGAATTATTGCAACCCAGGACGCGGCCACTCCAGAGGGGCTGCCTGGCCAGGTGCGCGTCGGCGGCGCTGGCTGCTCCGTCGCATCCACCCTCGCTCTTCCACGAAGACTTGGCCCTGCCCGGAGGAAAACGGTTCCAAACCTAACAAGCAGAGCACGCAAGTTCAAAGCCAAAAGTCTGGGACTCCGGCTCCACCCGCTGGGCTCCAGGTGAGGACATGCACCATGCACTATTCCCAAAGCCAGGCCACAGCCTCCCCGCTCTGACGAGCTCATGACCTTCAGATAACCTTGTTCTGCCAGCCAAAAGAGGATAGTGCATTATAATCATGGGCTTTCCTTTTCCTAGTTTGTGAATCCATTTCCATGAGGATTTTTAGCAAATTCCAAACAAAAAAAGTAGTTGTGCTTGTACCAAATCCAGCACACAGAGGCTTTAATAAATATTTGTTGACCAGATGAAGGCAGGATGAATGACCAAGGTCTCTGGGTAGAGCCACAAGATGAGGGAGTGAGGTTATCAGGACTGGGCCCTGATTCTCACGACTGTCCTTGGGTCCTCTGGAAGATGTGGCGGCCACACCTGCCCACTTGACTAAGGCATTCGTGGGTGCCTCACAGAGCTTTGCCCCGCAGAGAATCACAGCTCAACAGTAATTTCCAGGCTGTCCAAATGGGAAAACACTCAGAGAGCACCCAGTCTCTAGATGAATAGGGCCAACTTGGACCCACAGGATTTTTGCCCCATACAGCGTTGATTGTCCTTTTTATCTGAAATATTTGCCACTTAAAAATTCAGAGATTTCCCACAAATGTACAAATTCCCAGCTCCTTTGGAAACTTGAAAAATCTGGCCAAACTAGGCTGCCATTGCCACGTAGCACAAATGTCCCAGACGGAAGTGCACATGCCCCATTTAAAAAGCATGCACACTCCAGCTTGCTGGGGACCCCTCCCAGCCCACTGCACCCAGGTATTTTACCAACCTGGCCCCTGAAGGCATCGAAGCTCAGAGCCTCTGGTCTAGTTGACCACGAGTCTAGCAGACCCATAAAGTGGTGGTGGCTTGCAAGGGCCACAGCATGAGCAGGTAGCAGCTCCAGGACTAGACCCCAGATCTTGGCACGCTCAGTGCCAAGTCACTGAAGCCATGTGTCACCCTAACCCCAGGAGAGTGAATTCTCTCCTTTGTTCTGACTTCTGTGCCATGTTCATAGTTCTGTCAACCCCCCTCTCTGGCCACCCACCTCCCATGCAAGTGAGGTACCAGACTTTGGGCTGGATGCTGCCATGTAATCATCTACTTACAGTCTGTCTCCACCACTAAACTATGAACAATTTGAGGCCAGGAGGACTGTGTAATTATCTCTACCTGCAGTACCTGGCACACAGTAGGTCTCAGCAAAACCCTGTTTCCCTTTTATCATACAGTCGCACGGCATTCTTCGGGCTCTGCATCCTGAATCTTGATGAATGGATGTAGTAAGTAAGCCCAAGACTACCATGACCACCAGTCTCTTCTTCATCACTTGACTAACCACTTTCCTCAAGCCACACTTCTGACATAGACCTCTAAGTTCTGGCCTTCCTTAGGTCTACCAGAAGGTTCATTCCATCCAGGTAAGTAGGAAATTACTTTCTTCTTTATGGATACTTCTGCTTTACTTACATCTTACACTTCCAGAGCCAAAGACCTGAGGGGCAATTCTCAAGCTGATGTGTGCTCACCTAAACATAAATTTATGCTGTCCTTCACAATCCTGCCTCAGCATGTCACAGCTGTGGCTTGGAGGTGTGTGATCAGGGGGTCTGAGGACCTCAGGGGAGGTGAGGAGCCAGGGCTGCAGGCCCCTGTGGCTAGGAAACACCAAGTCTGGACCTCTGTGCCCCCCAACGCACAGCCCAGCCGCCACCCACTGTGCAGGCAGCTCCAGGTAAGGCATCTGCTGCTGCAGGGAAGTTACACACAAGAGCACAGCAACATCCAGTTTTTGACCTTTGTCTTTCAAAAGTTGAGAAGTGGGAAAAAAATTAGGAGTCACATGCAGTCCAAGTGCTGCCATCACTTGGGTCCAGAAAGATGGCAAAGCTGCTCTGTGCCATCACTGGCAGAGCACAGGCGGAACAGCCAAGCTGGCCTGGAAGAGCCCCAGTGTGGCCAGCACAGAAGAAGCCACGTCCTTCTTCCATCACTCCTTCTCTGCACGTCCACCACCGACACGACAGGATTTTGGGGATGTGGAGAGTTTTTCCACTGCACAAGCAATAGACGCTCACTCTTGAGAAACGTGTCCACATGGAGAAGCAAAATGAAAATACCCATAACACCACCTTCCACCTAAAACTACCACCGTTGTTGGCATTTTGGTGGAATCCTTCCATGTTTTCATATTTGCAGCCCCTCAGTTGGCTCTTTCTTGGTAAGCTCTACATTTTGGGGTGCAAGGGGCTCAGTCCTTGGGCCTCATCTCTAGCTGCACCCATGCCCTTGGCACGCCTCAGGCCCCACAGCTCCAAATACTAGCTCTCTGCTGCCCCTCCCAGGTGCCCGTCTCAGCCCCGCCTCCCTCCCAAATCCCAGGTGCTGAGCTCCGGCTGCCTAATCATCACCACTTGGATGTTTATTCCACGTCTTAAACTTAACATGTCCAAAAATCTCCCTCCAAACCTGCAAAAAAAAAAGTCCAGGATAAACAAAATATCAAAATTTTAAATAAAGACAGGACCCAGCCCAGCAGCAGCACCTCACTCACACACTTCAATCCCCACTCTCTTGGTTCCTGTTTTTATTTAGAATGTTAATATTTTATTCATCATGAGTTTTTACATTAATTTTGACGTTTTAAAATATTGCATTAAAATATGATTCAGCTTGGTGACTGAGTTTTCTGGTGCGCCCTTAAATTGCACACCTGAGGGGACTCCCTCACTTCTGTCACTCTCACCCCAGACCCACCCACCTCTTGGCCACAGTGAGGACCAGCAGCCAGGCGTGGCAGCCCAGGCTGTATCTCCAGCCACTTCTAGATTTGCAGGGAACACCTCACCTCTGGGTACAGGGCTGATGTCATGAGACACCACCCCAGGTGCAACTTAGAAGATGCAATGCAAAAATGTGGGGGAGGGACTCCCTACAGGATGAACTTTGACCAGAGGGAAACGAGAAAAGAGAAGGAGCCAGGTACACAGATTCCTCTTCCCTCTCACCCACCGTACTGGAAGACAGTCTCTGTGCACAGCCCATCTGGAGAAGATGGCAATGCCAAGCAGAGACACCTGCTGGGCCACCTGCTGTGTCTCTCCCCAGCCAGCTCGGGGCAGGACCATGCACACTGCTCCCCATCCCTCCTTGCCTCCTGCCTCCTTCCCGTTCTCCCTCCCCTCCTCTGCCCACAGTGCACACCTCCCAAATAAAGCACCAGCCCTTTAGTCTTTGCCTCAAGCCCTGTTTTCCAGAGAGCCCAAGCTGTGGCAGGTCACTTCTGGATTTTGTGTTTCATCGTCTTGGTATATTTCATGGCTTTAAAATGTGTTTTCATATCTAATAAAAATTCTTCATTGCTCTTTTTTTAATCCTTAAAAATTCCCTTTCCTATTATTCCTCATTGAATCATCCAAATGAACTTTTCCACAAGTTAAATTCTGGGGCAAAGAGGCAGCTTTCTATGTTTCAAATCATCTTCCCATTTATTATTTTTTTCCAATGCAACATAAATGTTTATTAACAGCTTGGATCTGAGCACAGTCCTGGGCTCTAGGTGACCCCAGGGGAATTGTAATCTAGCTGGGGAATGAGAGAGAATAATAAACAACCTTTATATATAAGTCCGAAGGGTAGGTGTCCACATTCCCGGTCGGCACAGAGCTGGGAGGTAGAAGTTATGTAACTGCTTAGGACTAGCAGCTGGGAGGGCTGAGCTGGGGTTAGAGTCTTAGTGCCCTGACCCCAAAGCCCATTCTCTGCCCACTCACCTGGTACACTGACAAGTGCAAAGACACTGAGCACTGGAGGAACTCAAAGGAGAGCTCATGATGGCAGGGGAAGGGTGCCAGGTTGGGCAGGCTTCATGAAGCTTTAAGCTTTTAGGTTAGCTTTAAAGAAATAAGGAAAAGGAACATCATTCCAAGGAGAAGGAACAATATCTATGGAAGATCCCAAAAGTAACTGGAATTGGATTCAGAAAGAACCCTAAAGCATCCAGATCCCAGTGGGCAGGGAGAGCATACAGCAGGCACTCATAAGTGCTGGGGGTGGACAGCTGGCGCTCAGCTGTGGCTTCCTCCTGTCTGTGAGAGCTCACTGGTGTGCCTGGGAATTTTACTCTTGAATCCCCATGTGGCCCAAAGTGGGCAGAGCCGTGCTCTTGTCCCACACACTTTGTGGCACTGTGTCTCCTGGCCAAAGGCATCAGGGGGATGGCCCGAGGCCAAGACAGCAATGCCCTACTCTTGTTTTATCGGGTTTTTTAATTGTCTTCAAATGTTCAATCTGCTTGAACTTCTCAAAACAAAATTTGACTTGGAAATAATACTCCTTACTGTGGTCGTGGTCTTTGTGCTTTTTAAGAATTCTCCAATCAAAACCAAGTCACATGACCATGATGTGCCTTCCACCCACCATGCACAAGACACACTGTGGGAGTCCCACCTCTGAGAAACTCAAGTCCTGCCTTAGGGGATATTCTCTTTGACTCAAGGCTGCGTCCTGAGCAGTTATCATAGTGCCTGGAACAAAACAGATGGATGACTGGACGAATGACTGAATGCGAGGAACTGAGCAGACTGAGACTATGACGGCTGCATGAACAATGTGCTCTGGAAATGCTGGAGCCTGCAGGAACCGGCTGCAGTTCCTCCCAGCCTCTGACTGATGGGGCAAGGAGAGGCAGCAGGTATTGCCATGGGGCTACACATACAACTGCTGTCCCCTGCAGTGCTCGAACGACAGTGCCACAGCTCCAAGGTCTGGAGAGAAGGGAGGAGACCCCTGGGCCTGTGTGGCTGGCATTTCCAGGCCAGTGCATGTCCTTCACCTGCAGCCTACCTGCCACTTCCCAGATCCACTTGACCTCCAGGTGGCACGGCTTTTAACCCCAGCCTGCTCTGCGTATGGCAGCCTCTCCAAGAATCGGAAGAGGCTCTCTGGAGGAAGTGATGTCACGGAGCAGGAGAATTTCTCTGCAGGAGACAGATGAGGAAAACTTCCCTGTTTAACTCCATTGTCCAGCTGAGGACCCCAAGAGCTTGTGTGGCACATACACGGTGCCACTGAAGCCCATTTAGGGATGATGGCTACACTCAGACCTCCTCCTCCCCACTGGAGGCCACAGTGGGTCCCAGAATCCAGGGCACTGTCATTTGTTCCCTTAAGACGAGTAGTCACATTGCATAACCCAGCTCCAGAAACCCTCACTAGCGGAACCCTTGAATCTGGTGCGGCACAACCCGATCCACCACATGACCAGGTGTCTTTCTAAAAACAGTGACGTCCATTGGCTGTGTGCAAAGGATGCCGTGTTCTTGCTTCTGCATACATTACCCTTTATTGAATTCAATTGGGTCCCACTCTTCTGCTGGATGACTGATTAACAAGGTAGTATCTAAAAGGTAGGTTGTTCCCTTCATCTGACATTGCAGCAGCTAGTCCCCAAGTCCTCGCACTCATCCTTTTTCTATTAATAAGAAAACTTTGTCCCTGCCTGGCTACAACACCATGGCAAGTCAAAGCCTGCTGGGGAGCAGAGACCCACCCCACAGAATGGAATGAGAGGCCAAGTGAATTCGTGGGAGGCATATTCTTCTCCAAGGGCCCAAAGACAAGAAGCTGACCCAGCCAGGGGCTCCTGGGCAACGTGGCATCCTTGACGTGGCCTTTCAACTCGTGGCCTATGGATGTCCACGACAAAAGGACAGGGTGGAGCCCACAGAGCACAGATTCCGCTCGGGACAACCACAGCGGCCAGCTCACTTGATCTTCCTCGTGGAGGTCACTCAGAAAACACTCCTGCCTGACCAGCCTCACTCCAGAAGAGCCTTGGCTGTCTCTGCCCTTGCAGCCACCCTCTGGCCTGGAAGACAAGTTCTGGGCAGACTGTGAGTCTGGCCCTGGGGAAGTGATCACCGGGTGGAGCCCAGGGCTTAGTCCCTTTTGAAGGGGTCCAGGAATGCCCTGTTACAAGCTGCTCCTGCTGTAGGTTATCAGTCCTACGGCACAGGCTTCCCAGAGGAAGGTCATTCTCAAAGATAAGATCACAACATTGCAGCAGCTGGCAGAATTCTCAGGTCAGCCACGTGTCTTCCTTCCTCCTGCCCACAGCCTCTCTTTCCGACCCCTCCTCTCCCTGCCCAAGGTGAGACAACACCCCCACATTGCTGTCAACAACAGTAAGACATTTCTGCCCAATAACTTGATCACCGGGTACAGCAAGTACAGTCACGAAGTTCAGAAACAGAGGCAGCCGTAGACGGCACAGACACTTCTCCCCTATCCACACCCTTCTGTGTCCCACCCATGATCAGCAAAGAGCCACAGGAAACTTCTAAATAAAGAGACAAAAGGTAAAAAAATAAAAATGCCTACTGAAGCCAGACATTACTGAATGAGTGATGCCAGTTGGGTGTGAGAAATGCAATGGTGCCAATCAGAGATCTATGTGACAGCCACTTGGTGCAGGGCTGGGCAGAGTGTGCGGAGAGACGGGGACCTCAGCAAACGGAAGAACACAGCATCACCTGCCTACAAGGAGCAGCCCGACCGACTCCACACCCCCTACTATTCTGGTCATGAAGAAATATACAGGTTTCCCTAATAGATGTCTGAAATTGGGATGTTTATGTGCATTGTTCTGATTTTGAAATGCTGGCATCTAATTCAGCTTTTGTTAAAACACTGCACAGGCCAAAAAACCCTCCTGGGCCTGAAGGCTGCCCATGGCCCATCTGTTTGCAGCCTCCATCCCAAACATTTTCGCAGTGCCCAGGGAAAGCCAACCTGCCCCAAGGGATCCCAGGCAGATTCACCGCTGGCACAACCCAGGAGGTTCCCTGCAGTGACCGAGGGTTCCCCCTGCCCGGGCAGAGCTCCATACACATGCAGCATGGCAGGTGGAGAAGGGTGTGGGTTCCCTGCACCAGGCCCCACTGGAACCCCAATTGAAAAAGCAGTCTGAACAAATTAAACTCCACACCGAAGTTCTGTTTCCCTATCAGGTAAGCACCTAATTCCAAATGTCTATGACTGACACAGCTCAACGTATATTTCTCCCATCCAAGTACTAACCAGGCCCGACCCTGCTTAGCTTCCCAGATCAGACGAGATCAGGCTCAATGTGTATTTCTAAATGTGAAACCATTTTGTGTGCAAATATTACAGGAACAAGAATTCCTTGCTCCAGCGATCCCAAGGCTTCCTCTCCTGGTTGGAGACCTGGAGATGAAATTGCCCTTGAATGTTATCCTGTTCATCTTGGGCTCCACATGAAGCACACTGGGAAAATAAGGCTTTGTGCTGGTGTCGGGGCCAGAGGCCCGTCAGATGGCCCGAGTTCTCATTAGGAGGCGTTTGGATTAGGAGGCGTTTGGATGAGGAAACACGGAGCACCTCAGACAGAGGCAGAGGCTTGCAGATGGTTTGTTACGGATGAAGTGGCTTTGATTTAGTGCAGAGGTTAGGGCAGCCCTTCAGGTAGGGGGTGTGGTCCCCCAAGGTGCCCAGCTGGGCTGGCTGACCAGGGAGGGACAGAGGGAGCAGCAAGGTGATGTCAGGTACACCCTCCCAGCTCTGCAACAATCAGGACCACAAATTAATGAGAGAGCCGTGCAGAGAGCCCTTACCATGTGTCCTGAGCACCTGACTGCTGCAGAGCCTGCAGAGGTCTGGCGTCCTGACTAATCGGGCATCCTTCCCAGCTCTGCTGCCAGCTTGTCTGGCCACAGCCGAGGCAAAAGAGGATCCTGTGCTGTCACCAGGGGCACCCCAGGCTCCAGCTTTGGGTCTCTTTCCTCTGACCCTGGAGCAGGGCCAGCTTGCTAGGCCTGTGAGCCAAGCAGTGCTCAGGCTCCACACTCCTTCAGGCCCTGCCCTGGTGTAAATGCTCTGCTGTTGTGTGTGGAAATCCCTAGGTCATTTTCTAACAATGGGCTTTGCATTTTCATTTTACCCTGGGCCCCGCCATGCCTGGAGGGGCCGGCCACACTCCGGCTGCTACACTACTGTGGGGCTCAGCTCTTGAGGGAATTCCTCACCCCCAAGAGACACCAGGGGAGGGTTTGCTGACTTGAACTTGGAGCCACCTTCACAGCCAAGGAAGCTGCCAGGGTCTGAATGTCCCCTCTGAAACTCACCTTGACACTTAATCCCCAGTGTGGTGGTATTGAGAGGTGGAGCCTTTAAGAGGAGGCAACTGGGTCGTGAGGGCTCTGCCCTCGGGAATGGATTAACCCAGGATTATGGGTCATTATGGGGGACTGGTGGCTTTCTATAATAACAAGAGGAAGACAGACCCGGGCATAGCACGTTAGCACCTCAGCCCCCTCACCTTGTGACGCCCTCAGCACAGAGTCCCCAGCAGCACAAAGACCCTCCCCAGATGCAGCCCCTGGACTTGGACTTTTCTCAGCTCCAGAACCGTTAAGAAAGAACTTCCTTTTCTTTATTAATTACCCAGTTTCAGGTATTCTGTTATAAGCAACAGAAGACAACTAATACAGAAGCCTGAAGCTGTTTGTGCGTGCCTGGCTGCGGAATGCCCAGGCAGGGCCGAGCCAGGGCCAGAAGGGGAGTCAGGGGGGCAGGACCTTCAGGGGGGAGAAGGGACCCGACATCACCGGGAGGCTCAGAGCTGGAAGAGCAGAGTAGCCTGGTGCTGGGCGCTCGGGCTCCCTGGAGGAGGGGCCCAGACCTGGGGCTGAAATGACAGGTGAGCAGACTTTGGAGAAGCCATGGGGGCTGGGGGCAGGATATGTGAAGCACAGGAAGCAGAAGTGGGGTCAGTGGGGTGGGGGTCCTGGCTTGTTGTGGGGAGGGGGTCCCAGGGCTGCTCTCCCTGGCCACCCCAGCTGCCCAGCAGCGACTTCACTCATCCTCCCAGGGTCACGCACCTGCCACCTCCCAGGCACCCCCAACCCTCATCTCCCTGCACAAAGGCTGCTCTGATTCTCCCTGCAGCCTGGCTGAGAGGCAGTCAGCGAACAATGCTATCTGCACATGGTGGCGCCCAAAATACAACTGTCATTTATTTCGCTATGTGAAATTAGAGCGCGCCTTGTAGCCATAATGAATCATTTCCTTCCTGCCTCGGCCACAGTGTCAGGCGGGAGCTCGGCATCCCCCATTCAGGTCCCTGCTCTTCATCCCAGGCTAATAATAACCCACCTGGGGGGCGCACGTCTTCCCGAGACAGTGTGGGGCCTGCACGGGCACCATGGCAGGAGAGCAGGGCAGAGCCAGAAGGTGGCCCAGGCCGGGCATGGTGGCAGGAGGAGGACAGTGTCTGTGAGGAGGGGAGGGACAGCACCTGGGTGGGGACAGCTCGGGAACCTGGGACTCCCCAGTCCCCTTTCCGGCTGCTCCACCTGACGGGGGCCGGGCATACGGCCGACCCACAGGCAGCTCATCTGCCAGGATTTCCCCAGCCATTGCCTAGGTCCAGCTCAGAAGAAGCTCTATCCTGACCCCCCACCACCACAGGTGGCCTCACGCTCCATTCAGCCCCCCATTTGCAAAGCACTGCCCAGCCCCACCCTGGCCTGGAGCCCCCAGGAGCTGGCCCACCTCTCTCACCTCCCATCCCTGCCCGGGCAGGCTCCGCAGGAGCAGGTGCTCAGTAAATGGAGCCGAGTCCCCAGGTTTCTCCCTCTGGGAGCCTCACGCAGTGCTGGGCAGGGGAAGCCAGACCCAGGCCCTGCCCTAGAAAGCCTCCCCATCAGGCCAAAGGCAAGGCCACACCAGAGGAAAACCGTCTTCCCAGCCCCCGTGCGCATTGCTCATCTCGTCTCCTAACTGGAACTCACAAGGCCTTTTAACCACCACGTCCTCAGGAGCAGACACACAACCAGGTCTGTTCCATGAAACAGCAAATGAACGAGAGTCAAAGGCCATGTGCTAAACAGCAGGGAACAAACCCCAGGGCAAGAGTGACCAGAGAAGGGAGGCTGCTCCCTGGTCCCAGAGGAGGTGAGCAAGGGTTGGGGACGGCGGGAGCACCTGGTGCAGGTGCCTTTGCCTTTTCTCTTCCTGTCTCAGGAGGACAGGAGCAGCGTGGCCCTGCCCTGCGATGCCAAACGGGACCTCGCCAGCCTTATCTCTCGCCCTTGGCTCTCTGCCCCCCAGCTTGGCAGCTCCCTGCTCCCTCTCTGAACAATTCTGCCCACTCCTGCCACAGGGCCTCAGAGAGGCTGCTCCCTCTGCTGGAAGTGCCCTCCCCCTCACTCCTGCCGATCCCCACCCCCAGCCCCGTCCGCCTCGGGAAAGCAGCCTGACTTTTCATCCCACTGAGTCCACCCTACTTACATGACCTCATGGCTCCCTACACTTAACCACACACACACAGCAGCCTTCCTGCTGCTGGGAGGTTGCACATGTCTATCTGCCCTCAGTTACATGCCCGGGGAAGGGCCCTTGTCTGTTCTGCTCGCCGCTGTGTCTCTTACACCTGCCACAATACTGGACACACATAGGGTCTTCATTAAATGTTTTCAATTCAGTGAATGGTTTAATGCCATAACAGTGAACTCACCAAATCCCAAAGCAATCCATTCCATGTTTTAAAAAATAGCATGTATTGTTTGTAAATTACCACCAAAAAAAAAATTAAAATCTATAATTTTAAAAACTTAAAATTCACATAATCACTATTACTAGTTCATGTATTTCTTTCCAGCTGTCTCTGGTAAGTTGATAGAATTTAATAAACATCATTTTAATGACATCATACTTTATTTTTTCTTAATGATCCCCCATCAGACATCAAAGTTGTTTGCAGTTTTTCAGTATTTAAACAATATTGCAATGAACATCTTTGTGTATAAAATGTTTCCACGTTTTTAACTACCTTCTTAGATTATATTTCTGAAATGGCTATCATGGGTCAAAGCTGATAAACATTTTTAAATTTCTTGATAACTATTTCTAAAGCACTTCTTCAGAAACTTTAGATCAATTTACAATCTATCAGCAAAGTACGGGTGCCCGGTTCATCACAAACCTGCCAATGCTATTTCATTTTTAATCTTTCCCAATTTGTCAGAGAAACACAGGAGTATTACTTTGTCTCACATTCCTTTATCGTGTGTCTGTACCTATGTTTTCCCATCTTCACTGATGACCCATTCCGTGACACACAGCTCTTTCTGAAGAACTGTAAGCTGAACCATGAAGGAAGGGAACCATCTCGATAGGACAGGAGGTGACACACAATCCCAGTGTATCACTTCTATCTCTAGATGGGGTTTTTGTCAGCAAACTGTGGCATTAAAAGATGATTTCTAGAACCAGGCACAGTGGTATGTTCCTGCAGTCCCAGCTACTCAGGAGGTTGAAGCAGGAGGATGGCTTGAGCCCAGGAGTTCAAGGCTACAGTGAGCTATGATCGTGCCTGTGAATAGCGACTGCACTGTAGCCTGGGCAGCAGAGAAAGACTCTATGTCTTTAAAAAAAAAAAAAAAAAAAAGCTTCCTTTGATAATACACCTCTCTCCACATTTTCTTCTCTTTGTCCTAGATTAGCCTGACCTCAGAGCCATCCAACAACAGAGGAGCCAGGAAACAGTTTCCCCACGAACATCCTCAGTGCTGCCAGCCCATAGGATCTGGGCAGGGCAAGACACCCATCAGGCCAAGCCTCAGTCTCAAATGACAGCCTGGAAGATGCTAATCTCTGTTCCTACAGGCGGTCATCTACCTTAACATCTGCATGGGGCCCTGCAGAGGCTCCTCTCACCCCTGATGGGGAACATCAGTGCTAGAGTAGATGTCCTAAGATCCGATCCCACCCCCCAAGCATGTGGGCTGAATCACCCTCAGTCATCCCAAGCAAAGGAAGATTCAAAAATTCTCATTGCCATTATTTTCCATCTCTACTTTTGCTTTTTATGTTCATTGCAAAAACAGTAATCATTGGCAGAAACTCAGATAATAAACCAAAAGGAAGAAAATGTAAATAATCTCCAATTCCAGTCTTTTTTTATGTATATGTAACAGAGATAACATTTTTTAATTCTTTTCAGATACATTCCCGTCCTGTGAGCCATATTTCATGAGGCACAGTGATTGATGTTTTAGGAGGAGAATAGATTCCACTGAAACTATGGTTCCCAAAATGGGTGCCAAGACCCCCGGGCACCACAGGCTGTTTTAAATTTTTAAGAGAAACATAGCAACATTTGTCAGACACCACACAAACTACTACTGTTAAGTTGTTTGGACCTAACTACCTAATAAACTGTTAGGAGTTGTATTGTTGGGGGATTTTTGTGTTTTGTTTTTTTTGGGTTTTTTTGGTTCTTGTTTGTTTTGTTGTGCTTGATCCAGGAATGCTGTGAAAAAAACTTCTAAGACATCGAGGGCACCGTGCACTGAGAAAATTCAGGAACATCCGCACCACAACCGTGTTCAGCAGTGACTTCCGAATAGGAGTTTTAAGGCTACAGCACTTCAGTAGATTTGACTCTAGGCTTTGTGGAGAAAGAATGTTCTAGATTCCTTTTCACCTATTTGGAGCATAGAGTTCCACCCAGGCAGGAGGCAGAAGAAGGGAAAGCCCAAGGGATTGTGGGAAGAAGGAGGAAGGCACAGGAAGGAGACACAGGCAACATGCGTGTCCCCACGTGCCTCTCCAGATCTGACCTAGCGTGGGGAGGAACATGGGCCACATTTGAGAGAATGCCCAGGACTCAAGGAGTTTCGTATTTTGTGTTTAGGAACTTGGAAGAAATACCTTTGCAGGCTTTCCCGCCAATCTGCACGGAAGTGGCCACCTCACTGCAAATTCAGTGGCACCAGACGGGGAGGCAGAAGTGGATGGGCATTTAGCGTTCCCAAGCTACTCTCAGTTCCCATAAGGCCTGAAAGGGGCACAGACGTTCTTGAAGCCCCAGAGAGAGAAAAAGGAGGAGCTAAGCTGACTTCCAGAGACTGCCCCCCGTGGAGCTCTCTGTGTCAAGGACTGGAAGCCAGGGTCCAGTGGTAGCGCACTGAGAAACACAGCATAGTCTGTGAGGCCAGGAGAGACAAAACAAGGCCAGATCAGCCAAGGAGCATCAGCAGGCCCTACCCCACCAGGAGGTTCAGACCATGATGTAACAAACAACCCCAAGTCCCAGGGGTTTACGACAACAAAGTTCCATCTACTGTTCTCACTCTATGTCCATTGAGGGATGGCTGGAGGGTCTACCCTATGCTGTCCTCACTCCGGGACCCAGGAACAGCCCCCACCTAAATCACAACTGATCACCACGGCAGGGGGAAGGGAATCTGCAGACTGATGGGCCAGCCCTCAAAGGCTTCCACAGAAATGCTAGTCATCATTTCAACCCACGTTTCACTGGCCAAAGTGCGCCACATGGCCACGCCTAACTTCAGATCAGTGCAAAAGTACAGTCCTACCATGTGGCTGGGAAGAAGGGACCAGAAACATGGTGAACAACAAGTTAACAGTAGATGTTAGCAAATCCCAGATGGGACAGTCATGTTTGAAGAGTCCCCTGCTGGTGCGTTCCAGACCAGCCACTCTGCCTAGGAGGACAGTGGGGATTCAAAGATTTCATCCTTTTCTCTCTGTCACCAAGTCCTATGAGCACTCCCCATCCACCCAGCAAGTCACATCTAGAATAGGAGTAGAATTAGAAGGAAACCCAAGAGCATGTCTTATATTTCATTTTCCACACTGGACTAAAATTTAGGGGTTTTATTTCCCATAGGTCTTGAGGAAGACAGACAAAATGAAGAAGTCATTTGTTTCTTACACATTTCAGTGCAATGTTAGTAAATTTGCAACCTCATTACACATATTATTAAGAGATAGGAAAATCTTCCCTGCTAATATTCTTATATATTTCCACAGCTTACCACTGTATATGTAACCCAAAGGTCTCTAAGCCTGACCCTCCTTAGAGACTCTGAAGTCAGGTTTACAGCAAAAACTCAAATTCCATGGACTCTTACATCCATATGATGTTATTATCATTTTTAACTTACTATTTAATATGTGGGTGGTCTCCAATTTTTTACATTAAAAATAATGTCATAAGATCTGGCAAAATTACGTATGCATTTACCTTTTGACACAGCAATCCCACTTCTAAGACTCTGATACAAAGATACACTAGCAAAAATACAAAATGATGAAAGCACAATGCTATTCATTGCAACAATATTGGTGCTAGCAAAAGACTGGAAACAACCTCTGTCCTTCAGTAATGAACTAGTTGAATAAACTATGGTACATCCAAAACAAAGTAGATCACTACGCCACTTTAAAAATGAATAGAAAAATAAATGAATAGAAATATCTCTATATAATGTATGGAATTACAGTCAGGATATTTTAGTAAATAAAAAGCAAGGTGGAGGAAAATGTTTTTTGTATGGTATCATTTATCCAAGAAAGGAAAGGATATACACACACACAGTTACTTATATGTTTTTTATTTCAAAATATTAAGGAGGTACAAACGTTTTAGGTTAGATGGATCATTTTTGCAATGCTTGAGTCCCAGCTATAGGTGTGCCCATGACCCAAATAGTGTTCATAGTGCCCTTTAAGTTGGGTTATTACCCCCCTCCTCCCCCAACCCATGGCTGATTTCCACTGAGCTTTACTTCCCTCTGTGCACGTATGTGCTCATCAGTTAGTTCCAATTCAATAATGAGTATATGTGGTGTTTGTTTTTCCATTCTTAAGATACTTCACTTAGGATAATGGTCTCCAGTTCCACCCAGATTGTTGCATACTCATTTTATGGCTGAGTATTACTCCATGGTATAAATATACCACATTTTATTAATCCACTCATGAATGGATGGGCATTTGGGTTGATTCCACATTTGCAATTGTGAATTGTGCTGTAATAAACATTTGAGTGCAGGTGTCCTTTTGATAAAAAGTCTTCTTTTCTTTTGGGTAAATATCCAATAGTGGGATTGCTGGATTGAATGGTATGTCTACTTTTAGTTCTTTGAGGAAACTCCAAACTATTTTCCATGGAGGTTGTACTAATTTGTAGTCCCACCAAAGGCGTATAAACATTCCTTTCTCTCTGCATCCACACCAGTATCTATTGTTTTTAGACTTTTTAATAAAAGCCATTCTGACTGGGGTAAGGTGATATCTCATTGTGGTTTTAATTTGCATTTCCCTGATTAGTGATGAGCATTTTTGATGTGTTTATTAGCCATTTTTTCTTTTGAGATTTTTTTTCTTTCTTTTGAGAAGCTTCTATCCATGTCTTTTGTCCACTTTTTAATAGAGTTGTTTGGGGTTTTTCTTGATTATTTGCTTCAGTTCTTTATAAATTCATATATATATATTAATATAGAGAGACAATATTGTTCTAAAATTTATTTGGAAAGCAAAGGAAGTAGCATCGCTGAAATGATCTTAGAAAAGAGGAATAAAATGGAAGGAATCGGCCTACTCACTCTCAAGACTTACTAAGTAACTACAGTAATCAAGACTATGGAACTGGTAAAGGAATAGACATATGGATCAATGGAACAGAAGAGAGAACCCAGAAATAGACCCACACAAAATGCTCGATTGATTTTTGACAAACGCACAAAAGCAATTTAATGAAGGAAAGACACAGCCTTTTCAACCAACGGTGCTGGAGCAATTGTATACCCACAGGCCAGAAAAATAAACCATGATCTAAGTTTCACACTCTATTAAAAAAAAATAACTCAAATTCATCACAGACATAAATGTAAAACTATAAAACTTTAATAGAAAACACTGGGAAAAATCTTCAGAATCTAGGACTAGGCAAAAAAATCCTTAGACTTGCCACCAAAAACATGATTCATAAATGGAAAAATTAATATGATATACTTCACCAAAATTAAAAACTTTTGCTTTGCAAAAGGATGAAAAACAAGCTACAGATTGGGAGAAAATACTTGCAAGTGCATATCAAACAAAGACCTAGTATCTAGAATCTAGAAAGAACTCTCAAAACTCAACAATTTAAAAAAAAATTCTATAGCAATAATCCAATTGGAAAATGAGCAAAAAACATAGAGACATTTCACCAAAGAGGGAATATATATATGGCAAATAAGCACAAGAAAAGACATTCACCATCATTAGCCATTAGGGAAATGGAAATTAAAACTATAACAGATATTGCTACACATGTCAGAATGTCTTCTAAGTGACAATACCAAAGGCCGATGAGGATGCAGAGAAACTGGATCACTCTTATGCTGTTGGTGGGAAAATCAAATGGTAAGCCACTCTGGAAAATGGTTTGGCAATTTCTTTAATAAATACATAACTAAATATGCAACTACTATACAACCCAACAATTACACGCCTGGGCTTTTACCTCAAAGAAATGAAAACATATATTCACGTGGAAATCTGTATAAACAATGCTCAGCTTTACTCATAATAACCAAAAACTGGAAACAATCCAAATGTCCTTCAATAGGTGAACAATTAGATAATCTAAATTATTATGGTACATCCATACTATGGAATACTACTCAGCAATGAAAAACAACAACCTGAATGAATGTTCAGAGAATTACCTGTGTGAAACAAGCCAACCCTGATAGGTCACATGCTGTATGATTCTGTTTATGTAACATTCTTGAAGTGACAAAATCATAGAAATGAGAACAGATTAGTTGTTGCCAGGGATTAAGGGGTGGAGAAGGAGAGAAATGAGCGTGGCTACAAAAGGGAACACAAGACATCCTCGTGGGTCTAGAACATTTCCGTACTTTGTCTATATCAATGTCAGTATCCTGATTCTGACATTGTACTGTAGTTTTACCAGGTATTACCATGGGGGAAACTGAGTAAAGAGTACATGGGATCTTTCTTTACTATTTCTTACAACTGCACATGGATTTCCAATTATCTGAAAATAAAAAGGTTAATGTTTTAAATCTCTGAAAATCAAGGTAACCAAATAATAGATGATGGGAAACTTTTCCTTATAGATGTATTTCAGCTAATGAGTTAAGAAAGGGCAATAGAATATAAGCATTTTGCAGCCTTGATAAAAGAAAAGCTCTAGATCAGAAGATTTTACTCTTTGAGACCATCGATCCCTCTGGTTGTCTGAAGAGCATGGACCCCCTTCTCAGAATAATGAAATAAAATTAAACACATGGGTTACAAACTATTGAAATATGGTTATCAAAATATTGTATAAAAAATAGATTTGTGACATAATATATGTACATCTTCACTGACTTATCAAGTAACCTAGTGGAGGGTTTAATAATTTAAAGTGGAGATGAGCATAAATTGCACTTCGAGATACCTGCGATAACTATAGCTATACACCATATGGAAATATTTGTGACTTCTACTGGTGACAAAGTCACAAAATATACAAGACACACAGAGGAACTTGTTAAGTGACACAAAAACAATGCAATCAGCAAAGTCAAGTCTGTGGGAAACCCAAGGGTGTAATTCATCCAGCTCCTTCAACAAATTTCAAGGGAAAAAGAGAACGAGGGTGGGATATTTAGAGATTAAGAGATGAGACACGTCAACCAGTTGCAATGGATGGACTTTATCTGGGTCAAACAAAGAAATGGTTTAAAAGAAAAAAGAAAGGTTATGAGACAAAGTAGGAGAAATTGAATATTGACTATTTGACAATATTAAGGAATTTTTGCTAACTTTAAAGTGAGATAAAGGTATCATGACTTCCTTTTTCAAGCAGTCCTTATCTTTTAGAGATGCATTCTGAATTGTCAATGGATGAAATAACACACTATCTGAGATTTGCTTCAGATAATCCAGGGTGGGGGAGGGAATCCAGCAGATGACAGCCACTGAAGCTAGGTAACAGGTACATTGGAGTCCATTTTTCTTTTCATGCTACTTTTGTACACTTTTTAAGTTTACTATAATAAAAAAAGTCAAAACTATTAAGTTCAATAAACATCATTGCACATGATCTTTGTTTTCGTCTAGGATTATTCCCTACAGACAATTCTTAAAAGTAGAATTGTGAGGTTTGAGAATGTGAATATTTTAAAGCTCTTGAAATGTATTGCCTGAGTGATCTAGTACAAAAGGAAAAAACAGAGCAGCAGAGGACCACTCCTAGCATGGAACAAGGGAACACTTCAGGAGATGAGACCTGCCTTGCTCCACCTACCTCTCTTCCTCTTTGTCCTTCTCCTATGAAAGGAACCAAATCGTAGCCAGCACTCAAACCTTCGTTCCCACTATTCAAATTTCCCTGCCTCTGGAGCCCATCGGCTGGATGCAAAGTCATTTATTTACCTAATCTCAGTGGCTGGACTTACACATTTTGTCTGTTTCTCTCTTTTATGCAAGATGCTGTAAAAACATGCCCACAGTGAATTGCTGTGGTCATATATCATTATGTCCTTGGGATAAATTCCTAGAAGAATCTACCTAGGTCAACAGAAAGTGCACTTTGCCCTCCTAGAAACTGTTCCAGGTTACCTGCATCAGCAGCCAGTGGCTGGTTCCTTGCCTCTTACTAGATACCATCAAATTTACAAACACAAACCAATTTGGTGGGTTAAAATAAAGTCACCTTGCTGTTAACATGAGCATCTTTTTAGTATCAGGAGGTGGAATATTCTAATCTGGTCAACTCTCAGAAGCAAGTTTAATTTCTTGGACTCCCTAGGAAAGTAAGATATGACATTGATTAATAACCTGTCTCAGGAGACAGGGTATTCAGCTACCAACCCCTCCACAATCAAACCCCAAGCTCTCCCTGAGCCATGATTCCCAGTGTGTGACTCCCAAGCTCTGATATTGTAATCACCTGGAGAGGAGGTATCTGGGAAAATGCCAGTTCACAGGCCCACCCCACACCTACAGAATCAGAGTCTCTGGACATCCCTACAAAATACTATTAAGACTCTTGACCTAGAGAGAACTGTCCCAGTTCCTCATCCATAAAAACTGGGCTGGATTATTCATGATAGCCAAGACATGCAATCAACCTAAGTGTCCATCAACATACGGATGGATAAAGAAAATGTGGTGTATACATACACACACACACACACACACACACACACACACACCAGAATACTATTCAGCCTTAAAAAATGGAAATCCTGCCCTTTGCAACAACACAAAGGAACCTGGAGAACATTATGTTAAGTGAAATAAATCAGAAAGACAAATACTACTTGATCTTACTTACATGTAGACCTCAAGTCCAACTCATAGAACCAGAGAGTAGAATGGTCGTTACCAGAGGCTGGGGGAGGGGAGATTGGGGAGATGTTGGTCAAAGAATACAAAATTTCAGTTCAATAGGAGGAATAAGTTCCAGAGATCTATTATACATCATGGTGACTACAGTTAATAACAATATACTGTACACTTGAAAATTGCTAAGAGAGTTGATTTTAAGTGCTCTCACAACAAAAAAATAAGGATATGAGGTAATGCACACGTTAATTTGCTTGATTTAGCCAATCCACTACATATATCAAAATATCACAATGTATACCATAAATGTATATAATTTTTGTCAATTAAAAAAAAAACTGGGCTCGTCAGCAGTTAGAGATCTTTCCCAGGAGGCACCATAAACCCCTACTGAATGAACCAATGATGAATGAATGAGTGAATGAATGAACAGAAGAAGGCATGAATTGCTTAATTAACTGACCAACAAATTCATAAATGAACAAATGAATTAATGCATCGATAAATGAAGACATGAGTGAGTGGGTGGGTTAATTAATGAGTGCCTACGAGAAGAAAGGGAGTGTTGGTTCCATGCAGGGAATTTGGGGACACAGCAGAAACGGAAGGCTGCCAGCCTGCCGGCTGTGCTGCTGCCACCCAGGTTGCAGGCAGCCCTCAGAGGAAGAGACAGCATCCACATGCCACACACCCTCCCCTGCCATGGCCGCCCGGGGACAGTGACTGGAGCACCCCAGGACAGAGCTCCCAACAGCACCTGTGACAGAAAATAACAGGCTTCTATGTTTTCAATGCATTTTTCAAAGAATTTTGGTATGTGTCCTATACTGCAAATAAAACAATTATTTGTGGGAAGAGGAAAGCTTTCAGCATCTGAAACAAAATAATACAAGCTGCTGGATAAATGAACACTTGCCTTCTGAGTAAGCAGAATGTGTTTTGGAAATCTCCAGCAGTGATCAGAGATGTGCGCAGCTTGAGAGCTGGAAGCTCCTCTTTCCCTCCTCGCCTCTCTCCTCTTCCACCTTTTCCTTCATGTCCTCTCCTCTGCTCTGAAATCCTTCTTCTAAGAAGGGTGAGAGTCCCAGGTAGCAGCGGAGAAGAAGAAAACCGCTCACCACGCTGCACTGCACCCTTACCCTCTCCACTGGCCCCTGGCCCTGCCTCCCCTCCTACCAGCCACACACTTTACAGGAACCAATCCTGCAGCTCTTGGCCAACACTTGCCCAGAGGTGAGAAGAATGATGCCATGCCCATGGTCCCCAGGGGCTGTGCAAGGACCTCGGTTCTGCTGTCTAGCTTCTTTAGGGTTCCTCTGGAAACAGGGATTGGGCAAGACCTCAGACTCAGGACTCAAAAGCTCAGCCGGTGGAGGTGGGTGTATAGGCCACAGGCCACGGGCACACCTGGGACACATTGCTACACAGGTGTGAAGCTTCACCTTCTCAACGGGACACACCCAGCCCTTGGCTCTGGAAGATTTTGTTCCATGGGAAACCCAGGAATTACTAATTTTCATTACTCTTTCCTGAAAATAGGTGACCCAAACTTGGGCAGGCTTTCCTAAGAGGTTTCTTTGGCTCTTCTGCTCTGCCTGCCTTCTAGAATACCCCTCCCTGTCTGACCATGCTTCTGGGGCCTCTGAACCCTGGGAAAGCAGGAAATGTGCAGGGTTAGTGACTCTGTTGATTTTATTTCTATTTTAATAGTCTGAGCATCACTGCCTTTGTATGCGACATTGTCTAATTCTGGGGCAAAGATACTGCTCTGGCTATACCTGTCCCTATGCCCATGTGAAAGGAGAGCCAGGGTGGCAAAGATAAGGCCGTCTGCCCTCGGCCCCAGCCTGCAGATCGCATCTCGGCTAAACTGCAGCCAATTCCCGGGCTCTCACTTTCCTTCCTCCTTCCTCACCTTCATCAGACTTGTCCGGCCATGTTCTTCTTCTGTCCAATGTTACTTCAACTTCTCGTCATAAAACGAAATGATTCCAGTGTTTATGCTGTTAGCTACATTTATCTTTAAGAGCAAGATGTTGAGTTTAGTTTTAATGATGAAAAAAGCCTTTCAAAGGATAACTCATTGAAACTCATTATGTACTATAAAGGCCACTATTTAAAGATTCGGTAATTCCAGTGATGATCTTTTTAAAACAGATTTACAGCCGAAAATAGTGAGATTCTTTGACTTCAGTTGTAATTTTCCATTTTGTAATTTAATACTCCTTTAGTTTATATTTGCACATTAAAAATACAGCATCTAAAAGTCCATCATTAAATACTTTTAATAAGTGCAATAAATAAGTTTTACAGTGTGCATAAATCTAAAAACAAAATCCAACATAAATTGTTAATCTTATACTTTTTCTCATTAATTGCAATACATAAACATATGTTTTATACAAAGATATTTGCTACAAAATAAGTATAATAAATACAGTTTACCACATGTATTAATCTTAATAGTTACAAGCTGTTAATCTTATATATTAGGTAATAATTTGCAATAAATAATTGTTTATTATCTTGATGTTTGCTTGTCTTGGGTTTTAGCAATATGCAATAAAGAAATGCAATTTTGAATAATTTGATTGTAAGACTGCTGGGAAAATACTGTATGTTATAATTAGCTGCAAGAGGATTCTGTTCACAAGAAGAACCGTGGAGATGGGGTTCAATAACCCAAACATACGTTATTGAGTCCATAAATAATTTTAAAAGTTCAGTTTCAAACAAAACAGAATTTTTAAAACTTAAATGCAAATGCAATTAGTGCAACATTTCACATTCTTTAGTGATTCCATCGTTACATATTCAAAGGAGAAGGAGAAAGCTGGAAGCCCCATCCATCCATACTGCCTGGCTCCAAGCTGAGACAGGAACATGGCTGCCTTTGAGAGAAGCTGGAGACTGCCTGTCCCCCTCAGCCCGGGGCTCCCCACGGACAGTGATTCACCCTCTGGGACAGCCAGCAGGTACGGGCACAAACCCAGCACCCTGCAGACCCCAGCTTCAGTCAGCACTTGCTAAACTGTGTACATTTGTCAGGGAGGGGTTGTCACCTTTACTAAGCTTAATAGAAACTGTTAATCTTATATGTAAAGGTAATAATTTGTCATAAATAATTGTTCATTATCTGGGCATTTGCTTGTCTTAGAGTTTAGCGGTATGCAATAAAGCAGTGCAATTTTGAGTAATTTGATTGTAAGACTGCCGGGAAAACATGGCGGGCTGTAATCAGCCAAGGGAGGGTCCTGTGGCCCAGAGACTGCACAGAACCAGACTGCTGGCTCCAGCACTTGCAAAGCTCGGGTCCTCCCGGAGATAATGTGGGGGTCTTTAAATATTCACTCAAAGACACAGAGTGAGCCAGTTTCCCTTTGTTATGTTGCCACCAGAGAAAACCTCCCTTGGAGGAAAACAGGCCTGACTGAACTGAGCCTCAGTCCCTAGTGATGCTGAGGTGGCCCTGGGGCAGCTCAGGCCCTATCTGGCAGGTGCTGGGGGTGCAGGTGCAGAGGAAGGTCTTGGCTAACACCCCACAAGACCCACCTGCTGGCTGGTTGGCACCAAAGGCTCACCTGTCTGCCTGAGAGAAGCAGTGTGGGAGGGCTCCCTTCCTCCAAAATGCCCACAACACACTTGTCACAGCAGCAACCACGTCCTGTCACATCCCTGAAGGCACAGAGAGCTGGAGCCATCCCACCCAAGATGAGGCTGTGTGTCAGGGGGCAAGGACTAAGGGCTTTGTCTTCATGGAATCCCAAAGGCAAGGAGACCCACTTCAGGAAAATCTCCCCCAACCAAGTACGGAAGGGAGGGAGGAGAGAAGGGAGGCAGGCTGGGAGGAGGAGGTGGGAGGCAGGGAGTGAGGGGAATCCTGGATCCGTTATAACCACGAAGGACTCTTCCTAATGTAGAGAATATCAGCACCCCCTCACAAAAACACACACATGTGCACACACTGACATGCACCCACCCAGTGATACAAAAATATCCACATCAAAGTGCACCAGCAGTGCATTGGTATTGGTAGTTCCTGTGGTTTTAACACCTGCTTCTACTATGCTGCTGGTATTATGTACACCTGGTAGAGTGGGTCTCACTTTCCCTCTTTACACACAGCTCCATGGACAGTCCCCAGCCCCACCCAAGTGTAAGCCCCTGGTACCCTCTCTGCCTAGGCTGGGCATGGCAAAGTCCACAGTCCGGGAGGCGGCTGTTCATCAGGACACCAGAGCACTTCAGTTCATGGAAGAAGTTCCTGCCTAGGGCTGGGCTTCAGGCAGAGCTGGTTCCAGGTTCCCAGGAGCAAGTTTCCATGAGCCTGAGGCCCCGAAGTGTCTGAAAACACAACAGGGCTCACTGTCCTCCCCTCCATCACCCTGAGAGAGGGGCCCTGCTTTCAGCCAGGTTGGAAAGGGACAGAAATTCCCCCATCTCCTGCCCTCCTCCAAGAGACATCATCTCCAGCAAAGCCCTCCATCCTCAGGTGTGTCTTCCCGTCCTGGATAGGAGTCAACAGGTCTCAGGATGCAGCCAGAGTCACAAGGGGAACCCCCACATGATGACCTTGGGGCCTTCCTAAGGGTCATGAGGGCGGGCAGAGCCCCGCCCCCACCCCACCCCCGCTCACTAAGGGGAAAAATTTCAGGCACATGCCTGGATTATCCAGACACACCGATGGAGACTCCTGGGGGGGCGGGGGGCACAGCACGGAACTGGCGCCCTGACACCCGTGAGAGGACGTGTGTGCCCCACAGAGGGACACCTGGGCTCCTCCGAACTCAAGGGAAAGGAAGGAGTCTGGGAAATTCTGCATCTCGGGGCACCTGCCACAAAAGCCCACGCTGAGCCGTCCGGGCTGCAGAAGCGCCTCCCCCGCCCCCAAAGACGCGCGGAGCGACCGAGCCGGCGGCGTCGGGGCAACCGCGGAAACCGCGCGGCCAGATGAAGCTCATACGTTCTCCCATGAACAATTGTTTTCATTTCCCTCCCATGCCACGAGATATTACAAGTGGAAAGCAAAACACAAGTAAATATGTTCATTCCGCTCCTGCGATCAATGATAAACGAGAGGCTGCGGCGGCGGACAAAGGTCAGCGGGCCGCGCGCGGGTCTGCGAGCGCACACTGCCACCCTCCGGCCGCGCGCGGGACTGCGCCGCCGCCGCCCGCCCGCAAGCCCCGCCGCAGACTCGCTCCCGCAGGCCTGGACCTGCTCCTGTGAGCACACCAACATGTGCAAAGCGCAGAAAATCAGAAAGTCCCAAAACCCCAGGTGAAAAATAACCATCATCTATAACAACCTCTCTCGCAAAAACAACCACTCTGATTAACATTTTGGTATAGTCTTCTCTAGTCTTCTACGTACATTCCACGATGGGTACGTGCGTTCTGTGACGCAGTCTGTGTACATACAGAATACAAAGCTGTTGACGCAATGTTAAATCCCGATTTACAATATAACGTTCACACTAGTTTCCATAAATATCTCACAAATATCTTTTTAAGGGCTGCATAATATTTCAAATTGTGACTACCAAAAGTTATTTAACAGTCCCCCAATTATTGTTATTTTAAAGTGTTTCTAATGGTTTAATCATTATAGATAATGCAATAACTAAAATCTTTATTCAAAAACCTTTGTTCTCATTGTTAAGACATATCCCTAAAGGTAGAATTATGAATTGAACGGGAATTAACATTTTTAAACCTCTTAATGATGTATAATGTAATACCTATATGAACAATATTATAAGGAATAATGGGTGAACATAAAATAGTGCTCAAATGAATAATGAAAATGATACACTGAATCCTGGACAGGAAGGCTCATACTGTAAACATACCAATCCTCACTCACCTAATCTTTAATGCAAGTTCAATTAAAATTCCATCGAAACTTTTTTATATTTTGTCACATTGATTCCAAATTTCCTTTGAAAGGATAAATAAAAATCTCCAAAAAACATCTTTTGTAAAAAAGAAAAAATAGAGAGAGGAGACTTGCTCAACCAGATATTAAAATATATTGCAGAAAGCTACAGTAATTAAAGTAGCGAAGCACAAAATAGTGCAGAAACTAACATATTAATAAACCAAATATATTAATACATAAAATTTATATTTTAACATAAAGGCATTTTATATAAATGGGGAAAGAATGGCTACTCGATAAATATACAGGTACAATCTACCATCAGAAAACAAATGGAATTAGGGCCCCCACCTCACACCACATATTAAAACAAATCCTATATGAAGTAAAGATTTAAATTTTTAAGTGAAACTATAAAAGTACTATTTACCTAAATTGTAATAGAGAAGCTCTCTAAGTGCAATTCCAAAAGCAGAAACTAGAAAGTTTAAAATAGCTAGTTTTGAATTGTTCAAATTTAAAAATTCATATGTGAAAAATACAATTTTAAAATTAAAAGATAAACCAAAATGAGGAAAAACATATTTTTGACATAAATAACAGAAAGAAGATTAATACCACTAATGCATAAAGCCTTCTTACAAATAAATAACAGACTAATATTTCAATTTTTAAAAAATGAATTGAGGACATGAATAGCAATTTACAAAAGAATAACTACAAATGATAAATAAACCTATAAAGATGTTCAACCTTGGTAATCGGGCATGCAAATTAAAACAAAAAAGAGAAATAATTTTTGTCCCTATATTGGTAAAGACAAAAACAGTAACAATACATAGTATTGTCAAGGAGCACAGAAATAAACCCTTTCAACATCTTTGCTGATAGAGAAATTCGATAACATTTATAATGGGTCACTTGGCAATATTATCCAAATCCTTAAAAATACATGACTCAAATATTCTCCTTCCAAATGGATCACAGCTATGTATAAAGATTCAGTTGCAAGTTTGTTCATGGCTATTGAAAACAAATCAAATGTCCAGCAATAGACTGGAAGATTTTACATAAAGTATCATAACATAGATAATACAACAGAGTCCTTAATAGTAATGTTGTAGAAATGTACTTAACATTTAAGGATTTTTCATAACATACTGTTCTGTAACAAAAAGCAAGTTACAAACAATTTAATCATGTTCCTACACACATAGAAGAAAAAGACAATAAGGTATTTCTCTAAACAAAAATACTGGGTGAGATTATGAGTAATTTTTAATATTCTTTCTGCTAATTAGTGTTCTCTAAATTTCTACAGTTAACCATTTTTTTATCAATTGTTAATGAGAAAAATAGTTTTTAGTGGTCTTCTATAAACCTCGTGCCAATTTACATTTCAACCAGCAGTGCTAGAGAGTTTGTTCATTCATTCATTTATTCATCAAATACTCTCAGAACACACACTCCAAGAAAGGCACGTTCTGGAAGCCTGGCAACAGCTGTAAACAAGATCAAGCCCTGCCCTCACGGAGCAGCCCGCATGTTCCAAGGTGAGGGAGACAGACAAGGAACAAACCAAAACAGCAGCGCTGGGGTGATGTTCTGACAGCAGCCATGGGGGAGAGCAGGGTGAGAGGATATTAGGGAGCCAGGGAAGGGGAGGGCCACTCTGAGAAGGTAACAGCAAGAGGACCTGAGTGAAGTGAGGAGCGAGTCACCCACAGATCTGGGACAAGCATTCCCTGCAGAGGTAACTGCAAGGTTGAAGGTCCGGAGGAGGAGATGAGCTCGGTGTGTGTAAGGCACAGCAAGGAGGCCCGTGTGGCTGGAAGGGAGAAAGCAAAGGAGAGATGACAGGAGGTGAGATCAGAGACATCAGGGAGGGCATGGGTGGCAAGATCCTGGAGAACCTTCTGGGAAGGAGTTTGGATTTTCTTCTGGGTGTGATGGGAGCCATTGGAGGATTTTGTGCAGGACAGCGATGTGACCCAATTTCATTTTCCCAGCATTCCATTAGCTCTGGGTTCAGAATGGGCCGCAGTGGACAAGGACAAGCGCAAGGAACCAGCCAAGAGGTCATTACACGTGTACCTGGACTGGAGTGGCCTGGCTTGGGGGAACCTGGCAGCATCGGCCATTCACACTTGCCAATTTAGTGAGTACCCACAGGGGCATTGTGGGGTTGGAATCTTGACATATTTCTTCTCTGAGCCCCTGGTCCATGAGGATGCTCTGACAGCTCATCCCCCAGGAAATCTAGATGTTCCTCAAAATAGAGAACCAGGATGAGGGTGATGGCCACAGGGCACATCATCCTCCATCTTCCCCAGCCCAGAAATCATCTTATAAATTGCATTTGAGTCCAACCAAAACAGTGGACAGCTATTGGCTAAACAAACAAAGGAGAATATCCTATCGAATCATAATCTTTGTCTACACATTCAAGAGTTTTCATGTCTACCACCACGTGTGACAGCACAGAAGTCACACTCTTCCCAAAATGTCCCATGTTACAAAAGGAAGCACAAAATATATGTGATGTTACACGTTTTTTTCAGGGTTTAGAGATTACTAATAGATTTCCAGGAATTATTTCATCCTGGGTTCTAATGTAAGCCCATTGTATTTACCTGGTAAGAAAATTATGTCTTGCCTACTAAATCATTTTAAAATCATTATCCCTTGTAACATAAAAATTAATCCAACTTTTTTCTTAAAATTATACTTGTCAAATTGAGGTGCCTGTCACAGACCCACACATCTTATACCCCAGCAATTATACTCGGTCTCCACCTCTCTGGGCTCCGTATTCCCATTTCTCCAAAGATCGTTGTCTGCCCTAAAACCATTACCTCTTTGGGGGAAGCTGCTTCTTTTTACCCAGAAAAACCCCTTGGGTTGCTGGAGGATGGGGGAACTGTGGCTGAGCCCCGGGGACACAGTCTAGGGTGAGTACTGTGCCTTCCAGGGACTCAGACACTGAGGTCATATGTGTCCAAGATGAGTCTTTGACTTGCAACATCCTTGCCCAAATCTGGGTCTGGCTGTTCTGTAGATATCAGTTCATTAAATATGAAATGTCTGATTTAGAATCAAAAGTTTATTATCTCTCAAACAAGAAGCAGTACAATTAATCAAAGTATCCGCCTAAACTATCAACACAGCTTGGCCATCAGTACAGTACCTTGTTTATGCCAGCAGCAAAGAAGCCTGGAGAGTGAGTGGCAATGAAATTGCAAAAGGTGTTTTCCATAGCTTGTTGAGAACTGAATATTTTTCCTTGCAAGAAGTGGTCCAAAGCCTAGAAGAAGTGGTAGTCAGTTGGTGCGAGGTCTGGCGAATACAGCGGATGACAGAGAGTTTCCAAGTCCAGCTTCTGTAGTTTGAGCAGCGTTGTTCATGGGACATGTGGCTGAGCTTTGTCTTGCAAGAGGATTGGCCTGTCTCTATTGAGCAATCTTGGCTGCTTAATCACAAGCATCCTCATCATTTCATCCAAGTGGTTGCAGTAGATATCTGCTGTCATTGATTGACCAGGTTTCATGAAGATATAGGGGATAATACCAGCATTGGACCACCCAACAGACAGCATTAGCTTTTTTTGATGAATATTCAGTTTGGGACTGTTTCAGCACTTCATCTTTACCCAACCATTGTGCCAAATGCTTGCAATTGTCAAAAAGAATCCATTTTTTCATCACACATAACAATGCACTGTAGAAATGGTTTGCCTTTATGTCGTGACAGTAAAGAAAGACAAGCTTCGAGATGATTTCTCTGCTGATGCTCGTTTAATTCATGTGGAACCCATCTATCCAGCTTCTTTACCTTGCTGATTTGTTTCAAATCGTCCACTGTTGTTGGAATAGTAATGTCAACTCTTGGCTGCCAATTCACGTGTAGGTCAAGATGGATTTGCTTCCACTACAGGTTTCAGGTCATCATTATCCACTTTGGTCTCAGGTCACCCACATGGCTCATTTTCAAGATTAAAATCACTGGAAGGGAACTTCTCAAACCATCATCCTTCCCAAACACTTTGTTGATATGTTGAGCTTCCAGTGCTGCATTGGTTCCACGATGGAACTCATATTGGAAAATAACACAAATTTTTGACTTACCCATGGTTTCACAAAAATACTCTAAAAAACTTTGAAAGATAATCATAAACCAAAATGTGCATTTGAAAGACTGAGGATGTACCTTCACGATAAACATAAAACAAGAAGTGTCAAAGTGAAATGGCAGAGATATCAACTGTCAAACTCAGTATTTCAGGAAATCAGATATTTCATACTTAATAACCTAATACTTGGAGGGCCATATGCTCAGAACAGGGTTCTTTTGTACAAGGAACTTGGGAGTTCAGCCTGTGTTCTAATGCCCAGGGGTACTACCAGGCTGAATAGATGCAAAAGCACCAGAGAAGGAAGTATCTGTGTGGATACAGGTCTCTCGGACCCCAGGTCAGGGTCCTCTCAGTCACTAAATTGAAAATCCATCTGTCCCAAGTAAGGTATATGATAAGAGAAGAGCATCCCCAAAAGAGTATTCCGGGTACAGTGCTACTGCAAAAGCTAAGCCAGAACCCACTATGGCGTGGAAAAGTCTCATAGGAAGTGACACCCAGAGCTGGGCAAGGACATCATGGTATCAGCAGTCTCTGACACCCTCAGATCCCCAAAGAATCACAGCTGGCCAAAAGCCACAGCCCAGCTCGGGACAGCATCACCACACCAAGACGGCCACAACATAAAGTTCAAAGGTTCTTCCACCGACTGCTTCAACAAAGGCGCCTGGCTAAAGGAAGCCGTGACAACGCACATGGTCACATATGCGTACACGCACATCTGTGAACATCCCTCCTCTGGCCTTGAACTCCCCTGCTCTTCCCTGGAACTCAGTATACCTGGCACATGGCAGACACTAAACATAGGAAGGAACAGGGAAAGGGATGTGTAGACACAATCCAACGGCTTCTTTCTCTACCAGTTTTATATCCAGAAGGCAACATGGCATTTCTGAGTATAAAGCTCAGATCCAATCACCAATTTCATACTGAGCATCAGCTGTAGGGGAGAAGGACCTGCTCAGGATCTGGGTGGTTTTTACCTCCGTAGCAAATCACCTTCCAAGAGACACGCCCCAAGTTCTGCACACAGCAGAGGCAGAAGTGCCTGCCTCCAAAGGCAGCCTGCAGAGCAGGTGCCAGCAGGCTTGAAGTGTAGCCCTCACTACCCACTTGGCAGGCAGGTAAAGTTGGACACAACCAGGTCTCTGTTGCCCCATCTGTAAGATGATGCTAATTACCCAGGCTTGTCCCAAGACTCTAATGACATCATGAGCATGAATGCCCCTCATTAGCCAGGGGGCGAAAGCCATCATTATGCCATGTTTAAGGAAAGCAGTTTGCTACTAGCTAGAGCAGAGGAGGGGGAGTGGGAAGGAGCCAGAGCCTAATGCTCTTGGCCCATAGCCTATCAGCTTCACATCTGAGGCCAAAATCCTCGCTGTTGGCTCCTGCCCGCCTCATGGGGACCCAGAGCTGCCTGGTGGGCAAGACCCTTCTAAGTGGCAGGTGTTGGTGGCTCTGCGGAGCTAAGGAGCAGCTGCAGACACTCAGCAACACTCCTGGAGGAGGGGAGGGCTCATGGTTGGTGGGGCAGGAAAGACAACCCCATGCATGAGGGTCTGCATTCTGAGTGACCTCCTTTCACCCTGTGCAAGGACGTGGTGGGTGGAAAGTGGGCAGTGGGGCTGTCCCCCGTTTAAAACCCTTCTCCAATGGCTCGCCTTTGGACTCCCTAAGGGGCCCAGAGAGGGCCTCTCGGTACGTGCTCCGTCCGAGAGAAGACATCGCTGCCCCCAGGCATGGAAATGGAGTCTCCAGCAAGATCTCCCCAACTCTCTCCCTGCAAATGGTAAAGGGATGTGGGGTGACACACAATAGGAAACAGATGCACACATTAAATAAGCAGAAATGATCTACTCATTTTTTGACCCCTACATTAGATTCCTAAGCGGATGTCCAGCTTCCACTCACCACACAAGGTTAGTGTGGGGTGTCCTAGAGTGTGTACATCCACCAGGCTGCAACTCACGGAATTATGTGTCATGCTGCTCCCATCACTAGAGAAGGGCCCACAGGGATGAGACCCTGCACCAACAGCAAGCCCTGCTCATGCTAAAGGCAGAGCCCCCGTAATGCCAAAGCCACCTCCTGCACCCCACTGGTATGCTGGGGGGCTGATCCGTCCTGAGAGTACCTTCTCTGTCACCTTCACCACAGTCAGGCTCACCAAAGAGAGGTGACACATTCTAAGCCAGGAACGCTCTCCCTCAAGCTACATTTTAAGGGACCCTAGGATGAAAGGTGAAGTTGGATATGGGCAGGTGTTCACCATCAGTCTAGAGAAAGAAGATGCAAACCGTACTGAGGAAACCCCAGAAGCGGCAAGCATGGAATCAAAGCCCTGCACTCTGCATCCCCCACAGAGCCCTGGGGAGCTGAGCAGAGGCCTATGTGGCTGGGCAGGCAGGGGACATGTCCTGGGAGGAACAGGCCTTGAACTTTTAGTCTGTAGAACATACCTTTATCGAGCAGTGCTTTGGATTCAAGGGTGGCCCCAGAGGAATGTTCAATTAGCACCCCTGAGGTAGACCATGCCCGATGGCCTGAAGGAGGCAGCTTAACCTGTCCAAGTTGCCCCTTAGAGAAGAGCATAAGAACCCTGAAGGACTTCGTTCCTCCCAGGAGACACCATGGGGAGCACAGGCCCTGGGACTGGCTCCGAGCCCCTCCTGCAAGGCCACAGGTGCTGCCTGGCACATTCTGCCTTGGCCTCTGAAAACCAGGCCAGCAGCGTGGGAAGAGGGACTGTTGTGCTGCTCACAGGATATTGCAGATCGGAGGTGAAAGAGCATTTTGCTGGGAGGTAATTAGATACGTTAACTGCCCTGAAAGTTGGGGGGTTCACCCAGCCCCAATTCCACCCCATTGAGCACCAAAAAACTCAATGATCGGGTGGGGAGAGGGGATGGGTGTATGCCTACATGACGAGTGCATTGCGCACCGTCTGGGGAATGGTCATGCTTAAAGGTGCTGACTCGGGGAGGTGGGGGGAGGGGATGGAGGTATGACTACATGGTGAGTGCCAGGCGCACTGTCTGGAGAATGAGAATGGATGCGCTTGGGACTCTGACTCTGGGGGGATGGGCGGGACATGGACAATATATATGACCTGAACTTACGTACACCCATGATGAGCTGAAATAAAAAAAATAAAAATTAAAAAAAAAATAAAAAAATTAAAAAAACTCAATGATCAAGATAAACGCAATCTTCATAAAAATCAAACTTAATGCATTAAAAAAAAATCCACGATGAGCAAAATTTCAAAATTTTAAATCCAGACAGGCTCTGACCTTGCACAGCATGACCCGCCCGTTCCACACTCTCATAGCACCGAGTGCTTTGTCCTCCTTGCACTCAACACCGTTGTCATCAAATATTCATCGGGGTGATGCCTAGATTAGTTTCTGACCCCACAAGGGCGAGGGCAGCGTGCTTCACTAGTCTTCATGTGCCTGGCACCTGGCCCAGAGCTTGGCACATGCTACAGAGGTGCCCGGGAAACACCCAAATGGGTGTCATGGATGGAAGATAACCCGGAAAGCCCGCTGAGAGCTGTTCTCTGCCCAGACGCCACTGCAGGCTTTGCTCCTAGCCCTGGGGGACTCCCCACCAGACCTGGTCACTGCCACCCTACAAACCCCTCCCCTCCCACAGGGAGGAGCCAGACCTGGGTTCCAGTGACCCCTATTCTGTCATTTGTGAAAAGCCATATTAAGTGCAGGGCTGATGGGACGCAGTGGGGACGCACAACAATGGGGTGAGTCCTGAGACAATGTGTCACCAGCTTCCTCCTCAGCAGGAGCACAGCCAGGGGGCCAACGGAGGGGCGTGTCCTGCCTTCTCAGGAGCTTGGGTGCCTGGGCTCCTGCCCTTCAGGAGCCAGTTTGAATCCATTCCAAGACAGTCACTCTCTGTCCACTTCTTCACAGAGAACATTTCTATTCTGAGGAAGTTTAATTTGAGGCCGGTCGAAATCTCAGTGTATGGGTTTGCCTGAAACAGGCTCAAATGAGGGAACTGCTAAATAAAAATCCCCAAATAGCCATGCTCTATTTTTGCATTTTTAGATCTTCTTTGAAAGAAAAAAAAGAAAAAAAAAAAGATTAAGAAATACAAAATTTCTCCCTTTTCTTACCTGACCTCCCAGTGGCAGGTGGAGAAGGAGGGGGCAAGTGCAGGGGGACTCTCGTGGGCAGCCTGGTCCTGAGTCCTGCCAGCAGCCTCTGCCCAGCGTTCTTCCTCTGCAGCAGGTACTGCCCCAGTCCTCCACATGTGCCTGTCTTATCCCCTCTGGCTTGGAGAGGCAGCCATGCTTTCCCGCCTCAGAGGCTGGAAAGTAAGGAGTGCCCCAAGTTGTCACCATTCATTCATCTCCCTGCTCCTGGGCAGGTGCCCAGCTGGAGAGGTTCCCGTGCACAGCCCCCAAAGCCAGCAGGCCCAGTGCTGGCCTGGGCTCGTTGTTGAGGGGAGACAGATGAGGAGGGAGAAGCAACACACTGTTTTGATTCTTTGTTAAAAACTCACAAGCCCTGCCAAAGGGTCAGCCTCCATTCCACAAAGGATATTAGGTACCATTTTCCTGCTGGAAGCCCCATAAATCCCCATGTCTCCTCGATATACAATTCAAAAAGCCCTCAAAATTGCCACTGCTGTCATGCTAAGCATTGGAAAGTTCTGCTTGACCTTTTATTAACATTTTTCTAAACCAATATGTTTGGTGTGTTGTTGTTTTTTTTTTTTTTTTTTTGCTACAAGCACCCTAAGGAATTATGAAAAATACTTTTTTCTGTAGTTTATCCCATATGCATTTAATAGGCTCACAAATATAATACCATTATAAAAAAGAAAAACTGCCAACTCTGCTAAAAAAATTGTCATAACACTAAATTATTATATAAATATAAAAGGAGTGTGTCTGTAAAATATTCACTCAATGAACATCCCAAGGTGATGGTTTTGCTATGTTGTTTTTATTCCTGAGAGATCCATAACGCATTTGGATATGCCACATGTCACCACATGAATCAGGCAGTTAATGCATGTGCTTTTTAGAAGCAGGGATGTCTTCCCAATAGAATGTGCTATGAAAAAATGTAGAGATCCGGCTGCTTTGTCTGATAGGCATAATTTAATGTCTTGCTTATAATACTGCATCTTAAGGAAAAATACACACTGTCCTATGTAGTTATTTACAATATATTGCTAAGTCTATGCAAATATGTTTCCCTGAGCCTGGGATTATATAACAAAGGTCAACAATGTTTGAAATATTTTGAAGCATATTCCCAATATGCTTAATGTATGGTACTAATGTCCAATATATGCACATATATCTTAATATATTTCCAGATATTTCTGTTCATTGTTCTCTCCGTAGCTTCCCACAGAATACTATTAGAGGAATGTTTTCTTCTGAAGAAAGCCAAACATTGCCTATCCATCTTGGAAAAATTTATTAAGGTGGCTAATTATGCGGTCCTTAATATTGCATTAGTATGGAGGTTGCTCAGTGCCACTGTGGAAGAGAAAAAGATAGAAGCCAGTTCAATAATACTGAAACCAGAGATTCAATACATGCAAAAATGAAAACACACCTCTGTGATCTTATTTTTCTGTCACAGATTTCTAAACCAGGCACTTATACTTAGTCATCACATGCAAACACGTAGGCTCTCACACATGTGCACACATACACACATGCTTGTGATTTGGTGTACAGAAAAACCAAGATTACAAGCCACACGTTCTACTTCTCCCTTCCAAATACTGAAAATTTGGCTCTTATTTTTCTGAATGTACATTTCATTCAGATCACTTTCTTAAGGAAAAAAGGCTTGGCTAATTGCACAAGGGTCGGAAAAGGAGTTGTGAAAACCAGACTCCCCATATCCAAGCTACATCCAGAAGAGAAAAGAGATATTTGTTTATATCAAAGGTATCTGAAATCTGAGTCCTCAATTCAGTCCCCCATTTCAAATCATGTTGTTCCTTTATCATTCTCCAATCAATCACTGGGTTCAACCAAGTTAAGACGAGTACACAGTCACCCAGACACCAAAACAAGTAGCTTATGCCACTAGAAAGAAACCAGTTCCAAAAATAGATTCTCATCCCTGGACCAGACTGGAATGGGCCGCTGGCTTTTCATGTCCACACTGCTGTGACACTGTGTAGCTGTCACAAACTCTAGGCCACAGTTCACTCTGGCAGCTTCAGACCATCCTGGTCTTTAGGGTCTCCAAAAACCCAAGGCAAAATCCTTCCAACCCATCATTTTTTAAGACACTGCAAAAATCCCCCACTTCCAAAGACTGTGAGGTACGTCTAGATGTGGCTGTGGCACTGGTGCCTTTTATTAGAATCCTCTTCCATCCCGTCAGTCCAGCCAACCACACAGTCCACCTGCTGAGGCCTTTGAAAAGAGCCAAAGCTGTGAAATCAGCTTTTCCCCAATGAGGCTTTGCATCCCTACCACCAGTAAAAATGGGATATCCAGAGCCGTCTCGAACAGAGTTCTCCTCGGAGAGCAATCGCAGACACAGAGTGCACGACTCTGCAGGAGAAGGTCGGCTCTCCCTTCTCTGCAGGAGGAAATGGCATCACCAGACAGTGCTCCAGATGACCTTCTTGCTTCACTCTGGCCATGGGGTCCCCGAGCCCCAGTAATGATCCCACATGTGTAGAGAAGACGGGAAGAGAGGACAGTACACACGTACACTGAAGACAGCCCCTATTTCCTCCTAACCCAAACACCGCTTCCTGAGGCATTCCAGAAGCCTTTGAGGGAGGGTTTTCATGAGGGCCAAGAGAGCTATGAGCATCTTTGTTCTCCCACTGGAAACTCGACTGTATATAAGAGAGAGCAAATGTTAAATCATTTAAAGAGAGCTATTTTTCATAGTTTCCAGTACATAAATGTGTTTCGGTACATGTTATTGTAAAATAGTGTTTCTACTTACATCCTTATACATCTGTTGTTGTGTTTACTCATCCTTTAGCTCTGACTTTTAGAAATAGCAATAAATCTATTTTTTAATCCCCTCTCCTGATGACTGATTATTCATCGCTAAAAGGGGTGGAGGGAGGTCCATGTGAGGAGTGATCCACCCTCTGGAACAAGCTCTACTTTCACAAGATAAACAGGGTCCAGGGAGATTCCTCTTTTGTCCTGGGTAGTTTATGCAAACTAAATAAGCACTTGGTGGCGGCTCAAATAAATATAAATTACCCTCTAGTGGAAACTCCGACCACTTATTACAGTCAATTTCAGTAGGGAGGAGCCAATGGTGACATCTATGCAAACAATACAATTCATTTCTATATTGTATGCCTAATACAAAGATCACAGGTGGCTTCTTGGAGAGTCAGTCATCGCTGAACTAAACCAAAGAAGACGGAAAATGCTAAAAGGTTGAAAGAAGAGGAAGAGGAACTGCCACTCTGGACCCTTGGAAGGATGAAGGAGCCGCCAGTGCAAGTGCCTAGAGAGACATGAGAGTCACGACAGGGTAGGCCTATGCTGCTGTAACAAACAACCCAAACATCTCAGGAGTTTAACACAACAAATATCCATTTCTTGCTTTCATGAAGACTGCCAAGAGTCTGGGAGACTCACAAGGGCAGCTGTCCTACATTCCATGTGTCTCAGTGATCAAGCTGTATTGATCTGTGTCTCCTGCATCTCAACACAGGGCCTCTGTGCTTGCTGGGGCAGAGGAAGTGAGAGAGAGCTGTGGTTAGTCACACACAGGCTCTTCTCTGCTTTTGCCTGGAAGCAGACTTCTGACCAGAATAAGGCACACCCTCCTATTTGCAAAGGAGCTGAGAAATTTGGGAGAACAGATGGGAATGTTTGGTGAACATCACTATCTCTGCCACAGGTGACAGACCATTTCACAGAGAGTCAATAATCACACAGGCAGACGGAAAAGGAAGGCAATCCCCAATCAGAATATATAATAAAGGATCCTCTAAGCACTTTTCCTAAACTGTGTTGTAAAATGTTTGCTCCCCATTATCTCCAACTAAACTGTGCTTTAACTGGATTCCTTGGGCCAAGTAACAGAGAAAACAATCTCCTCCTCTGTAAAATGGGGCCAACCTAACAGGTTACCATGAAGATCTGAGACTACGCATTTGTAAACTGCACATTGTTAGTGCACACATATGTGTTGGTGGAAATAACAACCATAGCTATTTGGCCAGCATATCAGCACATTGGGACAGGGATGCCCTGGTTGAGTGACTAGAATTATGGCATCCAGAGTGTCACCAAATGGTGACACCTATCCAATTCTATCTGATGCCTGGCTGGCTGCTTTGAAAATTGCTTCTGTTTTTAGTGCTATTCAAATTCACATTTGCTTTAACAACTCCACTGGTAATATGCACTTCTCCAATTTATGTCTACTGGTTCTTACCCTAAACTATTGGCTAGAATCTTTTAATGATTTTTTTTTTTTTTTTTTTTTGAGACAGGGTCATGCTCTATTGCCCAGGCTGGAGGAATTTTTTTTAAGGTATCTATCCCACGTACCTTACAGCTGGGATTTCCTAGCAAGTACCTAGATCTGCACTTAGCTCATGGTCAATTTTGTTCATTTTCCCACACTCAGAAGTGAATTCTAATGGATCTATGAAAGGGCCACAGGATCCAGTTACTTTTCCGACGGTGTAATGCTGGTTTGCTGGTTTTTTGTTTAGCCATGTATTCCAAACTATTCTTTCTAAGAGCTTCATGACACCTCATCATCTCTGGGTCACATTAGAAATGACCAACTGCAAACAAAACCACCTTGACGCTTGATAAAAGGAAAAGGATAAGATGAAACCCTTCTTGCTGGGTTCACATGGAAATGGCATGGCGTGGCAGAGTGGAAGAACCTTCAGTTCCACTCTCAACTCTGCCATTTGCACACTTGACCTTAAGCAGATGGTGTCCTCTCTTTGGGCCTCTCCTGGCAGGAGAGGAGGGCAATCCAGGGGGGATTTCATAAGACAACATGCCAAGGACTGTGGCTTGGTGGGTACTGAGTGCTCAGTGAAGTCTAGTTCTCTTACTCAGGTTTCTGGTGACACACTCATCACTGAGCACCCAAAGCATGACAGGACTGTGCCCACATAGTGTCATGGGCAAGTTGATGCCAGTGTGCATATACATAGTCTCTTTATAACTTTCTGTTGATAAAATGGAGCCATCGCCAGAAAGGAGCCCGTGAGACCCTCCTTGTGGCTTAAACTGTGACCTCCAGAAGCATCCTACAACAGAGCCACCCAGTTGTGGGTTTTCCTGCCCAACACACACAAGCTCAAGTTTGGCCCTAGCCATTGCCACTTCCTCCAACACTATGGTAGGTGACCCTGGCTGCGGGATTGGAATTATTAGTGAAGTCACTGCTGCATTCTCAGACCACACCAACCAGGGCCCAGTTCAGCTTTCTTAACCAGTCTATTGGCTATTTCAACCAAATTACAAAAGCACAAAGATAAAATATTAATAATTAGAAATGCTAATTTTTCACTGAAAATCTGGCAAGCAAGGTCTATATTTTGTGAGCAGTTTTAATATTATACTTTTGTGCTTTCCTAAACTAATTTAGCCTACTAATTTTCTATAATTACCTGAATGCTCTTAGCTTCCGCTGGTCAGATGAGTTCTGAGACACTTATATAACCAGCATTAAAAAGATGCATTTAGCAGCTCAGATTGTTAAAGTAACAAAGCCTATAGAATCTGGAGGTTATTGTATTCTCCCAAAAGTACTTAAATAATAGCCTAAAATCTGAAGAATTACTTTAATACTTCAATAAAAATAACCCAATTCAAAACATTTTCAAGGAAACAGAGTTCTTTGCTCTAGGCTACCAAGTAATGGCTGAGAGAAAGTATATAGCCTGTCACTTCTGATTAGAGAACTGTGCCTCTGTGCTTTGAATGAGGGGCATGTCTGGTAATAGGAAGTGCAGATATTAAAGTTAATAAAATAATGTGGAATACGATATATATGAAACTTGACCAAGTATAGCACAGAATATAACATACATTACCCTGTTCAGTCAACTCCTGTGGCCTGGCATCTAATGACAAGCTTAATTTCTGTTTCCAATGAGAGTACAGCTAAAAATACAATTTCCAGATTAGAAAAATATTTTATCCAGCTCCCTAACAAATGTAACCAAGAATGGCTGACATGTCTACACAGATGCCCAGCAACCATGAGAGGGAATTACTAGGATTGCAAACTGCTCAGCCTGAAAAGTCCATGAAACCCCATCATCTTTGAGGTCATTATAAATAATTAGTTGCAAACACGGCAATGTTGAGGCTTCACAACTGGAAAAGGACAAGGGTGGATCCATTTCTCTCCTGCCCTGAGAGGCTCTCAGTTCCCTCTCGGCACAATTAGGCCTCCCCAACCAACTCAGCACTGAGGCCCCTGTGCACCCATTATTGCCTCTTTAATCTAAAACCCCAACGCCAACCATAATGGTTTTGTTTTTCGATACATTAACCTTCAACTTGTATTTTCACTATTAAATAACCAGCCTGAGAACCTCCTAGAATTTTTTTTCCCAGTCACCTACAGGAAACCATGCAGTACCCATGATGTGACCCTCTTAAGGGATTTAAAAGCAATTCAATGAGCTAATCTCAGTAAACCTAGAATTAAAGTTCTTGTTTCCATATTTCACTTTCAAAATATTTAGAACTTTGACAGATATGACATTATGTTTTCATTAAAACAGCTGATTTCAAAATGCTGCACTGTGCAGAAACGCCATAAACAGTTTATGATGAACTGCCACGCTCTTAATTAAAACAATAAATCCAGCACACAATATTTGCGCAGCCTCCGGTCTGACCTTTGCCTCTTGCTACCCACCACCAAGCCGCGGCTGCGTTCCCAACGCCAGACATTGGAAGGTTTTAAAACATGATCTGAAAGGCACTAAAGATAAAATAAGAGAAAACGTACCATTAGTCTTCGCAGTTATGATTAATTCAGTTCATATTTTACAATCTGGTTATGGAGTAAAACTGCAGACTTTACATCAAGTATTTGCCATTCACTATACCTAATGTATAAAAATGCTTGATATTTTAGAAAATGGCACTGAGCTAATTCACCACAACCCCGTGAAGGACAGGAATTGAAATAATAAAAACAGAGAGTGATCCGCTATCCATCTGAAGTGACGAACAGAGCTCACTCGTTGGATGGTCAGCCACGGACGATAAATATGTCGATTGCAGCCCAGCCTCACCACGCCACTCTTATCTCCGTGCTGCTAGATTTCAGATTAAAATATTCCCTGAAGCTCTCACATCTGCTCCCAGAGCAAGCAGCAAGGACGTTAATTACCAAGCAGTAATGACAGTAAATTTGTTGCACTGGCCTGGAGTCACCAGGCTAACCTTGGGCCCTGCCAGCTCCAGGGGCAAAGACTACCCTGAACTCGCTTGCACCCCTTAGAGAGCGAGAGCACTGCGCTGGCTGGGGGACCCATTCTGCAGCCTCCCACTGGACAGATGGATGGACAGCAACTGAGTTCCAGAAGAAAATTGCCCCAGCACATGCCTGGGTCCCAGCCACTCAGGAGGCTAAGGCAGGAGGATTGCTTGAGCCCAGGAGTTCAAGGCAGCAGTGAGCTATGATCATACCACTGCAGTCCAGCCAGGGCAATAAAGTTAGACCCTGACTGTAAAAAAAAAAAAAAAGAAAGAAAAGAAAAGAAAATGGCTCCAGCTGTTTTGCGGGGGAAGAAGAAGGAGTGTCCAGGCATCTTAGAGGGTATGGGGACTAACCTCATGGTGCCTGCAGAGGGCTGGCCTGCCTAGCACCTCTCTATCACACCTGACGTGAGCATCTGTCCTGGGCATTTCCTGCAGGCCTTGCCTCACCTCCATTTCCCTGTCTCTCCAACCTCCATCCCCACCTGCTCCATATTCACATGAAGAACACATACATGCAGCACACGGACATGTAAAGAGCTAAGTACAGCAGAGTCCCCGAGGCTGGAGTATCAGTGGGTGACAGTTTGGTGGACCCCCTTCTGCAGGTCCTTGTCCAAGTTGCAGGCAGAACACACAAGGGTTCTAGAAAGTTGGAAGACAGGGAAGCGATGCTGGCCACAGGAGGCCATGCGGGCTCTCAGTCCAGGACCTGGGTCTGTTCTGCCCACTTTGAAAGCAGTGGAATCACAGGTGGGCCACCTCCCACTGCGAGGGCCAGACCCCCGTCTTGGCCTACCTGTCTCTTGCCTTTACTCACCTCTGCAGCCTCACCATGCCTGCCCTGTCTCTTCTCCAGGATCCTTACTTCCCTCCAAGGCCCCTCCCAGCCCATGCAGCATTGTGGACTTAGAGCTGTCACCTGTACCCAAGCCCTGGAAGGGACCAATGCTACTCACCCCTGCCCATGGGGCCTCAGAAGCTGGTTTCCAGGGAGGATACCAGGCTGGGCTCCCAGGCCTTTTCCCACCTGGCCCTAAAGACATGCTTCAGCCCCTGTTTGCACAGGGAATTCTGTCTAGGCATCCTAGCAGGGAAAGGGCCCTGCAGGAAGGTTGGGCTCTGGGGGTCCCTGAGCACCCTCCAGGCTTCCTATGGCCACTCAGCCCTTCCCCGGCGCAGCATGGCCTCAGCACAGCCGTCACTCAGTGTCCTTGCTCTTTGATCAAGTATCAGAGTTGGGGTGGGGCCCACCCACCTCATGTCTTCACAAAGGAGGGTACCCCAACAGGAGCTAAACCCCCTACCCCCCACCCGCTGCTCCCACACCCAGACGCTGGAACAGGAGCCCCCCTCACTGGGCCCCTGCCATCCCCTCACCAGTACCATGCACCACATTTTCCAGTTGTGCAGCCCACCCTAGTGGACAGAGGTCACACGACATGTGTTTCTGTGGTCACGTTTGGCCCTCACCACCATCCTGTGAACGCCACCATTTTTTAGAAAATGGGTGGCCCAGGAGAATAAAGTCTTTATCCTCAAAAGCCAGCGAGTGGCACCACAGAATTAAAGTCCACACTCTCCGCCTCTGGGGCCAGTGCTCCCTCGTGGTACTGCCCTCCGTCCTCCAGACTCTTGAGTTTTCCAGGCAGAGGCCTGTGGATATATTCTCAGGGGTCCACAACTCCTTTCGGTAATTTTTAATTTTTTGAGTGTTTTCACTCAATGAGCCCATCTAAAAGACACAGTGAATATTAACATATTCTTGATCACCTGAATGATGAAACGGCCATGGGATTTTCATGCCAAATTTGTGTTTTTCATCATAGATGTGAAAAGAGACAGGAATACCTCGTTTTACTGTGCTTCCCTTTATAACAGTTTGCAGATACTGCATTTTTTATGAGTCAAAGGTTTTAGCAAGTCTATCAGGGCCATTTTTCAATAGCATGTGCTCAATTTATGTCTCTGTGTCACATTTTGGTAATTCTTGTAATATTTCAAAATGTTTCACTATTATTATATCTGTTATGGTGATCAGTGATCTTTGCGGTTACTATTGTAATTGCTTTGCGGCACCATGAACTGTACCCATATAAGACAGCAAATATAATCAATAAATGTGTGTGTTCTGACTGCTCCACTGACCAGCCATTCCCCCATTTCTCTCCCTCTTCTTGGGCCTCCCTATTCCATGAGATACAACAATATTGAAATTAGGCCAATTAACAACCCTACAATGACCTCTAAGTGTTCAAGCGAAAGGAGGAGTCACACATCTCTCACTTTAAATCAAAAGCTAGAAATGATTAAGCATAGTGACGAAGGCATGTCAAAAGCCAAGATAGGCTGAAAGCCAGGCCTCTGGTGCCAAAGTTAGCCAAGTTGTGAATGTAAAGGAAAAGTTCTTAAAAAAATTAAAAGTGCCACTCCAGGGAATACATGAATAATAAGAAAGCAAAACGGCCTTATTGATGACACGGAGAAAGTTTGAGTGGTCTAGATAGAAGATCAAACCAGCTATAACATTCCCTTAAGCCAAAGCCTAATCCAGAGCAAGGCCCTAACTCTTTCCAATTCTATGAAGGCTGAGAGAGGTGAGGAAGCTACAGAAAAGAAAAGTCTAAAGGTAGCAGAGGTTGGTTCATGAGTTTAAGGAAAAACGTCATCCCCATAACATACAAGGTGAAGCCGCAGGTGCTCATGTAGAAGCTGCAGCAAGTTACCCAGAAGATCTAGCTAAGAGCACTGATGAAGGTAGCTACACTAAACATCTAGATTTGTCTAGATTTTCAGTGTAGACAAAACAGCCTTCTATTGGAAGATGACTTCTAGGACTTTCATAGCTAGAGAAGAAATCAATGCCTGGCTTTAAAGCTTCAAAGGACAGGCTGACTCTCTTGTTAGGGGCTAATGCAGCTGGTGACTTTCAGCTGAAGCCAGTGCTCATTTCCCGTTCTGAAAATCCTAGGGCCTTTAAGAATTATGCTAAATCTACTCTGCCTCTGCTCTGAAACAACGAAGCCTGAATGACAGTACATCTGTTTCCAGCATGGTTTACTGAATATTTGAAGCCCACTGTTGAGACCTACTGCTCAGAAAAAAAAAAACTCCTTCCAAAATATTACTGCTCATTGTCAATCCACCTGGTCATCCAAGAGCTCTGATGGAGACGTACAAGGAGATTAATACTGTTTTCATGCCTGCTAACACAGCATCCATTCTGCAGCCCATGGATTAAGGAGTAAGTTTGACTTTCAAGTATTATTATTTAAGAAATACATTTCATAAGACATAAATATTGATTCCTGCTGTAGACAGTGATTTGTCTGATAGATCTGGGCAAAGTAAATTAAAAACCTTCCGAAAAGGATTCACCATTCTAGATACCATTAAGAATGTTCATGATTCATGGAAGGAAGTCAAAAATATCAACAGGAGTTTGGAAGAAGTTTATTCCAACTCTCATGAATGACTTTGAGGGGTTTAAGACTTTAGTGGAGGAAGTAACTGCAGATGTGGTGGAAACAGCAAGAGAACTAGAATTAGAAGTGAAGCCTAATGATGAGACTGAATTGCTGCCTTCTCATGATAAAACTTGATGAGAAGTTGCTTCTTATGAGTGGGCTAAGAAAGTGTTTTCTTGATGAATCCACTCCTGGTGAAGACGCTGTGAACGTTGAAAGGACGACAAAGGAACTTAGTTGATAAAGTAGTGGCAGGGTGTGAGAGGACTGACTCCAATTTTGAAAGTTCTACTGTGGGTAAAAAGCTATCCAACAGCATTACATACTACAGAGAAATCTTTCATATAGAGCCAATCAATGTGTAAAACTTCATTGATATATTATTTTAAGAAATTGCCACGGCCACCCCAACCTTCAGGAACCACCACCCTGATCAGTCAGCAGCCGTCAACATCAAGGCAGGACCCTCTACCAGCCAAAAGATTAGCATTCACTGAAGCCTCAGATGATCATTAACATTTTTCAGCAATATTTTTTTTTTTGAGACAGAGTCTCGCTCTGTTGCCCAGGCTAGAGTGCCGTGGCGTCAGCCCAGCTCACAGCAACCTCAAACTCCTGGGCTCAAGCAATCCTTCTGCCTCAGCCTTCCAAGTAGCTGGGACTACAGGCATGTGCCACCATGCCCAGCTAATTTTTTCTATATATATATTTTAGCTGTCCAAATAATTTCTTTCTATTTTTTAGTAGAGATGGGGTCTTGCTCTTGCTCAAGCTGGTCTCAAACTCCTGACCTCGAGCGATCCTCCCACCTCGACCTCCCAGAGTGCTAGGATTACAGGCGTGAGCCACCGTGCCTGGCCTTTCAGCAATAATTTTAAATTAAGTCATATCCATTGTTTTCAGACATAATGCTGTTACACACTTAATGGACTACAGCATAGTGTAAACATAACTCTTATATGCACTAGGAAACCCAGAATTCATGAGACTTGCTTTACCGTGACACTTGCTTTATTGCAAGTGATCTGGGACTGACCCTGCAGTATCCCTGAGTTTGCCTGTACATGCTTCTAATCATCACAGACTACAGGGGTGGGGCAGAATTATGTGCAACTGATGCACCAGGGTTGAGGGAAAGCCAAATGGAATTACAGAACTGTGTTCACAGAAGTGTGAGCCCTAGTTACTCCAAGCTCAGCGTGGGAAGAGGGGAGCATGTGCCCTAAAATTCTGACCTGGGGTATATAACACGTCCATGCTTTCTTCTATCTTCTCCACTGAGTCACCTCTCAGTCCACATGGAGTCCACGCAGGTGGACAACTAGAATCATCTCTCTCTGTTCTCCCTCCCTGTTCTCTCCCCCAGCTCCCCTGGGCTCCTTCCATCCCTGTGCTCTCCTTCTGGATCTGTGCCCCATGCTGGAGGGACAGGGACAGGTCTTTCGGTTCCTGCATTACTTTGAGATTTTCAGGCACCCGCAGGAGCACAAGCCTCCCAGGGTTCAGCTCGGCTTTACAAGGGGACAAATGAACCATTTCATTTCCCAAATAGCCTTCCAGGAACACTCCCATACAGGGCCATAAAAGAAGGTTTAGAACCAAGAACTTTTAGAGGGGTTTTTATTTCCGTGAGTGTCTATTGAGTTTTACACTCCTTCAGGGTCTCTGTAGGCTGTGGGAAGAATGAGGAAAAGGCCTTTCATTAAATGCAGGAAGGAAGGAATGACCAGAAATGAGTTGGACTCTTCGCCCTCTGGTTTTAGGTTAATTCTTGGGAGTTTTAAAACTCCTGCGCAGCCACAGAAGAGCAGGCAGCAGAATGAAGGGCAGCGCCCTCTAGCGGTCGAGGACGAGTTGAGGCCCAGCTGCAGGTCTGGGCAGAAGCCTGGAGCCCCCTGACCCCAGCCCAGACCTCCTGAGGGCCACAAGGGGCAGGAATGATGAGCGGCAGCTGACTCTCCAGACAGGGTGGCCCAGGTACCCGCATGCACGTGTGGGCAGGCACACCACACAGGCACGTGCACACACACCCAGAGACACGCTTGCAGTCAGCCCCAGAGGAGCAGGGTCACCCACAGGGATCCAGGAAGCCCGGGATCCCGCCTTGCTTAGACCACCTCCTGCCCAGTCTCCAGGCCCATGGCCGATTGCACCAGTGGGCTCTGCTTTCTCTCCTCACCTCCACTCTCTCCCCACTCACATATTGACAAGGTGCCACTTGCAGAAAAGTGCTTAAGGGGAGGTGCCATTGCTCCTGGCCCCTCTGGGCACCACCCCACCAAGCACATCCAAGGACAGTGTGGGACCACCCTTCCTGAAAGACAGGTTACTGGGGCTGATGCCGGGGCAGGTGAGGGGCAGTGGGCTTGAGAGAGGAGGGCAGGCTGTTGGGAACCCAGCTCACACCTCCTTCCCCACCAGCTCACAGCCGGCACACCTGGGGGCTCTGGAGTGGAGTTGCAGCCAGCTACACAATGTGCTCGGAGGCCCCAGGACTGCCCCCATGTCCCCACCTGCCTCAGAACCTCTGCTCTGCTGCCATCTGTGCATCCAAACCAAACTGTGGGCTCCAAGGCCCCAGGTATAGAAGCAAGGTAAGGCCTGAGGAAGCAGAGCCCAGTGGAGGTGTCACCCTAGGCCTGCAGGACACTGAGGCAGCACCTGTCAGAGCAAGGTGGAGCCGCATGTTCTTGGGAACACAGGCTTGAGAGCTCTGACTCCAGCTCCTTCGTACTGCTTACTAAATCTAAGCCTCAGTTTCCTCATCTGTACAATGGGAGATGAGCACAGCACTTGCTTCCCAGGCTGCTGTGAGAGTAAGCCATGCACTGCGTGGCAAGGGCTGCAAGCCACGCCTGGCCATGGCATAGCTCAGGGTAAACCCCATGTCTTTACTGTCATCCTGGCTCTTACTTTCTTACAAATGCTACACGTCCTGCCCAGTGTAAACAACAGCCCAGTGACCCACAAAGGGCCCAAACTTTCCCAAGAGCCAAGCAATCTACATTTTCCCACCAATCTGTGGGGAGAGGCGGCAAAAGCATTGGCCTGGGATCACCTCCAGGGCCCCGCTCACAGGACTCCAGCAGCGCCAGGCCCCGGGCCTAGTGGCCCCCAGCGACCTGTGCATCTTACCCAGCGCTTTCTCTCACTCCAAGGTCCCTGCTGTCGAGCTTCACTGTCAGACAATCGTGGAGGCCAAGACAGCCCGAGCTTAGCTCGAGAAATAGTTCCATGGTGACTAGGAAGGACACTGGCATCCCCGAGTCTATTTCCATCTCGAAACTCAGAAATTTTCCAGAGACACCCTTGGCTCTGCTGGGAAGGCAGGTGCTGCCAGAACAGCACCCACATCCACTGCTCCCCAAACCCTGCCTCCAGAGCACCCAGCAAACACGGGTTATAACTTTAAAAGCATGAAAATCAGGAAACGAACATTGCTAATTCTCACGGCAGCATTAACTCATTCGCTTGCACATATGGGGTATTTGGATCCCAGTAGGTCTTCTATATATATAACTTATTATACAGTAGGTGCAACTTGGGAGAATTAATGTTGCTATAGGAACATTCGGATCAAGGCTGGCTTCCAGAGAGAAGAGAGAAAAAATAAGTTTCCTCCTCAGTGTTCTTCTCTGTTTTGAGTTTCAAAGAGGAAGAAGCAGTGTAATCGAGTCAGATGAGGCAAGGAGGGGCTTCCCCTGGTGGCTTGGGGAGGTGACAATTCCTGGAAGCAGCTCACTGGCGAGAGCAGACAGAAGCTCGGAGCCTGAGCCGGGTGCCCATGTGGCTAAGAGGGCTGGGACAGGGACCGTGGGGCCATACCCCTGCCCTGGCAAGGAGCAAGACCCCAGGTGCCAAAGCTGGAGCACTGCCTGTGGTGCCCCCCCACCAGGACAGACTGAGAGCCCATGAGCACTAGAATATGATGCACTCACTCCCCCAGCCCCACACTCCTGCATCTTATTCCTCCACCTTCCATCCTTCCCGGGGGAAGGTCAAGGCACAGGGGAAATCAAGAGTGGGTTTAGGGTCTGCACTGGCTGCTGGATAGACTCACTGCAGAGACCCAGCTCTGGCTGAAAGACCAAAGCAGGAAATGTGTTGGAAGTTTACTTCCATCCTATAACTGAGCTCTGCTGTCGGGAGCAGCAACTTTGTGTCCACCTGTGAACCTTCCACCTAAACCAAACTCTATTTGTTAAAAATCTGAGCATTTGGTTCGCCCATTAGAGTTTTTCCTGCTTGGTAAGTCTGCATAAGCATTGAACTCCCACCCCGCAAGTATTCTGACACGTAGAAGCCTACTGTCTCGTTTTGGGAGGGACAGAAGTCCTAAATTCCCCTCCCCCACTACCTTTCCCACCACATCAGGGGATCTTGGCAGCCCAAGGATGCTGAGGTAGACACAGCACAGCCAGACATTCCACCCATGGTGCGGGCAGCAGCATGATACCCCAGGGCACGCACCCTAGGTGCACTGCATCACCCAGGCAGCTGCGGCACCTCCTCTTGGCAGCCTTAGCAAACAGAGGTGGCTCAGAACAGGTTGGCTGACAGTGTGGATGTGGAGCCCAAGATGGCAACAAAGCGGGAAAGAGAGAAGAAAAAAGATCAGCATTCCTAACACCATTTTCCAACTCAACGTCTGCCAAGTGCCCACTTTGTAGCAGGTGCTATTTATGCCCAGGGGGATATATAGATAAATAAGATACTACCTCTGCCCTCGAGATGCTCACAGTTCTCCTAGGGGAGGAGGAAGGAGAGGCATGGGAACAAATAACCAAGAGCCGGCTGGGCACGGTGGCTCACGCCTGTGATCCTAGCACTCTGGGAGCCCAAGCCGGGAGGATCACTTGATGCCAGGAATTCGAGACCAGCCTGAGTAAGAGTAAGACCCTGTCTCTACAAATAATAGAAAAATTAGCTGGGCATGGTGGCATGTGCCACTACAAGTCCCACCTACTCGGGAGGCTGAGGCAGGAGAATTGCTAGAGCCCAGGAGTCTGAGGTTACAGTGAGCTACACTGACACCACGGTACTCTACCCAGGGCAACAGAGTGAGACCCTGTCTCAAAGACAAACAAACAAAAAAACCAAATAACCAAGGGCCGTGTCTTACTTCTGGTCTCCTCAGGAGCCAAGCCCAGGTAAGTCTGGAACAGGCACCCACAAATGCCTGTGGAATGAACACTGAGATGGCAGAGTGGCAGGACCCACCCAAGGAGAAGTTGAAATGTCCAAAGGATCACGCGGTGGGGAGATATTCATTCTGGAGAAAGAGGCATCGTCCCAAGGGCTGAGGCCCATACTCCCACCCAGCTGACAAAAAGCACCTCTGGAAGTCCACCCAATGACTAAAGCCTCCCTTGCTATTAGGCATTTGAGACACGTTCCAAATGCTGCAACAGGGAAAGGGGCTGCTGCTACCCAGAGCTGCTGTTTTGCATTTCATCTGAAGCTGTGTCTACTTTTAAAAACATATACAACCATAAAGTAGAATATCTAAACACTTCCAGGCCCCTTCCCTGGGAGCAGCATGCTGAGCATCCTAACCACGTGGAGGGGCTGAGTCCTGGACACGAGGAAGCAGAGGCAGCCCCCTCCTCAGGGAAGCCAGGCAGGGACGGCATTAGCATTCTCCCTCCCGCCTCTCATATCTTCTACACTGTTAAAACAAAGGTGGATTTGCAGCATCCTTGAGTCAACAATTTGCCAAATTTCACATGACAGACCAGCAAGGGAGAAGATGAGTCTAATATGCCCATGGATATTGGTTATCCTCCCATGGGAGCAGGCAGGTGGTTAAGGGTTATCCATTTGTTTAATCATCAAAAGCCCAATGAGCCTCCCAGGCATTGCTGAGAAAGACCCTCTCCTCCTGGGCCCCTTGGAGCATTCTACACATTGTCCCTCTGCTCCATGTCAGAAATTCTTCTCTTTGTTCCCTTAGCTCACTTTAACTCAAGTGTGGCGTTTTTAATTCTGTCTGTGGCATGATTTTGAAATTAAGCAGTTGGTGTGCTGACAGCTGGTGTTACAACTGGCCTATTCCTTTCCGCCCCCACAAAGAGCCAACTTGGTGGGTGCACAGCCTTGGAAGAGCTCACGCACGTTCCACATACCCGTCTCCGCCACAGGGGGTGGGGGCTGGGGGTGATGTGGAGCTGAGAAGGGAACCGCCCCTCCCAGCCCTGCGTACATCCTGGGATGGGACAGGAAGTGCTCAGGAAACTCACGATGCTCCACCTTCCAAAACACCTTTCTGGGACACGGTCCAGGTCTAAAACATCCTCTATGCCATCAGGACACCTTCATGCACCTTGCAGATCAGGTCACAGGCTCTGGCTAAGTACCAGCGCCACTGCAGCGCACGTGGGTTCCATGGGTGTTACAAATGAGAATTCTGAGCACATGGTCTGCTTTGAAAGCCCCATTTTCCTTATTCTTTTCTCTTGTCCTTTTGTCTCACCATAGCCCTAAGACTGCCACTGGCCTGGCAAACCTAGATGGGTGAGGGCACTTGGCTTACCAGTGCATTCTAGAATTTTGCTTAGTCCAGGGTGCCCAGAAATAATCCCTAACACAAAAGCAAATTTGGGAAGGCAACCCCACAAAGACCTGGCTTTACAGCATATGGAAACAACCACATGCACTTCCAAGCCACATCCATGCCAGGTGGCCAGCCACAGCCAGCCACGCTCTCCCACTCCCCTGCCCCACCCCCAATCCCATCATTAAGTTCCCTCGTGTGCAAAGCCTGCTAGCTTTAGACAGAAAATAACAGAAGTTGTCCAATCCTTGACGCATACGCCCATTGCATCTCATGCTTCTGGCAATCCTTGGCTTTGTTTAACTTATCATATCTGATGGTGCCATAGTTGTTTTTTCTTCTCCTTGAGACATTTGTATTGATATCTCCCTCATATTTTAGACTATGTTTGAGACTAAGCATGTGTTGTACATCTTAGATGTAAAGTGGAAGTTTTGAAAATGATATTTTAAAGTAAGGAGTATTCTAGACCTCAGGGTCTGTAAATAAGTCAACAACCAATCTAAGTATCTAACTTCTTATTCACTATGAAAGCAGAGCTGAGATTTCTGTATAACAAAGAATATGACATTATTCTTTACAAGGTTCAATAAAATTGTTCACAAGGCCCTTTAACCAACAAAACTTTTCTTTAGCTCCACTGCTCTCAGGACAATGCCCCGACTCCCACCAAAGCCTACGAAACTGGCCTGTGTCATCTGGACCCCCCACCAGCCGTGTCTGCCCATGCCTCACCTCCCCACTCCATGGGGGGCCTTGTGCCCACTCCTCTTTGTGCATTTGGCCAACTTTTCCTCATTCTTCTCATTCTACATCAATAATGCTCCTTTGGGGAAGAAGGCCTTTCCAGACTCTGTTACACCCCCTATGAACCCCTGCTTTTTTCCTTGAGAGCACTATTCACCCCTGCAATTATATAATTACAGTGAAATTATGTTTTTACTATCTGTCTAACTTCATATGGGCAAGAACCTTCTTCTAACCATGGTATCTTCCACCCTAAACAAGTCCCTGGTACGTAGTAGATCCTCAAGAAATACATATTTTAATGGCACATTGGCCCTCATTACTAAGTCATGCACACAGGCTTTTAAAAGTAAAGTAGATGAAATTAAGAATTTGTACCTCATCAAAATTAAAAACTTTTGTTCTGCAAAAAGCCTATGAAGAAGATTAAAAGATAAGCTACAGATTAGGAGAAAAGAGTTGCAAACTACATATCTTGCAAAGGACTACTATCAGAATACATAAAGAACCCTCAAAACTCAATGGTTAAAAGAAAACAAACCAATTAGAAAATGAGCCAAAAAACACAGACATGTCATTGACAAGGATCTACAGATGGTAGACAATCGCAGTGAAAACACAGCAAACTTGGCAATAGGCTTTGAAGAGTCCATACCTTCATGTCCAGAGATTCTACTTCTACAGATTTCTCCAAAGGAAACAGAAACGGGCAAAACAATTTCGGGATCCAGAGTGTCAATTGCAACATCATTTACTTACAATATTGAACCCTCCAAATCCCCAACTATGAGGCGTAATTTGAGAGAATTATCCAAAAGTACCTAGAATTTAAACTCTCCAGGGTAAGGGTTATTGTTTGGGCACCAGTGTGTCCCAAATGCCTAGAGTGAGCACCAGTAAATATTATCGGATTGATTCTAACTGAATAATGAAACACCCAGCACCACAGAAAACCGTGACACCGGAAAATGTTCACAATACAGGAAATGGGGGAAAAAAAAAAAGGAACAGATTGTAAGACTATACGTACGTGGGAACCACAGTTTTGTTTGAAGGAAAAGAAATCTTGTGTATCTTTGCTTATTAAAAGACTATAGCAAAATAAACAACAACATTAGCAATGGCTCTTGCTGGTAAAGGGGATCTTACCAGCAATTTTTCTTTTCTTTCCTTTCCCTTCCTTAATTTCCTCTGTGTGTGTGTGTGTGTGTGTGTTATAGAGTATTCCAAATTTTCTACAAAGGACATTTATTCCTTTTTCAAACAGAAAATAAGACAGCGGTGTTTTTAGTCACTTGTAATCCAGGCTGAGTTATGGTGACTTCTGAAGCAGTGCTGGAGTTCTGGGGGTAGACGCCCTGCCCTCCGGCACCAGCACTGCAGCAATCTTTAGAGTCCCAGACTACAGTCATTCGCAGGGCACCTTAGAATCTCTCACATAAACCAGCACCACTTGTACTCTTGTTTACTGAATATTTTTATTTATATTTATTTATTTTTTTTTTTGAGACAGGGTCTCACTCCGTTGCCCTGAGTAGAGTGCAGTGGTGTCATCATAGCTCACTGCAACCTCAAACTCCTGGGCTCAAGCGATTCTCCTGCCTCAGCCTCCCGAGTCTCTGGGACAACAGGCACATGCCACCACGCTCGGCTAATTTTTATATTTTTAGTAGAGACAGGGTCTTGCTCTTGCTCAGGCTGGTCTTGAACTCCTGAGCCCAAGCGATCCTCCCGCCTCGGCCCACAGAGTGCTAGGATTACAGGCGTGAGCCACTGTGCCCGGCTAAGAATATTTTTGTTTAAAAGTGTTCTTTTTATTTAAAGAAATTTATTTAGAAGGAATCTTTATCACAGCCATAAAGGGAAATCAGTACCACTTGTCACAAATAAAACAAAACTATACAATAAATTTTATTCTTAAAAAGTGGCATTATTTAGCTCTAGCTGAATACTGTCACCTGCAGAAGGTTCTGAGTATGAGGCTTGCTCACCACCCTTTTGTAATGAAGGAAGGTTAGCAAATGTAAGAGAGGCAGGTGTTAAAGATGTGTTTGCACCAAATAAGCCTTTCTTTTTCTTTTTCTTTTTTTTTTTTTTTTTTTTGAGACAGAGTCTCACTTTGTTGCCCGGGCTAGAGTGAGTGCCATGGCGTCAGCCTAGCTCACAGCAACCTCAAACTCCTGGGCTTACGCGATCCTACTGCCTCAGCCTCCCGAGTAGCTGGGACTACAGGCATGCGCCAACATGCCCGGCTAATTTTTTCTATATATATTTTTAGTTGTCCAGATAATTTTTATTTCTATTTTTAGTAGAGACAGGGTCTCACTCAGGCTGGTCTCGAACTCCTGACCCCGAGCGATCCACCCGCCTCGGCCTCCCAGAGGGCTAGGATTACAGGCATGAGCCACCGTGCCCGGCCCCAAATAAGCCTTTCTTCTGACATAAGCAGAAGGCTTGAAAGTGTATTGAAGGAGGAATGACATTTGATTCAATGTCATTTACTGCCACCTCCCTGTAGCACCCATCCACAAGCACTTTCAGGCCACCAGCAGTATGCACCCCATGCTCCAGAACTCATTGGGCTTCACAGATGATCCTAAACAAAGCCCTGGAGTGGACTAGTCTCTGCTACCCCTTTGGGTTCCAAGCCCACCCTCCCCACATGTGGAACAGCACAGAGGAGGGCAGTGGGAGGCCCAGAGACTGAAGAGGGACACTGACCTTTAGCAGGCCCTGGGAGACTTCACAAGTCACTCGTAGACCTTAAAGACTGTCTTGTCCCACCCCAGGGAGGAGTCATTTGTAGGGGAAGCAGTGAGCTCTTGCCTCTCTCTAGCCTGGTAAGGCTGTGATATGTACTCTTCTGGGACGCTGGACAGGAAGAACTGGGGTGAATGATTTGCAGTCACATTTGCTAGTTACAGGACTAGGAAAAATGATCCTTTTCTTCCTAGAGCATTATCAAGCGAACTGCACCAGCTCCATTAGCATTGGAAGTATCCATATGAAATTACGGAACTTATGATGGCTTTGTCTGGGAAACTGTTCATTTCTGATTGGAAGTTCTATTACACATGAATTTAATTCTAAACAGTGTTACCAACAGATCCAAATGATTTACATTTTAAGCAATCTTCTTTCATTATCTCATACCTTGTCAGGTAGCAAAAGATGGATTTTTATGGGCTTCTAGGATGAGAAATGATTAATGCTCCTAAATGGGAGTCTTCCCCTACTCCAGCCGTTCTAGCATGGGGTCTCATTCCTCAGTCCTGCTTCAGTGGGCATGTTTGAGAGCTGAGATCAAAGAAGAGTAAGAGGAAGGAACATTCCAAACTTTTCTGAAATCGGATCCAAATCGTTTCTGGTTAGGGCATTTAATACCATTTGGGACCTAACATTCTCTTTCATCCAAGGAGAGGGAGAGAGAGAAAAAAAGAGAGAGAGAAAGAGAGAGGCTGTCCACTAGGGATGCCAAAAACTGTTAGAAACGTTTGAAAACGTGTAAGAGAAACAATCTGGTTTTAACCTTCCAGGATGGGGGGAGGGGAGGAGGGACTGATCCCCAGACAGAAGGGAATCTGGAATTTTGTGTCCCCTTGGTGCTGCTAAAAGAGTCTCAAAGGTGGGGGTAGATGAGGCAAGCTAGGGCTCGTGTTTGCTTTGCATTTGCATTTGGGTTCATTCTTTCCAGGCGGTACCTACACAACCAGCCCAGAAATATCATGAAGCTAAGGTTGTTGGAAGAACTGTTAAGAGATACTTTTCTGGAAACTTCTGTTCAAGCCGCAGAATCAGAAGACAGTCTTTCAGAGGCAGATTCTCTTCTCCAGTTTCCTGCAGTTAACTCCTTCTCCACCTTAGGTCAAGAAAGGGCCTCAGTCTGAGAACGAGGGCTTGAGGGAGCCCTGGGAGGTGAATGGCTGGGTTAGAGGCTGAATCACTGAGAGGAAAATGCAGAATGAGTGGCGCCTGAGGCTTCAACTTTACACTCAAATCATAGCACACGTTCCCAACCCCAAAGTTTAAAAAGGAAACAAAATAAAATGCAAGAAACTCAACTGCTTTGATTTTTGAAGTTTAGAAAATATGCAAAAATAGCTTCAGAAAAATCATCTTTGCAGCATCAGGAATCCTGCTGTCTTCTGGGACTTTGTGGCTCCGGCAGCCTTGGAAGCATGGCCCCAAAATAGCCAACAGCAAGTGGAGGAACCAGAAAGCAAATTCAGCCGCAGAATATGAGCTGCCTCCACTGGAAAGGGAGTCGTGTCCTTGACACAGGGCACACGCTTACCCCGAGCCTCTAGAACACTTCTCCCTCCCCTACAGTCCATGGTGTCTTTAGAATCAAGGCTACAAACTGCAGGAATAGTGAGTAATTCAATTAACTCTATAGTCTGTGATGAAAAAAGGGCCATTTTGCTAGCTCTAGTGGAGCACTAGTTTAACCCTGGTGCTCAGGAAATTCCCAGGCCAGACAGCATATTAAACCAGCTCTTCAACTTAAGAACAATTACTGTCATTTATCAGCCTGAATAGCAATAATGCACCAATCGACAGCTTTCAGGAGGCAAAAAGCTAGCTAGGTGTAATGATATGCAAAGCCACAGCACTCTACATTTTGAACTGTCTCCATCCCATCAATACATCTCCTACTACCTACAATTTATCAATACAAATGTGGTGCCCAATGAAGGCAAGACCAAGAAGATAAATATGAAGGGGGTAAGGGGAAAAAAAAAGGCTCAGGAATGTTTGAATTTTAAAATGATGAAGTACAGATCACATTCTTAAAGCATTTTACATGCAATGACCGGATCACATCAAGTTCTCTTCTGAAAGAGGAAACAGAATGAGGGGATTTTTTTTCTATCCCAAGGTTGCAGACAGATGCAGTTCTTATTTCTTTTCCTTTCCCCAGATCATGTTTTTAGCAGAAGCGTGTGATCATTTAGGGCTCTACTAAAAGTAATACAGATAATGTTAACCATAGTGATGGATTTTTGTGGAGTATTTTTCCTAATTACTTTCACATCTATTATTTTATATTAATTTTACAATATCTGTAAGAGATAAGAAGATAAATATTATTATACCCATTTTGAAAGAAGGGGAAACTGAGGCATGCTGTGATTAACATAGCCTGAATCACATCAGTTGGACACTGGCAGAGCAAGGGCTAGAACTTGGGTGTGGACTCCCAGCCTGTCCCCCAAAGTCACAGCACACTCAGGGGCAAAACAGAGGCTGCCCCGAAGTGGCCAAGACAAATTCAGTCCCCAAACAGCACAGGTACAGGTGGGAGTAGGAGCCATGCAGGTGGGGCAGATGCAGCAGGGACAGAGTTTCACATTTCAAAATCAGACGAATGGAATTTCAAGTCTGCGGCACACACAGACTGAACCCCTGTTGTATGCAGGCGCTGGGGGAGGTGAAGACAACTCCAGCCCAGACCCAGGCCCTGCTTGTGGTCCCACCCCCCACACACTGACATTTTGCTGAGCAGCATCATTTAGCCTGATGGAATAAACTCACTTTGTGTTGAGGGAAACCAAGGATGGTGGTATCCAAGGTAGAAAACACTCCTACAAAGGCAACGTGGTAGGGGTGCCACAGGGGCTCTAGGTGCAAGTTAGGCAAGCGAGCACCTCCCAGCCCGGTGGGATCTGCAGATCATTTACCACTATAGCCATTTTCATTCTTCACCTTCCAACTATTTCCGCAGACCCAGTCAGGCCTTTGCAGTAGTTCCATCACAGGTACTCATCAGCTCAGCCCTAGAATTTTGCAAAGCCCTCTAACTCTGGCATGCAAACTCATGCCCTCCCTGTAAGTAATATTTTTAACCAATGTAAAAAGGAAAATAGTGGTTGGTGGTAAAAACTTAAGGGATTTGTTTGCTTGTAAACTTCTTTGAAGGATTAGGGTTTTTAAAAATTCTGCTCACTTTTATTTCTTAATGTAATATCTACCTAATTTAAAATCACACTCACAAAAATAAAACGATCATATCTTATCAAAGCACTGAGATAACCATTTGGTGAAATGACATCCTATGTCTTAATTTTTAAATGGGCGGAGGAAAGCCCTGAACAGATTCTTATTTTCTGACATCAAATAAGAACATGGGTACATTTCCCTCCCTTTATAAGAAATTACACCTTCCTCTTACTATTAAATTAGAATATCCTCTCCTCTGCTCTGAAATTTGGCTGCTTTACAATAAATACATAAATCAAAGAGACTCGGGATCCAGGCGCCAGTTGGCAGACGGCACTATGAAATAAGCACCGGGACACAGGCGTTCGGAAGTGTTACAACCTGTTCCAATCTGCTCCCTGTTCTCCTCCATAACAAAGGAGGAAGAGAGTCCAAACCCTCCTACACACACACACACACACAAAGCAAAGTTTGGAAGGTTTAAGTAGAGCTAAAGCTGCTAAGAACAAGAGCCACCTGACTGCATAGGACACGGGTTTCTCACTCGTACCGCTGAGCTGCAATATTTGCCACATCTTGCCAACTGAAGATGGTGTGAACTTGCCGTGCGGCTGCTGAGAAGTTTGGAAAAGCCTGGGGTTGCCAGCATTGTCATCATCCTGGTTGTCACTGTCATCAGGCCAGAGAAATTTTCCAAGCACTTGAGCTTGGGACTTTTCTCAACAGCCATGGAAGAAGGGTAACTATTAGAATTACCTCCATCATTCACATTATGAAAGAGATCCAGAGACACCGGTGAGGCAGAGAACAGGTGAGCATAGCAATTAGGACACTTTCGGTTGCAAGTGACAGAAAATCCAACCTAAAAACGCTGAGGCAAAAGAGAATGTACCAGCTTGCACAAGTCAAAGGTCCAAAGAGTGGGCTATGAATCAGAAAGCTACTACACCCAACTCCTCCCACTCTGCTTCCCATGGTAACCCTCTTCCCCAACATTGCATTCAGACCAGCAAAGACAAATCCAAACAATAGCTCTGAACCGAGACTGACTGGCCAAGACATCATCAACTTGGGTCGAGTGCACGTGCCCAAACCAATCACGGCAGCCAGAGGGAGGAAGTACATTGACTGGCTTAGAATGGGTCACATGCCCCACCCTGCAGCATGGGGGCAAAAGTTTGCCCAAAAGCAAGTGGGCAGAGAGCAGTGATGTTTGTGTGAGCCCCACCCCACAACAGCAGGATGAGTGAATGTTGGGAGGTAAAATGCCACAAATGCCCACTTCAAAGCACGACAAGATCCAACCTTTGGTTGAACCAAAACTCTCCCACTCCATTGACCAAGATACCCATGAACTAGAGTTTACTACAATTTGAGTAGAGAATACAGCCACTTACTTATATTAAATGTGCCATGCCCTCTGTACCTAGACTGCATGTGGCCCTGGCATTACCAGTATCTGAGGGATTCACAAAAATGACTCCTGAAGATGCGTTTTACATCCACTTCTAGCAAGAATTTTAATAGCTGCCACTCTTCAGTTATAAAGCTCAGGCCAGAGGTTAGACCCTCCCTAGTCAAGAACTAAAGCAATGAGGTAAACTGCAGAACTGTATCACTTGTAATTTATGTATTTTTTAAAAATTTAATTAAGATTACAGGTCAGATTAAGTAATTGCTTTCTATAAGAGATAAACAGAGAGAAGGCTATATCAAGATTTTTTAAAGAAATCACTTAATTTCATCTCACTATCCTTTTCTGCATTCATTAAACTTTGTTAAAACGCAACGTACATAAAGGCAGACGTGCAAGTCACGGTGCACACCTCCATTCTTATCCCAAAGGAAACACATTCAAGTAACTACTATTAAGGTCAAGAAACAGAATATTAACGTTGCCTGAGAAACTACTTTTGGAGCCCCTCCGAATCAGTACCCCCATCCTTCTACCCACAGGTAACTACTGTCCTGACTTCTAACAACATAGATGCATGTTACTCACTTTGGGAACTGTATATAAAAGGTGTGTACTCTTGTGCCTGAATTTCTTCTTTCAAAAGAAAGTCACCCAAGCTGTTACATATAGCATAGTTCATTCGTTTTTCCTGCTGTCTAATAATGCTTTATGTGAATATTCTGCAATCCATGCATCTAATCTATTTGTGATAGTCATTTGGGCTATTGCTGTGGATATTCTTGTACATATGCAGACATTTCTGTTGGATTTATGTCTAGGAGGGGACTGTTAGGTCATGTGGTCCTCTTTAGTAGACAAAAGCAAATAGTCTTCGAAAGGGAATAAACCAATTTTTGCTCCCAGCAGCAGTAACACCTTCCTGAACGCTGTTGGCCACTAGTTATTACTGCTGTGATCAGTTCAGCTCTGCTCCTAACCATGACCCAGCTAAAAGACACCATGTGTAGAACTTGGGATGCAGCCAGAGTTCACTTTAAATCCTGGCTTTACCACTTCCTAGCTGTGAGTGTTCTTTGGAGAATTTCACTTAGCCTCAGATCCCTGATCTGTGAAGGGCCTGTAATTATAATGTTCTTGTAAGAATCAAATTTGATTTTATATACAAAAGTGCTTGGCAAGCTGTAAAACTGTATACCCATGTTGGGGATTAGAAGGAAACCCTGGGTCCCCTTGGCCAATATCAAAGTCACCTGGTGCTAAGGCAGAATTCTCCCTATAGCATTAGAAGGGTAGACAATAGCAAGTTAGAAAGACCTGGGTTATTCTATGGCCTGTGAGGGGTGAATCTCTCTGATTCTCAGTTTTTTCATCTGTGAAATGAGGATAGTAAGATTTCTCTAAGAGGACTGTGAGGATAAAAAGATATATCAAAAAAAAGAGTGAGAATGAGAGTAAGATTGAGAGAAAAAAAGAGAGAGAGAGAGAATCTAGTGTTGATCCTAGTACCTACAACACAAGTGCTCAGACAATGATGGCCATCATTAATTAGTAAAGATCTAGAAAACATGGCAGACATCTGGTTCCACGAATCCTTTTATTGATACGCATATCTTTCATAATGAAGGTCGGTTATATTCAAAGTTGTCAACTGATAAAATTTGGCTTTTCTGCCTTGAGATCCTCTTTTTTTTGTTTTTCGCCAATTCCAAGCATTCAGGGGCTCAACATACCCAAGACCTCTGCCATCCACCTTTTAAGAAAAGCCTGTTATCAGGAAAGCATGAAATGTCAGCATTCAATTCAGAATGTCAGAGCTAGAAGGGACCTGAGGGCATACAACCCATTCAGTTCCTTGTGCAGATAGTGAATGAAGCTGAGGTCAGAAATCTAAGGTGACACCACTGGTTAGTGGCAGAGCCAGGGCCAGCGCCCACCTCCCCTGACAACTAGCCCAGGGCTCATTCTTTTGTAGCTTAGTATAAATGTTAATCTGTATCTCTAATCATAAATAAAAGAGTTGGCTTTCTTAAAGGCCTTTGAAGCATCAGAGAGTTAAATCACATCTAATCTACCCATAAAGTAAACAGGTCCTGCTAAAATTTAAAGCACAGACATAGACAAAAACCATCAGCATTTATATTTTAAATAACATCTTCTCTTCAAAAAAATTGGAGAACTTCTGCTTCCAGCCATGACAGAATAACTGATATGAGACTTGCCCTCCTGCCAAAAACAACTATAAAACTAGACAAATATATGAGGCAACTGTTTTCAGACATTGAACAACAGACAGTGTAGGACTGTAATTTTGAGAAAAAGCATACACATGAGGTGAACCCCATTATTTCTGTGGCTTTCTGCCTGGGGGCACCTTTCTGCTCAGCACAAGGATGGGGAATCCAACTGGAGCAATAGTTGTACTAAGTTGAAGAGGCAGAGATTAGAGTGCTGGGCTGTTGAGGTGGCTGGATCTTGTGAAGCAGAATAACAAAGAATTGGTATCTTCACAAAGAGAGGTCCCAGCCCTGGGATCTGGGCTGAGGGCCGGAATCTGCATGCACACTGTGAGCTTACAGGAAGCCTAGCAGCTGTCTCCTGCTATGGAGCTGTGAGTGACAAGGTGATACCTGAGGTATGCAATGAGGGAAGGCACTGAAGTCCTGGTCTAGCCAAGGTACAGAGAATTCACTGAATGCCCCCAGCCTCCAGCTGAGATTTCAAAAAGGCCAGGCCTTTGGGTTAAGGACCATGGTCCAGAGTGAAGGCAGCACCATAAGGCTAAGTCCAAAATTAAAATAGACCCAAACAACAAAATAAACTAACCCAAACAGGACAGAAAGGATTCACTGATAATGTTACTGACAGAACAAACATCAAAACCCTTTAAAGAAAGATGATACAATTTGGAATCTTCACAGCACATCATTTACAGTGTCCACTAAATACTCAGAAATTAACATAAATATAAAAACATAAAAAGAAGCATCAAAATGTGATCCATAAATTTTTAAAAAGCATTCAAGGGGGATTACAATGAAACCCTAAAAATAGTATACAAAAGTACTCAGAAAAGAAAAAACAGATAAACACAAATCAGATAGAATAACTGAAAACAAATTGCAAAATGGTAGACTTATAGACTATCAATCATTAAATTAAATATAATGGACTAAGCTTTCCAACCAAAAAGCACAGATTGCCAGATGGCTATGTCCAACTATATGCTATCTACAAGAGACATTTTAAATGAAAATAGATACGTTAAATGTAAAAGGATGAAAAAAAGATAGCAAGCAAACAAGAAAACTAGCTCCACTATATTAATATCAGTCAGACTTCAGAACTAAGAATATAACCACAGATAAAGAAGGACATTTTATACTTATAGTGATTTCATAGTGAAAAAGAGATAATTTATCAGGAAAACATAGCAAGAGGGATTAAAATGAATAATCCATGGGTCAAAGAGGAAATGACAAAAAATGCAAAATATTTAAACTGAATAATAATAAAAACACAACATATTGAAATTTGTGGGATGCAGCTAGAGCAGTAAAGAGAATTTATAGCTTGTAAGGGGTATGTTAGAAAAGAAGGAAGTTTTAAAATCAACAAAGTTTTCGTCTTAAGAAGCTAGAAAAAGTAAATCAAGCTTAATCAAATGTAAGCATTAGGAAGGTAATAATAAAGAAGGCATATCAATGAAATACAAAAACAGACAAACAATTGAGAAATTTAGCAAAATCAAAATTGTCTTTAAAAAAATTTAACAAAGTTGATAAACACCTAGAAAACCCAAGAAAGCAAGTAAGACCCCATCTCTACAAAAAATTTTTTTAAAAAATTAGCCAGGCTTGGTGCCTCCTGTAGTCCTAGTTACTCAGGAGGCTTAGGTGGGAGGATTGCTTGAGAGCCCAGGAGTTGAAGGCTGCAGTGACCTATGATTGTGCCCCTGCACTCCAGCCTAGGCAACACAGTGAGACCTATCTCTTAAAAACAAACAAACAAAACCTAAGAAAGAAAAAAGAGAGTAAATACAACTTATCAATATTAAATATAAAAAAGGGGGACATCACTACAGATTCTACAGACACTAAAGGGATAACAAGGCAATATTAACAACAACTTTATTACCAGTGTATTTGACAGCTTATATGAAATGGACAATTTTCTTGAAGATTTTAATTTACTAAAACTTATATTAGAGGAAATAGAAAATCTGGAAAAGTTTTAATTTCGTTAAGACTAAGATTTAAGAAAGTTAAATTTATAATCCAAAACAAATTGAGGCCCAAATGGTTTTACTGGTGAATTCTTCCAGATATTTAAGAAAAGGGCAATCTCAATCTTACATTAACTCTCTCAGAAAATAAATGATGGGAGAACATTCCTCATCAAGTTTTATAGGGCCAGGAGAACACAGATTCCAAACCTGATAAAGAAATTGCAAAAAAGGAAAATTACCAATATCCCTTATGAACATAGGCACAAAAATTGCTCACAAAATATCAGCAAATAAAATCCTGTAATATATACAAAGAGTAATACATCATGACCAAGTAGAGCTTTTCACAGACTGCAGGTTGGTTCAACAGTTGTAAATAAATCAGCGTAATGCACTATATTAATAACAGAAAAAGAGAAAGGAAAGACAATCTAACTAGACGCCAAAAAAAAAACTATCAAGATTTAACACTGATTTGTAAGAAGAAAAACATTTTAACTAGGAATAAGAAGGAACTTCATCAATCTGATAAAAAGTCTCTGATAAATCTACAACTAACATTATATTTAAGGGCAAAATATTAAACATTTTTCTCTTAAGATTGGAAGCAAGGCAAGGAAGTCCTCTCTCACCATGTCTATTCAATGTTGTCCTGAGATCCTAGCCAGTGAGACAAGGAAAAAAAAGACAAAGATCAAAAAAGAAGAAGTAAAATTGTATATATTTGTATATAGTATAGTGGCTTATATAGAAAACCCTAAGGAATCTACAGAGAAATTGCTAGAACATCAGTAAATTTAGAAAGGCTGCAAGATAAGTCAGCATACAAAAATAAATGATATTTCTAAATACTGGCAGCTGCAAACAATTAAAAATGAAATTTTAAAACAAGGCCATTTACCATAACATCAAAATATAAAATATTTAGAAATATACTAACAAAGTATATGCAATATATTTTCTCTGAAAAATGTAGACAAGAGAAATTAAAGAAAATCTAAGTAAATGGAAAGGTGTACCATGTTCATAAACTAGAAGAATCAATATTAATTGACCTCTAATACTGGAGGACTCAATATTAAAAGCTCAATAATGAGCTATAGCTCTAATGCAATCCCAATCAAAATCCATAGACTAAAATTTTTATGGATATGAAAAGAACCTATAATAGCAAAAACAATATTGAAAAAGAAGAACAATGTTGGAAGACTCATGCTAATTAATTGCTAAGCTAAAGTAATCAAGACAATATGATATTAGCATTAGAATAGATGAATAGGTCAACGGAAAAGAATAGATCCACACTTACTGATTTTCATCAATGGCATCAAGGCCCTCAAATGAGGGAAACAGAAGCCTTTTCAGCAAATAGTGCTGAAAGAAATGAATAAACATTTGGGGAAATGAACCTCAACCCCTACCTCACACTAAACACAAAAATTTAACTTGAAATAGACTATAAACCTAAACACAAAAGTTATGCTATAAAGCCTCTAGAAGAAAACACAGAATGCCTTCATGACCTGTGGAATCTTAGAGAAGATACAAAAGGCACTCATTTAAAAGAAAAATGATTGACAAATTGGACTTCATAAAAGTTAAAAATATATACTCATCAAAAGTCACTGTTAATAAAATGAAAAGATAATCCATAGACTTTGAAAAAATATTCACAATTCATATGTATGACAAAGTACGGGTGTCCAAAATACATAAAGAACTCATATAACTCAATAATAAAAAGTTAAACAATCCAATACAAAAATGAACAAAACAGTAAAAGCTCAGATTTCATCACTATACAATTCATCTATGTAACAAAAAACCATCTGTATCCCCTAAATCTATTTAAATTTTAAAAAATGAACAAAAGATTTAAATGAACTTTTTATAAAAGATACATGAATGGCCAATAAACACATGAAAGGTGCTCAACATCATTAATAATCTAGGGAATACAAATTAAATCACAATGAGATACTACCGCACAACCACTAGAATGGCTAAAATTTAAAAAACTGAGAATACCAAATGTTGGCCAGAATGTGAAACAACTGGAACTCTCATACATTGCTAATGGGTGTTAAAATCGTACAACTGATTTGGAAAACGAGCAGTTTCTTAGAAATTTAAACATACACTTAGATGTTCACCCAAGAAAAATGAAAATGTATGTCCACACAAAATGTACCCACAAATGTTCATAGCAGCTTTTTTCATAATAGCCATAAAACCAGATATAACCCCAAATGTTCATCAACACAAGAACGGATAAACAAACTGCGATGTGTTCATACAATAGAATGCTACTCAGCTGATACATGCAATAACATGGATGAATCTCACAAAGAGTATGTTGAATGAGAGATGCTAGACACAAAAGAGTACATGCTATATGGTTTCATTTATTTGAAGTTCAAGACAGATCAAATTAATCTTTATTACAGAAACCACATCCGTGGTTGGCTGTGGGTGGTAGAAATTCACTGGAATAGGATGGAAAGGAACGTTCTGGGGTAATGAAAATGTTCCATATCTTGATTGTGGTATTGATTCCAGGTCTATACTTTTGTCAAAACTCATGGAACTATACACTTAAGATGTGTATTTTGCTGCATACAAATTTTATTTCAATTCTACTTTCACTGCTCTTGCTAATGCAGGACTCCAGAGCCTTAGTAAGTCTCCCCAACATTTTCTGACGTTCCCCGACTGTACCGTGTGCTCTCATGAACAGATCCCCGTGGCTTCCTCCCAGCACTTGCTGTGTGTTGATATTTGTATTGCCGTGGCTGGTTTCCTGTCCCCTCACAATCCATTTAAGAGGACTGCAGAACCAAACCGAGCGATGCACACTAGGCTCGGAGTTCAAAGACTCGGTTTGAGTGCTGGAGCCGTGATCAATAGCTTGGTTTTCTCTTACCAGCTGGATGACTTTGGGAAAGTTACCTGGACAGGTTACCCTCTGTGCCTCGTTTTCTTCATTTATAAAATGGGAAGGATAACAGGACCTGCCTCGTGGGGTGGTGTGAGCATTAAGTGAGTTAATCCATGGGAAGGGCTTAGAACAGTGCCTGGAACAGAGCAAGTGGTGTTTAAATGTTTGTTAAATCAATTCTAAGCATTATATAAATGTCTTCATGGTCTTCAAAAGGAGGACATTCCCTGGGGGAGAAAATTAGTTGAAGTAGCCAAATCTCATATGCATTCCTTTAAATATGCCACTCGTGAATATTTTTAATTCAGCTAAGGGGGAAATTATATACATATATACACAAGGCTGCTTTTAGCTTAGTCAACAGGAGCAGAATCTTCAACACGGCGACATAAAACAACATCAAAGACAATGCTGAAAGAAAGGTGAATGATAAAATTGGGGTCAAGCAGTCTTAAATTGAGGGCACTATCTTGGCTCTACTTGCCCTCGCAGTAAGAAATACAGCTGGAGGGATGTGTAAGAGGACGTGGGCCCAGACACTGCCTGAGTGGCCAGAGCAGAGGGACCACCGAGGCTGGCTTGTGAGCTGCTGCTCTACACCTGGGCAGGGCCGGGCTGGGGAGGGACCCTCCTCGTTGTCCGCTTGTGAGGCACAGGGGACCAGACTATCCATCACAGCATCATAATGCCCAAGCAGCATGAAGTCGTAAAGCCAGCAGTGAAGCAGGCACGCTCCACCGCCAGCCCACTCACCCCCCTTCCCACTTCCCCCAGTCCCCCCCCAACCCAGTGGTAGATGGTGGAGACGGAGGCCCTGAGCAGCCCTTCAGCTCAGTCACTGGCAGGAGGGACCTCCTGAAGATGGACTCTGCCCTGCCTGGCAAGGCTACAAGGTCCGAGAGAAATCAGTATTATTCTTTAACTCATTCATTCATCAAATCAGTATTATTCTTTAACTCATTCACTCATCAAATATTTTATTGAATTCCTGCCATAGGCCAGACCCTGCCTTGGCATTGGAAACATCGCAGAATCAAACCAAGAAAGATCCCAGCCATAGTGGTGGTGACTTTTTCCAGTGAAGGGAGCCAGATAACAGCAATGAACATAATAAATAAGCATATTCTATAGTATGTTAAAAGGTGCTCAGTGCATTGGTGAACATAGAGCAGAGGATGGGGAGCAGGATTTTGGGGTAGGGATAGAGAGGGCTGCAGAATTTAAAAGGGCAGGGCAGCGATAAAGGTGAAGAGAGCAAGGAAGTAACAAGGGTCCTAAATTTAAGGAGGCATTCACTCTCTGGGTCATGCAAGTGCATGCTCAGCACCTGAAATCCTGAGAAATTTAAGTGCCTCTTTAAATTTCACACCCTGGGCAACTCCTCATCTGCCTTACCCTACTTCAAGCTCAGCTAAAGGCTTCTTTGAGAAGGTGAGGTTTTAGCCAAAACAACCTTAAAAAAAGAGCAAAGTTGGAGGCCTCACATTTCCTGATTTCAAAACTTACTGCAAAGCCACAGTAATCAAAACAGTGTGGTACTAGCATAAAGACAGACATATAAACCAATAGAATAGAATAGAATAGAATAGAATAGAATAGAATAGAATAGAATAGAATAGAATAGAATAGAATAGAATAGAATAGGACACCCCAGAAATAAACATTCCCATATATGGTCAAATGATTTTCAACAAGAGTGCCAAGACCATTCAAGGGGGAAAGGCCAGTCTTTTCAACAAATGGTGCTGGGAAAACAGGAAATCCACGTGCAAAAGAATGAATTTGACCCTTACTTTATCCCATATACAAAAATTAACTCAAAAGGGATCAAATACCTAAACCTAGAACCTAAAACTTACAAAACTCTTAGAGGAAAACATGGAGAAAATTTCACAACATTGGATTTGGCACTGATTTCTTGGGTATTATGCCAAAACTGCAGGTGATGAAATAAAAAATAGATAAATTGGACTACATCAAAATTGAAAACTTCTGTACATCAAAGAACACAATCAACAGAATGAAAGGCTAACCATGGAATGGGGAGAAAATACTGGCAAATCATAAATCTGATAAAGGATTAACATCCAGAATATATAAAGAACTCCAACTCAGCCACAAAAGATCAACCTGATTAAAAAATTGGCAAAGGACTTGAATAAAAATTTCTCCAAAGATATATAACTGGCCAATAAGCACATGAAAAGATGTTCAATGTCATCAGTTATTGGGGAAATAAATGCAAATTAAAACCACATAGAGATACCCCCTCATACTCATTAGAATGGCTACTACCAAATCAATAAATAAATCAAAAAATAGCAAGTGTCGTGAGGATGTGGAGAAACTGAACCCTTGTGCACTACTGGTGGGAATGTGTACTGGTACAGCCACCATGAAAAACAATATGGCAGTTCTTCAAACAATTAAAAATAGAATTACCATACGATGCAGCATTTCCATTTCTGAGTATATACCTAAGAGAATTGAAAGCAGGGTCCCAAAGAGATATTTGTACACCCATATTCATAGCAGCATCATTCACAATAGCCAAAAGGTAGCAGCAACCCAAGTATCCACTGACAGAGGAATGGAAAAACAAGATGTAGTATAACCATACGGTGGAATGTATTCAGCCCGAAAAAAGGAAGAAATTCTGTTACACACTATGACACAGATAAACCTTGAGGATGCTGTACAAAGGGAAACAAACCAGTCGCAAAAAGACAAATACTATATGATTCCACTTACATGCTGTTCCTAGAGTAGTTAAATTCACAGAGACAGAAAGTAGAACAGTGGTTGCCAGGAGTGGGGAGTTATTATTTAATGGGTACAGAGTTTCAGTTTTGCAATGTAAAAAGAGCTCTGGAGATGGATGGTAGTGATGGACGCACACTGCATAATAATGTGAATGTACCTAATACCATTGAACTATACACTTAAAAATAGTTAAGGTGGTAATTTTATGTGTGTTTGACCATGATTAAAAATAATAATAATAATAATAATAAAAGAAGGTGAGGCTTGAGTAAGTACTTGAAGGAGGTGAGGAAGTTAGCCAAGTAGGCATCCCAAGGAAGAGGAGACCAGGCAGATGGCAGCAAACAGACAAAAGCCCCGGAGTGACTGTGTGCTTGGTGTGACGAAATCACAGCCTCCCCCCAGACTTCCTGCCACACTGGTGCACTGCATGCAGTTGGTGATGTCTCAGACCTTACTTTCCCACTGGGCAGGCTTCAATCTATCGTCTACTTATTTAAGCTCCCACTGGTCAGGTTTTTGGGACATGCATCTTGTAAAGCGTGTCCAGGTAGCTCATGTGTCTGCAGCTAACACCGCAGACCACGAGGCCAGCTCCTCATTCTCGTTTTCCTGCAGTGCTGGTCCCAGATTGAGGCACTCGCAGCTGCTCGCCAACAAGCCACATGTTTGAGACAAGAGCACAAGGAGGTAGAGAGAGAGAATCACGCTTCATGCTCCACAAAGGAACAAGGTCCTGGAGATACAAGGCCCCAGAGACTTACTGGACTAGGTTGACTTACCAGCTCTGGTGATAGATAAGCTTCACTATTCCCCCGTCTGCTAATGATCAGGGCTCAGACAAATCAGCGATCTAACTTTAAAAGATGGTCTGTGAACCACCAATCTCACAGAACAATTGTGTGAAAGTTTACTGTAGCCATATGAAGGGAATTTTTATGAACCTTTTAAATCTGCTGATATACTTGGGGAGCGAGCGCATCAGTGGTGCATTTAAAAGTCTATGTGGAAGTAAACATTTTATTGCATGTTTGGGAAGAAGGGAAACGTTAGCCAAGATTCATATTTTTCTAGGGCAAATGAGGTCATGCACTGGTTTTCGGCTTATCTTCCTTCCCACGGGGTCCTGTAAAGATTCGTGGAAGGCCCCAAACACACTGCTTTGCTACTCCTGGAGATTGATGGGATTTTGATTCAACACAATAGTAAGCATTCTCCCCAAGACAGTCCAGGAGGCAACAGCTAGAAAATGGTGTCATAGCTGTACAAACCGAGACAACAGCACCCATGCACACTCTCCCACATCCTGAGGACTAGGGACCCAGGATGATGCACTCAGGACTAGGCTGGGCCTTAGTCCAGGTCTAAGAGTAAAGCAAAGGGAGGCAGCCCTCTCCTTCCTTCCCCTGGTCCCCAGACCTGTCTGGACCTTCCAGCATGGGTGTAATAGGATACTAGAACTGCTCTGTGTTCCCATGTGGTCTCACCCCAGAGGGAGCCCTTGGTCAAGTGGACATTTGCCACTCTGGCCCCTTAACATCCATGTTTCTTCCTCTCAGGCTCCAGTTTCCTTTAAGGGACTTCTGTCCCCTTGGAGTGTTCTGCCCCCTCCTAGCCAAGTGGCAGACCCTGTCCAGGCTTGACCAATTAGGCTCCTTAACCCAGGCCCTAGAGTCTTGAGGGAAAGGACACAGGGAGGGAACATCTTCCTTCCAGCCCTGGTGTCCAGACTTACAGAAGCTACCAGATGTCTATTGTCAACCACCCTACACAGAAGTCTCGAGCCACCCTGCTTCCTCTCCTTTTCCCAAGCCTCGTTCTCGGGCCTTCACGTCCTCTCTTGAGTTGTCTGGGAGCCTTCCAGTAAATCCCTAATGTGCTGATACCCTCTGGAGTTAGTTGGAGTTGCCTGTCAGCAAAGAATCCTGATGGGTACAGACGGGCATAGCCCCAGAACCTGCTATGAAGACAAGCATCAAAAGTGCTCACACCCCACATCTCTAGGCAAACCCTCACCCTAGCAGGACCACTGTGCCTCTCTGGGGGTTCAAATACAGGCCCAAGGAGCTGTGAGTTCATTATTTCAACAACCTGAAATAAGTCTCAGAATCCATGGCCTTCATAGGGGCAGGGGATAGACCCAATGCTCTCAAGGACCCTTTCCCAAGTAGGATGCTCAGGTGAAAAGTGTCAGGAGCCATCACAGACTGAGATGCCACAATGCAGAACCCTGAATTTATTTTTATTTTAATGGTGGTAATACATAATGACATAAAATTTACCATTTTAACCACTTTTAAGTGTACAGTTTTGTGACATTAAGTGCATTCATACTGCGTGCAGCCATCATCACTGTCCATCTCCAGAACTCTTTTAATCTTGCAAAACAGGCCAGGCGCGGTAGCTCACGCCTGTAATCCTAGCACTCTGGGAGGCCGAGGAGGGTGGATCGCTCGAGGTCAGGAGTTTGAGACCAGCCAGACCAAGAGCAAGACCCCATCTCTACTAAAAATAGAAAGAAATTATCTGGCCAACTAAAATATATATAGAAAAAATTAGCCGAGCATGGTGGCACATGCCTGTAGTCCCAGCTACACAGGAGGCTGAGACAGTAGGATTGCTTGAGCCCAGGAGTTTGAGGTTGCTGTGAGCTAGGCTGACGCCACGGCACTCCCTCTATCTAGCCTGGGCAACTAAGCGAGACTCTGTCTAAAAAAAAAAAAAAAAAAAATCTTGCAAAACAAACTCTGCACCCATTAAACATTAACTCCCCAATCCTCGCTCCCTAGCCCAGCCCCTGGCAACCACCACTCTTCTTTCTGTCTCTATGACTCTGACTACTCTAGGAACCTCATGTAAGTGGAATCACACAGAATTTGTCCTTTTGTGGCTGTCTTATTTTACTTGGCATAATGTCCTCAAGGTTCACCCATGCTGTAACATGTCAAAATTTCCTTCCTTCTTCAGACTGAATGATATCCCATTGTACAGATAAAACCACATTTTTGCTTATCCATTTATCTGTCAGTGGACACTTGGGCTGCTTCTCCCTTTTGGCTATTTTGAGTAATGCTGCGGTGAATATGGGTGTACAAGTATCTGCTGAAGTCCTTGTTTGCAGTTCTTTTGGCTGAATTTACTTTTGAAGACAGCCAAAGGTGAGCTGCACAGCCTTGCCTTTTTACAGGTGATCTACTCAAATAATGTCTCTCTGAGCATTTGCTATATGCAGGACACTACGATAGGCCCAAGGGACACAAAGATAAATACACCTGGGCCCTTCCCCAGCCCCCACCAGGAAGAGAAGAGGCTCCTACACAGAAATGTCAGGAATGATGCCTATCTCACTCCCATAAGCTCCCAGACAGGAGCACCAATAACTCCTCTGAGAGCTCTGAGGAGGGAGAGGCTGGCATGGGTGGGGGCGCTGGAGATAGGCCGTGAGAGCGGCAGGAAGACCATCCTTGCTAAGACCACTCATCTTGTGGTAAGAGCCTGGCTGCCCCAGGCCTCCATCCCATTTTGTGTGGCTGAGCTGGGAAACTGACCTGTTCTTGTCCTTGTGGAGCTTCTGGACACTGGGACCCCAACCACCAGGAATCTTTCTCCATGGCTCCTCTTACCACAGAAGGAACCCAGAAGGCTGTCCCAAGCCCTCCCCAAATCACTGGCTCTCCAGGCCAAGCCTTGGTGCTACCAATTCTTTCCAGGCATCTGTTTCAATACTATATTTTTTGAAGGGTTTCCGGTACCTCTGACAAAATGCAATAAAATGAAACAAGCCACCCATCCTTGGGCTCCCTCACCCTTGTAGAGCTCAACACTGCTTTTCCTGTTGTAGAGGAGAAGCCACACCACCCACTGAGTTCACTTAGACCGAGGCATCCACATTCCCACAGGAGAGTGCACGTATGCTCGAAACCCTTAAACAACCCTCGCCATATGTGTCGATTTAAATGGAAACCAAACGGGGAAGGATTCTGACGACAGTCTGTCACTGACTGCAGCGCTACTTCCCCCAGTTAATTTATGTCTTCCGTAACCACGTTGATGCTTTTTAAAAGGCTCCACCTGCGATGGCACTTTTTTTTTGCCCATACGTTCACATTCAAAGGTCCCCAGCCCAGGCGCTAATAGTCATTTTAAGACACCACACTCACAGGGCACTTTATCTTCCTAGCTCTTTACCTGTATTAATTAATTAGTGCTATAAATACACCCAGCACATGCCTATTCTAGAGCTAATCAGTCACTGACTCAGCTCAAGACCTGGAGGGAAATTAGGAAAATTGAATCTTTCAAAAGTTGGGCCTATACAAGCTAACTTAGTCAATTCTGTACTGAGAGTCAGTGGGGACAGGCTGATTTAGGTTCCACCTGGGTAGAAAAGAAAAGCAATTTCCTTAACAGTAAGCCAGCAACCCTGGTTAAAATGACTCTGACCTATTATAAGTATCACAAAACACGGATTATGTTTTCCTGCTGATCAAGTGTGCTAGTGTTCAGAGGGTCCACCACTGTACACATCTCATCCTAGGATATCTAAGTGCCAGGAGGTGGTCTTAGGCCTTTCTCACTAAATTATTATGGTGGAGCTACATAGAGCCAGGATATTGTCCAAGGTTAGAAACATCAGTCCCAAAAATCAAGCAAAGAAAATCAGGGGGCTTGGGGTTGATAGTAAATATTATAGATTCATGGAGTCATTCAAAAAAATATTCACTGAGCATATACAGTGTGTGGTACGACAGAGACACCAGGAACAAGACTTGGTCTCCACTCTTACACAGCTTAGAGCCACCGAGGAAGACAGACTTGAAAACGACAAGAAATATACCCAGGAATCTATCATGCTCACAATCCAATGCATACAGGGAAAAGAGTGCAGCAAAAGGATATTCTAAACTGCCCAATTCACCTGTACACACACACACACACCACCGTTCATCCATTTGACCACTGTCTTAGACCTTTTTCTGTTGCTATAACAAAATACCAGAGACTAGGTAATTTATAATGAACAGAAATTTATTGGCTCACAGTTTGGGAGGCTGCAAAGTCTGTCAGAGCGCTGGCATCCTGCAAGGGCCTTCCTACTGCATCATCCCTAGCAGAAGAGCAGAGGACAAGAGTGGGTAAGAGAGAGAAAGGCAAAAGGAGGCCAGACTTGCCCTTGTATGAGGAACCCACTCCCTCCATAATGAGCCTACACCTGCGAAAGTGGCATTAATCCACTTGGGAGAGCACAGTCCTCATGACCTAATTACCTCTCACTAGGCCCCACCTCCCAACACTGTTGCATTGGAGATTAAGTTTCCAACACAAGCTTTCTAGGAGACACATTCAAACCATAGCAACCATGGATGAATTCTTCAATTGTTTCCCTGTCTTTGCTATTGTGAATAAAGCTGCAATGAACATGGGAGTGGAGATATCTCTACAAGGCAGTCATTTCATTACCTTTGGGCATGGACCCAGCAGAAGGACTGCTGGGTCACTTGGCAGTTCTCATTTTAATTTTTTAAGGAAACTTAATACTGCTTTCCATAATGGCTGTACCAGTTTACATTCCCACCGACAATGCACAGGGTTCTCTTTTCTCCACATTCTCTCCAACACTTGTTATCGTTTGTCTTTTGGATACTAGCCATCCTAACAGGTGTGAGGTGGTATCTCAGGTATCTCATTATGGTTTTGATTTGTAGTTCCCTGATTAGTGATGTTGAGGACCTTTTCATATACCTGTTGGCCATTATGTCTTGTTTGGAGAAATATTCAGATCCTTTGCCCATTTTTCAATCAATCAGGTTATTTGTTTTTCTGCTATGGAATTATGTAAGTCCTTTACATATTTTGAATATTAGCCCCTTATCAAATATACAGTTTACAAATATTTTCTCCGAATTCATAGACTACTTTTTTATTTTGTTAACTTTCTTTACTGTGCAGAAGCTTTTTAGTTAGATGTAGTCTTATTAACTTAATTTGCTATTATAGACTGAGCTTTTAGTCTCATATCCAAAAAACTCATTGCCAAGACAAGGAGCTTTTCCCCTACATTTTCTTCTATGAGTTTTACAGTTTCAGGTATTATGTTTAAGTCTTTAATCCATTTTGAGTTGATTTTTGTGCATGGTATAAGATAAAAGGTTCATTATCATCCTTTTACATGTGGATACCGTTTTTCCAGCACCATTTATTGAAGAGACTCTCCTTTCCCATTGTGTATTCTTGACGCCTTTGTCAAAGATTAGTTGACCATATATATGTGAGTTTATTTCTGGGCCTATTCTGTTCCATTGGTCTATGTTTCTGTTTTATGCCAGTACCAATCTATTTTGATTACCATAACTTTGTAATATAAATTGAAATCAGGAAATGTGATGCCTGCAGCTTTGTTCTTTCTCAAGATTGCTTTAGCGATTCAGGGTCTTTGGTGGTTTCTATAAACTTTAGGGCTGTTTTTCTATTCCTATAAAAAATGCCATTGGAATTTTGATAGAGATGGTGTTAAAACTGTAGATCACTTTGGGTAGTATGGACATTTTAACAATATTATTAATAATTCTTCCAATTCATGAACACAGGATATCTTTCTGCTTATTCGTGTCATATTCAATTTCTTTTATTTATGTTTTATAGTTTTCAGTGTACAGATCTTTCACCTCCTTGGTTAAATTTATTCCTAGTATTTTTCTGATGCTATTATAAACTAGATTGTTTTCTTAATTTCTTTTCCTGATAGTTTGTTGTTAGTGTATACAGACACAACTATTAATAATGTTTTTATGTTGATTGTAACCTGCAACTTTACCAAATACATTGATTAGTTCTAACTGTCTTTTTGTGAAGTCTTTGAGGTTTTCTATATGTAAGATCATGTCATCTGCAAACAGAGAACAACTTTTAACTGCCTTTCTGATCTGAATGCCTTTTATTTCTGGTTCTTGCCTCACTGCTCCGGCTGGGATGTCCACTGCTGTGATGAATAGAAGTGGTGAAAATGGGCATCCCTGCCTTATTCCTATTCTTAGAGGAAAAACTTCAGCTTTTCATTGTTGAGTATGATATTATCTGTGAACTTGTCATATATCTCCTTTATTTTGTGGAGATACATTCTTCTATACCTAATTTGTTGAGAGTTTTTATCATGAAATGATGCTGAATTTTGTCAAATTCTTTCTCTGCATTTATTGAGATGATCATATGGTTTTATTCTTCATTCTGTTAATGTGGTTTATCACGTTAACCAATTTGCATATTTCTTACATCCCAGGTATAGATCCCATTTGATCACGGTGTATTATCCTTTGAATGTGCTATTGAATTCAGTTTGCTAGTATTTTGTTGAGGACTTTGGCATTTACATTCATCAGGGAAATCAGCCAGTAATTCTCTTTTCTTACCATGTCCTTCTCTAGCTTTGCTATTAGGGTAATCCTGATCTCATAAACTGAGTTCGGAAGTGTTCTCTCCTCTTCAATCTTTTTTTTTTTTGAAGAAGAAGAAGAATTTGAGAAGAATTGGTATCAATTCTTCTTTAATTCATTCTTCTTTAAGTGTTTGTTAGAATTCACCAGTGAAGCCATCTTGTCTCCTAGGTTTTCCTCAGCTGAGATTTTTGATTACTGATTCAATTTCCTTAGTTTTCAGATTTTCTATTTCTTTATGACTTGTTCTTATTATGTTGTGTTAATATATCCTTATGATTCAGTCATGTTATATGTTTCTAGGAATCTATCCATTTCTTCTAGGTTATCCAATTTGTTTGCATATAGTTGTTCACAGTAGTGTTTATTGATTCTCTGTATTCCTGTGGTATCAGTTGTATTGTCTCCTCTTCCATTGCTGATTTCTAATATTCTGTCTTTTTTTTTTTCTTAGTTGGTCCAGCTAAAGATTGTCAATTTTATCTTTTCAACAAAACAATTATTAGTTTTATTGTTCTATTGTTTTTCTAGTCACTATTTCATTTATTTCTGCTCTGATATTTATTTCCTTTCTTCTGCTTATTTTGGGCTTCGTTTATTCTTCTCTTTCTAGTTCCTGGAGATGAAAAGTTAGGTTGTTTATTTGAGATCTTTCTTTTTTCTTAATGTAGGTGTTTATCTATATAAATTTCTCTCTTAAATTGCTTTTGCTGCATCCCATAAGTTTCAGTATGTTTAGCTTCCATATTTGTATGTCTCAAGATTTTTTTTTTATTTCTTCTTTGATCCTTTTGTTTTTGCTATGACCTGAATGTCTATGTCCTCTTTAAAATGCTAACACCCAAGGTGATGATAATAGAAGGTTGGGCCTTTGGAAGGTCATTAGAACTAAAGTGAGTCTTTGTAGGAAGCATATAATTAGGTTTTTAAAAAAATATCCATTCAGCCACTCTATATATTTTGATTAGGAAATTTAACCTATTTATATTTAAAGCAATTATTGATAGATAAGAACTTAGTATTGTCATTTTATTCATTATTTTCTGACTCTTATAGTTCTTTTGTTCCTTTCTTCCTCTCTTGCTGTCTTCTTTTGTGATTTGATGACTTTCTGTATTTTACTATTTTGATTTCTTTCCCTTTATCTCTGTGTATCTACTATAGGTTTTTGCTTTGTGGCTACCATGGGGCTTACATAAAACATATTATGATAGTCGATTTTAAGCTGATAACAACTTAACTTTGATCACATACAAAAACTCTACACTTTTTCTTCTCCTACATTTTATGCTTTTGAAGTCACAATTTACTTCTTTTTATACTGTGTATACAACAAAAAATTGTAGCTATAGTTATTTTTAATAATTTTGTCTTTTAACCTTTATACTAGAGTTAAAATTGATTTATACACCACCATAACAGTATTATAGTATTGTGAATTTCCTGACTACAGATGGTCCCCAACTTATAACAGTTCAACTTAATGATTTTTCAACTTTGCAATGCCGCAAAAGTGATACACATTCAGTAGGAGCCATACTTAAGTACAATATTCAATAAATTACATGAGATATTCAACATGTTATTATAAAATATACTTTGTATCAGATTATTTTGCTCAACTGATGGTTAACCTAAGTATTCTGAACATGTTTAAAGTAGGCTAGGCTAAGCTATGACGTTTGGCAGGCTAGGTATATTAATTGCAATTTTAATTCACAATTTTTCAAATTAAAATGGGTTTATCTGGGCATAACCCCATTGTAAACCAAAGAACATCTGTTTATACTTACCTTTACCATTGAGTTTTATCCTTTATATGTTTCATGTTACTAATTAGTGTTCTTTTATTTCAGTTTGAAGAACTCCTGTTAGCATTTCTTGTAAGTCAAATCTAGTGGTGATGAACTCCTTCAGCTTTTGTTTGCCTCAGAAAATCTTTATCTCTCCATTTCTGAAGGACAGCTTTTCCAGGTAAAGTATTCTTGGTTGACAGGGGTTTTTTTTTGTTTGTTTGTTTTTTAGCACTTTGAATATATCATCCAACTCTCTCTTGGCCTGCAAGGTTTCTGTTGAGAAATACGCTGAAAGCCTTATAGGGATTCCCTTGTGTGTAACCCATCTCTTTTCACTTGCTGCTTTCAAAATTATCTTTATGTTTTATCTTTGACAACTTGATTATGATGTGTACCACTGAAGTCCTCTTTAGGTTGAAACTGTTTGAGGACCTTTGATTCTCATGCACCTGGATGTCCATATCTTTTTTCCCAATATTTGGAAAGTTTTTAGCCATTATTTCTTTAAATAAGCTTTCACCCCTTTCTCTTTCTCTCTCCTTCTTTCAAGATATCCATAACGTGCACATTATTTCTCTCAGTGGTGTCTCATAAATCCTGTAAGCTTTCTTCATTCCTTTTTATTCTTTTTATTTTTTTCTTCTCTCACTGGGTAATTTCAAATGACCTGTATTCAAGTTCATAGATTATTTCTTCTACTTGATCAAGTCTGTTGCTGAAGCTTGCTATTGCATTTTCCATTTCATTCATTGTGTTATTTAGCTCCAGAATTTCTGCTTAGTTCTGTTTTATGATTTCTATCTCTTTGTTAAACTTCTTGTTCAGTTCATGTTTTGTTTTTCTGATGTCATTGAGTTGTCTATTTGTATTTTCTTTTAGCTAGCTGAGCTTCCTTAAAACAATTATTTTTAATTCTTTGTCAGGCAATTTTATAGCACCCTATCTCTTTGGGGTCAGTTACTTGGAAATTATTGTGTTCCTTTGGTGGTGTCAAGCTTCCTTTTTTTCTTTTTTATTTTCCATGCTCCTTGAATTGTTGCATCACTGTCTTTACATTTGAAGAAGGAGTCACCTCCTCTAGTCTTTACTGGCTGGCTTTCAGTGATAAACACCTTCACCAGTTGGCCTGGCTAGAAATTCTAAGGCCCTCTCAGACCTTTTCTATGGAAGACCCATTCCATCCCTCTTGTTCTCTCTTAGGGAGAAATTCTTAAGATCATACGTCTTCTCTCAAGCCTACAAATCCAGGCTGGATGCTGAGAACCTCCCTTTTGTTTTCCCTAGGACAGTGCTCTGAAATTCTCAAGTTGTGTGTCTTCATCCATCCAATCCTGCAGAGTTGAGCTGGCTGACTACACCTGATTATAAGCCATCAGCAAAAGCCCACACTCGCTCTCCAGGAACAAACATAGGGAGCTGGTCGTGAAGAGAGAGAGGCGAGGTGCATGGAGCACAGGGGTGCCCATGGGCCAACTGGGGGTATCTGCAGATTAGGCATCCAGGCATCCAGAGTAGCTTGTGGGCAGACCTCCTAATGGAGTCTGCAAAGCTGTTAGTAAGATTGTGGCCCTTTTTTGAGTTCCTACCCTTTTACACTGAGTTGCCACCTCTCTTCCCTATTCCCATCTTCTCCCAGCCTCTCAGCTATGCTGCTCTCCTCAGTACTCTACACATGATGAGCAAAAGGTGAGCCTCTTGGGCAGCATTCCACACAGCTGGGGAAAGTAGGCATTAACTCATTGCTCTCACTTTCCCCCATGGGAGGAATTGTGGGCTGAGGAAGTCTCTCTTGGCATTGAGCTGTGACCCCTTGGGGGAGGGAAGATGTAGGTAAAGCAAAATTGTTCTTACCTCTTCAATGCATCTACTCTCAGTTTTTATTATGTGATCCAGTTGTGTGCTGGAACTTCCCCGCTGAACTCTGAGACTCCCACAGAGATTCCCTTATCCATGGGTAGTTGTCAAATTAGTGCACTGTGGGAGATGATGATAGAAAATTCCTCTTATACCATCTTGCTGACATCATTCTCCTCCACTTTCTTTTTTGTCTAAAGTCTCCTATGCTCTCCAGGCGTGCCTCTCAAGGGCAGCTACCCACGTCACCAGTGCTTTCTCTGAGCTCTCTATTGTTTAGGGGTTTCCTCAAGATCACCCATGGAATGGTGTTATAACCCAGCTCCCTGAATGAACAAATGAATGAATGAACCATCACACTAAGCCTCACCTTGTGCTCTCAGGACAGGAGACCTAGACAAATAATACAAACACAAGATTTAAGCCCAGGACCCACTTCAGTAGAATTTAGATCTTCCAATTTAAGAAAGATAATTTTCTGTGTCCATTCAAAAAGTAGTGAGCAGCTCATCTCCAAAGATGTGTAAGCAGAGGCACAGGGACTATCTCTTCTGAACCAAAGATATTCTAGCCTTGTGCTACTACCAATATGGTCTGTGGGACAGCTGCATCAGCATCACATGGGACCTGTTAGAAATGCAGAACCTCGTTAGAAATGCTCCACCCCAGATCTACTGAATTAGAATTGGTACTTTATCAAGATCCCTGGATGATTCATGCGCACATTAACGTTTGAGAAATGTTGGTTCCCAGCACCAGCTGCACATTAGAATCACCTGGGTGATTTTAGTTTTTAAATATTAATACCCAGGCCCCATCCACAACCAAGTGAATCAGAATCTCTGTGAGTGGAGCCCAGACACCTGGATTTTGAATGTTCCCAAAGGGATTCAAGCATGGCATTAGCAAGAACTTCCCTTGAATACATTCCTATACTTCCTACTCAGCCAGACTTGAGAAATTTTCCTTCTCTTCCTTATTATTATTTTTTATAGGTAATACATGCATATAACTTTTTGAACGTCAAAGCGTATGAGCTGGTGTATAGTGAAAAGCAAGTCTCCCTCCATCCCTAACCATCAGTGCCCTAAGTTCCATCTCCAAAGGCAACCACTGTTACCAGGTTTGGGTGTCTTTCCAGAGCTTTTCTATGATGGTCAAACACATCCATGTATACACACTCTTCTTCTTTATATATGCACTGGTATTATACTATACATGCTGTTCTGTATCTTGCTATTTTCATTTAACAGCATATCTTAGAGATTGCTCCATGGCAATAAACATAATTCTGTTTTATTCCTTTTAACAGCTACATAATATTCTATTGTATGAATGTTACAGAATTTATTCACCAGTCTCCAACTGATGAAAATTCAGGTTGTTTCCAATTTTTTGCTACCACAAACTACCATAAAAGAGCACACACTTTAAACACTTTTTCTCTTTTCCTACTTATTTTTTCAAAGCACTTAACATCAACTCAGGGTGACCATATCATTTATCATGCAGACTAGGACACTTCTGAGAGCAGAAGAGGGCACTAACAGTTCTACTAGGACATAAATGTGGCAATCCCAGGCAACCAGGATACATGTTCACCTAATTTATTATGTATTCCTTGTGTATTTGTTTATCATCTGCCTCACCCCACCCCACCCCCCGGAATATAAACTTGTAGAGGGTAAGAATTAGTCTGTTTTGTTCACTGCTGTTTTTCCAGAGCCCTGAATGGCATCTGGAATGCAGCAGAAGCTCATTAAATATTTGATGAGTGAATAAATGAATTAAAAACAAGTATCTCTGAATATCATCACTGGCATATGTGTGAGAATATCTTTAGGATAAATTCCTAGAAGTTGAAAGGCTGCATCAAAGGGTATATGCATCTTATAATTTGACATGAACTCTATGGAGTGTGTACTAATATACACCCCCACCAACAAGTGGGGGTGGGAGTGGGACTTTTGCCTCCCTTGATCTCCATGGCATGCATGTGTGCATATGTATACAAATATGCATGTGAGCATATCCATATTCAATGTGCTCCACACACAGGCACACACAGAGACCTGCTGCCACAGCACTGCCAGCACCAAACACTGAATCTTCTCCTTCCCAGGAGCGCACGTTTTGGTGCTGGGAGAGGTGAAGGAAGGTCCTCCTCACACGCACTGACAAGGATGTTCGGTGCACCCTCTCTTCTCTCCAGCACCCCTTCCAGGCAGGATCAACATTTGCAAATTACCTTTCAGGCCCCTGACTTACAGACACAGCATGGCAACACCTAGTGCAGGCCTGGCTCAATAAATGTTTAATTAATTAATCAATCAAGCCAAATCAAAGATTAGGTTGATTATCTAGATATTTTTATCTACACAGCACTAGGCAACTCGTTAATTGCTTTTTCTCTTTTTTTAAAGTTTAGAAATGATAATATGTTTTGGAATTATGTAGATATAGCCTCAGAGGTCAAAAACCTGATAAGTATGAAATATTCCCAGGGTGCCCTCAAAAGCAGATTGCTGCAGAAGCAATAGTCATTATCCTAGAAGTCGATGCCTTAATGTTACCACAATGCTGAGGTATAAACTACACTGGCTTATGACGGCATAACTAAAGTCCGCAAATATGGCTCTGCAATAATAAAAAGCCAAAGTCAGAGAACCTACATCAGCACTATTTTCCCCACTGTGGATGTCCATACCTACGCTGATCATAAGGACAAAGGAATGTATTGTTGCATAAGATTCTTAATTGTGCCTCTCCCTGTGGGATTCCGTCGGAATCTCGGCATGCCGTAGCCCTGTGAGAAAATATTATGTCGGGTAAAATGTAGGAAAGTGAAAACCTAGTAATCAAATAACCACAGTGAGGAGAAATGCAGTGTGGTTCCCGTACTTAATAAACTTCCCAGTGGACAGTGGAGATTTCTAAGAAGTCCCATCCAACAGCCTCATGGAGCTCCATGTGGGGTTCCATAAGTGTCTTCACACAGTCACTTAAGAGTCGTAAATAATCTGCCTCATTTTCATTTACAGATCACAAAATGCTGAGATTTTTGTGCTGTTTATTTTTAGCTATAAATATTAGACTAGGCCATTCTGGATATTAGTCAGGTTGTAATTGTGCTCTTAGTGGATTTGAGGAGGAGTAAGTAATGGCATCCCGATAGCCTTCTCCACAACGCCCACAACCAGGCACCCAGGGTAGACACATCCAGAACCTGCCACTTCTCTGTCACTGGCAGCAGCATGGCCCAAACAGACCCGGGCCCTCAGGAAGGTGCAGCATGCAGAGCAGGAAACCCTAGCATGTTCGATACAACTGAGAATTTTGGGTAACTTCCAGAAGCTGAAAAAAATAATTTACAAAAGCATTTTTCCCTTACTTTCTAAAGATTTGCCTTTGATTTTTAAAAAAGCTCTTTTGGGTTGAGTTGGAGCACTCACTCACACATTCGTCTGGAAGGCAGTGATCTGGCAGCAGCCCACGCCTCGGAGACTGCCAGGAGGACTCCAGCGGCTCGTTGAGGCCTCCGATTCCTCCAGTCTGAGCCCTAGCGCAGGGACGCGTGATCCCGACCATAAGCGCTGCTTCACAGGCTGTCGGGGAGTGTGAACCGGGGACAGCAGAGCTGGCTGGCAGCCCTGCAATAGCCACTTCCGCCTCCGCCCTCAGCTATGCAAACACTCGGAAAGATCAATAGCTGTTGCTTCCGAATTTCCCTCTTTTCAACATTGTCAACGCATGTTCAGCCACACATAGGGTATATATAAGTCCACAAATACACCAGCCAACACACACATTCATCACATGTCAATCTGCACAGTCAACTCAACACCTTCAAATGGCGCAACAGGCCCCAAAGGAGTGGCAAACTTGGGTCTGGTGGAGGATCAATGCCCACTGACTCTCAAGGGATCCAAAGTCTAATCAAGGTCCACCAAGGCTTTGGGGACTCTGATCTGGGGACCTTGCAACCACGCAGGGACATGTGAGGGCACACGTCTCCAGGGTCTAGATAATAGATCACATACCAGAAAGCACAGAAATGGTGTCCAGAGGGGCAGCACCCGGAGGCATGGACTCCAGAGTAGGTACCACTCCTCCTGTGGAACCCACATCTTCACCCACAACTCATCTTCCATCAGGTGCCATGGTACGACCTCTGAACAGATGGCAGCTCTGGAACAACTCGGTTCCAAACTGTCTGTATCTGTCTGTTTTAAAAAGAAGAGGCAGAGCTATCTTTCCTGGGGGCTCTAACCAAAAGCCTTACAAGCACCATAGAAAGAACCCAACTTTGGCAACAGGTAGGCTTGGGTTCAAACTCTGGCTCTGCCATAAATAGGTGGGTGACCTTGAACAGGTTACAGAATCCCTCAGATCTTTGATTTCTTAATCTTTAAAATGGGGATGACAGCATTCACCTCCTCAAGTGTTGTGAGGATTAAAGACGATGTGTGTAAAATGCTCAGCGCCCAATAGGAGGGCAGCACGTGGAGGGAGAGGGAAAGGCCAAAAGTCAACCCACTGAGCAGGAAAACTCAGTCTCCTTGTGGTCTTTCTTCAAGCAGGGTGACCTTCCCAGGACCCTCCAGGAAGCAGAGGTCAGGCCAACATTCTTTTGTAAAGATCGCAACTTTGGGGTTGATCGTGGAAAAGGAGATTACATCAGGAACATTTGGAATGAGAGTAGGGGACAAAGTAGCATGTGGGTAGGAAGCAGAGGAGGCTTGGGTCGAGAGGAACAGGAGGAAAACCCTGTACTAAGTCTGCCCCTCCGACGCTCACAGCTAGAGGAAAGAGGAATTCATGGGTGAGCACCTCGAGGGACAATATTGAGACGCCTCACTGGACAGTGTCCTCACCAGCAGGTCTCCATACTCCTGATCTTTATGCCAACACTGTGGACTGTCAGCAGCAGACCCTACACAAATACCCAGTCACCAGGAAGGTGAGGACTGGCCATGTATAGGTCACCAGCCAGCTGCCCCTAAAGAACAACTCAGTATCCTGAGACTACTGTAAACCCAATGGGGATTCTGGGAGGCCTCGTAGGGAGGAGCCACGCCCCTGCATGGGGATGAACTGAGTGGACTTTGGCACCCCAAGGTGGGGCACGCATACCCTGTCACACAGGCAGTTGAGAATGCTGTCCATCCTTATTGTTGTTCTAGTCCAGGAGATCGGACTTGAGCACACATGGGCAAATAACCAGGCAGGTGCCCAGAGCAGAAAAGCAGAGACTGACAGAGGTTTCTGAGAAGCCAATTTAGGAATCTACGTGGTGTCACAGGAATGGGACAAGAGGAAAAAATGTCACTTCAAGGAGAATCCTGCTGAGCTGAAGGTGCTTTGCCTCACTGGGTTTGGGTTTCCGAGTCTGAGGGCAGGACTGAGGGAAGAACTGAAAAGTTTGGCACAGAGAGGAGAAAGATTCTGCATCCTGACATGATGAAGAGCCAGTGACTGGACACTGCCTATAGGACAGTTGGGAATGACCAAGAGTGGTCACTAGCAACCACAAATTTTCATTAAGAATGCTATAAGGTCTTTGTGCTATGACTCTAAAAGGAAAACTGTTTCTCTACTCACAACATTGCAGACACAAAATGTGTGTGTTTTCCACACCAAGTAACTTTCCAGTTCTCTGTGAACACCAACTGGGTGTCCAACGATTCAGTTCAATTCTGACCCCAACTACCCAGAGATAGCACCACACCCTCCAAGACTGCCCCCAACTCAGATGCCAACTGCAAGTGGTGAGTCCCCAGCTTACCCACACTTCCATCTGACTTGCCTCCAAATGAGGGGTTCCCACGACCCCCTTCTCAGATTCAATAATTTGCTATCATGGCTCACAGAACTCAGGGAACCAATTTACTTACTGTTACCAGTTAATTATAAAGGATACAAATGAACAGTTGGATGAAGAAGTACGCAGGGAGAAGTCTGGAAGGAACAAGAGCTCCACAGGAGATTCTGTCCCCATGGAGCTGGGCTGTGCCACCTTCCTGGCACGTGGGTGTGTTCACCAACCCAGAAGCTCATCAAATCTCACTGTTTAAGAGTTTTTAGAGCTTAATCCCCAATCCTCTTCCCAGAGGTCAGTAGTGGGGCTGAAAGTTTCAAACTTCTGATCACTTGGTCTTTCTGATGACCAGGCCCACCCTAAGGCTACCTAGGGGCCCCAGCCTAGGTCACTTCATTAGCATAAACTCAAGTGTGATCAAAGGGGCTGATTATAATTAACATAAGAGGCCCTCCTATCACTCAGGAAATTCCAAGCATTTTAAACGGAGCTGTGTGCCAAGAACTGGGGACAAAGACCTGAAAACATTTCTTCTTATACCACAGATTTTCTCTGCCATCCAGTGATCATTAACACCTTTTTGGGTAGAGACTTTTGGAGAGTGTAAGAACAATGTCTAGGCTGACATGTGAGCAAAACACACACAGCATGCCTAGACACGGGAGCCAGGGGATGAAGGCAGAGCTGACATCTGCACCGAAACAGGAGTCAGAGGCTTGAGTGCAGACCCAGCTCTGCAGCTAAAGATTTTTGAGAGACTCAGGGAAACTCCTTCCCCTCTCTGGGTTTTATTTACTCAACCCTAAAATGGGCTTATGTCCTTCTAACCCTAACATTCTAGGACACTGATTTTCATTCAGCACTTTGTTCACAATGCAACATGGCATAGTGGTGGTGCTTAGCAGAGCATTTGTGCATTTGTACAGAATGTGCTTGCTACACCACAATATAATGAATTTTCTCACAAATTACACATGCAAAGAATTGCTCAGATGGAACTATAAGATCACTTCAGATGCACTATTGATTTTCATTATTTTAGTTTTCTCCATCTCTGAGTTCCCTGCAACCATCTCCCAATTTGATTTCACTAAACAGAACAATCTCTGCCTCCTCTTTCTAGGAGTCAGTTCATAAAACCTAAGAACTTGGGAGTCTGAGAAACTAGGCTGTTTTGGATAGAATGTCTATCCTTCCAGGCTGGGCACAGTAGCTCACACCTGTAAACTCAGTACTTTGGGAGGCTGAGGTGGAAGGATCGCTTGAAGCCAGGAGTTCAACAGCAGCCTGGGCAACATAGTGAGACCCCCATCTCTTAAAAGAGTGGGGAAAAAAAAAAGTTGAGTATGGTGGTGTGCACCTATAGTCCTAGCTATTATATATGTGGGAGGCTAAGGTAGGAGGATTCCTTTGCTTGAGCCCAGGAGTTCGAGGCTTCAGTGAGCTATGATCGCGCCACTGCACTCCAGCCTGGGTGAGAGTGAGATCTCTTTAAAAAAAAAATGTCTCTCCTTCCATAATAGGGATGGTAGGGGTGGTAACTGCCAACCTCCTGGAGTCACAAAGGATTCCTCTGGCTACAGCAGGTGTCCCTCGATGGCCATGTGAAGCATCAGTCACGTACACATACACACTCTTCTTATACAATAGAGAAAGCAACTTCTGGTAAGAAAAAAATACCCTGCTAAGGCACAAATGCTTTATTGCCCCACTACGGCTGCCTGCTGGGGAACACTGAGCATCCCTTCTGTGTAGGGCTCTCCAGCACCCACTTCCCATTCATTTTGCCCTTTTTACCCTGTTTCCTTGCAGTGACAGGGCCGTACAGCTTCCAGGCAGCATCAGTTCCTCAAAAGGGCAAGCAGGATAATTTTCCAACAAAGGAGGCCTCCCTCGACTTTGCAGAAGTCATCCAGGGGGCTGAGATCCCTTGGGTGTCCTTTCCAACATCTCTCCTCTGATTCATTGTCATCCCAGAACAGATTAGCTCTGCATACAAACACCAAGATATTAAAATTGGACACTGACTCTGCCTCTGATATTGGGGAACAGTCACAGATAGCTTTGTATAGAATGACTTCTGTGACAGAGCAACAAGATGAACGACTCCAAGGCTATTAAAAACAAAGCAGAATAAAAAAGTAAACCCAGAAGGGCTGCTAACCCAAAAACTTTCAGGAGAACAGGAATTAAGTCAAGAGACTATCATAGAGAAAAAGACCACAAAGAGAAAGGACTCAATGGCTTAAAGTGTTGGCCTTGGGGAGTTGGAATGAGCTCATTCACTTGTACAGAAGGCTGGGCACTGTCCTAAGTGCTGAATCTCCACACAGCTGAGAACACCCAGCAAGGTCCCTACTCCTCTGGCACTCACATCCTAGTAAAGGAAAACCAACAATTAAGTTGTAAACATATCACAGACAAGATGACTTCAGAAAGTTGTAAATGCTATGAAGAAAATACAAAGGATGGAGTGATTGAGAGAAATTGGCAGGGTCAGGGGAGGCCACTACTATAGCCTGGATGATCTGGGAAAGCCTCTCTGAGGAGGTGACATCTAAATGGAGTATGAAGAAACAAAGAAACCCAGGGTAACTGCTGGAGCATTTTGGCTTAAACAACTCTTTGATGGGAATGAATTATCAGCGTGTCAGGATCAATGACAAACCCTTTCCATTATTCTTGAGACAGACACAAGATTTTGTCGTTCAGGAGTTTAGGTAACAACTCATAAGAAATATGTAAGTGGTGGCAACATCAACTCTGCAACATGAGAAATATTTTAGCTTTTGTTTGCATATGATGATTTTTAACCTACTTCCTCAAAAAAACAAAGGCCAAGTAGAGGTTAGAAACAAATGTTGGCATAAATATAAACATCTATTTTGTGGAGACTTGATCAAAGCCAGGCCCTTCCTCTGCCAGAAGTGTGATTCTTATCTGCAAGGGCAGCAGAGGCCTTAACCCAACGGTTCGGTTGGAGATCCAGATTTTAAATTTAGTCCAGTGGGTCTTGAAGCCAATTCAATGGAGAATGGAGCATCTTTTTTGAGAATTCTAGTGTGTTTTATGGAGGTGAGGGGGCAAAAACAAATGGAGGGTGTAAGAGAGAGATGAGATTTTAGAAGAGGCAGAATATCAAGGAAGAGAAACTGCAAACAGATTCATGGGCATTGACTGGCTGCCTAGCAGCAGATATCATGTCTGTGGTTCCTGTGAGGGAATCACGTGACCGTCTCCAAGTGCGCTTGCTAGCTGTGTGGATGGCCTCTAAGGAGACGCAGTTTCTAGCCAATTGGACTTCACGTTGCTCAGTGCCAGCTTGGCGATTAGTTTTGCATTAGCACTGTAGCTTGTGAACTTGGTGAGTAACTACTCTGCATGGACAGCCAGAATCCTTCGTGGCACTTCACTTTTTCCTTAAAAAGAAAAAGATGGTGGTGATGATGATGATGATGATAACGAAAATGAGTTCGATCAGGTTACCATCTTGAAAAGTTGATCTATAGCAACCCAGATAATAGGTCTTTTAAAAATCTTTTCTGGTTCATTCCAGGGAAGAGCTCCATACATTTTTCAGCCTCTGCTCTTTTTGGGAGGACTAGGCCTCCCCATTTCTTTCCTTTTAGGCTCAGGATAATTTAGAATCCTGCAGCTAACAAGATACCTGGGAATTTGGTCTGGAGCAGATTGAGCTGGGGGTGGTGGGGAGTAATTTAGGAACAAATGCATCAGACTTAAACAATCTCAATTGTAAATATAAAAGTTCTCCTGTGTCTGATACCACCAGAAAAAGTTGGATTTTTCTTCTTTAGGAGACAGAAAAGAGCCATTCCCAGCAGAAGCAGTCTATCCTGGTCTCTGTTGTGAGTCCACATAAACTTAAAACTTTGAGCTGAGCTAAGAGTCTGAATCCCTGAGCATGCTCACTGAAGCTCCATTACAGCCTGCCATTTACTCTGAAAAATCTGTGGTCCCCTCCCCACATCCCTCCTAACCTCTTTCCAGAACAGAAAAGAGCGTGTTACTGTGATACAAAGAATTGTTCCATGATGCATGTCACTGCTCCTTCCACAATGGGACACTTGCTAGGTAAAAGAGCTCACTCTCAAACCTCCTTGCAAGGCAACTGTAGGGGTCAGTCTCTGTGGAAGAGGAATCTTGCGTGATGAATTCCAGCTGCAACTTCTGCTTTAATGAGAACTGCATAGAGCTGATCAGAACCACTGGGCTGCTGAAAGGAGTCAATGAAAGCTGCACCCCATCATCATACAAAACTTAAAAGGCTAATAAAAGGTTTCGGTGTCAATGACAACAAATGTTTTTGACTTACAATGAAAAAGAAAGGCCTCCTTAGCTTAGAGATGTCACAAAGAGTGTTTGCTCATGCACGTGAGTTTGTAGGTGCTGTGTGTATGCATGTACATAAGTGTGTGGGTGCATGTGTGTGCGTGTGTGTGTCATTTTCAAAGTAACAGAAGCCAAGGCAGTCTATTGATTTTCTGACAAGCTACATGGTCCTTTTCAACCATCAAAAACAGAAAGATGACCATAAGCAGATGAATATTGTCAGGGAGCTCAGGAAGTGCACACCAGGCAGACCCAAGCACTTGATCCAGCTCACACTGGCAATTGTTCGTGGTGGAGTTCTGCCATCAACATGGTCAAGATAATCCCCCCGGCACTGCGGCCCCTTAGGTCGAGCCCAGAAGTTGCACAGCTCATTGGTTTTACACCAACATGTGCTGATTGGAAAGTTGCACCCTGGAGAGCCATGAATTGTTTTAAGTATTTTGTGATCTAACATCTTAAGACTTCAGGCAAATACAACTATTTCCAAAAGACAGTATTTCCCCTATGCCTCTCTCAAAGAACCCAGTGTTAGCAAGCCATTTCAGACTTTATCCTTTGTTTGGTGATGCGTTTATGAGATGGTTCCATAACGTATAAAATAAGCTTGATCAAGGCAATATGTGGCTTTGTGTAAATTAACAGGCAAACGAGAGCTGCTCTAGAGTCCAATACAGTCAGGACTGGTTACGGCCAGACTCGGCCAGACTCCCAGCTCCAAGAGGGTGCCACGTATCAGCACACAAAGGGGCAGCCAGAAGGCAGGTCAATTCTGAAACACATAAACACTGCAGTCCAAAGAACTTGTCTTGTTAGACCATTTTACATAAATATTTTCCAACATATTCAATCAGCCCCCTCAAATTGACACTGTCACCAAAATTAAATCAATACTTCTTGTGAGAGAAGAATAAGTATCTTATCTAATAATCAACTTATTTGAGATTTGCAATGCTGGCCGCTATTACCAAAAGGCATTTCTCAATTATTTACATTGAACTATACATTACTTTGATTTTTGTCTCAGTTGCATTCAGATAAAATGTGAGCTTCTAATTTAATTTTGTTTTGGATTTCCTTTGACATATCTATTTATGACAATTCGCCCAGGAAGAAAAGGCCATCAGCAATAATGATAGTTTCAGAAAACACTTATCCAGCACTTTTAACAAGCCAGACTCTGGGCTTAAGCCATCACCAGGCCCGTCTACTTCAATCTTCAGGCACATCTGTGAGGAGACCAGGGATTGGTATCCCTCACTTTATGGATGATGAACTGGAGCTGAAATTAAGTGTCTCATTCCCAGGATTTGAGCCGGGCAGTCTGACTCTAAACCCTGCTCCTGACCACTGATAGCTCCACTTCCCAATGACATGAGTAATTCTGAGAGGAGACGGCCGTAAGATCTCCCACTGAGTCAGCAGATAAGCAGAGGACCGATGACGTTAGGCACTAGAATGGACCTAAACCGATGACCCAGTCCCTGAATATGGTCAAAGTCACTTCTGTCCACCGTTCTCCGCTGCCGTTTGGTTTCCTTGTGTCTAAGATGTTTGCTCTTCCCTAGGAGGGAGCACCATCTCTTACATTCCTTAGACAAAGGGCATTTCTGAGTAAGAATCAAAGGGAAGGGGAGGAACATGTGGATGTGGCATGGCGTGTAGATGAAGAGTAACTGTAAGAAGCCCAGCTCAGCATCTACAACTCCACGTTCCTGAGGAAGGGTCAAGTCTCTTCAAGTCCTTCAGTTTCTTCATCTGTACCATGGAGACAATCATAATCCCTCTGCTGCGTGTGGTGAGGGAGAAGATTGTGAGAAACAACACATGTACGGCGTGCGTTGAATGCCTGGGACAGAGTGAGTGCTCGGTCTCAGTTATGAGAGTTGTGATCACCTGCTGGGACCCCGCCCCCATCACCCTGAGTGATGCCTGCTCTGAGGTTTTGTTCATACACCTTCCTGCTCCACTGTTCTGTGGGTCACTCATGGGCCTGGGTTATGCCTCATTCATCTCAGGATCCTCCGCCCCCGACACAGTTCCCAACCCATGGTTAGCACTTATGCACGTCTGCCAATGGAGGGCTTACATATACGCACTTATGCCAATCTCAGCTCAGACGCCAAGCCTCTAGCTAAGGCCACGGAACTGGATGGTGGCACAGCTTCGAGGGGACTCAAGCCACTTGACTTCGAGTCCAGTGTCTGTCCAGCATAGCAGAGTGCCTCAACTTTGCCTTTTCTTTAAAAAGATTTTATCAAAGACCAAGACCAAAGTGATAACAGAACATCACTAATATTATCAAACTAGGGACACATTCAGAATCCATTTTTCTAACTTCCCATAATTTACATGTCAGCAATCTAGCACATGAAATGCAAAAAAAAATTTGCAAAAATATGGACCTAAACATTTTTAGTGTCTTGCATCTTAATTACACAGTAATACTACGATAATCTAATAACAATTGACAAGATAAAAATGCATAGTAATCATGTATTGTACGTGATAGAAGCAATATTATATCACCTGCCTTTTACACACCTATTTCATTACTTGGAAGCTCCCTGGTAATGAATATGCTATTAAGCAGGGTTTTTTTAATTTGCATGTTTCTCTTATAGTGATTCTTCAATAAATTTTTCTGACTGCCTTCATAAATAAGTTTCATTATTCCTCATTATTAAAAAAAAAAAACTACATTCTCCTTTCCTGAAAGGATGTCATATATTAAATGACCTTCCTATATAAAATCATAAACGAAAAGGCCAGACAACCTGCAAGGAAATAAGTAATCAGACAATAGGGTGCTAAATACAGCTGGGCAGACATACGGCATTACAGTATAGTTAAAAGTCTGCAAAAAGAATATTTTACGATGCAAAAACCAAGAGAGAATTCAGTTTTACTACTACGGCATGAGACAAGTCCCAGCTTTTGCACAATTTATCACTGATTTCTTCATTTTGTTGTTTTAAACATGCTTTTAAGACATACTGGATAACTAGTAAAAATTGTATACAATTCAAATGACATTTCAGATAAGTTTTATTGACTTAATGCTCTGATAATAAAATTATAACAATCAGTATTATTCTGATTTATTACAATTTTTACTTTCACTTTGTAATGGACTCGGTGCATCACAGAATTGAATGTAATGTTGCTGCCACCTCAAGGTCACTCTCTGAAAATGAGACAACTCACTTCAGTCTAATGCACTAAAGCAAGTAAGTAACTGAGGGCTTTATAGTTGAAAATACCACTTTGTGGTCACGTCACAGTAAATCTAAACTTTTATTTGCAAGGAAACAATGGGTTTTATATGCAATTTTCAATGAAAACACACTCCAGCAATGCTAGTATGGCATTGTGAGTACTGGGTCTGTGGGAGGAAAGCTTTTATATAACAGTCCAGGGGAAGAAATGTCAATGCATCAAACTGAAGAACCATCTGTGCAACTGGCATATTGACACCGCATAATCCAGATACAGTGGTTTCTTTAGAAAAAGAAATAGTCCTCGAGTTTATTTTTCTTTCATGAAGCTTACTTGGCTCTTTTCCTCTCCCTCTTCAATCTTTCCCAGTTGGTGACCTCCCTGAACCTGACACTCTTCCGTCTGGATTTATCAAAACTACCCTTAACATGAACAAACAGTTCACAGAAAAGGAAATGCCAAGGACTTAAGGAGATACATGTTTTGCCTAACAGATTGTCAAAGATCAACTTTTGATAACACTGGTTTGGCAAGGTAGTACTGTAAATTAGAAAAGAGGGAAATGTGATGATATTTTCCAAATTTTAAAATGCATATACCTTCTGACCAGCAATTCCACTTCTAAAAATTTATCTGTCAGATATATACATCCATGTGCACAAAGATGTATGTACAAGGAAATTTATCACAGCGAGAGATTGGAAACAAACTAGATGTCCATCAACAGAAGACTTGTAAATTATGGTGAATCCATAAAACGGAATACTGTGCAGCCTTTGAAATCAAGAAGGCAGCTCTATATGTACTAGCATGGCACAATTTCCGAGATCATATGGTTAAGTGGAAAAAAAAAAAGCAATGTGTAAAACGGTGTGTATAGTAGGCTCAGTGTGTATGTATTTGCATAGAATCTCTTTGGGGAAAAAAATACAATATAAACCATTAACAGCAGTCCCTTTGTAGGAGGAAGTGGGGGACTGATAACAGGGGTGGGGGAGCTCAATTTTCACTATAGATTGTTTTTTCTCTTGAATTTTAGACTGCATATATATATTAACAATTTGAAATGTAGAAACAAGAATAAAACATTTTAAAAACTGCTTTGGATTGTAATGCAAAGGGAAAGTCAAAATTTATGAAGAAAAGACAAAGAAGGCCTGAGGGGAGGAGAGAGGAAGAGAGGGGTGGACAAGGGCAGCAGAGCTGCCTCTGGGGGCCAGGGGCTGGCTTCCCTTTACTGCCCTTCCCGCGACCTCCCCCGGATGGCTCCTCCCTTCTGTCCTGAGCCTGTGTTTCTTTTCTGATCTCATTTCTTCCACTCTCCTCAGATGCCCACATATTCTCCTCCCCACTTCCATTCATTCTCCCTCTAGTCGTCAATTTTCATTCTGATGTCTCTGGTTCCTTGTGTTCTGCCTGCCTCTAAGGATTCTCTGCAGCCCCCTCCGGGAGGAGGACCAGAGCCAGCCCTTCTGTTCTGGTGCCAGCATGTGGCCAGGCTTGCCAGGTATGCGCTGTGTGCACCCTGGATGTACAAATAGTGTGAAGAAGCCGCATTGCGGTTAACAGTCCCATCTGCCATCTGCCCTCTACTGGAACTCGAAGTATTCAGCAGAGAGTTGTCTGTGCTCTGCTGCTTCTCTAAGCACAGATACCACAATGATGAACACTGTGTCTGCCAGCATGCAGAATAAATGCATTTGGGATGGGGTCTAGAAAACCGAAGACACTCCATGAGTTTGGGGGAGGGCAATGGGACGGGCGGTCACCCAGTCGCTCAGATGTAGACCCAGGAACACCCAGCACTACCTGATGTCTGTGTTGAATACCTCAGCAGAAATAAATGGTGAGGAAAACCAAGCATAGAGGAGAAAAGGGAGTTGAAGAAAGGAAGTGGGTACCTTCAACTGTTCAAGTGATTATTGGATTTATTTACCTTTCCCTTTTTCCTCTTTTATTAAAACAAATCCCTTGCTATTTTTCTAACTCCTTTCAATGACACATTATTAACAGTGAAGCCAAAATTCTATTTAACAATTACTTAATAATTCAAATTCCATCAAATGTCCATCAAAACACTTTCATAAGCCACTGAGACACAGCATGCACATTTCTCCTACCCAAGCCCACACGGGGACTCCCTGGCTTTCTTTCAGTACTGATTTGAAGTGCTACAGTTCAAAAGGTGAGGAGGATTCCTGCACTGACCCAGCAAGTTTCCTAAACTTTATCCAGTTTGAAAACAGGCACATCATTTTTATTATATTTGGAAGTTACTAGAAAAGTTCGGAAGCAAACCAATAAACAGATTATTTCGTCTTAAAGGGATGCCTTGGTAGATTTCTGGCATACAGAAATCTTTCTCTATTTTTCTTGCAAAGACCCTCCAAAAGGAGGTGAACCTGCTAAACCCTGAGGCACCGCCTTAGACTCCCAGGTGGTACGGGAGTACTGACTCCAGGCCTCAGTCTGCTCATCACCTCACACTGCCATGCCCACCTCTGAGATCCTTCCAGCTCCAAAACTCTACAACATCAACTCTGAGATGAACAGTGAAACAAGAGGAAAGCAAAATTGAAGAAGAATGAAAAGAAGAGTTTGGAAAGCTTAAATCAAGCCTTGGGCTAAGTCAGAGACAGAAAATGAGCTTCCCTTCTCTTCCCCTCCCCTTTTTTTAGGGATTTTGCACAGATATGAATTCAGAGAGACTATTTCCCTTTTGCCTCCAGATCCCTTCTTCCACCTTCCGTATAATTACTTGCAATCATCTCAAACGTATAAATAGACACATTTAAAAATACCCCCACCTCATTAGGTGTTCCAAACTGGGTTTTGAGATGGTGTTCTAGAAACCCAAGATCTCCTGAGGATACAAGGCTTGTGATGAAATGAGGAATAAAAGGGGCAAATATAGCCTCGCACCGGGAAGCTGACCCCTGCAATGAACATGCAAGCATGGCGGCTGCAGGATAATGGCCCATGGGAGAGCCAAAAGGTGGGATTAAGAGACAGATGAGCTCCTGAAAACAGTATTTGGGGATGGGGGAAGGTATTGTCCAGAAGGAAACAAATTAAGAAAATGACTCAACAGTAAAGCATCAACCAAGGAACCTAAGATGAGGCCTGCCGTGGTAACACCAGTGATCGCCGATCTGATGTGGAGGTCTCCCTGTTGACTATATCCCAGCATTGTACAAAGGTGGATGGGACAGAATTACTACAACTGTCAACATTACAGAGTTTCGAAGACTTTTATTCTACATTTAGGAGATTTACAGGAAATCTCCAGGCAGTTAAGCTGAGGGGCTGAGCTTGTCTTTCAGCTGGCTCCAAGCCAGTCATTTGGGGGGAAGCTTTAATTCCTAGGATATGGAGTCACACAGTCAGGAAGCAGCCCTGACCCCAGTAAGGTCAGTGTCATGGCCAACTACCCTGGGCTCAATTTAGAGACATAACTATGGCAACGACTGTGCCCAATCGGTTATTAGAGGAGATTTATTGACGGATATGCTTGAATAGCAGAGCCATTAATTGCAATTACCAGACAAGACACTTTGTTCATCTCGGGGAACTGAATGCCAAAATGCCCTAACAACTTTAAAATCCCATTTGCTCTTGGGCTCTCGGCTGGCGTCCCTGCACCTGCTCCAGCTTCCCCAATCCTGAGGAGAGGAGAGGGAGCATAGCTCAACGTGGCACCAGCTGGAGAAAATGGCAAGCACTGGGTGCCCAGGCATGAGCTGGAGGAACCTCACATGGGCCCCACAAGGCCCTTCTCAAAGGCGAGGGAGGCATGAGCTGTCCACTCCTCCCACTGCCCCTCCTCGGGCTCCCACCAACAGAGTGATGAAATGCCTCCCACCTCGCTCTGCCACTCCACACCAGTCACTTTCCCCAAGAGTCTCTGGGTCCCCGCTTGGCCTTCCTGTGCTTGGTGTTCTCAACCAAGGCTCAATTCACTTTGTGGTCCCCTGAACCTGGAATAATCACTTCTGGTCTTCCTCAGGGCAGCCTTTCCTGAACACCCCATTTCTCTAAAACAGAGATTCCCCTGCCCCCACCTTCTGTCCCCACCTCTGAGTTACTTTCCTCCTAGTACTGACACTACACTGTGCATTGTCAGCTTGTTTATGTCTGCCTCCCTCAGTAGATTCTAGGTCCATGAGAGCAGATATTCGGTCTGTCCTTTCCACCACTGTCTCCCTAGCACCAAGTACAGCACCTGGCACACAGTCAGCACTCAAGAAGTTATTTGTTCAATGAATGAGTGACCTGGTACATTCTGTGGTTGTGCTCAGAGGGACCTTCTCCATCCAACTGCATCATAACTTCCCTGAAAGCAGGGATTCTCCCACGCTCAGAGCATCTTCTTCAGGGCCGTGCACAGCCTTAGGTGCTTTGAAACCGAAACAAGCGAATAAGAGAGGTTGTGAGCCACAGACCCCATCCTGGCATCAGAATAAGTAAAAGCTATATCCCACCACTTTTTAAGGAATAATAATGGCTAACACTGATATAATGCTTTCTACCACAGCACTATTTTAAATATTTTCCAGTGTATTCATTCATAAAATTCACATGATAATGTGTGAGGTGTGGAATGTGATATTCTGCAAGTTAGAGGTAACAAATTGGGGTTACATGGCTGGTCAGTAACAGTGGCAGAGCTAAGAAAGAACCCCAGGCAGTCCAGACCCTTAACCTCTATGCTATGTCATTTCTCCTGACTTTGAAAACTAGGATAAATATAAAAACAATTAGAAAAATACCCAAGAGAAGACTTTGGGCACTAATACTACGTTCCCTTGAGTTTACTTTTTATTCTTTTATTTTTTTTCTTTCAAAGTAGATTACAAATTACAAATCTCTGCTCCAAATTAAGATGTCATTTGATAATCTCTGCCTTCCAGATCAAACATCAAGACTATACTTAACCTGAGGCTAGTGAGGCAAACAATTTTTAGGAATGTATTTCCAAGAGAGAGTTGAATGTAGGTCTTCCCCAGAGCTGTGAGAACACAACCCTCTTCTTGGGCTCTCTGCCAAGAGCCTGGATTACAAGAATTTTCAGCTAACATACATGAACTTCTCCGTTGCTACAAAACTGGCCATACCAGGTGCCTGTTTATTCTACATCATTTTGGTGTTAACATGTAGGAGGACCTGTGAGTACCGAGACTACTCACATAACTGGCACTTCCTATACTCAACACTAAGGCCCACCAATGTGAATTATGTATTTATTTAAAACAAAATTTCCTCAGTAGGTCCTACAACCCACATGCATATAATCCATGTTGTCTACCATCCAGTTCTCTGTTTTACACCATTGAACAGAGCGATCTCACATCAGGCTGATGAACCTGAAGCACTACAAGAACCTCAGTTCTACTTGCTAAGGCAGGAAACTGAACAAATGCACTTAAAAAGAGAAGGAGAAAGGTCAATAGCAAGGGTTGAAATGAAAAGGACTTCCTAGCTCATTTCAAGAGAAACAGAAGGATGGGGGTGGCACACACCTGTAGTCCCAGCTACTCAAGAGGCTGAGGCAGGACGATCACTTGAACCCAGGAATTCAAGGTGACAGTGTGCTGTGATTGGGCCACTGAACTCCAGCCTAGGTGACAGAGTGAGACTCTGCTTCTAAAAAAAAAAGATAAACAGAAAATTAAATCATCAGAGTGCACTCTCCAGAGTGGTTCAGTTAGGCTACATTTCACTACCCTCAGCTAACTCTATACAAGTCTTGCAAATAGCTCCCAGAAAACCTCAGAGCTTGGTAACAGCCAGGGCAAACTCATATTCAACAATGGAGATGGGATCTATTTTGCATTGCTCTCACTAAAACATAAAAAAAGCTATAATGTAGCAATTATTCTTGTGCTGACATCAACAGTATTATGCATCAGAACAGCAGGTTACTGATTTTAATCAGCACAAAAATCACAGAATTTTCATGCTGAAAGGAACCTTTCATGTTTACCATCTGAATATTTGAGTATTTTTCCATTATGTTCATAGATATTTTCATGTATAGTTTATCTTCTTTTAACATGTGTGTTTGGTGTCCTCTAAATAAGCTGTATGTTTTTCACGGGCTAAATCCATGTGTATTGCCTTTCAGTTTACCCTCATTCCCATGCAAACCCCAGTGGGACACGGACACACACACACACAAGAGTATACCCAGAATGTGCTCAATCAACACCATTAGTTGACTGACTTACTGACAACAGACTAAAGGCTGCCTCCTGAGTCTGATGGTCAAAGCCATAAAATCAAGACATTGATCTAATCTCCATTTAAAGAATCTGATAAAACTACAGGGCAGAGATGAGGTGAACCACCAAAGACTTGCTCCACTGGGTTCTCAAAGAATGGGAAAAACCAAAGGAGCTAGAAGCTGAGGCCCCAAGCCCTCTCCATGCAGCGAAAGTGACTTTGTCACCCATGGGAAGAGTGGACTAGGATAAAACAGGAGAGCTGAGAAGGATGCCACACCGCTGGTTAAAAGGTTGGGGGGAAATCTGTACATTAAGCAAACTGAGATGTGTTGCAATTTTATTAATAGAAGGAAAGTAATTTTCTTAGATGACAGCAGAAGCCACTTCCAGCTTTTTCTTTTCTTTGATCTATCAGTGCTGCCCTGGCCACCAACCAAGTTCACATAGTCCACGCATTTTGGATTGCATCAACATGTTAGCACTCCTATTTTTCAAAATGTGGAGGATATATATCTAAGATTAAACCTATAGAAATCAACCCCTAGATGTCATTGTTGCTGCTGAAATATCAAATCTCAAGTCTTTGAATTTTTAAATCTGAAGAGATAGCAGTGTTAATCTGAATAAGCCACTTAAATAATGCAAATTCAATTCACTTTCAATTTTTCAAAGCCAAGTCCAAAGTCTTCTGGACTTCTTAACCAAAATGTAACTAAATCTTAGGGTGTTAGTACGCATTCAGTTGCCAACAAAATCCACATTTAGGAAAAATAGGCTGAAAACCCACGTAGTCATATGTGACATTACTAACGTGCTCACATCAAATTCCACGACATAAGCTGATTATAGAGTAGCTGGTTGATTCTGCCCCTCTCCTCCTTTCCCGAGTGCCGTCTGACTTCCGTGCTGGCCTCTGTCGTTGGTGTCTGGAGCCCAGCGCCATCTGCGCCCTGGGAACAGCAGCTTCCCACCCAGGCCACACAGAGAGCAGAGGTGCTCATTGGCCCCCAGCTTCACACCCTATTTCCAATTAGCCATTGAATGCGACATAGTCTTTGTTCACAGCGTCCCTCAACTCCATCCCTTCCTTCCATTTCATGTCATTCTTGTCTGCATCTTTGCAATAATAATACTTATTGTTTATCAGTCACTTTCCATGAGAGGCACATCAGTGCCCCATATACGTTACATCCTTTGAACTTTTCAACAGCCCTTATGAAATAGGTATCACTATCCCCATTTTACAGATGAAGAAACCAAGGCACAGAGAGGTCAAGTAACTTGCCCTACGTTAGACAGCTAGTAAGTGCTTATAGGTTTTGAAGCACACGGTGAAACCCAGTCCACAGACTCCAGACCCTTAGGGCCTCTCTGAGGCCAACTCCCAGGTCCCTAACTGATGGCCACCTTTATTCTCCCTCCCAAGCCCCCAGCCTCCAATCTGAAGCCCCATCTGCCCAAAACACTGCTTTTGAGTAGCACCTCCAATAAACTAGGAGCATGTCTGCTAAATAAAATCACTTTTTCATTCAATCATTGAGTATTTACTGACTATAGCTACATTCTAGGCCCTGTTCTAGGCTAGGGGAAATATCAATTAACAAAACTGACCAGCTCTCTGGGCTCTTGGAGCTCATTCCCCACCAGAGTAGACAGATAGTGAAGCAGCTATCACAGGTGTAATCAGTGGTGATAGAGCTAAGTCCACAAAGGTGTGTGAAGTAGCACAAGTAAAGCCCCTAACACAGGCCTCCCTCAGGAAGGCCCTCAACACATGCTTGCCACCTCTCTCTGCATGGCCCAGCCCCAGCCCCAGCGTGACTTTCTGGCCATAGATCTTCCTGCTCCCCATTCCAAGCCCTCCATGCCAGGCAGAGAAGTCTCCACTATCCAGACAGATGCCCTGTGTCCACTTTCATTCACATCTCCATTCATGTTGGTGCATTTTCTTCCACATCCAAGGCAACCCGTTCTTAAACTTAGTTCGCTCAAGCTTTTCCCTCCCATTATTTGGCCACAGGGATCTCCCTGCATGTGGCCCAGAGCTGTGAGTTAAAGCCCTGCTCATCCCTGATTCTGGATGTGCCACTTCCAGCTCACAAGAATTTCAGCTGGGCCCTCCTGCCTTGTAGCTTTGTGGAGCTTATGCTGAGACTAAAAAGGGCATGAAAATTGCTGTGTGTACTTTCTCTGGGTACTGTATGCACTTTCCCTTGCTTTTCTTACTCATGTCCTCTTCTTGGTGAAACAAACATCCCAAAAGGTCAAATATTATACCATGTTCCCTATGTTCAGTCTTCTGCAGTATATGAGGAGCTCAAGCTGGGAACCTTAGACAGTAGACTACTTACTATCTATGGTTATCCATTTACTGGTGTCTTAAAGAAGCAAGAAGTAGAACTCCCAGCCAGCTGAGGATGATGCCAGCGGCTCCTCCTAGTCTATCACCTCAAGAGGAGCTGTCAAAATAACAAATGACATATTTTTAAGTAGCAGGATTACCCCTTAGCTGGGCTCTCTTGGTTTGATTAGCAGTTACTTTTCCTTTTAGTGTCTTTCTTCATCTTCTTCTCCTTCTTCTTTTCATTTTCTTCCTCTGCCTCACTCATCAATAAAGGCCACTGCTTTAGGGAAACTGCTTCTCTGGGAAGAATTTAGCAGTATCGTATTACAATCACATTGTCTTGTTCAGAATCAGGTGGTATTACCTGTCAACAGGGTTTTGGGCATAGCAAATGCTACCCCTCAACTCAGCTGAGCTACCACCTGGCTTCTGGGCAGATAAAGTGGCAAAAGGAAAGAGCCCTTAGGAGGCCTCAAAATCTCATTTTCATTCCGCTTGCAGAGAAGAGACTGACTTTATTGACAAAGACGACTGAAAATTGCTTGAGCGTTCCAATAACCAGTCTGCGTTGAAGCAGAGAGACAGTCTGGCGGAGGCGAGCTCCCTGCTCCACCGCGTAGCTCCGCCGAGCCACGCTCTGCTGCAGCACAAGTCTGTGGCATATGCAGACTAGACTGAAAGGAGCCTCCTGTCGGCCTCCAAAGCAGCCCCCCTCCACCTCCACTCCCAGCCTGCTGGTGCGTTTCCTGGATCCCAACCATAAATCTGCATGAATTCAGGGAATCTCTGCCAGAAACCGAACTCTTAGACTGATTCAGGGGCCTGGGGTCAGGCCTGGGTTAGCTGGGCAAGGCCAGTGTCCCACTTCCCACTGGAGTGCTCCGTGGCATGACTGCACATTCCAGGTAGGCCACTAGATGTCACCACCAATGATTCTTGTCCGTATACCCAAGTCCTGTTTGGGTATACAGACAGAACTCCAGACAGAATTCCATCACAACCTTGACTGCAGGGCTGCTACATTTGCTATGACTGTCTGAGCTCCTCAGTGGGCCTCTTCTAAACCAGTTAGCATCTCACGCCCAAAACAGCTGAGCTGCAAGTTCAGCAAGACCTCTGTTAGCCAAGCAAAGCTCAACTCTCACAATCACATCCTCTGCTGTTTCTCTTCTTCCTAGTCACAGTTGGTTGTTGGGTATCCTTCTGGTTCAGTTGGGCCCTCAAAAAGAAATAAATTAATATGTAGCCTCACAGTACCCAGGATTTTAGATGTCGATGTGCTGCTGAAATAATGTAGGTCTGTGGCTTTTAGCAGAGAATGAATGACAGATGGAGAACTTATAATGATTCTTGAGACCTGAACTATAATTATGAAGTATTTCTAGGTATCTATTCAGAATGCAAAATGTAAGGAACCTGGAGCTAATGCTAATTTATTACTGACAGCTGTATATATAATAATATGTCTTTTAATCTTGCATTCCTTCTGACTTACATCAAGCAATCTTTTCATTCATTAATAAAATCAAGCCTTGCTATTATTCTTAATGATGAAGTCCCATTTTGAACCCAGAGGACTCCTATAATTAAACTCTGTGCTTCCATATACCAGACATCTGAAGCTCAAAAAAAAAAAAAAAAGATAAATTGAACTTGTTTTACAAGCTAGGTTAAAACATTGGAAAGATGGAGCCCAACTGCTCACAGTCCCACAGGAACTAAATAGCAAAATCAGGAATAATTTTTGAGTTTATCTTCTCAGCTCACGTCATCACACCCTTTTCCCTTTTGGCCCTCCGGCCTCCTCTCATCCTTCCACAATCTTTCCTTTTTTGAGGCAGTATATTTTCTAAAGGTCATGATAAAAATTATAGCTAAAAGAAATACAGGTCACATGTCTTGTCCAATTTTCTGTGCTGTGCCAAAGACTTACATGATTAATCCCTTCAAAAGAAATCTAATCCAATCTTATTACACCAAAGACAAGGTGTCCTTCATAAGTATCAAGGCTAGAAACAAGTAAGGTCTTCCTCAAGTTTCAAGTGGTTTGGTGTCTCATTCGGTTTATAACCAGTCATCACCTTGGAAACTTACTGCACTGTCCTTTGTGTCCCCAAAATTCAAGCAGTGCTCTGGTTTGATTTATAAAGCACTGTGTATTATCAGGCCTGGCCACTTTAGAGATACAGACCCATGATACTTGTAGAAAAAAGCAAAACCTTTAACCTCATCGACTAATTAATGACCCCAAAGTAGAATAATGAGGTGTGTGGAGATAGGGATTCAGTTACCGGGTCATCTCTCCTCTGGAAACAGAATCAGATTCTACTGAATAGGCGCTAGATAACTGAGTAAGCAAGTTTCCTATCTATAACTCTAAATCTTACTATGATCGGTTAATTAAATCATGAGAAATAACATTCAATGGAAGGTACAGAGAAGAGTCTAGGTGAAATGTCCACAATTTCAATGGAACTACATCTCAATGTCTTTACATTCCTGACTCAAAAATATTTTTTGTAAATTTTCTGGAGAGCTCTTTTATACGAAAGAGAAACACTGAGGTTTTGTGTCACAGGCTTTCTGAAGTTGTCTAGGTTTTTCTCTTGGATTCTGCATCTTATACCTTCTCAGTCTTCAGTAATGAAGTTCCTAATTCTTTTGTTAACATTCCTTTCTGCCTGTAACGATTTCTTCCTATTGGCTCTGGCTCTTCCAGTTACTTTAGCATAGGAAGGAGCATCAGCAATGACTATGTCATGTTCCAGTAACAAACAGTTCCAAAAACCTCAGTGATGGGCTCACCCTACGTACCAACCGTGGGTCAGCTGGGGGCTCAGCTCATCACTGTCCCTCTAAGATGTTGGCCGACAGGGTGGCCACCACTTGAAACACTGCCAGTCATCAAGCCAGAGGGAAAAGAGTACTCTGGCAATTAAAAGCTCAAATATGGAGAGGATGCCCTCACGTCCACACACCATTTGTTAGCCAACCTCAGTAACACCCCCAAGCCACAGGAGAAATGGGAAGTTCTAGCTAACCTTGTGTCGGAAGACGGGCAGTGGAAAAAGCTGGTGAATACCAATGGTGACTACCACAGGAACTTCAGACAAAGATACACTTTTTTTCATTTGCTTTAGAAGTCTCTTATTTTCCCTAGATTACATTTTCTCTATTTTGTTCTTGCACTGTCCCTAGATCAAATAATTCTCTGATTTCTTTTCTGTCTACTTTCAGATTCATGGATATTACAGTTAAGCCATTTCTAAAGAGAAGCCTCTCTTCAGACAATTCTAAATCAGGATTGTTTGGGCCAGTAGCCCAAGGAAAGGAAAGGAAAGGAAGGGAAAGATTTTCTAACACTAGCTGTTTGTTCTTTCACCCTTTTGTATTTCTGGTTTTCCTTGATGTTTTTCCTTTTGCTTTTCCATGCTAGTCTACTACAGAATCTCTTACTTTTTAAAAAAAAAAAAGTACTCAACATTTTGACTTCTTCTTAGCTATTTTTTATCCAATTGGCAAAGGATCCTGTGGAATAGCAGAACTCTAACTTTGGGGGTTCCCCAACCCCCAAATTCAGATGAATTTGTACCCTGCAATACAATAAACGGAGTTACCAGCCTGTCAGAACTGTGGCTCTAAATTTTGCTGGCTTTTCCTCCCAGGACAATGACAGCCCAGCCTGCCCTAAAGGCCTCTAACTGTATCTGTGATTCCCACGGGGTATCTCACCAAACAAGCCCAGTCCATTGCTATGACCAGAGTCTTCAGTTTTACCCCCTTCCTCCTGTCCATGGCCCACCCACTGAGTCACGACCCACGCTGTGTGTTCTAAATATGGCAAACCAGGATTCTTGGTGAAGTTGGGCAGAACGCTTCAAGCCACCAAGTCCGGCCCTACAGACCCCGAACACCTCTCACACAAACACATTTCCGGAGCCATCTCTGCCCCTCAGTAGGCACAGCTAAAGTAAAGCCATGAACCCAGCTAGGGCCTCTACATTTTAGCCAGGAACACCTCAAAAAGTACAGCCCGACCAAAAAGAAAGAAGCTGGAAAACGTGGCTTAAAAGACCTCAGTGCGGCTGGTGAAAGCCAGTGGTGCGGGGGGCGTGGGGGGACGAAGCCGCCCACAGATTCAGGAGGCGTGAACACACTCTGACCTCTAGACCTAGACGACCGCTGACAGGACAGCGCAGAGGTCATTAGAGTCAGGCCACACGGGCCCGAACCCCACCTGGGAGCCGGCACTGTGGCGAACCCGCCCGGAACCTTCTTCGCGCCCGCCCGGCCTCGGCTGACGGGGATGCCCATGGGCGGGGCCTGGGCCTCGCCCCGCCCCCGCTGCCCGCCATTCGAGTCACCTGACCGACCCACGGCTCACGTGATCCGTCCCCAGCGCCGCCATTTTGGAGCTCCGGGTGAGGAGGGGGAAAGCGGGGGAAAAGAGGGAAAACAGCCGGGAGGGAGTGGGGCGAGGACGAGGGCGAGGGCACGGCCGAGTCCTAGCCGGCCAAAGGAGGCTCGCGGAAGCAGCAGCCGCCGCCCGACCGCAGGTACTGCGTCCCGGGGCCGCCCCTCAGTCCGCTGTTAGCGTTGCCGCCGACCATGTGCATCCTCCCCTCAGGCCTCTGCCGGCACCCGCTTCCTCCTCAGCCTGCCGAAACCTGCCTAGTGTTCTCCACATACCCCGAGTTCCGTGTCCCTGTTCTGTCCTCTGTGCAGCCCACGGCAAGGCTTGCGGAGACCTCGGGCTTGCCTTGCAGCTGGGTGGGTGGGAACCTGCTGCTCCCCGCTTACTGTCACCAGCCTGGTCCGCGGGCAGGTCCGCCCGAGGCGTTGCTTCCTTCCCTTCTGCAGATGTGAAATCGCTTAGGCCGGCCAGGATGGTTCTCGCCGCATTTCTTGATTACTCTTGTCAACTCCCCACCCCCAGTCGTCCCAGTCCTTTAGCCACTGCGTAGTGTGGGAAAAGCTAGTACGGAAAAGCAGTCTTGGCCTTCTACACTTACTACCAGCCTCTTCATGGAATGATCTCTCCAGAGATCACTGACACCCTGGAGGAAGCTCCCACCGCTTAAGACCTGGGGGCATCCGGAGTCAATGGTTTGTGTGAAAACCCAGGATGATTAGGGAGGCGGAGGCCACCTTGCCAACCCGAAGGCGATCTGGGCTGTAATTTGCTATCAGTCAGCATCGCTCTTCTCGGGCAGTTGATGGATTTATCACCTCCTTGAGTTTGTACTTCAATACTCCTCTCTGGCTCAGTGTAAGGATTGCCTGATTGATTAAAAGAAAGCCTGGTCCTTCATTCCTTTACCTCACCAACTCCTTCAGAATTAACTTGGGGGAGGCCCAAAGATGTGCCTTCTGCCCTGACAGTGAACTGTTTTATTTAACCATAATCGATAAGATAGTTGCATTCTAGGTGAAACGAATAAGCGTTCTTTTATCTTTTAGATTAATTTTAGCTAGTGTAAGAAACAGTAACAAAGAAATATTGGGCCAGGGTAGGAATCTGCATTAGAAGATATATAGGTCACGCCACTGTGTCATATCTTTTTATGTCGCTGTTTTGCCCACTGTTTGTAAAATTTGCAGAATCACTCTTCAGATCGTATTTTTGGTTAAGATTAAAATAACGATATTGCAGTTTATTGTTCTATATTCATTAGAAAGTGATGTCAAAACCCAATTGTGTTTTCAGTCAATTACTTAAATTCTGAGGTAAAACATAAAATGTGCAATTATTGTGAGAAGTTTCCAGAGCTTTTTTTTCTTTTTCTTTTTTTCCCTAACTTCTGCAAAATCCTCAAGTATACTTGTTAGGTAAATTATGTGAATTTGCATCATGTAATTAGCTTGCATGAACATTCCTCTGAATTTCTTTTTGAAGTGGAATATTGGGAAATTTTTCACTGCCAAAACATCATTACTTTGTTTCATCAAGAAAGAAATGTTTGATACTATATACTTTCATTCTTGGCCACAGCTGGATTTTGAAGATTGATCCAAGGGACTGTATTAATTTCAGGAATTGATTTGAAAGACACTGGCTCTGCCACTTAACAGCCATGTAACTTTGGGTAAGTCACTTAAACTGCGCTGAGTGTTTTCTTATTTATGAAATTGTGTAACATCCACCTAGCCTGTCCCAAACAGTTAAGAAGATCAAATACACTACCATGTTTGATACAGCCTAGATGTAAGGATACATTTTTGTTCTCACTAAGAACTAGGAGGAAGAGTGGTATATTTGAGAAATCACGGTTTTAGAATCAGACAGGCCTGGATTTCAGTTCTTAAACCAGTTACTACTTAAATCTGTGAGCCTCAGTCCTCATCTGCCCAAAAAAAAAAAAAAGATTAGTATTACCAGGAATTACATGAGTATTAAACAAAATCTACGTAGGTGTTACACCCTGGACTTGCAACTCAAGGGCAAGGATTTCCTTATACGTTTTTGTAGTCTCCAGCACTGTGGTTGGCACATTATAGGTGCTCAATAAATGATAGTAAATCTGAATATTGGTTTATGTTAGTTAGACCTTATGTCTTAATTGCAGCTGCCAAAGTAGAATGTTCTCTCAGGCTAGATGCCAGCTAAGAAACTCTAGACTATGAGATTCATACACTTACGATATTTACACTTAGTTTTTTCTTAGCAGCAATTAATAATTACATTGAGCTAAGAAGATTTTAAGTCAGATAAATTATAGCTGGCATTAGTAAGGTAAATCTATAAATAATGTGTAAGCGGTTTCCAGATAACTTTTTATAGACAGTTTATAATTCAGGGACCTAAAAGTTCATCCATGTCTGCCGTCTTATTTTATATCTGAGGAATCTAAAACCCACAGACAGTGACTTGCCTAAGGTCACACAGCTGTCTGAGGGCACTTGGGGGAGGGGCCCATAAGCTTATGTCCCCTGCGTTCTTTTCGCTGGAGCAAAATAAATGGGTTTTTTTTGTTGTTGTTTGCATTTTTTTATTCATTCATTCATTTAGAGACAGGATCTTGCTCTGTTGCCCATGCTGGAGTGCAGTGGTGTGATCATAGTTCACTGCAGCCTTGAACTCCTGGGCTGAAGCCATCTTCCTGCCTCAGCTTCCATAGTAGCTGGGACTATAGGCCTACACCACCATGTCTGGCTAATTTTTTTTCTTTTTTTTTCCCAATTTTTTGTATAGACAGGATTTCAGCATGTTGCCAAGGCTGGTCTTGAACTCCTAGCCTCAAGCAATCCTCCCACTAGGCCTCCTAAAATGCTGGCATTACAGGTGTGAGCCACTGAGCTGGGCCAATGTTTTTACTTTAGAATTATAATCAGGAAGAATGGGGTATTCATTGGCCATTACTTTTATAGTACAATTTTTTTTTCTAGTTGGAAAAGAACAAATTCTTATTCTGAAAGAGAAGGTTCTTTTGTATTATATTGTACTGCCTTCACTTATATACAGAAAATTACAGCCTTCTCTCTGGGTCCACATGAATTGTTCAACTTGATAACCATGCTGCTATAGCTAAAAAGAACTAATTAGATACGCATATAAACCAAATAGCAAATTATAAGGAAATAGAGACAACCAAGATACTTTGGCTTTTAACTTTTCTTGGAAAAGACATTAATTATAAGCTTTTGCCTGTAGATACTGTTGTCGAGGAAAGATTTGAGAGACTTGGTGGAAAAGGCTATAGAATTTTTCTGGTTTGGGATACAACTTTTGTTTGTTTATTTATTTAATGTATTTGTTCCAATGTTGTTATATCTAAAGATTCCAAACAAGAACTCTGTTTTGCTAATGCCTCTGGTCTTCTCTCCTAGTGAACCTTCCTGTTCAGCTATGTTGATCTTTTCACTAACCCCTAGCATGCTTATTCTCACTTCCAAAAATACAGTAATGTTGCGGCTGCCTTCCTTTTCGGTCTTATCCTTGTGTCAACTTGTATCTACAGTATTCTAAAGAAGCAAATGGTACATTCAAATTAGGATAATTCAAGGAGGGTATATTTACAGAGATACTAATAATAAAGGTGTTGGACTTACGTAGTCAAACCACAGGGATAATACTGTTTTCTGGAGATAGCAGCACCAGGAAAAGGAAAATGTACCAGAATCAGAAGAGTCTTGTAGAGCGGCCTACCTGGAGAAAAGTGGCCTCCTTTTGAGGAACACAGCCAGCCGAAGGTGACCTGGAGGTAGTGAACCAGGACAATGAATATTCTGATCTCACTCTGCTGCCTCCCTCTGAGCTGTCATGGCTCTCCGTTGGCTGACCTCAGCCAGAAACCAGAGAGCAGGGGAGCCTAATGATGTAATCTCTACTGAGACAGGGAATGGAGTAGAGAGGGGGGATTCAGTGAGTCCAGAGGGCAAATGGGTGACATCTGGCACACTGCCCATCCTTTGGGATCCAGTGTACATCTTACCTCTTCGAGAAGTCTTTATTTACTTACCTTTTCCTCGCCGGAACTCTTCAGTCTCTTTTAGGACTTTGTCATTGACTATTGCCTTCTGTTTTACATTGTGTACTATTACATTGTTTAGAAGCTATAACTTAATTCTTTTTAACTTATAAATATGTTTGTCTTAGCCACTTAGCTCAGTTTTAAACAATGAGTCCTATGAATTTAAAATTTTTCCATTCTTCTTGATACCTTGCTTTGTGCCTTGGACATGATGATTTTTTTCTAACTTCGTAGTATGAAAATTTTTAAACATTCACATAAGTAGAAAGAATAGTATAATGGACTCCTAGGTACACATCACTCAACTTCAGTTACAGAACCTGTCATTCTTACTTTATACCTACCCTATCCACCTTACCCACACACTACCACTGTGGTCATTTATTAAAGCTGTCTTTACACTGATCTCTGGGAGGCCAAGGGTAGTATGCAGATTATCATAATCCACGTTGAAATCATTATTGAGCCACTGGGATTATATTTGTATTTCTTATTTTCATCTCTTTTTTTATTCAAATAAATTTTACTTCACTTGACATGCAATCTCATATATATGCATATACCTTGCATATATACATGCATGTATATAAATATATATCTCTACATTTGTGATGTAAGTAAAATTTTTGTGAGAATTTGAGGAGTTAGCCTTAAGGTAACTTCCCCTCTGTGTATCCTTTATTACGAGCTGTTTATCTAACCGTTTTTTAACAGATACTTTTGTTTTTATGAGATTTAACTTGTGCATTGATTTTGCATGTGAACCCAAACTGGTTTTTCAGGTGTTTCTTGATGTATTTTATGTTGTCATATCTGTTTTATAGCTGCCATTACTGTACTTATCCCCAAATGTATGCAGCCTCTAAAATGAGATACTTACATAAATGTTCAGGGAAAATTGGAGCATCTGCTGCAAATTTCCATTAGCTCTTAATGCCTGAGCAGACACAGCTTTAAAAATCTGAATGTTTTGTCAGATTCTTTTGTATTAGTCTTTTCCTTGAGATAAGATGAACTCTTCCTCCTCTTCATTTCACTTTCTTTTTAAGGTACACACTGAAATGTCCATGGGGAGCAATTTGTACTGCTCTTTGTCACTTCTGTTATATCATTAAGTAAAAGAGAGATAACATGAGTCACCTTTGTAACCTTGTGGGTGTCCAAAGTCTGTTGAACAAACATTCACTTGTTAACCTCTAAATTATTGTCAGCCTACATGGATGTTACATTTCATGGGGAAGAAGACCTTAGATCTACAGTAGAGAGCCATATCTTGTCCAGAAAATTGAATGTTTGAGGATTCCTATATTAGACTTATTTAACTAATTTGCATTTAAGAATTGAACTGAAAGAAATAAAGCCTTTAAAAGTTAATCATCCTAAAAAGAAATCAGTAGTCACATGAAGAGCCACAGCTCCCCTTGGCCTAAAAATATGGAATTCTAAGGCAGTAGAGTGACTTAGAAACTCACAGAAGGGTTTTTGTAAAGAAACAAATTGTTCCCCTATTGGTCTCCTCTTCAGTGACTTAAGCTTGAGTGTAACGATCTAAAAAGACTTGTTCTTTCTACCTGAGAAAGAGGAAACAGAACTAGTCTTTTGAGAGGTTGTTCAGGGGAGAGAGTGGCTGAAGGACCACTGGCTTTTGGGAGCTAGAATAGCTGTCACTGTTGCAGTGTCTGTGGAACGCAGTTCCTGCCATGAGGGCAGTCAGTGGAAAAGACAAAAAAGCCGATCCCATGGGGCAGAGTATTAGGGAGGAGGGAAGAAGTAGTACCAAAGAAGCCAAGAGTAAAATGTTTGTAGTTTTGCCTGGTATGGACCTAAATCTAGAAAGCTGGTGTGCCAGAGAAGTAGAAAATAGGAGAGGAAAAGCTGTAGCCAATTGATGTGGGCGTCCTGGCACTGAAGCTGGTCAGAGCACTGGGGGGAGGGGGTAGTTTAGGTATAATCCTGGCAGGTGCCCAGGGGCCCTTTACATGTTGATTCAGCCATGTGAGGAAGAGAAGCCATGATTCACCACCTAAAATAAGAATTCGGAGCCTGTGACTGAAGTTTAAGAATAGTATGGTCTTTGGTCTATAGCTAGTGCCACTAAAAATTTTGCTGGCATTTATTGAATGTTGTGAGTAAGATTCCAGAATGCACCTAAAATGTGGAAAAACAAAACTTGTTGCTGGAAAAAAGCCTAAACTTAAAAATGTGATCCAAGTCAACAAATTAATCTCACTTTAAGCCAAAGGAAATGTTTGAAATGAAAGTACTGCCAGGAAATATAAAGAGTATTCAAGACTTAGGCAGAAAGATTTATGAGTATTTTATGTTTAGTGACTTCCTTGGTCGTAATGCATTATTAGAATCTTCAAATAACCTTTTCTAAGGGCTTCTGTTCATATCTGGACCTGAAATACAATTGGGATATAAACTTTTTCCTTCTCTGATGCCCTTTTCCCTTTCAGAAAAAAAAAAAAAATACATATATGTGGGTATGAGTAATAGCTGACCACTAATGTGACCTCTAGAAAAAACCACAGCATAGTTTGTGGTTTATCTTCAGGAAGATAAATCAAAGGAAGTAAAAGTAGGAACTGGGTCATTACTTTTATTTAGTTTCATTTGCATAGTACTTCTCAAAATTCACTATACCCTTTACAATAGGTTAAATGACTATGGTTTCACAATTTGGAGAGGAAAAAACAGAAATTTATGATTTTAGTAATAAAACTAGTTATTTCGTGTAAGAATAGTTTCTCAAGAATTGTATCAATCCAACTGGGTGTGGTGGCTCACGCTTATAATCCTGGCACTCTGGGAGGCTAAGGCGGGAGGATCACTTGAGCTCAGGAGTTCCAAACCAGCCTGAGCAAGAGTGTGTCTCTAAAAATAAATAAATAAAAATTTTTAAAAAAGAATTGTATCAATCATTGGCTTTATAGAATGTTATTTCTGAGTAACTTGAGGTGGTTCCCCATGCCATGAGAATGGCCATATTCCTTTAATCAGGGAATGAGAGTCTTTTTCCTTGGCGTTGTGGAAAAAGGAGTACTGATTGGGTTCATCTGAATGTCAAGGGCAAGGAAAGTGAAGAAAAATCGAGATAAATGTGGTTAAAGTCATTTCCAAAGAAACAAGGGAAGGATGGAAGGATCTTCATCATCAGTCTTTACAGGACATTGCATTTCAGAGGAAATTCTGAACAATTTGTGTATATTGGGAGTAGCCAGATACAGAACTCCCATCTTAGAAAACACTAAGATTAGCTTAAAATTGGCATATAGTTCCTGAATGCCTGTAAGTATCCTGTAACCTGTATTTTTTCTGTTGTATGTTACCCTTTTTAGATATGGAAGAAAGCAACAGTGTTGCCATGTTGGTGCCAGATATTGGAGAACAGGAAGCTATATTGACTGCTGAAAATATCATCAGTCCTTCGCTGGAAATTGATGAACAAAGAAAAGCTAAAACAGATCCATTAATTCATGTTATCCAGAAATTAAGCAAGATAGTGGAACATGAAAAGTCACAAAAATGTCTTTTAATTGGGAAAAAACGCACACGTTCAAGTGCCACAGCACGCTCTCTTGAAACCCAAGAACTCTGTGAGATTCCAGCTAAAGTAACCCAGTCACCTGCTGCTGCTATTAGAAGGGCCGAGATGTCACAAACAAATCTTACTCCTGACTCTCCCGCCCAGAATGATGGGAAGGCTATGTCTTACCAGTGCAGCCTTTGTAAGTTTCTGTCATCGTCTTTTCCTGTGTTAAAAGATCACATTAAGCAGCATGGTCAGCAGAATGAAGTGATACTGATGTGCTCAGAGTGCCATATCACATCTAAAAGCCAAGAGGAACTTGAAGCTCATGTGGTAAATGACCATGAAAATGATGCCAGTAGTCATGCTCAATCCAAAGCCCAGCAGTGCATAAGCCCTTCCAACTCCTTATGTCAGAGAACAATAGAAAGAAATAATGACCCCATTCCTGATGTCCCAGTAAATGCAGACAGTCCACAAACCCATGCTATCCAAACTTCATCCGTGGCAGAAATGGGTAGGAGGAAATGGTATGCGTATGAACAGTATGGCATGTATCGGTGCTTGTTTTGTAGTTACACCTGTGGCCAGCAGAGGATGTTGAAAACACATGCTTGGAAACATGCTGGGGAAGTTGATTGCTCCTATCCGATCTTTGAAAATGAAAATGAGCCCCTAGGCTTGCTGGATTCTTCCGTGGCTGCTGCACCTGGTGGGGTTGATGCAGTCGTCATTGCTATTGGAGACAGTGAACTGAGTATCCACAATGGGCCATCAGTACAAGTGCAAATTTGCAGTTCAGAACAGTTACCATCGTCACCTCCTTTAGAACAGAGTGCAGAAAGGGGTGTGCATCTAAGTCAGTCTGTTACCCTTGACGCTAGTGAGGAAGAAATGCTAGAGGTGATTTCAGACGCGGAGGAGAATCTGATTGCTGATAGCCTACTTTCATCAGCACAGAAAATCATTAGCAGTAGCCCAAATAAAAAAGGTCACGTTAATGTGATAGTGGAGCGGTTGCCAGGTGCTGAAGAAACTCTTTCACAGAAACATTTCCTCATGAATGCCGAAATTGAAGAGGCGAAAAACCTGAGCCAGGCAGAAGCCCAGATTGGGTGTGAAGTAACAGATGACGTTTATCATGCCGATAAATGTACTGTTGATATTGGGGGTTTGATCATAGGCTGGAGCAATGCAGAGAAGAAAGACGAGTTGATAAATAAAGGCCTGGCCCCTGATGAGAATGCCCCGCCAGGCCGAAGAAGGACAAATTCGGAGTCTCTTAGACTGCACTCACTAGCTGCAGAAGCCCTTGTCACGATGCCTATAAGAGCTGCAGAACTTACAAGAGCCAACCTCGGGCACTATGGGGATATAAACCTTTTAGACCCAGATACTGGACAAAGGCAAGTAGATAGTACCTTGGCAGCGTATTCAAAAATGATGTCACCGCTTAAAACCTCTCCAGATGGACTAACTAGTTTTAACCAAAGTAACTCTACCTTGGTAGCGCTCCCGGAGGGAAGGCAGGAATTGTCAGTCGGGCAAGTTAAGACAGGCATCAGCATGTCCTTACTCACCGTGATTGAAAAATTGAGAGAAAGGACAGACCAAAATGCTTCAGACGATGACATTTTGAAAGAGTTGCAAGACAACGCCCAGTGCCAACCCAACAGCGATACCGGTTTGTCGGGAAGCAGTGTGGTGGAGTACATCCCTAACTCTGAGCGACCCTACCGTTGCCGCCTGTGTCACTACACGAGCGGTAACAAAGGCTACATCAAGCAGCACTTGCGAGTCCATCGACAGAGACAGCCTTACCAGTGTCCCATCTGTGAGCACATAGCCGACAACAGCAAAGATTTGGAGAGCCACATGATCAACCACTGTAAAACCAGAATATACCAGTGCAAGCAGTGTGAAGAATCTTTTCATTACAAGGTAAGCCTCAGTTGATGAAATCTTTCAGAGGACCTGAGAATTGTACAGTGAGGTGGGAACTTTGTAGATCTAATCCAACCACCTCCTTTTATAGATGAGGAAACTGAGTCCCAGATAAGTCTGACACTTTGCCCTGGGGATCCCAGCTAATTAGTGTTAAAGTTGGGACTGAAATCTAGACCTTCAGAATTTCTGCTGCTAACATCTTTCCCCTGCCTGCTGCCTCCTTGAACAACCTCTGTGTTTATTAGTGTTTTAGCGTGTATATATATTTTTTAAGTGTTGATTTTCAATTATAAGGGAATGTACAGTGGATTGACATGATACACACGTTTGACTTATACAGATTTAACCATGTATCATCAAGGTAAAAAATATGTGTTTTTCATCTTACGTGGCCCCAAAATGCAAGTCATTCGCTTCAGCTGCTACACAGCCAATAGTAATTTGTATCATTGCAGAAGGAAAAAAATAGGCTATCTTGGGCTTATTGAAAGGCAGTACAGTGAAAATAGAGCCACATACACTGTTTTTTACAGCCAGTTTAAAGGACTTCAAAGGGTAATTTTGACTGTGGTTTTCATCTCATGTGCTGACCTTAAAACCAACAGCCTGTATGAAATCATTCTTTTGTAAAGAAAACTTGCATTCATTGAATCATTGGTTTAGAATTTTTCTTCTTCAGTGGGCCAGGTGACTCTTTGAAAATGTTTTAAAAATGTATCCTAAAGGGCTAACTGGGATGTAGACTTTTTCTCTCAGATGCCCCAGAGCTGGGGTCTAGCTGATAGTAAAAAGGTAACCAGGAACAAAAAACCTTTGAGTCTGAGATTCTGTGCTGCCTGGATCACCCTCATGAAATTCCAAGTAGCACATCCAAATAGGCTGAAATGCAAGTTCCAGAAGTTTCTAGGAGCTTTTTTTGCTGCTGTACTCTTGATTCATGGGGGTGAAAGTAGAGGAGGAGGAGATCACTGGAGGAACAGTTCCAATTAGGTCTCTCTAACACATTTAGTTGATATTTAAAGGCAAATATTAGGAGTCCAGTGATTACTGATGCAGATTTATTTTTGTGAAAGTGCTGCATTCCTCTGAGCACTGCCCTCTCCTCCTCTGGGCCTGCCAGCGGTTCAGTAAGCATGCACGTGCCATGCAGACAACACCTGAGACAGCGGTGACTTCTTTTGGAGAGTATGAAAGAGGAACTGCCTTTTTGAAGAGATTATGATTTCTCTAATGTATTTGTTTCTATAAATTGTCAAATATGTCAATTAATCTTTTAGCAGATTTGATTTTTAAATATTGATAATATATTCTGGGTACTAAGCCATGAATGCAATAAACCCTTTTTACAGTAGTAACTGCACATGTGTATTTACTGAAAATCATATATTCTCTCAATTTTTTAGAGTCAACTGAGGAATCACGAGAGGGAGCAACACAGTCTTCCAGATACCACGTCTGTAGCAACTTCTAACGAGTCAGGAATTGCCAGTGATACAACCGATGGAAAGTGTGTGCAGGAAGGTATCTGTGTTCATATTTTTTTATACAGGCTGCAGTGACTAGCATACGAAGTAAAAATGCTCTTAGTTGTCATGTGGATTATTTTCAGGACTAAAGTATACGAATTCTCCCGTGTTTTTACATTATGGATGTGAGTGAATCTTATCTCTATTTCTGAGGAAATGCCAAGGGCTAAATGAAGTAAATTATTGCTAGGTCCTAGGTAAGAAACACTAGATTAGTAAGGACTCAGCTTTAGCTATGTAGGTAGATGGTGCAGTTGAAATTTATGCTGTCCTGTAAGAGCCAAACTACAGCATAGACCCTCGGAAGGTGCTGTACCAGCAAGCTGGAGAAGCTGCAACAGAGAAAGAAAACCTCCTCTCCCTCTCTCAGTACCCATTGACCTACTGAGAATATAGCTTTTGCAGATGGTAGGCCCCCACCTCAAACTTTAACTGAGGCTTCCTGCTGTGATCTTATTCTTATCCAAGTATGACTGCCAGATTTCATCTGCATTATTTTAAAAAACACACACACAAGATCTTTTTATGTACTAGTTAGGTACCAGTCGGCCGAGTTTCTGGTAATAGGAATATTAGAATCAAAAGATTTAATTAGAGTTCCATGAAAAGGCGGATGCCACATCCGGAGAATTAGGGATAAAGTGTACTAAGCTGTGCTTCCTTGCTTCGGCTCACTTAAATTGATATACTTTAAATGTCTCAAGTGTGGCACATAGTGTTTATGGGAAATAAAACATATTGGGGTGACTTTCCTTTTTAGATTTGCTGAGAATTAAAGTTAGAAACGACTACAGAGTGAAATGTTTTACCATAATGTTTCATTAAATTATACCCCAGAAAGCATAACTGATTCTAGAATGTTTCTGAAAGAACTGATTTTGACACCACTGTAGCACCAAAATTCCCTTGTCAAACAGATGTCATCCCTGTAAAACTATCCAAAACAAAAGGAGTTTATGACATAGCATCTGTTTCTGCGATAGATGGCTGAGCTAAAACAGTTTTGTTTCCTCTTTACAAAATAGCCCTAAATGCCTCCTTTTATTTTAATTCATTATGTTTCCATATCCCCTTTAAAGGAGACATTAAAACATTTGATATGATTGGACCATAAATCCCTGATGAAGGAATAAAGTACGTACTGCTCACTAGCACCACCTGTAGTTAATACCAGCGCTGGAATATGGCTTTCCTAGCACCAGCTTAAAAGTCAAAAATTTTCAATTTCAAAAATCAAAAATAAAACTGTCCAAATGAGTTAAGAGATTAAAATTCACAATTTTAATAAAAAGATTAAGATGTCAACTCAAAGTTAAACCATTTCCAGCTCTACAGTATTAGTGTCTATTCACCATATTCCATTTTGCAGCATCTTTTCTTTGTGGATCGTACTTTTTTCTTAGGGACAAATGTATGGATTTTAAACTGCTTGTGGTGCCTTTTTCTCACCCCACGTGGCTCCATTTGCTTTTATCTGTCACGGCATTAACAGTTCAGATGACTGTCTTCCTTCCTACTTACACCTGGATGGGTACTTCATTAATTCAATATTAGATATTTTGAAATCTGGTTGTCAGGCCAAAGAACAAATTTTTAACTTACAAAGAAGGTAATAAATAATTTATGTTTTGTTAAAACTTCTTTAACCATTTAGTAAACTTACTAAACCAGAAGGGAGTTGTGTGCCTCTGTGGTCCCTGTTTCTTCTGCCCGTTATGATAGCACAGATGCCTCAGGGCATGTTTTCAACTTAGGGTATAATTGTGCGTCAGACATTCATTCGGCCACCAGGCATGGCATGCGTGTGTTCGGCTGGACACTGTGCTATGTACTGGGAGTACAATGAAGAGCGTCACTGCCCTTGAGGAACCCAGCTCGGTGAAGAAAACAGCTGGACTGATGGGTACAACAGCAGACACCACAGGTGCTCTGATAGAACCATGGGCAAAGCACTTTCATATGGCCTTTCTTCATGAAATTCAATTAAATAGTTTTTTATTGGAAACCTGTAATTTACCAAGCCCTGGGGATTCAGTATAAACAAAACAAGCACATCCTTGCCCTCAGGGAATCTACAGCTTAGTGACAGGGCAGAGACTTTACTGAGACATACAGGTAATGTACAGACTTTGGTGAAGGAAAAATACAGGATTTATTAAACCACAGCGTGAGCTTGTAGTATTTCCATCTTGTAGATGGGAAAACTGAGACCCCAAGAGGTAAAATAATTTACCCGTGATCATACTGGTAGTAAGTGGCAGAGCAAGGACTAAGCCCAAGTTTTTGAACTTTAAATCCAATATTCTTTCCATTGGAAACAGTTGCGTGAAGTAGCACAGGCTCTCATTCCGTGCTATATTAAGTTTTTCCATCTGTCAGTTTTATTAGTTGTCATTGATCTGTAATATTTCTCACACAAAACCATTATCCAATATTTCACACTTCATTTTTTCAGGATTTGTTTAAAACTGTATTTGGAACAGTGCCATTTATAATCAAGTCCAAGTTTTTAACCTACCAATTAAGAGCAATACTTAGATTATAATTATGATTAGTGTGTATATTAATGTTGTAGATTTATACCAGGAAATTAGGACATTTTGTTCTGCCTGGCAGTAGTTATTAGCAAAAGAAAGTTTCAATTTTAGAAAGCTTAAATTTAACTTAAGGATTTTCTTTGTTGAAATTTTAGTGTGGGTTTTCTTTTGTACCATTAATTTTTCTTTTGTGCACTATGTACTAGTGTTCCACCTAAGCTTTCTTCCTGCCAAGGGACACAGCTCTTCCTGCTCTGCTTACTCTTCAGCCTCCATGCTTGCTTTGTTTCTGAATATGAAGCAGTCAGGGTGTGAGTAGCCTGTGGATTTTATGCTGACAGAGAGCAAATAAAGCATTGAATATCTTCAGGAGACACTTTCATATGATCAGATCATTCAACTTGTATTGTCATATGCCTAGCCTGACTTTAATTACCCAGCCCTCTTGTTGCAGAGTGAGTTTACTAGCATGGCCTATTTCCATTGGATCTGTGTTTCCTGCATTTCAGAGAGCTACATATTCATGTTAGTCATAACCTTTGTCTCTGTGTCCTGTGAGTTTACTAGATGGAATTATACTACATTATAGAGCACTTAATAATTTGCAGGTGCTTTTTCTTCCATGTTGCAGTTAGCTCACATTTAGTTGTAAAGAAAGAAAACCCACAGGGTGAAAAAGCTTTTAGGCTTTTTATATTGAATTTGTCATATATGCTTCATAGCCACACTTTATAATATTGGATTATAGTATTAAATTACAGCTTGTCAGAGAATCACTGTTTCCTTAAGACAGTATGGCCAATATTGATTAGAGTAGCACCTATTTGTTGATAAACATCAACAGCATGTCTCTGGTTAATTTAGCTGCTACACAGTCAGCAGGAAGCAAGTTCATTATAATTTAGAATTTTGTACAAGGTTATGCAGAAACTAACCCAAACTATCTAGGTTTATGGGTTAGAGATGATGTTCAGTTTTTATCATCTTACGCAGGAGAACCTGTATAACCACTTTAAACTTGTTAAATTTAAGCAGTGAGAAAGCCTTGATTGAAATGTTATTACTACTGTGTGGTATAAATGTTCATTTATAATGGAATGTATATGCTGTCATTTAAATCCTATGAAAACATGCTGCTAAAACTCTGAAATACTTTGTCTAGGGAATAAGTCTTCAGTCCAGAAACAGTATAGATGTGATGTATGTGACTATACAAGTACAACATATGTTGGTGTGAGAAACCACAGACGAATCCATAATTCTGATAAGCCGTACAGGTAAGTGTGATGATCCTAGAATTTTAATACTTGCATTAAAATATTTGATAGTAACGAAATAAAACAGAAATAATCAAAAATTCACAGCACTTACTGAAACACAGGTTAAGAACCGAGACACTTTTACTGGTTTTATAAGTCTTGTTTACCTTGTGAAGGAACATGAACTTTAAGTTTGAGTCTTGGGATGATAGAGCTTTTGTCTAGTTAAAATATAGGAAGATGCTTTATCTGTCAGATCTATGTTTTCGTTTCATTTGGATATAAATTATCATGGCAATTTTCAATGCTTTAGATTACATTTCAGTAATTTGGCTGTTAGGTACTCAGTATTCCAGCAAAAGATCCTTAAAACTTAAAGGCAATAAAATTTTCTATGAAAGATTCTAGTTTTGAAAATTAAGCTATCACGTGTAGAACAAGGTCATTTAGTTTGATTTTTCACAAAAGCAAATTCAAATATGTCTTTTAGAAAACATAGATATTCTCAGTGAATTAAGGTAGGCTGATAAACAGAAATCATTATTTCTTAAATTAACTTTGCCTCTTGAGAATAAACTATTTGTTGTTTATGTATAGTAAAGGTGCAAAGAGTTTGTCCAGCTGTCACAGAGCAGTTTGTTCTCCCTGCAACCGTGGTGAAACGTCAGGGCCCGCACAGCGCTAACCCCGTCACCATGACTGACAGTTTTAGGCCCACGGGCATGAATTCTTTTAACCCGCTTGGCAAAACTTGTTTCACGTTTTAATTCTCTCTCCAGGTTTTATAAGTATGACACAAGTGAGTGTGTGAAAGTTATTCTGTAAATCTAAATGAAAGCCTGACAGACTGTGCCAAAAAGGTCATTACTTGATTCTGTCGTGTGGCACTCTATATATGGTTTTAAATGTTTAATATGTGCTTAATTTCCTAATCAGCAGACTTATTTATAATTACTCTTTAAACAGTGCCTGTTTGCAAAGTCTTACAGCTCTGTGGAAGGTATTTGACCTTACCTCGATGTCTATTTCTATTTAAAATGTTTTCAAAACTAGAATCCCTAAGAAAGATTTTTGCCCCAGAGTACAATGAAGACCATTATTAACAGTAGTAACTCAGTGCCATAACACTCTAGATAAGGAAGGATAGGTGAGATCGAACATGTATCCCTTCATAATTTACACTGGGAAATGTTTAGAGGAACATGGTGGAAACGGGACACTAGTTTACCTGATAGGAGGAAAAAGCTTTGTGTCAAATTCATGTGATTTGGGCAAGAATAAAATAACACTTTTTGAGTATAGAATGATTCTGTTCTTTCATTTATGGAGAAATATTTATTGAACAAATACTGTGTTCCAGGGGCTGTGCTAAATCCTTGAACTACAGTCATAACAAAAAAGGCCTCATCTTTGCCGTCGTGGAGTTTGTAAACAATAAATAAGTGAACTCTAAAATACATAATCATGATAAATTTATGAGAGGTTAATGATTGATTCTGGAGTTTCACATCTACCTGAATAGATTAGTGTTACAGCTTAAAGATTCATTTTGGCCAGGCGCAGTGGCTCACGCCTGTAATCCTAGCACTCTGGGAGGCCGAGGCGGGTGGATCGCTCAAGGTCAGGAGTTCGAGACCAGCCTGAGCAAGAGCAAGACCCCGTCTCTACTAAAAAAATAGAAAGAAATTATCTGGCCAACTAAAATATATATAGAAAAAAATTAGCCGGGCATGGTGGCACATGCCTGTAGTCCCAGCTACCCAGGAGGCTGAAGCAGGAGGATCGCAGAAGCCCAGGGGTTTGAGGTTGCTGTGAGCTAGGCTGACGCCATGGCACTCACTCTAGCCCGGGCAACAAAGCGAGACTCTGTCTCAAAAAAAATTAAAAAAAAAAAGATTCATTTTGATAGGTTTCAATGTCTTAGGGATGTTTTTTATGTTCTTCAAATAATCACAGACTCATAGGATCGGTTGCAGTTTTTCTAGGATCTTCCTACCAGTAGGCAACATCCTATGAGAATCCTCTTCATGTAACATCTGAGAAGTCTCAGTTTGTTACAGTTTTCCAAATTTATTCACACCCCTCTTTGTCAGTGGTTTTGGCCTGAGTGTTTATGTCTTAGAAAAAATGTCATACCTTCCTCCAAGTAATTATTACCAGGTTTTTCTCATAAGTCTTATTTTCTAATCTTGTGACTTCCCTTTTCACCCTCTTTAAATAGATATTTATTTTCATGGGATTTGCACTCTGCAGAGTATTGTGGATTAATATGTTCTATTCCAATATGTTTCTGGGACTTTCTCTTCATTGTCACATACTGTTTGCTTTAAGCTGACCTAGTAAGCATAGCCTTCATAATGTCTGATTTAATCTAAGGATTACAGTAGTTCTTCTGGTTCATTTCATATCTGCTTCATTCAGTTTTGTAGCCTTGTACGTTTATGGTCAGAGTTAGGGCTTGTTTTCTCAGAGTCCTTATCCTATGCGTTTCAGATTTTACCTAAATTTTAAGAAACACACTCACAAGTAGCAGTGATGAATTTCTTACAGAGCAAGAATGCATTGTTGCACAACTTCTAGACTTTGCACAAGAGCACAAAAGGTTTATCATGTATTTTAATGTGCCTGTTATGTAATATAATAGATTTTACACAGTGGCAATACCTGTTCCTTGGCTTTTTATGTGGCCATTCCAGTCCTTCACTGTCCCCATCCATGCGTCTGGGCAGTATAGCTTCATAGAGGCCTGGCTCGGGGGAGATAATCCTGGGATTGAACCTGAGCTCTCACACTTACGGGATTTGTGACCTTGAACAAACTGTTTCACCTCTCTGTGCTCGGTTCTGTCATTTATAGAATGAGGATGTTGAAGGTTGTGAGGATTAAATGCAATACCGTGTAAGGTACTAGCACATAATAAACAGCCAGTAAAGGGTAGCTGTCTAATAGATACTGGGCCCGGCTTTTATTCTCATCCCTTCTCAATGATTCATTGTCTAACAAAAAAAGGAGAGAAAGGGAAGGCTGTTGACCTCTCATCATTTGAGAAACGAAGACTAATTCTGTTCCTGGGTAGGCAGGCACAGCCTATCTTACAAGAGAGATGCTGTGCCCCCTGCTGTCACTGCTGAGGTCCCCATGCCATGTCTGGCTGCTTTAAAGGCAGTGTCTTGGGGAGCATCCATGCTCTAGAAAGGTCCCAGGTGTGGACTGTACACTTCTTATACCCCACCGGTGACAGTGGGAGCGTCAAGCTAAGCCTCCTTTCCCATATGAAACTGGGGAGAATACTGCCTCATAAGGCTTTTTGAAGAGTAATGAGATTATGTTACCTGATGTAGTGAAGAGGCTGGCTCCCTTTTTTTGTTCATGAAGTCACGAGGTCATCCCAGAAACTCTGTCCTTACTACAGAATGGAGAGCTGTTTTCCATTCCTGTGTAAGGACAGGGAAAAATTAAAATGGCCTCATCCCATCCCAATTTCTATCAAATGCAGTTAACTTTGTTTTTATTCTGTGTAAAACATACTCCAATTATAGTTATACCTGCTATTTATTTATTTAATTTTATTTTGTGAGGAGGGAGAGAGTCTCCTCCTTTCGCCCCAGCTACAGTGCAGGGGCGTCAGCCTAGCTCACTGCAACCTCAAACTCCTGGGCTCAAGCTGTCTTCCTGCGTCAGCCTCCCAAGAAGCCGGGACTACAGGTGTGTGCCAACACACTAGGCTAATTTTTTCTATTAGTAGAGATGGGGTCTCACTGTTGCTCAGGCTGGTCTCAAACTCCTGGCCTCAAGCCATCCTCACGCCTCACAAAGTGCTAGGATTACAGGCATGAGCCACAACGCCAGGCCTATACCTTCTATTTATAAAATTGACCCGAAAGTTTTACTGAAAGGTTTGATTCAAAGTTTTTCAATATTAGATTGTCTGCAGTTTAGTTTAATACTGCAGTACTAGAATTCCCCTGATTTACATCCCCCAATACCACTGTTGTGGAGAACAAGATGGGAGAACAAAACATTTTTCTGAGGTTACCAGGTTTCTAACCATATGACATTGAACTCATTTTCCCTTAGAAACACAATTGTCTTTGGTACTTAGGTTCTGAAACTCCAGTATGGCAGGGGGAGCAACAGGATGTAGAGGAGAGCACGTGGGCTTTGCACTACATACAGTACTCAGCACACTGCCTGGCACATGGTAGGTGCTCAGTAAATGTTGACTGATAGTTAACTGCATACCTCAGGTTTTCTCTTATATAAAATGGCTCTTATTCTGTAAGTTTATTGTATAAGCTTAATTTATTATTGAAAATAAATGTATAGTGTTATTACTATGCTTTTTTCTTCCTTAAGTGGAAGAGCTGCAACTTCAAATATTTAAGTTGAATTTTTTTAATACTCAGTCCAATTTTAATACCCAGTCCAAAAATACCCAATTTTTCCCTAAATGTTTCAAAATATACTTTAAGAATGAGTTGTTCACATCAGGAACCAAACGAAGTCCAAACACTGCATTTGATTAATAAGTCTCCTAAGTCTCTCCCTCTCCATCCCTCTCTCCCCCCCTCCCCCCGACCCTCTAAATTTTTTAAATTGACTTTGTAATTGAAGTTAGCATACATCCTAAAAATTACATAAATCATAAAGGTACAGCTTGATGAATGATCGCAAATTAAAATGTTTTATGCTTGCAACATAAAAAAAACACCTTTATAGGCCTTCCAGTCATTGACTCTCCCTCCTTTCTGGTAACCACTATCTTGAATTCTAACATTATTAACATTATTAATTAGTTTTGCCTGGTTTTGAACCTAGTAGAAATGGAATCATATGGTAAATATTCTTTTTTATGTCTAGGTTTTTTCACTCAACATCACTCTGTGTGGTGTGTGTGTATAATTCAGTGTAGCACTAATACATTTCACTGCTATATAATGTTTCATTGTAAGACTATACCACAGTTTTTTCTTTCTACTTATTGATAGATACTTGGGTTATTGCCCAGTTTTTCTCCTCATTATGGATAATGTCATTCTGAACATTCTTTCACATGTTTTTTGGGTGCATATATGAAATTAGTCCATTTCTATTGAGTTTATAGCAAGGAGTGGAATTTCTTGGTAAGTGGGCATGCATATATGTTCAGCCTCAGTAGATATTGTCAGCAGATTTCCAAACGGGCTGTACCAGTTCATATCCTTACCATCACTTTGTATTGTCAGTCTTTAATCTTTATCATTCCAGTAGGTGTATTGTGGTTTTAGTTTGCATTTCCCTGATAATTTATGAAGTTGAGCATCTTTTCATTTGTTTATAGGCTATTTCCCATTTCTTTATTGGATGGATTGTCTGCCTTTTTCTTACTGACTTTTTAGGAGTTGTATATATTCTTAATATAAGTCATTTGTTATATATATTGCAGATACCTTCTTTTTTTTTTATTTAATTTTTTTTTTTTTTTTGAAACCGAGTCTCACTCTGTTGCCTGGGCTAGAGTGCCGTGGCTTCAGCCTAATTCACAGCAACCTCAGACTCCTGGGCTCAAGTGGTCCTTCTGCCTTAGCCTCCCAAGTAGCTGGGACAACAGGCATGCACCACCACTCCTGGCTAATTTTTTCTATTTTTAGTAGAGATGGGATCCCACTCTTGTTCAGGCTGGTCTCCAACTCCTGAGCTCAAGCCATCCTCCCAGCTTGGCCTCCCAGAGTGCTAGGACTACAGGCGTGAGCCACCAGCCCGGCAGGTATCTTCTTAACTATGGCTTGCCTTTCTACCCTCTCAGTGATGTCTTTTGATAAACAGAAATTTCTAGTTTTAATGGACTCAAGTCTATTAATCTTTTTCTTTGTGTTTTGGGCTTTTTTGTCTTTAATTTTTTTTTTTCTTAAATAGTCTGGTGAACAAGGTAGATGACAATACAGAAATAAAAATGTGTGTGATTCTCAGGGATGGTACATCAACTGGGCTGAAAGTACTGTGTGCCTATGTATTAATAAGCCCAATTTTCTAGTATTGCACAAAAACTAAAAGAGAAATCTCAAAAAATTCCAGAAAGATTTTGAGCCGTGGGAATGACAGTTTGAATAGGAATGGCAGGTTGCCTCTCAGTATGGTCAGTCATGATATGATCTTTGAATAAATGTATTGGAAATAATAGCTAACATTTTTTAGAAGACTTTGTGGGCCAGGCAATGTACTAAGTGCTCAATGTATGTCAGCTCACTTAATCCTCACAACAGCCCAGTACTTAGGAATAATTACTACTCCTATTTTGTAGATATGGAAACAGAGGCTAGGATAAGTTACATAACTTTCCTCAGGTCCCACAAGTGGCAGAGCCAGGGCTTGAACTCTGGCTCTTAATGACCATGCTGTCCTACCTGTCTGTGCTATGCCAGGGAGATCTCTTCATGAAGTGTACTGCTGCTGTGTGCCAGACCACCCCTACCTGGTGTGAAACATCATCTGTTCCATTATGCTCAGGGATTCTGTAGGTCAGGAATTTGGAAAGGGCACACAGAGATGGCTTGTCTCTGTCCCATGCAGTCTTGGGTCTCAGCAGGGAAGACTCGAAGGCAGGAGGCAACTCAAGACAGTTGGGTGTTATGGGCATCTGAAGGCTCCCTCACCACAGGACGCTGGCTGATGCTGGCTGTTGGTTGGGCCTCAGCCTGGAACACATACATGTGATTTCTCCTCCTGGACTTTGCAGAGATGCTAGTCCTAAAAAGAACCTTCTCAGACAGGAAGTAGGCAAAAGCTGTATTGCCTTTTATGACCTAGCCTTGGAAGTCACATGCCATCACTTTCCACTACAGTTACAGACTTAAGTTTACTCTTTTAATCTGTGGGCATATTGACTTTTTAGTCAATGGTATTGGCTTGGGGAAAAACTCAAGTCTTTGAAAAACATGAATTTGTTTTAAGGAAAACACTTTAGCAGATAATTTAATTTGGAGGGAAAACATACGTTTTATTTTGAAGGGATGAATTTGTTTTTCACAGTGGCATGTAAAGACTTCTCAGGTTCATCACAAAATTGGTGTTGAAAGCTGTTTTTCTGGGCCTTCTTTATTTATTTGCATGCATAAAAAATGAATTGAATGTGGTAAGACAATCCCTACTGCATATTTTCTATTGAAATCCTGGCATGTATGTTTTAACCACACTCGAGTCACCCCAAATCTTGTAAGACATCCAGTGTCTGCTCTCTCCTACCTCAGAGGCAGTGTCCTAATTGAATCCGACCTGTTATGGTGTTCATGTATTTCCTCATGTCACAGGTGTGACTTTGCCTTGATAGACTTGAATAATTGAAGTACCAAATGCCTCCATCATCAGGAGCACCAGGCAGTTCCACTAAAGGAGCAAAACAAAATTGTGGCAGATGTTATGATAAATATGCCCATGCTGCTGCTATTCTTTTGTCAATGCAGTTTTGTTTTGGCTTAGATTTTTTTTGCTGAGTGGATGGGGTGGGGTAGGAAGAAGCAATTTATCCTAAATGGAAATGTGGACATTACTGGTCTGTTGGTGAGGTAACCGGTTAGAAATGATTTGTTAGACATAGCCTCTGTTTTAAAATGTTACTTTCTTCTTTTTCATACATTTTATTCTGTATATTTGAGGTTTATAACAATACAGGATACATATAGATGGTAAAATGGTTACTATATTGAAGCAAATTCACTTGTCATCTTCCATACTTATTTTTGTGACAAGAACAGCTAGATCTACTTATTTAACAAAAATCTCTAATACCATAAAATTTTAACTATAGTCCTCATGTTGTACATTAGATCTGCAGTCCCCAACCCCCAGCATCACCGCCTGAGCTCCGCCTCTGCCTGGGGCCCCACCCCCCACCTCCCCCACCTGCTTTTTGTGGAAAAATTGTCTTCCATAAAACCGGTCCCTGGTGCCAAAAAGGTTGGGGACTGTTGCATTAGATTTCTAGACAGGTTCATCCTACATATCTGCTACATTGTATCCTTTGGCCTACCTCTCCCCATTTCTTCCTCCTCTCCTCCACCCCAGTAACCACTATTTTATTCTCTATCTCTGTATTTTTTACTTTTCCGTTTTTGGATTCCACATATAAGTGAGATCATGCAGTATTTGTCTTTTGGTGTCTTGTTTATTTCACATAGCATAATGTCCAGCAGGTCCATCCATGTGATAATAAATTGCAGGATCTCCTTTTATAAGGCTGAATAATATTCCATTGTATTTTTACGCCACAACTTCTTTATCTGTCCATCAGTGGACACTCAACGTTGTTTCCGTATCTCAGCTGTTGTGCATAATGCTGCAATAAACATGGAGTGCAGGTAGCTATACAAAGTGGTGATTTCTTCTCCTTTGTTATATACCCAGAAGAGGGATTGCTGGGTCATGTGGTAGTTCTAATTTTAATTTCTTTATGAACCTCCATAGTATCTTCCATGGCTGTACCAATCTACATTCCCACCAACAGTGTGCTAGGATTTCCTGCCCCCGCACCCTTGCCAACACTTGTTATCTGCTTTTTTCTTTTTCTTTTTTTTTCCCCTCCTCTACTCTGAAGGAACTGTTATCTTTTTGATAATAGCCATCCTAATGGGTGTCAGGTGATAATTTCATAGTGGTTTAATTTGTACTTCCCTGATGATGTTGACCACCTTTTCATACACATCTTGGCCATTTTTATGTCGTCTTTGGAGAAATACCTGTTCAGATCCTTTGTTCATTTTTTAATCAGGTTATTTGTTTTTCTGGCATTGAGTTGTAAGAGTTCTTTATAAATTTTGGATGTTAACTCCCTATGCTGTTTGCAAATATTACTTCCCTGTCCCTAGGTTGCCTTTTCATTTTGTTGATTGCTTTCTCTGCAGTACAGAAGGTTTTTAGTTTGTTGTAGTCCCGTTTATTTATTTTTGCTTTTGTAGCCTGAGCTGTTGGTGTCATATTCAAAAAATCACTGCCAACACCAATGTCAAGGAGATTTTCCCCTAAATTCTCTTCTAGGAGTTTTATGGTTTCTGGTTTTACATTTAGGAACTTTATCCATTGGAGTTGCTTTTTGTGTTTGGTATAAGACACAGGTCCAGTTTCATTCTTCTGCATGTGGACATCCAGTATTCAAGGCACCATTTGTTGGAGAGACTGTTCTTTCGTCATTGTGTCCTCTTGGTGCCCTTGTCAAAAATTAGCCAACGGTATGTGTTTAGATTTATTTGTGGGTTCTCTGTCCTGTTGCATTGGTGTGTGTTTCTGTTTTTATGCCAATAGCTTACTATCCAAACATGTTTTCTATCATTTCTTCTTTCTCTGAGTACTACATGTACAGATCAAAAGCCTTAAGAAGGGGTGTGTCCCACAGTCTAGGAATGTTCTTAACTCGGGAAGAGGAAGAGGAGGAAATCAAGGTGGGGCACACGATCTCAAAGGAATGTTGGTGATGTTCTGTGTCCTAACTATGAATGCTCATTTTTTCTTTATTATTCTTGAAGGTTCTTGGGGGAAAATGAACTTGATCCTAAAGGGTAATCAGTAATGCATTTATATTGATGTATAAGGTATTTATTATATTAATGGCATTGTTTATAATCTCAAAACAATCAAAAATATCCTCGATTTATACTACTTAGCAGAGTGGTTTATATTATACTTTTCATAGGATAGAACATTATACCCCGTTGAAAATGCATAATTCTTAACTTTAGAAAATACTCATGGAACATTGTCAAAAATAAGATTAAAAATCTATAGAATGATTCTGCTTTTGCCTCAGGTCTACATGTGTACATTAAAAAAGAACAGGAAGTTACGCAAGTAGTTTTTTAGTTTTTGTCTTTGTACTTGCCTGTATATTCCATTTTTGTACAAGAAATATAGATTATATAATCAGGAAGAGTTTTAAATAAAGACAGCATTTGCTGACCAGTTGAGTGGAACAAAAATAGGCTCAGCAATTTAAACTAACCATCATAAGCAGGGGGCTCTCATTTCAGACAACCTAGTGGACTGGATAACCTGAACAACTCTCCAAATGATGACTAATATGCTGGATGAATATCTTAAATGTTTTACTTCTGCAGTTTCTGTCAGGAAAATTGAGAAACTGCAGAGGTAAAAATCAAAATAAAAGCAGGTACCCTGTAAGGTAAATGAGCTATACCTGTTAACTTGGGTGGATCTTTTTTTGTTTTCTTTTTAATTATCCCCAAGTCTGTGACATGGATCTCAAGAACACTGAACTAAAGATACACAAGCAAGTCACAGAAGAACACATAAAGTGTGATTCTATTTATATACTCAAAAACATGCAAACAAACAGTTGTTTAGTGATACACAGAAGTAAAACTAAGGAAAAGCAAGCAAATCATACAAAAACAAATTTCAGACAGGTGTGCTTCTTTTCGGGGAGGAAAGGGTATGAGATCTTGGAGGAACACTCAAAGAGCTCTTAAGGTAGTGGTGATGTTCTTCTTTAGCAGATGTAGTTTACAGTGTTTATTATTTTTTTTAATTGCATATCTATGGGAGAAGTAATGGTGAGAAAATGGAATTAAGTATGTAGATTTTGTAAGTAATTCAGTTTCTTATTTGTTGTTTTGAATGGTGAGTAGAAAAAATAAAAACTGTTTTTTCCCTACTCTCACCTCACAATAATCAACATAGAAGACTTCTGTGACCAACCAAGCAATTGATTCTGCAGCTGACACCAACTGGGTATCCTCCAGAACACTGTGTATACTAGTTTATTATAAGGGATGTTACAAAGGATACAGATGATGAGATAATGTACAGGATGAGGTATGGAGGATGAGGTGGGAGCTTCCATGCCCTCTCTGGGCACAACACCCTCCAGGAACCTCCCTATGTTCAACTATCTGAAAGCTCTCCAGACCTGTCCTTTTGGGCTTTGTGGAGGCTTCATTACTACGTGGGCATGATTGATCAAACCACTGGCCATTGGTGATCAACTTAACCTTCATTCTTCTCCCCTCCTTGGAAGTTGGAGGGTGGGGCTGGCAGTTCTAACTGTCTAATCCTGCTTGGATGCTTCCTGTGACCAGCCCTCATCCTGAAGCTACGTTAAGGGCAGCCTGCCCTCAGTCAACTCATTAGCATACAAAAAGACATTAATTTGGAAATTTTAAGGATTTTAGGAGTTGTATGCAAGTATGGGCTTTTCCATTTCTTCTGGTCATTTATTCTGTACCTCACTAGTACTTTTAAAGTTTTCTTCATGCATATTATTATGTACATTTCTTGTTTTGCATGTGTGTATATGCATACACATATATATGTGTATATATGTATGCAAGTAGTCCTCAGTTTGTACAATAGCATGGGGCTGTAAAAACGACCAGTGACTGTGCACTTTGGAACCATGCAAAGTGATCTTAATAATAAATTACAATTGTTCCATGAACTTTAAATTTTTATCTTAAAACATTAAAACCTCCCTTACTGTCAGTTATATAGGGAAATGAAAACTAGGAAAAGTAATATTTATTTAGAACACTATGTTTCTGAGTCAGTTTTCTGTTGCTATAAAAGAATGCCTAAGATTGGGTAATTTATAAAGAAAAGACTTTTTTTAGCTCACAGTTCTGCAGGATAAGTTCAAGACGTGGCCCTGGCTTTTGATGAGGGCTTTTATGCTTTGTCACAACAAGGCAGAGAAGGTGAAAAAGGAAGAGGACACATACAGAGAAGAAAAAAACTGAGGGGCATCCTGGCTTTATAACAACCCACTCTCTAGGGAACTGATCCACGCCCATGAGAACCAGTCCAGTCTCAGAAGAGCGAGAGCTCATTACCGGGAGAACAGCACCAAGCCAAATACTTCCCACTAGGCCCCACCCCCGACATTGGGGATCAAATTTCAGCCTGAGTTTTGATGGTGATAAACCATATCCAAACCATACCACTGTGTCTTAGTCTGTTCAGGCTGCTATAGCAAAATATCTTAGACTAGGTAATTCAGAAACAATGTAAATTTATTGCCCACAGTTCTGGAGACTAGGAAGTCCAAGAAAGAGGTACCAGCTGATCTGGTGTCTGCCCAGGGTTTGCACTCTACTTCAAACATGGTGTCCTGTTGCAGCAGCGTCCTCACACAGTGGCAGAGGTGCTCCCTCAGTCCTCTTTTATGAGGGCACAATTTCGTTCACAGGGGCTCCACCCTCCAGACCTAGTCACCTTCCAAAAGTCCCACCTCTTAATACCATCGCCTTGGGAGTTAGCTTTCAACATATAGATTTCAGGGGGCACCCACATACATTCAGATCATAGCACACTGTAAGTAAATACATAGAAACTTTGAGAGTTAAAGTTCTTTTTAATCTCTTTGTAAGAAACTTGTCGAGTGTTTTGAACAGTGCCTGCCTTCTCATTGTGCCCCTCATGATGTGCAGTGAGCATCTTTTCTATGCTTTGGCAGATTGTCCGTTCTAAGCATGGGTTGGCGTTCAATATTTTATCCTTTGCTCTTTCAGTATCGTGAAACATTTCCAAGAGTTCCTTTAATGTGGAATTTTTTGCCAGCATGACTCCCTTTGGGAACCACAGGCCTCATCTGTGTCATTAGATGCACCTTCACCAAGATCCTCTGGCTTCACATACAGTTTCTTCAGTGGCAATAGTGGCAGCATTCCTGTGGTCAGCTGTTCGTTCTGTAACTTACTTACATTTGTGTCTAAATGTGCTTCCAGCATTATCACTTTTTGGTTTTTTGCCACACTTCTGTTTTTTTGGCCAGTTCTCCTCTTTTGATTATCCATTTTTATAACATGTCATGTGGGTTTATCCCTAGGAGACAAGGAGGTAACACAACTACCTGCTTTGCTGTATGTGCGTGAACTGAATGGAAGCACAGTGACCCATCACAAACAGACTTTGAAAGCAGTGACATCACTGGTCATGGTCACGATGCTTCTCTGTTCACACAGTGGACCGAAGAGCTGCCAGTGAAGTTTCTGCTCTGTGATTACTCACGGTTAGCATACCTATGCCAGTTAGTAACTGAAATTTGAACAGTTAAATGACTGGTGACATTTAACGAAGCCATGGTAACAAATTCATGCGTATCCATGCAAAGTGAGGGCTCTCCACACGCAAACACTCATAGGCTTATTCCTGGGTATTTTTTCCATTGCTGTTATAAATTGTTTTTTCCTTCTTCCTAGCATTTTATATTGTTTTTATATAGGAAAGTTGTTGATCTGTGTGGAATGTTAGCTTTATGCCCTAATTGAGTTGTCTTTTTATAACGGTTTTTACTTTTCTTTTGGATCGTTAACTTATGTAACTATATAATCTACAAATAATTTCTCCCTCTTTCCTTTATATTTTTACCTCTTCTTTCTTTCTCTTGTCTAATTGTACTGACTAGTACCTCCATAACACTAAACAATGGGATAGTAAACATTGTTATTTTGTTCTTGGGCTTAATGGAAATGCTTCTAGTGTTTCCTCATTAAGCTTTATATATGAAGTTTGGAGTTGGGATAGATATATTTTATCATGTTGAAGAATTACCTATCTACCATATTGTGTAGAGAAGTTTTATTAAGAATATATATATTGGTATAGAAGAAAGAGTGTACGTTGTGTTTGGTGTATTTATTGGGTTTAGTTGTCGTCAGCCTGATCTAAGTGCCTCCGAGTGTGGCGGTGGGAAATACATGGCTGCACCCATGGAGCATATTTGTTTTTAAAAACAAAAAAAAAGGAAGAATTTTTAAAAATCTGACCTTGAATCCAGTGAAACCTCTAGATCAGTGATTCTCAACCAGAGGTGTTCCCCCACCCTAGGACATTTGGCAGTGTCTGGAGACATTATTGTTTGTCACAACTGTGAGAGAGACTGGTACTAGTACTGAGTGGGCAGAGGCCAAGGATGCTGCTAGACAAACTAAAATGCCCAAAACAGCCCCTACAATAAAGCATTATCTAGCCCAAAATGTCAAGTGCTGAGGTGGAGAAACCCTTTTCTAGATCTCACTACCAGTTACAAGAAATGTGAGGGAGATAGAAACATAATGAACTACATCATTAGAAGTCTACAAGCCAGATGACCTGGTATCGTCAACATATAAATGTATGATTAAAAGAGACTTAAGTATATACCAGCCAAATACAATACATAGATCTTGTTTGGATCCTAATTTGAAAATTACATTTCTAAAAAAAAAAATCAGGGACATTTAAGTTGGGAGAATACATGAAACAAGATTGGTAAAATTCCGATAATTATTGACACTGGGTGATACAGATTCATTATACTTTTATTTATAATTTTGTCTTTGTTTAATGATTTTCATAAGTTTTTCAATAGATATTGAATTTTTTAGATCATCTCAGCAACTTTTCTGATCCTTTCAATGGTAAATCATAATAATAAATTTCCTAATGTTGAACTGTCTGTATTCCTAAAATAAGCATCCCCTAAAAGAAAGCATATTCTGGTGTACAAAATAGTTTGTTCTCAATGATTTTAACCAAAAGCCTTAGGTACATAAAATTCTTACACAAAAATGATTGTCAACTTTTAGAATTGCATTAATTAATTCGTTTTTGCTTTCTTAAGAAATAGAGTGATATAATGTATTAGTTTTATAATTTTTCGTGTGTGTGGTTAAATCATTTAAAGATTTTTTATATTACTATATTAGAAATCTTTCCAAATATTGTAAAGCTAAAATAATCTGAGATGTTTGTCTTGATTCTTACAAGTCCCTTACGATATAAAATACCTCCTTTCGTTGACTGATTCTAGGACATCCATCCTAGGACTTCTCTGAAACGGATATGCCTCTCAGAATCAGTGGCATCCTGGACTCAGTGAAATATGATATGTCTAATAAGGCTTCAGAAGAAGAAATTTAATAAGTGTTACAGAATCATTATAATATTTTAAATCATACTAGGGGACCGTTCTGATTTTACTCCTCCCTACCTGTCTTTCAGATGCTCTTTATGTGGGTATGTATGCAGCCATCCTCCTTCTCTGAAGTCTCACATGTGGAAGCATGCGAGTGACCAAAATTATAACTATGAACAAGTAAACAAGGCTATTAACGATGCAATTTCACAGAGTGGCAGGTATTTGATCCTATCCCTTCCCTTTATTGCTATATGAACATTAAAGCTAGGATTAAATCTACTAGTCCTACATAATATCCCACTCAAAGTTTGGTGTGTTTTGTTTTGTTTTGTTTTGAAGAGTTCTAGGGAAATCACCTGGAAAGACTTTATTAAACAGCAGTGAAGAGAAAGCTGATCCTATCACTGGAAGTTCAGAAAATTTGGTGTCATCTTCAGAACTGATTTCCCAGGCTCCCAGTGAAGTTGTATGTCCCAACGACAATGAGAAACTGAGCCCTACAAATAATACCTCATATAGTTTAGACAAAATCTCCAGTCTGGCCCCTGCTGGCATGGAGTATTGCGTTTTACTCTTCTGTTGTTGTATCTGTGGTTTTGAATCAACCAGTAAAGAAAATCTCTTGGAGCACATGAAAGAGCATGAGGGTGAAATTGTAAACATCATCCTAAACAAGGACCACAATACAACGCTGAACACGAATTAATGGAATAATTACTCAAAGAGGAAAACAGAAGAGGATTCCTTTAAACCACAGTTTCACCTTTGCGCTGTCAAATAATAGACACAGAAGAAATAGTTAGTGTGATGTTTGAGAAATGACATGTGACTCTGGACCCAAACTCGTAATCTAATAAAAGGAATTCCAAATGGATGAGCATTAATGATATTTAAATATTTTGAGTAAGGGGAAGTGGGTTGAGGAGGAAGCAAAGATGTAATCCTGTATTAACTCTCTGTCACCTCTTCTTAGTGTTGAGTGTATTTATTAATAAAAGCTTATTATAGTATGGAAATGCAAGCAAAAGAGTAAAGAAAGGGCTTTTCAGGATCTATTCTAAAGCTTGTTATAAAAGTGTCAAAGTCGTAAGCAGAACTTAATTTTCTTCTCATTTTGACAAGCCAGCTCTAGAATGACAGGCCTCCTGTGAGAAATGGGAGGCAGCTCTTGTTTTTTTGGTTTGTTGGGTTTGGGTTTGGATTTGGTTTTGGTGTCACCAACAGAGTCAACAAGGAAACAGATAATTAGAGGGCTTTGAACTTATATCCCTAAATTAGTAGGAATTAATGATATACTCAATCTAAGATATGTTGCTTTACTCCTTAGAAAAGAAGAAAGACCTCTAAATTCAAATCTGGACCGTAAGCAGGCATTTAAAAAGTAAATTATTGTCTTAAATTTACAGTGAATTTCTTGTGCTCAGAGGAGGAAATAGGTGAATTCCCATCAGACTCAAACCAAATCTCAAGTTCATAGAAATGGTAACTGGTTGAGCTCAGCGCACTTCTCAGAGGTTCTTTTCAGAGTGTTTGTCAGGACATGGCACACTTTCTGCATAGTTACACGGGCCTTCTGCTCCTCTCGGCTAAATGACACCACGCTCATTGTGTGAAAGTGTCTGTTAAAACAGCAAAGTATGAAAATTTGCATTTGGTCATCAGGCCTTGAAAATAGTTTGAACTATTTCCAAAAATCACTTGGGGGATGAGGAGTGAAACTCAGAAGCTCCTTAAAAAGAGTACTGCTACTGAGATTTTCCTTCCTGGAGTTTTTTGATGTAGTTATATTCAGCAGAAGAGGAATAACCAAATGTGACTGAAATATAGTAAAAAATTCAGGTTGTTTATAAAAATCTTAATAACAGCATTTGGCAAGTCTGTAGGACTTCCATCTAGGAAATTCCATTTTGTTAGAGTGCGACAGCACATAGGGCAAACCAACTACAAGTGCTTTTGCATTAAAACTTGCCACCAAATAGATGTAATCTCCTGGTTACTTACACATTTCGTATTATAATTATTTCAAAGAGTGAAGAAAATGGTGTTTTGGGTTTTGTAGTTCTGATCACTTATGCATTGTTTTGTTAAAGTAAATTCTGCCTACAAGTCAGAAGGTCAGTGCACTGTTTGGTGCACCATCTTCACGGTGCTATTTCTGAATATCTGAATATTCTGAATGTTGATTTCTAACATCTAGAATTGAGGCTGTGACTCTGATAAACTTAGAACATCCAGAAGGTTTTGAATGGGCTACTGTTTGAATGGGATACTGTAGGCATGTTTTAGGAAGGAATTCTGTTCCCAAAGTTCCGATGTGAATTAAATGAATTAATATTGTTTAAATTATTACTATTAGGAACTGTTTAAGTGGGGCCAGGCATTTTGAAACATTGATTTGTTTTCTTAATCTCATTTGATGATGATATTTAAACAAACATAATTGATTATAATTTTACAGCTTTTTTTATTTAGCTTTAATTTATTAAAGTTAATCCATTTCTGATGTCCTTTTTAAAAAGATAAAATGAATTTATAGATACTAAATTATATTCCCCAAATCCACTGAATGTGGATTTATATTCATTTTCTCCTATTTTCAGAATTGAAATATTTGTATTTCAAATTCCAATAAAATATTTTAAATAGTTTCACTATTGTCACTCATTGTTACCACTCATAAGTCAGTTTTTTCATCGCTGGTAACTATGACTCAGTGTTCCTTTATAAAAATCTGTTATTCTGAAAATTAACAACCTTAGGATTTTGTTCTATAAATTTTCCTTGGCCTTGATTTTATGTTGTATTTGGAAAATATTAATAACCAAAAAAAATCCCAAAAATTTCAACAGTATGAATTTTTAAATTACCTGTCTTCATTTCCTTAAACCACTTCCATTGATTCTTTCTTAAATTTTCCATTTGGAATCATGGATTTAAAATTTTCTCAGCTTATGGGGAAAAATTAATCCAAAAGTTCAAAGCCTCTGTTTTCATCTGATTCTGTCCTTACAACGTCTTTAAAAGCTGTCCCATGGCCTCTTGGAGGAAGCATATATCAAGGATGTTCTGTACCTTAGCATTATCATTTTGTGGCAAGCTTTCAGTTAACAATGTCTCTACCAAGAACAATTGAGTTTTCTAAAAGTTATAATGAAAATTAAATATGTGCAATTATAATTATAGAAGAAGTGGCTCTTAAGAAGTAGGAACTCCCTTTATAGGAATAACATTTTATTTATTGGTACAGACCTTTGTCATACAAAGCTCATAGTATTTGTTTTCTGCTCTGAACACCTAAAATTCTAAGATTTGATAGTGAGAATAGTTTTTAAAGGAAACTTACTGGCTATGGCAAAGGTGGGAAGGGGGAAGATGATGCATTCTGATCATTATAAATAATACTTTTCAGGGCTCTATCATTTTCTCCCTTTCTCTGATAATCTAGAATATGATTGGTGTCCTCAATGTTCCAAAAATACCATGGTAATATTCCATTTCATCTGTAGACGGAGTTCTGTGGCCAGGCAGTGCAATGTAGCCACACTGACTGAAGCCTTTGTTGTAGGTCTTTCATCCTGTTCAAGGTAGCCATTGGTAGCTTTGTAATTATTTTTTGTTTTTTCTCACAAAGCAAACGGTGGGCGTCCATGTTTACATTGTATCTCCCCGCAGTGTACTTGCCTTGACAAAGACAAGCAGGCTTCTCTATTGAGACTTATTATATTTTTAGTTTTCATAGACACTTATTTAATCTTTTTTATTGTACAGCAAGGTGCTCTAAGTAATATTCAATAAAATATATTTAATAGAAATTTGAGTTTGATATTCATGAACATGAATACATGTATTTTTTTAAGAAATAAGTATTGTGTAACACTATGGCATTGCTTCTATAGCCAAAGTATAAAAATTTCTGGAACACTGACATGTAAAGACTACAGTTAATTCTGACACTGTATCTTATTAAAATAGGATGATTTGCATTTTGTAAAATTATCCTGCACATTGAGCTGCATGCCTTAAAGCTGAAAGTCTAGGATTGTGTTCATGGTAGAACAGTTTATCTGTTCAGAACAGTGAAGCAAGGCCTATAGCGCTTCTTTAACTACCTTTGGAAATACTGTACAATGTTAGAATAATTTATTTTGCTTTACAGGAGTTTGTCACGTATTGACTTTAATATTGTATTTTGGTAATAAATTTTTTGTTAAAAAAACTTGCCTCTAAGTTTTATTAACAAGTTATATCCATTCTTATCTTAGAAATATTGACTTTATTACTTAGAAAGTTGTATTTAAATTATTAAAAGCTTCCCAAGGGTTAAACAAGGCTTATGATTACTCTTTGGTAACTTGTTAAACTATTGCCAACTACTATATAACTGTGTTATACAAAGAGAATTGAAAAAGCATTTAGCTTTTTAAATCATTTTAAAACTTCAATCTAATTTTGAAGATTTTTTTCTCCTTGCTACAGTTCTTCATTTTATCTTCCAAATCACACGCTTGTATGCTTTCATTTCTGATGTAGTCAAAGTGCTAAAGACTATTTCTGTTAATGACAATTAGCATTGTTTAGTGAAGCCCAAAGATTACAATAATGTGTTCACACCTTGATCATTTTGTGGCCTGTGTCAAATATCTTTTGACATCATATTTTTGCATTGGCAAATGAACCTAACATCATCTGACTGTATCATTTATCTGGTTATCAATTTGTGCCCTTGAATCCTAAGCCACCTCAGTTTAAAGTGACTGAGGCCAATATTTCTTCCCAATAGCTGTAATCTCTTGTCCTGTGCTCCCCAGGGCAACATAATCATATCCCCTGTCTTTCAAGAACCAAATCTCAAACTGTGTCACTAAACTCCAAATTCCTTGTAGAAATCCTAGCATGGAAGGTCTGGAATATGTGGTCCAATTTGGTAGCCACTAGCCACATATGGCTCTTGGCAGGCACTTAAAATATAGCTAATATACTGTAAGTGTACATAACAGTTGCAAAGACTTAGTACAAAAAGAAATGTAAAGTATCTTATTAATAGTTTTTTATATTGATTACATGTTGAAATGATATTTTCGATATCTTGGGTTAAATAAAATGTATTATTAAAATTAATTTCACTTGATTCTTTTTTAATGTAGCATCTAGAAAATTTTAAATCACATATGTGCCTTACATTTTACTTCTTTTGGACAGGGCTCATATATTAGAGAGATTGGCAAACGAGGGCCCTCACTTCACATCCAGCCTGCCACCTGTTTTTGTAAATAAGGTTCTACTGGAACACAGCCACACCCATTTATGTATCCTATATTTCTATTTTTGTGGCACAACAGCAGCAGTGGGTAATGTGATAGAGACTATATGGTTCCAAAAGCCCAAATTATTTACTATCTCTTTGATAGGAAAAGCTTGCTGACCTCTGAACTATTAATAGAACAGTTATAATCTGTGTGCTTTAAAGCTACCAGAAACAAAAAACTTTTCATAAAGTTTTTTGTAGTATAGCAGTGTTTTTATAACTATATTGCTTCTTCCTCTGTAATTTTAGTAGACTACCTGATCTTCTACAGCTCTTACCTGTATTTTAGGACTATAACCTAACTCACTGTTTCATCATCTCTGATATTTAAAACCAAACAATTTATTTAAAATAACAATGCAAGTTAAATAATAAAATGCCACTGCGAAAAGTGTCATTTTCCTCCTGACTGCCTTAACGGTGTCAGTGTTAGCCATCCCTGCTCCACACTTCAGTGCCGTGACTGCTACTGCTGATGCGGGTCACACCACCTGCATGTGTAACCATGGTGCAAGGTAACCACAGTAACTAATCCAATCGACTGTGGTGACAACTGACTTGAATAATCCAGGATACAAAGAAGAGTCTTAGACACACCTCTTTATAGTGAATAGCATGTGTGACTCTAAAGCCAAATGTAAGGCTTGGGAGGAGGTTGTAGTTGGCTTTGGTGTAGAGCTGTTGATTAAACTGGCAGAGCTCAGAAAAAGTCAGAACTCTTCTACATAGATTTCTTCCAAATCAATCAGCAAAGATGTAAAATGAGAACGTTTTTGGCCCTATAAATTCTTAGAGAACTTTCTGTTTTTAATTGGCGCCATACGATAGGCTTACTTAGGTAGCGGGTTTTGGTGTGTATCTCAGAATTCAAATGAGTGTAAGATGCTGAAACCATTTTCAGAGTCCCACGTGGCAGCAAAATCCAGTTTGCATTACTGTGTTAGGGGACTAAATACCTCATCTTTTCGGTGGTACATTAATAAATATACTGTACCTAGTTTTATTTGAACTATGAAGTGTCTGTAAGATTATATAGCTTTGGTTTCTTTAATCTACTGATTTTTTTCCCCAATAATGCCTAATCACTGTTTGCCTTACAAAAGTAGATTATACAGGTTGTAGGTTTTCTTTTGAATTAAAAAGTTTAATCTTAGGCATTTAATGTAAATTCTTACTGCCATATAACAAAATCATCAAATGTTGGTATCTTTTTGCTTCCTAACTCAAACATATTTACACAAGTTGTGTTATTTAATCCAGATAGTAAAGGTGCTGTTCTGTAACAGTTTGCAAAATTGCATATAAGACAGGTACTTCTAAGGTAATATCGGGGTAAATGGGGCATTTATTTAAAAAGAACTCTACATATTAGTTGGATAGAATTTTACTTACACAAATCAGAAGATAATGAAATGGGAGGGGGTAAAAAAAAAAAAAAAAAAAAGATAATGAATCCTTGCCCATGAGCTCAGACCCAACTATTTCATCTTTTTGATTTCTCAGCTTTGTCCTTTGTTAAAGGAAAAATAAAAAGAATATTTATAATCATCCATGTTCTTGCTATGGATTAATCAGTAATCAAGTATGGTTTTTTTAGTAATAAAGTATGTTATCTTAAATGTGTACACAATGGAAAATTGTGACCTGAAGGGAACCTTCAACAAAATAAAACATGTTCATTTTTCAGGTCTTTTATTAGCACCTACTAGTGTTATTTAAAGGCTTATTCTCACTACAGTACACATCTCCAAATTTTTTTTTCTACTTGTCATTTCATTAATTTTAGTATCTATATTTCAGAAATAATGTGGCTGCATTCTACTGAAATAGGAACATCAGTCCACATCTTGCTTTTTGTTTGTATCTGCAGTCCTATTTAAATTCAGTATCACCAACCACAAAAGGTGTTAGAAAATCCTATTTCGGGCTGATGAGAAAAAGTACAGCAGGATGTGGTTCAAATCTTAAGCTGTATTTATTTCTGCTCCTCTGTAGCTGGCACTGCACAAAAAATAGTTATGCTGTAATAATTAAATGTAGGAGACCAGTGGTTTCAAGGTTACCTTCATTTTCTAAGCCCGTCTCCACGTGGAGCGTCAGAACACAGTTGGGGAGGTGGTGCCTCCCTGTGATCAAGGCAGAGCACCACCCAACGAACAGGTGAACAAAGAGGCGCTTCGCATCTGTGCCCACCTGAAGCAACCCTGTGCACAGTCTGCAAATGCGGATAAAAAGGCTCCAGTGTATTGTAGGGCAGTTTTCTTAAATTACTATTAAATAGCAGGCGGGGGGAGAGCGTGGATCTTCCTCACGGGAAGGCAGTCGCCACATCCCCTCTGAACAAGGGGGAGGAAGTCAAGAGCTGCACACAGGTGTGTATAGTTAACCTCATCCAACTTGGATTACAGTTTGGCTTTTCCTTTTTTAACCTCCTAGGCGTTCGGTTCTTTCCTCTATGTTTTTCAACGTAACATTGACAATAGAACACCTACCTTGTATAGTTGTATGGATTAAATGAGATTGTCTATGAAATGCCTAGTCAAGTTCTGATGGTTGGGGCAGTGCCTGGTCCCATTCCTAGCTCAGCAAGCCATGTGACCTTCACTAAGGCATTCCACCTTTTTCGAGCCTCAGTTTCTTTATTAGTAAAACAGATGGTAATACTTACCTTTTAGGGTTCTTACAAAGATTAGCAACTTATATACAAAAGGCAGGCCTGGCCGCACAGGGGCTCAAAAAGTGCTTACTGTCACAGTTTGAGCACTAACTTTGAGGAGGGGGGAAAAAAATTAAACTGCCGTCATAAATCATGGTGTCAAAGCTATTAGTTACAACCTTGGAAAGGAACTGCAGAACCATACCAATTTGTGTTCCGAGGAAGGACACTCAAAACAAAATGTCCTATATCCTTAAAATACACCAAAAAAGCCAAACCTGGCTTATCAGGTTTATTTGCCTAGAATATTGTACACAATTCATGTTACATCTAAAAAGATAACAGTTTGGGAGAAAGTGTTAGAGCATTACCCTGTTAACATCATATTAAGTTCATGAAATTTTTGGTGTATAATTCTTCTTTCAAAGCTCTCAACTGCCATTAAGGAATTATTTTCACCTGCTGTGTTGGATACAAGAAAAATGTGAAAATGGAGCTTTCCCTAAGTAAGATTAAGAGCTGGCTGCACTGGCAAAACAGGCCGCAGGAGACAGACTCCTACTGCACTCAGTATAACGAGCCGACTACTGTAACATGGTAGCAAGTACCATGCATCGGACCATTTGGGGAAAGTACAAGTTCCTGGAGAAGGTGCAGAACGGCCTGTCACAGACTGTCCAAGTCACTCTTCTGTCTCACAAGGACATTTCATCTGCAGCAGTCATACTTCTGAAGTGTACCGCAGGCCAGTCCAGCAGCCAGCCTCCAATCAGGTGCTGTCCTGAAGGCTTGGGGTATAGCCTTCCTAGTTCTACCGAGGCCTTGTCATCTGGTAGGAAGATGGCAAAGTGACAAAAATAAAACCAACTCAGCACTTGTGTTTAACCATAATCCCATGATATAAATTACTCTTCAAAGATTCAGTGGAATGAGAGCTGAGTAGCCACATTTGCAGCTGTGTTAATACCTTACAAAACAAAAAAGGAATACGGGGCCGGATGTGGGAGCTCACGCCTATAATTCTAGCGCTCTCGGAGGCCAAGCCGGGAGGATCACTTGAGGTCAGGAGTTGGAGACCAGCCTGAACAAGAGTGAGACCCCGTCTCTACCAAAAATAGGAAAAATTAGCTGGTGTCACGGGGCGTGCTCCTGTAGTCCCAGCTACTCAGGAAGCTGAGACAAGAGGATGTCTTTAGCCCAGTTTTTTGAGGTTGCTGTGAGCTGGGCTGACACCATGGCACTCCAGCCCAGGGAAGACTCTGTCTCAAAGAATGTGTTATGCGCATGAGATACAAAGGGCATAACATCTAAAGTAAAACAAAACCGTAAAACAGTAACACTGGTCTGGCGTGAATAGAAGTGCCAAAATTGAATTCTATCTGCACCCATACTTTGTATTAAATACCCTCAGGGGTTTTGAAATTCAAGAAGACATCAAATCTTGCCTACACAGTAATTTGCATTTACATAACACCCTTCAGCTGATTTTCTCAAACACTTAACAAACATCTACTAATTGAGTTTCTAAATGTCCCTGAAAGAACTCTTGTGGTAAAACCTATCCCATAAAATTCAATTTCCAGTTTAAAAAAAGAAATCTATGTTTTCCATGGGGAAAACTTAACAACTAGGGGGCCCAAATCTAGTAGCTGATCGGATTATCAGGTATCTCAGCGTGATGTTGGACTCTTCCCTGACACTAACGAGTTATTCTGGTTCTGCTCCGTCCCCTACAGCCTTCTCACACACTAGCTGCTTTTTGTTGTTTTTACTTGACTAGACTCTATGGTTACAACTGGCCTCTTTATGAAATAATTCTTATGCTGCTTATGCTTACAGAGATTATGATCATCAAAGAAACAGGACTAATAGTAGGCATGAAACAATACACATTCAACCTTAACCTTCAAAGGAAAATCTTTCACACAAGTTGTGGCAGACACTGCCCGGAGGTCATTCCCAATATCCAGTCTTCTCTTCCGTGATGGCAGAATTTTGGACACGTAGCTAGCTGCCCTGCTATACTGTATTTCCCAGCCTCCCTTGCAGGTACATGAGATCATGTGACCAAATTGTGGCTACTGGGAAATGAATGATATATGAAAGTTCTGAAGAGATTAAGTGAAATTTCTAGGGTCACAGAGTTGAAAGTTGGCTGAGGACAATATATCAATTGTCCTTAAACCATTCACTATATTTCATGGCCATCCTTAAGCAAAGCATATTGTGATAAAAATATAAAATTTGGGGAGGCCACGGCAGCAAGTTCACTTGAGGCCAGGAGTTCAAGTCCAGCCTGGGCAACATAGTGAAATCCCATCTCTACAAAAATTTTTGCAAATTGACTAAAGGGTTGAAAAGTATATATATTAATAAATTAACCACTTAAAGATAGTTGTGGGGAGGGAAAGCTACTTCAAAATTTCCTGGTGTCATAGCTGAAAATTTAAAAATGTCATCAAGCGATTGTGATTAAAAACCTCTAAGAGGAGGCTGCATTTGTTACCTACATCATGTGGGGAATCACTGATTTAAGGTACAGGCCAGGCGCGGTGCCTCACACCTGTAATCCTAGCACTCTGGGAGGCACAGGCGGGAGTATGGTTCGAGGTCAGGAGTTCGAGACCAGCCTGAGCAAGAGCGAGGGCCCCCCCCCCCTTCTCTACTAAAAGATAGAAACAAATTAACCAGACAACTAAAAATATATAGAAAAAATTAGCCAGGCATGGTGGTGCATGCCTGTAGTCCCAGCAACTCAGGAGGCTAAGGCAGGAGGATCGCTTAAGCCCAGGAGTTTGAGGTTGCTGTGAGCTAGGCTGATGCCATGGCACTCTAGCCCGGGCAACAGAGCGAGACTCTGTCTCAAAAATAATAAAATAAAATAAAAAAATAAAGTACAGACTCCACTCGGTACAGTCTCCACACAGCTGTCGGGAGAGTTCGAGTCCTAGCCACTTTTGGGCCTGGAGAGTTGCAATCAGACCTGTGAATTCTTATGCATAAGGAGTCCTTCAGGCCACCTCCTCACTATCCACGAGTTGACTCAGGAAGTTTTGCGGGGAGCACTTGTAAGTGTTTGTTAGTGAAAATCCAGCCCAGCGCTAGATTATCCGTAATTTCAGGCATGATAAAATGTCTGAATCTGAGAGTGTCAGAAACACATCCCCTTCTGGCTGAAAGTCCTACTTCTTCCTACAGAAAAACCAAAGAGTCTCAAGCCTGACAAATATGCCTCGGCATATGCTAGCAGGAAAAATCTGCTTCTGGGATTTTTAGACACCTGTGTATATGCCTGTTTTGCAGGGAATGACATTAGAGAAGTCCAACGAAACAAAGTGGAGGGCCCAGCCAATGCCATTGATTCTTGGACCAGAACAGCTGACATCTAAGGAATCATCACATTTGGCAAAAAGCTCATGTGATAAAGCATCATCTGTGTTAACTGAATAGCTTACCTATTCATGTCCTCATTCAAAAATACATAATTACAAGTTATTCTCACCATGGAAATGAAAAAAGTGTAGGTGGTAACCATGGAAATGAAAAAAAAAGTACAGACAAGTAGAGGTAAGAAGAGTAGCAGGTGTTAAGGAAGAAAATGAAGCAGAACTGATCATGTTTAAATACTCTGCTAACTTTAACTTCATTTGATAGAATCTTTGGATAATTGTGGACATACGCTAATCTGCCTATTAATTTCACTATTTTAAACCACTACAAATCAAGTTCAAACAAAGTTGATCAAAGAGAAAAAAATACAAATTATTTCATAATGCCTTTTCTGAAGCCTCTCACAGGGAAGAAAATATTTACTGGCAAATATTTTAAAGGAGGGAGGGAGGAGTCCAGTGTAATGTCAATTCCTGTGCAACTCTGGAATGATCTGAACATTGAAGAAGCTGATCCCTAGGACTCAGCATGGCCTCCCTAAGAACCAAGTGTGCCAAACCAGGAGCTCTGACATGAGTCATACAGAAGGAGTGTATAAAGCAATCCAAGAGGATGCAGGCAGAAAATATTAGGATTTCCATTTGTAGTTAGTTAAATATGTTTATAGGTATACAGAGAGAGAGAAGACAAAAATTTTTGTCTGATAGAAGTTTGGAGATAGATGCTCTGAATTTTGTCAAGACATTTGAAAAGTCACCCCTTCTGAACAAGGTGGAGAAATAATAAGTTGGATCAAAATACTGTTGGAAAAATATATGTAGTAGGCCAAACTGTCCTTAATTGAATACCTGTTTGTGTAAGGGAATATTCAGTATTGTGAAGAAAATTTCCCAAACATTTCTACACATTTTATACAATTTCAGTAAAAATCTCCATGGATTCTATTTTGGAACCTGGTAAATGATTATAAAAGTTATCTGAGCAAATAAATATGCAAAAATTGCTAAGATATGTGTTTAAAAGAAGCATAATGGTCAGCTGCTCTCCCAAATGTCAAAGCATTCTTCAAAGAAACAGTAATTAGAAATATGTGGAACTGTTTCAAGACTAGTTCTTTTGTTTAACCACTGAAACATAATAGTGAACTTATAAATAAGCCATATACATATAGAAACTTAGTATGTGGTATAGGTAGTTCAAATCAGTAGGGTAAGGATGATGGTAAAATAATTGGCTATCCGATTAGAAAAAAATTACATCTCTCTCATACCATATTTTAAAATACTAGGAGAAAGTATAAAAAAATTACAATCTTGAGATGGGGAAGGTTTTTCTAAGCATGATGGAAAACCCAGAAGTTATAAAGGAAAGATGATGGATTTGACAATATAAAAATGGAAAATCCCAACACAGCAAAAGACATCATACCAGATATACAATAATGAGAAAATATCTGCAATATATATGACAAAAGATGAATACCCATAATCTATACATAATCCTTTCTTATCAAGATTAAGTAGATGAACTGGCCAAACACAAAAAGACAAATTAGAAAAAGAAATACAAACAGCCAATAACTCCTGATGTAATTGTCTCCACCTCACTAATAAAGAAATACATGTAAGATAATGGTATATCATATTTGTCACCTAAGATTGGCAAAGATTAAAAATATCCACTATTGGCAAGGGCGTGGATAAGTAAGTACCATTAATACCTGCTGGTGGAAGTGAAAAGCAATAGAATTCTTAACCTTTTTGGAATGTAGTTTGCCAATGTTTGTCACAATTTAGAATGCAAGTTCTAGCAATTCTATTTCTAGAAATATATCTTCAAGAATTACATAAATATAAGTACGTTCTTACAGTGTTGCTTGTAATAGCATAAAACCAGAAACAACCTAAATGTCCAATTAGATGGAAATAAATTATAACACATCCATATGGGGGATTATTATATTGGTTATCTATCACATAACAAAATTACCCCAAAACCTGGTGGCTTAAAACAACAATAAACATTTATTATCTTCACAGCCTGTGTGTGTCGAATAATTGGGAGTGGCATAAACTGGCAGTGCTGGCCCGAGATCTCTCATGACATCATCTGAAGGCTGACTCTCCCACCACTTCCTGCTGGGGAGTCTACTTCCAAGATGGCTCACTCCCAAGGCTGGCAAGGTGGTGCGGGTTGTTGGCCAGGGGCCAGGTGCTGCCCATGTGGCCACCTCCACAGGCTGTTTGAGTGTCCCCTCAGCATGGTGGCTGGCATCCCCCTAAGTGAGCCATCCAACAGAGGCTACAGCTAAAAATAGGATGTCTTTGCAACCTAGCCTCAGAAGTCCCACACTGTCACTGCCACAGCACCTATCAATCACAGAGAAGAGCCACGATTCAGTGAGATAGGCAGCAAGGATCATTCAAGCTGAGAGCTGAAGGCTAAACAGTAGCTAGTCAGGTGAAGAGAATGAAAGAACCACTTTTTATAAATCTTGGGACAAAACTTTGAAAGAAGTTTATGTGAAAAGGAAGTAAAGATGAAGAGGTAAACAGAGCCTGATGTGTGGCAGTCCTTGCAAGCTGTGTTAAGGAGCTTAATTTTTATAATAAAGTCCTAAGCCACAGAAGGATTTACATTTCAGTAAGATCACTCTGGTTGTTACATGGAGGATGGATGGAAGGAACAAGGACAGAGAACAGGAATGGAGGTAAGGAAGAAGGTTATTGAAAGAATCCTGACAAGAAATGGACTATGGTGGTGGCAATGTGAATGGAGAAAAGCGGGCAAGTTCTGAGACAATTTAGGAGATGAACGCAACGGGTCTCAATGTCCGATTGAATATATGGATTAAAACAATAGGGAGGAATCAAGGCTGGCTCAAAGGTTTTTGATTTGAGCAACTAGGTAAATGGAACACATGGAAGGAAAAGGTTTGGGTATTAGAAAAAGTTTAACACGTTGAGTTTGAGGTGCTTGAACATATGGGTATGTCCAGTAGGCAGTGGACATATGAGACCTGGAAATCAGGAGATATGCCTAGACATAAAAACTTATCCACTATCAGATTATCAGTGGAAACTGCAGCCATGGGCCAGACAAATCATTGATTTTTAAGAGCAAGGGGAGGCCGGGCGCGGTGGCTCACGCCTGTAATCCTAGCTCTGGGAGGCCGAGGCGGGTGGATCGCTCGAGGTCAGGAGTTCGAGACCAGCCTGAGCAAGAGTAAGACCCCGTCTCTACTAAAAATAGAAAGAAATTATCTGGCCAACTAAAAATATATATATACAAAAAAATTAGCCGGGCATGGTGGCTCATGCCTGTAGTCCCAGCTACTCGGGAGGCTGAGGCAGTAGGATCGCTTGAGCCCAGGAGTCTGAGGTTGCTGTTAGCTAGGCTGATGCCACGGCACTCACTCTAGCCCGGGCAACAAAGTGAGACTCTGTCTCAAAAAAAAAAAAAAAAAAAAGAGCAAGGGGAGCAGCAAGAGACTTACAAAGGAATGCCAGAAAGGTAGACAGAAGAAACACCCAGAGTCTATTGTCACAGAAGGCAGGAATGATGGAGCATGTTCATACAACTAAGTACAGCAATTTAGAAATGAGCATTGTACATCAAATAGGAAAAAAGCCAATAGAACAGGAGAGCTCTCAGCCCCAGTCCCAAGACAAGATACTTCTACAGGAAGGATGTGATGATTAATTAGTGCAGTGCTTCTCAAAGTGTAATGTACATACAAGTCACCTGGGGATCATATTAAGCTCTTCTTCTAAAGATCTTAATATGATCTTGGGTACTGCCTGAGACCCTGCATTTCTAACATCCCAGGTTATGCCCAAGCTGCTAGTCCACATACCACAGTTTGAGTAGCAAAGTTCTGCTGTGGTTCTCAAACTTTACTGAGCACACAATCTAACAGATTAGGAGGCCCATGCCCCTCCAGATTTTGATTCAGTCGGTCTGGGGTAGGACCTGATGATTTGCATTTCTAGCAAGCTCCCAGGTGTTGGTGATCCCCAGACCACACTTTGAGTTGCACAGCTCAATTCTTGATAGTTCAGCAGAGAAAAAGCCAGGGGGTCCATCTGGGCTTCCAAACATGCTGCAAACAAGTATTCCTGTACACCACTGCAGTCACAGTCCGTTACCAGAGCTCAATCCTTTTATGGTCCCTCTCTGGCTCCTTGCTCATATGCTCAGAAGTGGGGACAAGGGCTTATACGCATTATCCATTTTAACGTGAAGGAAAAACACTGTAAGTATACAGCCCCTGCCCTGAAGTCCATATGAGAGAAGACATCAACAAAAAAAACAGCTGACATTTATTTTTATCCATTTGCACAAACTGTTGTGCTTGTTAACAGCAACGGACACAGAGAGGAGAAAAATGTCCAGCAGGGGTGACTAAGAAAGGCTTCCTAGATGGAGTAATTTAGTGTTGGAATTAGACCAATAATGAGCCGCCTTTTCACAGGTGGAGGTCCCAGAGGGCCATTCCTTTAACAAAAATCAATTAACATGTAGTTTGAGTATGTGCTGACAAGTAAAACGTTTTACCTGTTTTTCAAAGTGTGATCAAGAAGGCTACCTAGATAGAAAGCACAGTATCTGCCCTCAAAACAAAGGCTGCCAATTTAAGTTGGAGACGGAGTAACGTCTACGAGACTAACAGTCTCTTCGGAGATGCAGAAGTATCTCCGTGCGTACTCTCGCTGGCAGTTAGTAAGTGACGTCCAAGCACAGATCCATGGCAACGGGACGCTGGGGGTAGCCGCCGGAACCCGGGGACCGGGCGCGCCAGGCCCTGCAGCGCGGATGCTGGGACGAGTCCGAGTGGCCTGTTTCCGTTCCTCACGCCCGCCCTTACCGAACCCTTCGCAGCACTCAGCACAGGGGCACACGAGGGGAACAACGGGAAGAAGCACTTTTGGAAAGAACAGCCCCCTCTGCCGCCCCAGGCCCACACGGCTCTCGAGCGCCCGGGGCTGCGCGGGGGCCGCTCTGTCCACCGGGCAGCCCTCCTCGAGCCGCCTTTCTCACTCCGGCCCAGGACCGCAGGCACCGCGGTTACACGAGCCACGGAGCAGCGTGACGGCCTCACTGCCAGGCCCTGGAGCGACCGGGACGCAGCAAGCGGAAGTACGCCTCTTCCTTCCGGCCAGCGCCGCACGAGACGGGGCGGGGCGCCGCGGAAGGGGGCGGGGATAGCGTTGACGGACGGCTCCCGCGCCCTATGGGTACGGCTGTGGCGTCCCAGCCTCCCTGGCGCGACCCTTCCCCGGGGCTGCGGACGCCCCCAGCCCCGCATTTCCAGGGCGGTGCGCGAAGCTCCGCCGCTGCCCGGCCTCCCTTCCGCGTGGTGCGCTGCGGCCCGTCGTGCCGCCCCGCCTCGCCCCGCCGGCCGCCCGCCCCGCCGGGACCGCGCGTGAGGACGGCTGAGGCCGCAGGTCTGTGGCTGCGGGTCGGGCCGCCGGCAGCGCGCGGGGACGCGTGGGCGCCGGGCTTCCGCGGCCGGCTCTCGAGGGTCCCGCGGGGCGGGCGCTGTGCCTGCCGAGCGGCGGCTCGCGGAGGCGCGGTGACAGCCGAGAGCCCCTCGGGCCGCCCCGCCCCGCCGCGTGGCGCAGTCGGGGGGCGCGGCCGCGGCGCTCCGGGCGTCCCGGAGGGGGGCGGAGCACGGGATGTCCGCCCGGAATGCGGGGTCGGGGGCTGGGGGCCGGGCCCGGGCGTGGGGGAGTTTGCGGAGGGACTTCTCCTCAGGCGGCCGCGCAGACAGCGGGAGGGCCGGGTCCCACCCTCGCGGCCACTCGCGGTCGTGGGTGAGGTGGAGCGAGGGCAGCACTTGTCCGGCCGCCGCCTGCTCGGGTGGCTGTGTGATGGGGACGCCAGGTGCTGGGGGGATGTGGTGCGCAGGGAAGCGGGGACGCCGGGTGCTGCGGGGACGCCAGGTGCGGGAGAACGCCGGGTGCCGGGGTTGTGGTGCCCGGGGGACGCGCAGGACGGAACTTACAAAGAATTGCTTTCAGATTCCTTTCTGAGCGTTTAAGATGGCATTCTTTTCCATTTGATGTAAAACTTTCGTTTCATAGTTCTTGCAACTATCGCCGTGTCTGGCACATAATTGGCACTTCAACGTGTTGGCTTTTTGCCTTAACATGTTAGAATGTATGAATTGGGGGATTTTTAAAACTACTCTCCTCCCCCTTAGGGCATGACTCTAGGATTAGGTCACTTTGCGGGTAAGGCCATCTCTGGACCTTGCTGAGCACTCCGTTTCTTCCTCTCTGCCCCAGCTTCTCCATTTCCAGTGCTTGAAGGCATAGCCTTTAAATGTGTTTTTTCTCACTTTTTTTGTATGAATGAATGAAATGAAATGTATTATGTTGGTCTGTTCTGTTCTATAGAGCAAGTTTACCTTTGATTACTAGGAATTAATAAACGGTGGAAACAATCATGTCAGGCTACCGGTCATATTTAATAAATAATTAGTAAAACGCTGTTCATTATTCAGAGGAGTGAAGCAGGCTGTTCCAGGGGACTGGGACCCGCTTACTCACTGCCGACACTCCCCCGCCTCCCACTTGCTGCTTCCAAACCAGGCTCCTGCGCCCTGCGGTTACTCCCACTGTTGCTCCCTGGGGTGGCAGCTGCCCTGACTGGCACACCCGCGCTGTCATCACCACCGAGGCACATTCCTAAAGCTTCCAGCGTGAATTGTTTTAAAGAACACTGGTCTAGAAATTCAGATACATAAGACGAAACAATATTTCAGTTCTTCAAAATCTGATTGTTAACAAATTTACTGTTGAATATCTCCCACGTGTTCGGTTCTGTGGGAGATAGAGAAAACCTATGACTGCCTGTGGAAGTGTAGAAAATAATATAAAACTGTATGATTATTTGACAGATTGCATGATAACAGCTCGGGGAGGGAAAAGACCAGAGTAGCAGGAGCACCCTAGGAAGGAAGGCTTCCTGGGAGAAGGGCAGCGACGTTCCTGACTCCTGGCAGTGCCTGCTGTGGAGCAGGCACTTCATAAATATGATTGACTTAAATAAATATTCGTATTGTGTCTTGAGTGTAGCTTTGGAGGTTGGTTAAGATACGGATGGGAAAATGGGGCATGCTAACGGGGGAAACCAGACAAGTCAAGTCCCTTAAGCCCAGGTGAGCATGGGCTGGCACATGTGGATGGGCTGTTTTCTTCTGTGTTGTTTGTAGGAGTGGTTGGAAGAACGATGCATATAAGTCTGACATCATGATGTCCATCCGGCAAAGAAAAGAAGTAAAAACCACAGACGTTTCTGAGGATTTTCCGGCACAAGAAGAAAATGTGAAGTTTGAAAATAAATTGCCATCTGGTAGGTGGCATTTTGGGTTGCTTTTATTTCTGTGTATTATTACAAAATATCACTCTCCAATAGGGTAAAAGTTTGGTGAGACACAACAGTTGAGGAAACTTGTTCTAGTATCTAGTACCCTGATGTTCTGATTACAGTTTGATTGTTTTGGTTTTACAGTTAGAATTAAATAAATGTTGAAAGAGATTTGATTAGGACCCTATGTCAGCTGCCTGTTCATTTGCTTATGGTTACGCCAGTGTGATCTTTTGAGTTTCTAGAGTAATGCTTTTCCCCACCATTCAGATTTTAGTCTCTTCTACATTTTCTGCGTTTTGTACGCTTTTCACGCTAGGCAGCCTTAACTTGAGTGAGTTTCTCATTAAGTATTGAAAGGTGGATCAAGATGTTTTTTATTCTTTAGTTTCAGTCAAATTCCTGAAATTTTTCCCGTTTGGTTTTTTTTAGAGGGGGGGTTGAGTGATCAGAACTTGGTAAATTGTTTATATAATGCTAATGACTTAATAAGTGATGCATCAAATGGTGTTAATTACCAGCTTCTTGCTTCCTGAATTGCTTTTGTAATAAGTATGGTCAGGATTTTAAAAGTTAGCATGAAAAATTTCATGCATATCAACCATTTTGGATATCTGACAAAATTTACATTTGCAGCCATGTCAATTCGTATCAGCCAGAGCTGGTAAAGAAACTTGGGGAAACATGGCCCGGCACAGTGGCTCACGCCTGTAATCCTAGCCCTCTGGGAGGCCGAGGCGGGTGGATGGCTCGAGGTCAGGAGTTCGAGACCAGCCTGAGCAAGACCGTCTCTACTAAAAATAGAAATAAATTATCTGGACAACTAAAAATATATATAGAAAAAATTAGCTGGGCATGGTGGCGCATGCCTGTAGTCCCAGCTACTCGGGAGGCTGAGGCAGTAGGATCGCTTAAGCCCAGGAGTTTGAGGTTGCTGTGAGCTAGGCTGATGCCACGGCACTGACTCTAGCCCGGGCAACAAAATGAGACTCTGTTTCAAAAAAAAAAAGAAAGAAACTTGGGGAAACAGATTAATAAAATAAAAGTAATCTAATGGGAGGTCATGCCATGCAGGTCAGCCATTAGCAAGTACTGCATTTCAGATAATACCAAGTACTTTTTACAGACCTATACAATACAAATTCAAGGTTTTTTTTTAAAACTAAAACACAACTTTAGGGATTCTTCATTTTAGCAAAGCAGTATTTATTCATCTCAGGAAAAAAACTGAAAACCAAAGTTAAAAAGAAGGAAAAAATATCCCCACAAGCCCACCCATCCTGAGACTACCACTAATGACACTATCTTACTGCAAATGTCCTATTCTGTACATGTATATCCATAAGCATTCATATGTAGTTGTACAAAATTGGGATCTACATGCTGTTTTGTAACTTGCTATTTTTCTCTTACATTGTAAACATCATAAATCATTGAATATATTTGTAAAATGTCAGTGTAGTATTCCATTGTGTGGCTGTAGCACAATTTATTTAACCAGATCCTTGTTACTGATGATTAAGATTGTTTTCTAACCTTTTACTGACACAAACAGAACTGTCATAAATATCTTTGTGGTCAAGTGTCTGTTTAAAACTTTAATTATTTCCTTGGGGTGTGTCTTAATCCACTTGTGTTGCTATAAAGGAATACCTGAGGCTGGGTAATTTACAAAGAAAAGAGATTTATTTGGCTCACTGTTCTGCGGGCTGTACAAGAAGCATAGCGCTGGCATGTGCATCTGATGAAGGTCTTAAGCTGCCTTCACTCATGGAGGAAGGGGAAGGGGAGCTGACGTGTGCAGAGATCACATAGCAAGAGAGAAGGCGAGGGTGGGGAAGTGCTAGGCTCTTTTTAACAACCAGTTCTCTTGGGAACTAGTACAGCAAGAACTCACTCACCAGGAGAGCAGCACCAAGCCATTCATGAGAGGTCTACCCCCATGACCCAGATATCTCCCATTAGGTCCCAACTCCAACATTAGGGATCAAGTTTCACCATATTTAGAGGAGTCAAATATCCAAGCCATAGCAGGGAATATGCCTGGATTGAGAATTACCGGTCAAATAATATGGTGGCTTGTACTCACTATTGCCATGTTGCATTCTAGAGAGGTACCAATTTATGCTTCAACCAGCAGTGTTTAATGATGTCTATTTTTTATATCTTTACCCAAACACAGAGTATTAGCATTTTTTAAGCTGTCAAATTGGCCAAGATTTCTAAAAGCATAACTAATCGTTTTGATTTGCATTTCAGCACTAATGAACTTGAACATCTTCTGTGTGTTATTATTGGCCATTTTTTCTTTTGTGCATTGCCTATTCATATCCTCTGTTTCCTACTAGAATATTCATCTTCTTTGTTGAAAGTATTCATCTTATAATGATATTTAAGCTCTCTTACATGTTCTATAAATATTTTTCCTAGATTATGTGTTCTTTAACTTGAGCTGTGAGGGATTATTTATTCCTGTTTTGTTTTTTTTTAAGTATTAAGTATTTTGGTAGCTTTTAATGAATAAGCCACAAATTGTAAGTAGATCATCTAAAAGATTGATTACATCCCAGGGATGTAACCCATTTATTTTCTCCATTTAACAAACTTCACAGTTAAACTATGATTGTTAAAACTATGCTGGACACAGGCCCTAGGAATTAAAGATGAATAAGATAACACACTTGTCTTCAAGAAGTTCACATTCTAGTTGGCAAAATGAACAAGTGAACAGTAGATACAGTGAGGTAAAATTGTAATAAAACAGGTCTGTGGAATCAGAAAGGAGCCTCTGCTGGGGACGGGCAAAGCTTCACTAATGACAGGTAGCTAGAACTTGGCTTACTTCATAGTCTGAAGTAGAACTATTAAATTCTAAATTTTTTTTACTGACTTATTTATCTGTTTCATATTTCTAAAAGGTTGTACCAATAGAAGATTATGGACGATTCTGTCATTTACAATTGGTGGAACCATTGCCCTTTGCATTGGACTTCTTACGTCTGTCTACCTTGCCACTTTACATGAAAATGATTTATGGTTTTCTAATATTAAGGTATGAGGTTTCTATGACCATCGTGTGATTTATTCATCAGTGTCTCCAGTAGTTAACCATGTAGATGAATGACCAAGACAACTCAGTTTTGCCATAAAAAATTCAGTCTCTTGAAAGGTTTGACTATAGATGAAAAGACTTTTGTTTATTATTTTAAAGTAACATCAAAATCTTTATAATCAATTGAGTTTTCTCTTTTTCATGAACTTCATTTATGTAACAGTTACTCTGAATTACTATTTTTCAAGTTGTGAAATTAATGCAGTAGGTAATGAGTAACATTTATTCTGATGAAGTAGAAGAGGATACTGTCATATATAGTAAGGTTGAGAAATGTTTTGTGAAACTTTTATATGTATGTACAAATTGGGTCACAGTATAAAATGTATTTTTTTTTTCCTGTGGCAATAGAGAAAAAAAATCAGAAGCCCCAGCTATAAACCATGGAATCTTAATCTGGCTAATAGAGGGACCTCAACATGTTCATACCTTTCTAATACTATATGCAAATGGTTTTTTGGGGTAGGGAAGCCATAGTTTTTATCAGATTTTTCAAGAGGATTTGTGACTCTTTATTTTTTGGAGACAGAGTCTTGCTCTGTTCCCCTGGATAGAGTGCTGTGGCATCAGCCTAGCTCACAGCAACATCAAACTCCTGGTCTCAAGTGATCCTCCTGCCCCAGCCTCCCGAATAGCTGGAAATACGGGCGCATGTGCCACCACGCCCAGCTAATTTTTTCTATTTTAGTAGAGACAGGGGTCTCACTCTTGCTCAGGCTGGTCTTGAACTCCGGAGGTCAAGTGATCCTCCCGCCTTGGCCTCCCAGACTGCTAGGATTACAGGCATGAGCCACCGCACCCAGCCTCCCCATAGTGTTTAATTCAGTGTTACCCACAAAACAGGTGCAGTAATATCTGAATATTTAATTCAGACATTCACTAGATAAATATTTTATGTGTGCCAGACACTGTTCTAGGCCCTGGGAATACAGCATTAAATATGATGTGGAGCTTAATTCTGGGAGGAAAAAAATTAGAAACAAAATGAAAATAAGCACTATGATGAAAAACAGGATGATGAGACAGTCACTAGAAGGCCATTTGGAACTGGGAAGTGAAGCAGGGCACTCTTGAGGATAAGATAGTAAACCAAGACTTGAGTGACGAGAAGGAACTAGCCAGGCTAAGATCTGCGAGAACATTCTAAGCAGAGGGAACAGCAAGTGAAAAGACTCTAAGGTTGAAATAAACTTGGTAAGTCAGAAATCAGAGAGAAGGCACGTGTGGCCAGAATTTTATGAGCAATATCAAGAATGGTTCAAGAGAGAAGATCAGATCCCATGGGGCCTTGTAGGCTGCACAGGAGTTGGAGAGAGGTGAACAGTCAGAGCTTTTTAGGACATAGACTTGGGAGGATGTATTGATTCATCATGTGGAAGGCTGTTGAGAAGGGAGGATCATCAGGGACGATCTTTGTCCCATTTAGCAGCGGGATGGATGGATGGACATGCCATTTACTATGACATTGACCACTGTGGGAGGGGGAGATCTGGAGGGTTTAGTGACTTGTGACACCAACTACCCAGAGCTAGGCCAGAATTCCTAGGTTGAGGGCACAGTCTCTGAAAAAATGCCCTTACTTCACATACTGGTTGCAAATTTGGGGGGTTTCCAGGCAGCCCCCTCACTTCTGACCAGCTGGCTACAAATCCTTAGGTTCCCACTATCCACTCAGGTTCAATAATTCACTAGAACAACCTACAGAACTCAGGAAAGTGCTATACTTGTGATCACAGTTTTATTATAGCAGAGGGATGCAAATCTGAACCAGCCAAAGGGAAAGGCACATTGGGCAGGGTCTGAGAGGGTCCTAAATGCAAAGTTTTCATCCTCCTTTCCCTGTGGAGTCAGGCCCCGGTACCCTCCTGACACATCAGCCTGTGACAGTATGTGGACTATGCCAACCAAGGAAGTTCACCCGAGTTCCAGTGTCCCATTTTCACGGGGGCTTTGTTATGTAGGCGTGAGAGTGAATCGTTGGCCACATGGTTGGACTCCATCTCCAGGTCCCTCTGCTCCTGGAGGTTGGGCTAGTATCATGTGGCTCAAAGTCCCAACCCTCTGGGCACGTGCTTGGTCTTACTGGCTTGGCCAGCCCCGGTCCCAACCCTTCTCAGCACAAATTACGGCTCACCCTGTCGCCTGTTAGCCGCCTGTTAGCACAAGTAGTCAGACGTGGCCTCAGGAACCCAGCGTGAACAATGAGGACTCTTACCACTCAGGCGGTCCAAGGAGTTAGAGACTACCTTCCAAGAACTGGAACAAAGAACAGCCAAATTCTGTATTCCTAGAGCTTAGAGGTTACCTCCTGGGAAGCAGGGACAAAGGCCAGCCAAATGTTTCATTATCCTGGAAGCAAGGCAGGAATCAATGAGGTCACCTTTGGCTATGTTGGGAGGCACTTTTAAAGCTTCCCAAGTAGAGATATGGAATAAAGGAGGCTGGACTTAGGATCTGAAGGCAGGAGTTCCATCTGTGTTGGAAATGGACGTTTTCATATTGCCGTCTTTTGGATGTGTGGGTGAGGTTGTTTCAGGAGTATGTAGAATGAGAAAAGAAAGGGAACCTAGGCCAGTTTCTGTCTGTTCCTGAGATGCCATCTGGGAAACTATAAAACAGGCCCCTCCTCTAACGGGTTTCTCCCCACCCACCACCATCCTGGGCTCCTGAAACTTACAATTGAGCTCAGAGTCTTAGTGCATTTTTTCTCTTTATTCAAGCAGTAGCTCATAGTGTACGCTTTTTTTTTCTGTATCACAAGAGGAATCCTCCAATGTTGTAACTGTTTCTCAAACCTGATAATACCTCTGCACAGACATTTGGTTTATTTTTTAGCTTAGCTTCTCTACATCAGCACTCTGTAATTAAGGAAATGTTCTATATCTGCACTGTCCACTTGAAATGTAGGTAGCACAATTCAGGTGCTAAATTTTAAATTTTATTTAAGTTTTATTAATCTGAAGTTTAATTTCAAAATGTGTATACATTTTCCGGGCGCGGTGGCTCACGCCTGTAATCCTAGCACTCTGGGAGGCTGAGGCGGGTGGATCACTGGAGCTCAGGAGTTCGAGACCAGCCTGAGCAAGAGTAAGACCCCGTCTCTACTAAAAATAGAAAGAAATTATCTGGCCAACTAAAAATATATATAGAAAAAATTAGCCGGGCATGGTGGCGCATGCCTGTAGTCCCAGCTACTCGGGAGGCTGAAGCAGTAGGATCGCTTAAGCCCAGGAGTTTGAGGTTGCTGTGAGCTAGGCTGATGCCACAGCACTCACTCTAGCCGGGCAACAGAGTGAGACTCTGTCTCAAAAAAAAAAAAAAATTATAAGCATTACTGATTAAAGACATTAGCCAAAGGAAAAACGCATTCTTGGAGTGTATATGCCTTCATAAATTTACTTCTATAATTTATAGAATTTTTATTTATTTTTTTATTTTTTTTCCCCACCCACTCCTCTGTTCAATTTTTATATTGGATTGAGAAGGTTAAATCTATTTTTCTTTTGTATTTGTATGTTGTACCTTATTCTCATCAAAATTGGTATGCTAATGAAAATACTTTGATTTTATTTTGAATACTTTGAATTAGTTGTAATTATTTAGAGAGTATAAAAATATTGCTTATAAAATGGACAAGTCATACATTGAGTTTATGCATTCAGAATGATTTTTTAAATGTTTGTTGCAGTGTTAGTATGTGAAAAATGGTGACCCAAAAGCAGCAACTTGAAAGATAAAGAAAAAGATATTGTTTTTAGATGGTCTTAGAAAATCTGTGTGTAGGATCCTTCCTCAGCATATTTTTTAAATTAAAAAGTTATTTTCCTATTATCTTAACCATTGTGTTACATTTCCCTTGCTAGAAAATTGCAAGTGTTAGAGATTTTTTTAAAAATACCCTTTATTGAATGTCAGCTGTGTGCCCAGAACTATTACATTTTAGGAACATTGCATACATATTCTATTCAATCTGGCTGTCTGCAGAGCCCAAACACTGTAAATTGTCCTTTAAATGCAATTGGCTTTTTTGTTGCTCTTCATTAGAAACAATCTAAAAGGGCAAAGCCCATGTTCCTGCTTGCTGTGCTGCCCTCATGGTGCCTGCACATCCTCAGCACTAAGCAGCTTTCACTCCGTCTGGAGGAGAGTCAGCCTTTGGGGTGGGGGGGTGGAGCAGGCAGAGACTGGGAGGCACCTGGCTGCCGTGAAAGGTCTGGGTTGCAGTTAGAGCAGAAGGGTGCAACTTTCGGAGCTTGCCTTTGGGGATAGGGTGTAGTTAGTACTGGCAAGGGGAGAGCCAATCAGTGCTTTTTGTATGATTTGTGTTTAGTACATGCTGTAGTAAAAACCTATATAGTCTTGGTTCTTTTTGTTTTCAACATGTATTCTGCTTTTTTATTATGCAAACTAGACTGTGACAAATTTTTAAATGAAAAGCATTATTCAGTATTCATTACCAAAAAGCAGTTTTCATTTTTTCCTTCCATTTTTTCATGCTAAGTACCTATATATTTTACTTATTTATGACCCTAATAGTTTTTCTAATCTGTTTTATCTGATGTTACATCATATGCTTTTTCCATATACAGTTATATATTTTCAAACAACTTTTACAGTTGTTATGTAAATAATTATGGTTATATAATTTAATGTTTTTGAGGTTTTTATACCCTTAGTTAATTTACAGTTTTCATGCTCCCAATTGTGGGTAGATTGTTTCTAGTAGTATAGTGAAGCTCCTAGAATTGCTTCCTTCTCATTTTAAATTGGCAGTGTAACAATGTCAGTTTCTCTTTTTCTTGGAGTTAACTCAGAGCAATTAAGAAAAATTAAAAATAGAGTTCACTAATAGCTGTAATTTGAAGGGCTGCTAAATCCAGTGAAACTCAAAGAAGTATAGAAAGATTCTGAGAGAATTCTCAAAGCTGTAGGTTTCAGATAAAGGTGGCAAAGCATAGTTCTAAGTTACTGGCACACCCTGAGATGAAACCAGCTGTCCCCCGATTAGGCCCATGGGAGTGGGTGCAAGAATTAATGGCAGGAGCTTTCTTGGATACGCTTTGGTAAGAAGCATCAAGCTGGGCAGGTCAAAAGGAGTAATCACAGAAGCAAACTGTATTTGTAGGAAGTGCAATTTCAGAGGACAGGAACAAAGGGAGGCAACTTGCATTTTGAACAGCCTTGTAACTGTCGATCTCTGTTGACTAAAGTGAGGAAAAGAGTAAAAAATTCACTCCTATAAAGTACCCTGTGTAGGGAAAATTCTTGCTGGCCTGAGTTATGTCCCTGGCCTCTCCACCACGTGAACTTCTGCAAGTAGCTGGTATAGTAAGAACTTGTCACATTCAGAAATAACTACTAATCAGGAAGGAACTAGCGCAAGATCTGTACAATACTACAAGAAAAAAGGGAAGGAAAAAAACAAAAACAAATGAAGATGGGGTTTGATGAAGAACAGTTACCAGAAAAATTTTACAGCAGAGGCATGAAGATTGTCACCAAACATGCCACATTAAAAAATAACCACATTAGATCATTTTCCACTGTGGAAGATGAATTCAAAGCAGATATGTAAGAAGGTATGTACCTTGTTCAAGGGAATGTAGGAAGATAACAAAAGGAAATGAAACATGAACCGGAAAAACTTAGACAAGAAATAGTATTAAAAGATATAACCATAATAGAAATTATGACCATGTTGGATGCAACATACAGGAGACCAGAATCTTCAGAAAGTGAAGAAAGAGGGTGATAAAAGTAAATGAAATTAGTAAAGTTAAAATATTAGAAGAAAGTGACAGCTGAGGAAAAAAAAGAACTGCAAACATGCATAATTTATGTCCCAAAAGAAAAGAACCAAAACAATGGAACAGGGAAAAATATGTATGTTTAAAGATACAATTGGAGAAAACTTTCAAAAAAAAAAAAAGAAAATTTGCATCTGCAATTGAAAGGGCAGAGTGAGTCCCAGGAAAAATTGGCCTAGAAAAATCGTTAGTAGGATATAGTTCTGTGAAGATGCTGGACTTAAATATAAAGAAACCTTTGCACACTCCAGACAAAAAGAGCAAGCTGCCTATACAGGGAGATGAAGGTCAATGTGGCTTTCATCTTTTCTGTAGTAACATTTAATACTCAAAGACTGTGAACGATGCCTATAAACTACTCCGGTAAAAGCAAGTGATTTACACATTTTAACCCAGTTATTCCGTCACGTATAAAGGCATTATACAGGTTTTTTGTTGTTCCTGGGAAGTATATATTTTTAAGAACACCTGCAGAAATTGGAAGAGGAAAATCTTCAGCCAGCCAAGAAATAAATGGAGGCCGGGCGCGGTGGCTCACGCTTGTAATCCTAGCACTCTGAGAGGCCAAGGCAGTCGGATCATTTGAGCTCAGGAGTTCGAGACCAGCCTGAGCAACAGCGAGACCCCATCTCTACTAAAAATAGAAAGAAATTATATGGACAGCCAAAAATATATATAGAAAAAATTAGCCGGGCATGGTGGCGCATGCCTGTAGGCCCAGCTACTCAGGAGGCTGAAGCAGGAGGATCGCTTGAGCCCAGGAGTTTGAGGTTGCTGTGAGCTAGGCTGACGACGCCACGGCACTCTAGACTGGACAACAGAGTGAGACTCTGTCTCAAAAAAAAAAAAAAAGAAAGAAAGAAATGGAAAAACAAGGGCAGAAAGTCTGTCAGTTGGGCTCAAATTTATCTAACTGTAGCACTAATACCAAAATGTTACAGAACAAAATGTATATAACATAAGGAATCTAATAATAACATGATAATGTTAATGTATGTAATGTTATGATTAATAATAACAAAGTAATACAAGATAAAACAGGAAGGGAAAGAGAGTAAAAGATGGTAGAAATATCCTGATTTCTTTATCCTACAGCTAGAAGGCAGAAAGTTTCATTTAACTGATAAGTCAAGAAACAGGCAGCTGGGCATGGTGACGTGTGCCTGTAGTCCCCAGCTACTTGAGAGGCTGAGGCAGGAGAATCACTTGAGGCCAGGGGTTCTGAGCTGTGGTGTGCTATGCCGATTGGGTGTCTGTACTAAATTCTGCATCAGTGTGGTGACCTCCTGGGAGCGTGGGACCACCAGGTTGTCTAAGGCGGGATGAACTGGCCGAGGTCAGAACTGGAGCAAGTCAAAACTCCTGTGCTAATCAGTAGTGGGGCGGTTCCTCTGAATACCCACTGTATTCCAGCCTGGGCCACATAGTGAGACCCTGTCTCTAAAAAAACAAAACAGAGGTATAGTGTGTTTAAAAGAAAACTCCAAGAAAAATGCTATCGAGTAAAATTGGGCAGGGAAGAAGTATAAACTTCATAAGATTGTTATTACTCATCATAGGAAACCAGTAGTTACTATGCATAGAAAGAAAGAATTAAGTTATCCTATGAAGTTATAGTTACAAAGGTAACTCCTAGAACAAAAACATAAACCTCCCAAATTAAAGGAAACATGCACACACAGAAAACAAGCAGACACAGATAATATAGTGAAGGATTTGTTCTAAAAAGCAGTAAAAAGTATGACACAAAATGTGTTAACACATACACGTATATATATGCATGTTTAGATAAATAAATATTAATATTTATTACTTAGCTAATAAAGGAGAAACTCCAGATCACAAAACAAAACCTAAACCACATGCTATATGCACACAGTCCTCCCAGAGCAAAGTGACTTAGAAGGATTGAGAGCAAATCCTTGGCTAAGGACTTGCTAAATGGATGCAGAAAGGGAAAAGAACATTTCAGATAGAAAGTGTTAAATGAAACAAAGGGTAGTTTTCAGTGATAAGGATGCAGACCACAAATACGACTATGTATCAAATAACTTAGCATCAATATTCATAAAGTAAAAACTGTAGTAAAAACAAGAAATACAGAAACATTTAATTCCTCTTTCTCAGTTCATGAAAAAGCAAGTGGAACAAAAATAAGGATATAGAAGACCTGGGAAAAGTAATACAGTAGATCTAATCTATAAATATCTAAAAGCAGCGTTTACCTTGTTCTAAGATGTCCATAGAATGTTCACAAAAACATTGAAATGTTAAGCCACAAAGAAAATCTCAGATCCATAGATACAGAAATTACGTGGATAATATTCTCTGATTATAACGTAGTGGACAAGAAAAATGAAAACATGTCCACATAAAAACTTGGACATGAATGTTCATAGCATTTTTTATAATAGCCAAAAAAGTAGAAACAACCCAAATGTTCATCAACTGATAAGAGAATAAATGTGATATATCTATATAGTGATACATCATTTGCCAATTTTGCAGTGAAGTACCAATACATGCTACAACATAGATAAACCTTGGCAATGTTATGTTAAATGAAAGAAGCCAGGCACAAAGGACCACATTGTGTGTGATTCCATTTATATGAAATGTCCAGAATAGGCCAGTCTAAAGAGTCAGACAGTAGATTAGTGGTTACCTAGGGCTGGGAGGCATGAGCATTTGCAGAGATATTTAAATGGTACATGGTTTCTTTTCGGGGTAATGAAAATGTTCTAAAATCGATTGTAGTGATACATGCTCAACTCTGTGAATATAGGAAAAGCCTTTGAATCATATGCTTTAATTGGGTGAATTGTATGATATGTGAATTCTATCTCAGTAAAGCTTTTTTTTAAAAAAAAGGTACATTTTAAAATATGCTATGCACACATCTCAGGCCAAATGCTAAGGCGGTACCCCGTAGGGAAACAGAGCTATCGAATAGAACTTTCTGTGATGATGAAAAGTTCTTTATCTGTGCTATGCTGTCTAATACTGCAGCCCCTAGCCAAATGTACTCAGGAACTAAGGCACTGAATGTTTAATTTTGATTAAATGGAAGCAGGCATATGTGGCTACAGGCTAATGAATTGGATGACATAACACTACAAGCTTATCTTCAAGCCAGAGCTACCACTATTATTACTGTTGTTTAACATTGCTTCAGAGATACCAGCAACACAAACATGGGAAAAAGTAAAAAATATATATATAAAAATTGGAAAGGAGAAGGTAAAATTATCATTTGCAGATGATGTGATGCTATATCCCTGGAAACCCCAAGAGAATAATCTGAAAAATATTTTGAACAGTAAGGAAATTCAGATGGTAGCAGAGTACAAAAGTAAATGTACAGAAAACAAAATATTTTATTTTAAAATTTGCCAAATTGAAATTAATGGAGAAGGAAGAGCCCCTTTAGTGCTGCCTGGTAATCCTCCCACACTTCATCCATTTCCCCCAGCCCTCCTGGATCACCGTGGGATGCTTTTCTTCCCTCACACCTTCGCCAGGCCTTCCCCAGGCTTCACCCTCAGCCGATGGCTGCTTCTCATTTTGCTGAGAAAGTGGCAGCAGACTGAGGAAGCCTCCATGTGCTCCTACTCAGTATCGGCCTGGGTCTGTGCCCGTTTACACTGACTTTTCTTTCTGTCTCGTGTGTGTGATATCCTATCCCATCTCCTGAAGCACATCATGCCAGCAGTTGGTTCTCTCCTGTTCCTTCTCCCTTCCTGGGGGGGCGGGGCGAGTCTTTTGTGACCCCACTCTGTCTTTCAGCTACTGTTCCATTTTTCTGCTCATCTTAACACCAAAACTCCCCCAAAAGTTGGTTGACCTGTTTCTCTCCAATTTTCTGTCTCTCGAACCCATTCCAATAAGGCTTTTACCCCTTACACTGCTCTAAAAATGTTCCTGTTACAGTCCCCTTTGACCTGCAAGACGCTTGATGTAGTGGTCATTTCTCAGTCCTCAGTTCACCTGACCTATTAGCGTTTTTCCCTGGCTTCCAGGACACAGGCTTCTGGATCTAGTCCTGCCTCCCCAGCCGATCCCTGGGTCTCCTTGAAGGCTACTGCTCAGCCCCTGGCTTCTCATTAGCAGAGAACCCCAGAACTTAGGTCTTGTAATTTTCTGCCCACCCTCATTTCTAAGAACAATCTTGTCTTTGGCTTTAAATACCATTGATATGCGGATGAATCCCAAATGTGTAACCGCTGCACAGACCTCTCCCCTGTACCCGAGACCTTGCTATCCAGCCCGCTCCTTGGCCACCTTCATTTGGATCCCCAAGAGATGTGTCAGACTTAACAGGTCCAAAATCAAGCACCTGACCGTCCCCGCCCCCAGGTGTCTCTTCTTCAGTCTTCTCCATCTCTCTTCATCCTTCAGTGGTTCAGGCCAGAAACCTTGGGGAATCCTAGTTCTCTCACACCCCACATTACATCCTCAGCAAATCCTAACTGCTTCGCTTTTATGATATCAGGAATCTGATCATCTCTCGCGACCTTCACCTTTATCTCCACCTGGATTATTCCAGCAGCCCCTTCCTCATTGGCTTCCCCGCTTTGCCCCTGCCCCTGTAGCCGGTCCTGAACACAGCAACCAGTGTGGGCCTTTTATTCTAAAATATGAATCAGGCCAGGGCTGTAAGGCGGCTCAGGCCTGGAACCCCAGCACTGTGGGAGGCCAGGGGCTGAGGCCAGGAGTTCAAGAACAGCCTGGGCAACACAGCGAAACCCCATCTCTGAAAAAACCGTATGGTACATATTTTGCTTGTTTATTTGTTGTCTTCTCTCTCTACTCTAGATTATAAATCTCATCAAGGCAGAGATTTTTGCCTGTTTTATTCCTGCTGAATCTCGCAGCACAAAAATGCTTGTCACCTGCTGGTGGTCAATAGGTATTCTTGAGTGAATGAACGAGGAGATAGACTGCAGGAAGCAGAGACCAGTTAGAGGCACAGAATCCCGTGAGGAGAGCTACTTCAGTAGTTGCAGCAAAAAGCTGTTCATTTCTTTCGTTTGATACCGTTGTTTCCTTGAACACAGGCACACCTCAGAGATATTGTGGGTTTGGTCCAGACCACCACAGTAAGGCAAGTTGCACAATTTTTTTGGTTTCCTAGTGCATGTGAAAGTTATGTTTATACTATACTATAGTCTGAGTGTATAGTAACAGCATTATGTCTAAAAAACAACAGACATACCTTAATTTTAAAATACTTTAGTAAAAATAAACTGTAGTTACAGGTGTCAAAATATCCTTATTGCTAAAAATGCTAATGATCATCTGAGCCTCCAGCAAGCCACAGGCTTTTTGCTGGTGGAGGGTCTTGCCTTGCTTTTAATAGCTGCTGACGGATCAGGGTGGTGGTTGCTGAAGGTTGGGGTGGCCATGGCAATTTCTTAAAATAAAACAACAGTGAAGTTTGTGGCATCGATTGACTCTTCCTTTCACAAAAGATTTCTCTGCAGCATGAGGTGCTGTTTGACAGCTTTTTACCCACAGTTTCTTTCAAAATTGGTGTGAGTCCTCTCCAGCCCTGTCACTGCTTTATCAGCTACATTTATGTAATACTCTAAATCCTTTGTTGTCATTTCAGCAATGTTCACAGCATCTTCACCAGAAGTAAATTCCATCTCAAGAAGGCTCCTTCTTTGCTCATTTGTAGAAGCAATTCCTCATCCGTTCAAGTGTTATGAGATTGTAGCAATTCAGTCACATCCTCGGGCTCCACTTCTAATTCTAGTTCTCTTGTTATTTCCATGCCATCTGCAGTTACTAATACTTCCTCCACTGGAGTCTTGAGTCCCTCAAAGTCATCCAGGGAGGGTTGGCATCAAATTCTTCCTAACTCCAGTTAATGTTGATATTTTGACATCTTCCCATGAATCACAGATATTCTTAATGGCATCTAGAATGGTGGATCCTTTCCAGAGGGTTTCCAGTTTATTTATTCCATCAGAGGAAATACTGTCTATGACAGTTATAGCCTTACAACATGTATTTCTCAAATCATAAGACTTAAAGTCAGAATTGCTCCTTGATCCATGGGCTGCAGAATGGATATTGTGTTAGATATGAAAATAACATTAACCTCCTTGTACCTCTCGATCAGCGTTCTCAGGTGGTCAAGTGCACTATCAATGAGCAGTAATATTTTGAAAGGAATCTTTTATTCTGAGCAGTCTTAATAGAAGAGTATTCAATAAACCATCCTATCAACAGATATGCTGTCATCTGGGCTTCATTATGCTATTTATAGAGCACAGGCAGAGTAGATTTAACATAATTCTTAAGGGCTCTAGGATTTTTGGAGTGGCAGATGAGCATTGGCTTCAACTTGAAGTCACCAGCTGCATTTGCCCCTCACAAGAAAGCCTGTCCTTTTGATGCCACGCCTTGACTTGTCTCTAGCCATGGTTATCCTAGATAGCATCTTCTTCCAGTATGAGGCTGTTTTGTCTACATTGAAAATCTGTTCTTTACTGTAGCAGCCTTCATCAGTGATCGATCTTCTGGGTAACTTGCTGCAGCTTCTCCATCAGGACTTCCTGCTTCACCCTGCACTTTTATGTCATAGGGACAGTTTCTTTCCTTCAACCTTGTGATTCACCCTCTGCTAGCTTCAAACTTGTCTTCTGCAGCTTCTTCATAGAATTGAAGAGGATTGGGCCTTGCTCTGGATTAGGCTTTGATTTAAGGGAATGTAGCTGGATTGATCTTCTGCTTCGATCACTCAAACTTCCTCTGTATCAGCAGTAAGGCTGTTTTGTTTTCTTATCGTGTGTGTTCACTGGAGTAGCACTTTCAGTTTCTTTCAGGAACTTTTCCTTTGCATTCACAGCGTGGCTGTTTGATGCAAGAGGCTTAGCTTTCAGACATCTCAGCTTTCAACATACCTTCATCTCTAAGCCTAATCATTTCTACCTTTTGATTTCAAGCGAGAAATGTGCCACAATTCCTTTCACTTGAACTCTTAGAGGTCCTGTTGTAGGGCTGTTAATGTCAACGTTGTTGTGCCTCAGGGAATAGGGAGGCCCAAGGAGAAAGGAGAGGGACAAGGGAAGGGCCAGTCAGTGGAGCAGTCAGAACATACATTTATTGATTAAGGTTGCTGTCTGCTATGGGTGTCATTGGTGATGCCCCAAAGCAGTTACAGTGGTGACATCAAAGATCCCTGATCCCAGGTCACCATGATAGATATAGTAATGAAAAAATTTGAAATATCGCAAGAATTACCAAAATGTGACACGGAGACACAGTGAGCACATGCTGTTGGAAAAGTGGTACCAATAGATATGTTTGATGCAGAGTTGCCACAAACCTTCAGTTTGTAAAAAAAAAATACGTTATCTGCAAAGCACAGTAAAACAAGGTCTGCCTATAGTCATTTTCCCTTTGTTTACAATGCATCCTTCTTTCTTCTTGAAACATGAACTCCTCCAGTCAAAGAGTAGAGTTTTACACCTTCTTGTTGCCCCAGCAAATTAATGTTCACGGATGAGGAAAGGTAATTCTCATTTGGCTGTAAGCACTTAATTACTTTTTTTTTCTTTAGTTTTTTTCCTTGTGCTAACGTTTTCTGCTATTACTCTCTTACTTATTTGACATTGCAGACATTGCATGTATTCCCATTGAATACTCCTGCAAAGCAAGGAGTCTTTAGAATAAACAGGGCAGTCCATGCAATAGTATTAATAACTACAGTGGTCCTAAAACTGCTGATGGCTTCAGTGCAGGCCCAGTGGAAGCACTGTCACTTCAGCAACGGTGCAACCCACTCACAAACCCTGCTTGGCAACTCTCATGTGTCACGGCTTTCATCAACTTTAGGGCAAGAATCATTCCGTTCTAACAGATGGACATGAATTTAACCAGACAATAAACCATGTATGTGCCATAAATATGTTTGCTGAGGGCACGATTCCCAGTACAGAACTTTTGAGAACAGCTGTCTTATCATGAGCTACTGTTTCTTGGTGAGATGATTTGTTAACCTAATTCTGAAAGAGATTACATTCATAAAGTTAATCTTTCAGTGGCTTCCCCACTACCAGCAGCCTAATTTTGGGGGACAGTTTTTATAAATAAAAGTTATTTAGATGAGCGTCTATTTTTAAAGCAAGGTGAGGAAGACTTTATTCAGGACCGTTGTAACAGGTATAGGGACTGCTCCAGCAGGGTCTTGCGGTCGGGGGAAAGAGATTGGGCTCATGTCCTAATACTGCAGGGGCAAGTGGGATTCATAGCCAGAGAGTGGGTTGGGGGACAGTGGATGGGAAATGACTACAGAAACATCCGGAGTAATAGGAGATTCTAGCCCAGCTAGCCTCACAGAATTCTTGCGGAAGGCAGGCCAGGGTGATCTGACATCCCCTGAGGGATCTATTTATATGAGATTTTTAAAAACTGATGTGATGTTTTCTTTCCAGATTTGGTGTAATTTGTGTAAACGGGTTTGTTAACCCTTTTTTACATGACCAGCAACTTGTCTTAGTGCCTTGGGGGATGTAGATCATTAATTGTGAGCAGTCATTTTTTTCCTTGATGCTTTTTTCATTTAGCACTTCTGTTAAATTACTGTATAAACTATTACTTAAATGGTTTTAGCTATACAGTTCTTTAAAAATACAATTCTTTCGTCTTTCTACTTCTTTTCTGTCATTATCTTCAGAGAAGATGTTTCATTCTCTCAACAAACATTGCTTTCCCCAAGGAACCTGTGCAAATTAAAATATGAAGTCTGTGTTCGTTTTACATTCTTTAGAGGATAACTTCTACTGGTGTACATTTTCATTGGCATGATCTACCAGGCAAAGTATAAATTGCTGTAAAACTGGAAAAGTGTTTGAATGAGTAAAGCAGATGTTCTCTTAGCATGAAGCAGATGTAAAACTCACAAGTGTCTGTCTAATAAAATATAGCATTTGGTTCTATACAGCTGGTGCCAGATTGCCAATTAATCATGTTTGAGTGTATTTTTACTAATTAGATCCCCCTCTGTTCTTTACACATTCTGGGTATATTAAAGGGATGGGGCACAAAAGCTTTCTACTTTTAGTACTTTGAGCAATGTTTTTTCTTGTTTCCCAGTCTTTTATTGTTAGGCTCATATAGGCCCGCCTTTTATCCCTAATGACCCTCCAGTCTGATTTGGGGATGTAGGTTTGATGTTAGGATATTCCATTGAAGGCAACAGTTAGTACTTTGAACACTTTAAGGCAGCTGGAGAAAAGAAAAGGAATGTAATTAAACTTAACGTTGTTTTTCTTCTTACTTGCACGAACAAAAACTAGTATGTGTTCACTTAACATCAATTCATAACCTCTATGGTTATTTGAGCAGGAGTTTGAACATTATAGAAACAAGCAATACCAGTTTGTCAAAAACAATAGAGCAGTTTTTCTCAAAGATTAAAGAAGAATGAGTTAACGTAACTACTAAGAAGAGTTGCCTTTAGTGCTATGAAAGATACAACACAAATCAGTAGCAACTGTGAAAGCTAAAAAAGCTGTATCATTCCGTATTGTCCTTTTTATAAAGCAAATGTGCTAATGAAATTAACCTGGTGGGTTTTTTGGTTTTTTTGTTTGTTTGTTTTTGTTTTTTTTGAGACAGGGTCTTGCTCTGTTGCCAGGGCTGGAGTACAGTAGCATCAGCATAGCTCACTGCAGCCTCCAACTTCTGGACTTGAGCAATCCTCCTGCCTCAGCCTCCCAAGTAGCTGGGACTACAGGCACATGCAACCACACGCCCAGCTAATATTTGTTATTTCTTGTAGAGACAGGGTCTCGCTATTTCCCAGGCTGGTCTTAAACTCCTGCGCTCGAGCAGTTCTGCCTCAGCCTCCCAAAGTGCTAGGATTACAGGTATGAGCCACTGCACCCAGCAGTGGGCCTTCTGTTCGTGCTTGATTTCCCCAGGATAAATTTGTTTTCTGTGAAAGGATATTCAATCTATAAGGTTTGCTACCCTACCTCCCATTTTTCTAAAAAGGATTAGTTAACAGTGATATTAATAAAGCATAATAGTTTGGTTTTTTGAGTTGGTGATCAGATATTTACACTCTTAAATAATTAAGAGAATTTTTTTTCAATGCTTTATTTGTGAATTATTATAGTTTTGTAATGAAAAGGAGAAGTATTTAAAGAAATATTTAGAGCTAAAAAGAAAAATTTTTTAATAAATATGTAAAGGGTTGGAGAAATATATTAAATAATTTCTAGGTCTGAAGATAAATGGCATGAGTGGTTCTTTTAAGGAAATGTTTATTACCATTTGAAAGTTAGTTGGAGGTAGGGAAACAAAGATATGCTAAAAGAAGCTCATCTGCTAGAAAGTGAGATGTTCCTTGCTTATTGTCTTCCCCCAATAAAGCTAGCTTTGTGGAATGTGAAAAAACATAAATGGAAGTACAGTTTAATGTGTTGCAAATTCTAGAATCCGGTTTTTTGAATACCGGTGTAAAAGTATCTATAATGACGTAGATTATAATTTTTTGTTCATTTATTTAATACTTTTACATGCACAGTTGAATATCCCTTATCTAAAATGCTTGGGACCAGAAGTGCTTTGGATTTCAGATTTTGGAATATTAGCATGTACATAATAAGATACATTGGGGATGGGACCCAAGTCTAAACATGAAATTCCTTTATGTTTCATATATATCTTATACACATAGCCTGAAAGCAATTGTATGTAATATTTTAATAATTTTGTGCGTGAAACAAAATTGTACATCTAACAGTTAGAAAACAAAGATGTCACTTTGTTGACAATCTTTGGTTGTTTGGTATCACCATCATTCCTGACTGCATTTCTGTTGCCTTTATAAGCAATCATTTTCTCATACTTATTCACATACAAATACTTAACAGTAAAAAACATGACAGTGAAAAGATAATGTGTTCAGAGTAACTTGTGGCATCATGTTAGCCCTCAACAAGTTTTGAATTTTGAAGTATTTCAAATTTCAAATTTTTAGATTAGGGATGTTCAACCTTTATATAAAATTACAATCTAAGAGTATTCATAAGATTATTCCAGAAAGTCTCCCCCATACTTACTACCATTGCCTATGGTAATGATTTAAATTTTTAAAAAAGTATTTTGTAACCGAATTGACTAATAGCTATTAGTTATATCTTCAGTTCTTCTAAGGTTAAATACTTATCTAAAAGCAGTTTAAGATCATCACCTAAGTGCACATTTGGGAATAACACTAATCGGGTGTCGGGCAGATGAGGGGGGGAGCGGATGGGTGTATACCTACATAATGAGTGTGATGCGCACTGTCTGGAGAATGGACACGCTTGAAGCTTTGACGAGGGAAGGGGGGAAGGGCAACATACATAACCTAAACTTTTGTACCCCCATAATATGCTGAAATAAAAAAAAAAGAAAAGCAGTTTAAATATTTCATGTATCCATTTACCTACATGAACATCTTTCCACCGAGGTTACACTTGTCAAAGTAACATTCATATGTAAAAGGTCTGCCTCATTTGACTAGGAATACTTTGTAGAATAAAAAGAAAATTATTAATCTTATATTGTTAGCTTTTAGGCAGGTGTCTAATGCAATTACATTTCTTTTCATTTGGGAGAGTTTTTTAATAGCATTCCTATTTTCCAATTTTGTGTCTCACTAATATTCTGTGGGTATGGTGATATATTTTTAATTTTTTAAAGTTTAAACATTCACAAAAGTAGAATAGTATGACAAACCCCATTTTATCTGTCACCAAGCTTCAACAATTATTAGCTTTCTGTTTTTGTTTGCCACGATTTGAGACTATATCTTTAGAGATTTTTCTCTTTTAAGTTGTAGTTTCCGAATCCTTTCTGCAGTGCCAATACATATTTAAACAAAACTAGGTCAAGTAAACCCAGAGATCTAACTTTTTTCCAGGAAGTGGAGCGAGAAATCTCATTCAGAACAGAATGTGGACTGTATTACTCCTACTACAAGCAAATGCTGCAGGCTCCAACCCTCATACAAGGTAATTACAACTAATAGTCTGATTTGGGGTCAACTCTATTCTTTTTAATATTTTAGTCAAAAATACTTTGCACAGAAGCATTTTAAATGCTCTATAGAACTTGTGTAGTTTCTCCTTGTTAACATCTGATCATTCTATGGAAATGTTTTTTGCTCTGGAAGAAGTTATATAATTCTTTATATAACTCTCCTCTTCTTGCCCCATAGTAATTTCTTCGTGATTTCTTGGTTTTGTTGCTGATTTTTCTCATGATCATTTTGGAAGCAGTCTTTGCAGGTGAAAGGAGTATTGTCTGAAAACTGGAGGTATTTGGGTAATACCAATGAAAATTACAGTTGTTCCTCTTGTCCCCATTCCTTCCTTTATTTTGCAATTGCCATTTTCCTACATTTTCACTTTTCCTAAGTGGTTTACTCCATCTAGTGAAAGCCCCCAGAAGGATCTCTTCTACTTAATACATCCTTGATGTGCTTAACATGGGCGTACATGACACAGAACCACGCTTTTCTGGGCTTTACTTGGATTCAGCTGTGGTATTTTGGTGAGAATTGTTCTCAGGTGATGTTTTGTACGTCGGATTTTATAGCAATAGGAGACATGAAATTTTGGTTATCTTTATTTTTGTGTCATAAAAGTGAATCAGTGTTGATAGCCAGACTCATCCACAATAAGGCCAATTATGCACCAGCCTTTCACTTAGGGCTTAGCAGCCCTTGATTTTGCCTGTGTCTGTTATTTCCATAGGGCTCCGTCAGCCTGGGAACTCCGAGGTGCAGTTTGTACAGGAAAGGCAGGCTAAATATTGATGTTTTTCCCCTATAGTTGATCCTCGTTATTTACAGATTCCATATTTGCAAAATCATCTGTTTGCTAAAATTTAGTTATAACACCAAAATCAGTACTCATGGCCCTTTCACAGTCATTTATGGACATGTCCAGAGCAGTAAAAAATTTTAGTCACTGATGTGCGTGTTCCCAGTAGAACCAATGAGGTGACACTCTGCCTTGTTTGACATAATAGAGCATCCTTTTCTCAGTCTATTGCGTGTTGTGCTTTTTACTTTTTTTTTTTTTTGCTGTTTTTTTGGTGATTTTGCAGTTTACGGTGTCCCCCCAGCATAGTGTTAAAATGCTGTCTAGTGTTCCTGAGCTCAAGAAGGCTGTGATGTGCTTTACAGAGAAAATACATTGTTCGATAAGCTTCATTTAGGCATGAGTTACAGCGCTGTTGGCCATGAGTTAATGTTAATGGATTAATACTATATATATATAAGGACGTGTCTTAAATAGAAGCACACATAAAACAAGGTCATGTGTTGATCATTTGATGCAAACAGGCTCGTAGGAGCCCAGCCTTTATTTCTGACTCACTGGGTCACTCTTTACCAGTTCAGTTTTTATTGCAACTTTACAGAACGTAACTGCTGTGAATAATGAGTATTGACTGCATTTACTAGTTCTCAAAATTATGAGTTGCTTCCGTAGCATCCTCTGACCAGTGGTTCTCACTGGGAGCGTTTGTGTTCCTTGGGCACATGTGGAATGTCTGGAGATGTTTCTGGTGGTTACAAGTGGGGGACGGGGAGCTGCTGGAATCCAGTGGGCAGAGACCTGCGAGCTGCTAACACCCCACAGTGCATGGGCAGCCCCCGCAGCAAAGGGTCGTGTGGCCCAAATCTTAGCAGTGCTGAGGTGGGGAAACTGCTCTAAAGGCGCATGATGAGTATTTTCTTTCTCAGTATCACCACAGACTCAGCAGTTGATTTATGTTAATTTTTGTCATTCATTAAGATTATTCTTTTAGAACATTTCAAACATATAAAAAAAATGGAATCCTCTAATGGGGTTCTGTGTGTCTGCCAACCAGCTAAAAGTTACCAACTCATGACCAGTCTTGTTTCCTCTATGTCCCTGCCCTCAACCTGGATTATTTTGGAGTAAATCCAAGACATCATATTGCTTCAGGTATAAATATATCAGTATGTTTCAACAGTCAGTGTTCTCATTTCCAGTTGTCTTACAGATTTTTCATACAGTTTTTGAGATATCCAAATAAAGCCTGTAACACGTTATAGTTGATGTGTATCTTTAACTGTTTCTTTAAATCTATCATCATCTTTCCATCTTTTTTTCTTGTAATTTTTTGTTGAAAACGCTGATTCACTGTATAAAGAAGTTTTCCACCTTCCGAATTTTACTGGAACCTCATGGTGTCATATAATATTTCTCAGTTCCCTGAGTTTCCTCCTGTTAATTGGTAGTTGGATCTAGAGGCTTGCTCAGATTTAGGTTCTACTTCTTGTTAAGAATACTTCCTATATGGTGTTGTATATGATTACATCAGAGGGCACACAATGTCTAGGCTGTCTCTCTTGGGCTAAGACTGATCCATCAATTATTAAGTTCCTGGTTAGCCTTTCACCTAATGGTTTAGAACCACTGATGACCATGACCCAAATTTGTTAATTTCATAAGGACTTAAAAATGGTGTTAATTCTAATTCTATCATTATTAGAATTTATCTCTAAAGAAAAACATTTTCTCCTCACCTATTTGATAGCACAGTTTAGTTCATAAAGGAAAGGCAGGAAAAATATTTGACCTTTCCCTTTATTGTGTTTAGAATGAGTTGCTTTTCTACCATCTTCTTAAGATTTTGCTTTTTAAGTAGCATTATAAACTTGTGGATTTTTAACATAATTGATGTTTCGATCCTTTGTATTATTATTCTTATATTCAGATTGCCCAACCTTTGTCCAGTGGAATCCTTTCAGATTAGATTGCTGCCTTTTTGACGTGACTCCAGGGGTCTTTGAAAACTCCCTTGCTTTTGGGCATGACAAGATATTTCAGCTCCATTTTGTATATTTCCTACCCCTGATCTGGAATCAGCCATTTGTCAAAGGAGCTCTAGTTCTTTTTAGTAGTTCTTTAGAGACCACAGTTTGGGTATGAGGGATGCTTATTGCTACTAGATTGGTCGTTGTTTCTAGGCCTTTTTAGTGAGCACAGCTAGGAAGTATGAATATGTCTTCCTAAGAGAAAATACAAAGATAGATATTTTCAGTTCAAAATTAGGATAGCAGGGTTTTTACTTTTTGATTTTGTATTTGTTTCTCTTTTCTCTTTAAGTTGAAAACTTGGGTTCCATCTGATATTAAGGTTATCACTTGTTTTATGCTACTATGTGTGATACTTTCAAAGTAACAATAATAATATTGCTACTACAATATGATTACCTGAAAACAGTTCACACTGTCTTTGCGGTTGTTTTTCTCATTAGGATACAACCCACCTAGTCACATTCCTCTATTTTCAAGTCACTCGAAAGAGCTCCCTCTTTTGTGACCAAGCCACCAACTCAATAGGTTTCTTTGTTATATCTTGCTTTTGGTTTTCAGGGATTGCACTGTAAAATTTTTTATTTACCTTTTTTATACTTATTAAAAACGTTTACACAGTTCTAAGTCAGAACTATAAAATGCAGCATTCAGAGAAGTCCACTTCCATCCCTGTTCCCTCCACCCTGTTTCCTTCCTTACTCTTTAGGTAACCGTTCTTACAGATAACCATTTTTATTAGTTTTGTTTTATTCTTCTACTTTTAATATTTTTAATATAAGCAAATACTTTAATATATTCATGTTTCCCCATTGTTATAGAAAAAAATCTTCTTACTGTATAGTGTACACACTGTTCTGTATATTGTTTTTTTCACTAAGTAAAAATCTTGGGGGTCACTCTGTAGTAGAAAATAAAGATATTACAAATTCCTGTTTGCAACTGCATAGTGCTCCTTTGCATGGAGCACTATGGTCTCTTAAAGCCTCTGCTCAGACATGGTTGAGGCACGTCCACTGGCATGCCATCCGTCAGAGCAAGTAAGATAGCCAGACCCAAACTGGGAGTAGGGAAGGCTGCTCTCCCAGAGGGTACTCTCTGGGGGAGAACACTCTCCCAGAGGAGATAGTGCAGGTCGTGTAGCAGGAGGGCAAGGCGGGGAGATATAAAACCCCCTTGCCCAGATTCCTATAGAAGAACCATGCAGGTTTTTTTTCATTGCCATCACAATGGTTTTAATGGTTTTTTTTTGTTTGTTTGTTTTTTTGGTTTTTTTTTTTTTTTTTTTTTTTTTTTTTTTGAGACAGAGTCTTACTCTGTTGCCCAGGCTAGAGTGCCATGGCATCAGCCTAGCTCACAGCAACCTCAAACTCCTGGGCTCGAGCAATCCTCCTGCCTCAGCCTCCTGAGTAGCTGGGACTACAGGCATGTACCACCATGCCCGGCTAATTTTTTCTATATATATTTTTAGTTTTCCATATAATTTCTTTCCATTTTTAGTAGAGATGGGGTCTCGCTCTTGCTCAGGCTGGTCTTGAACTCCTGAGCTCAAATGATCCACCCACCTCAGCCTCCCAGAGTGCTAGGATTACAGGCGTGAGCCACCGCGCCCGGCCACAATAGTTTTGATTTACCTATGTTTGTGTAAACATTTAAATACTGTCCATCTAATATGTGGTGAGCTCTTTGAGGGTAAGACTGTGTTTTTTGCTTATTATTACATTCCCAGTGCATTCCACACTCCCTGGCACATACTAAAGAATCTATGAATAGTTTTGAATGAATAAACAACTGTAAATGTAATTATTTTCTTCCTGATCTTTCAAATATCAATCTTAGGTTTTCACGGCTTGATATATGATAATAAAACTGAATCTATGAGGACAATTAACCTCCTTCAACGAATGAATATTTACCAAGAGGTTTTTCTCAGCATTTTATATAGAGTTCTACCCATACAGGTATGTTGTGTTCTGCAACGTGGAATTATTAATATCAGATGAAAGTCAAAATCTGTCATTTTGAGTTGAAAGTTTTCACATATGTTCTTCTGATCTTCAACTGGTTTGGTAAAAAATCAGCAATACCCGGCCAGGCGCGGTGGCTCACGCCTGTAATCCTAACCCTCTGGGAGGCCGAGGCGGGTGGATCGCTCGAGGTCAGGAGTTCGAGACCAGCCTGAGCGAGACCCTGTCTCTACTAAAAATAGAAATAAATTATTTGGACAACTAAAAATATATATAGAAAAAATTAGCCAGGCATGGTGGCGCATGCCTGTAGTCCCAGCTACTCGGGAGGCTGAAGCAGTAGGATCGCTTAAGCCCAGGAGTTTGAGGTTGCTGTGAGCTAGGCTGACGCCACGGCACTCACTCTAGCCTGGGCAACAAAGTGAGACTCTGTCTCAAAAAAAAAAAAAAAAAAAAAAATCAGCAATACCCTAATTTTCTCCATGTATATTGTGAACTTTGCTTTCTATTAATATATAAATAAATATTGCTTTTTATTTATATTTTACAAGACAACAAGATTTTTGTACATACGTGCTTCCTGGCATATATTGTAATATATATGTGCAGTCTTAAAAGCTGATAAATATTTTCATTTGGAAATGTATATCACTCCTGATTTATTATTCAGATTAAAACATTATAAAATTACCAAATCACAATGAAAATTGGACAAAGGTGTAAAACTGGTCTAGAGTAAAGAATGAAGCTAGACTCTCATGAACTTCCCTCTTCTCTTCTTGGTGGTGGGAAGAAGGGCTGCTAGCACACTCCCATATGAGAGGGGATGATGTGGGCTTACTCCTGGGAAGTAACAGCAGGCTTCTGAGTATTACATTTCTACTGTTGTATTCTTTAAATGACGATGAAGAGGGTTAGGGCTTCTTTGACAAACATTTTTTATTGTTCCCTATACAGAAATATTTAGAGCCAGTTTATTTTTATATTTACACCTTATTTGGACTGCAGGCGATCTATGTCACAGCTCTTTATGTAACCAGCTGGCTCCTTAGTGGCACGTGGCTATCCGGACTATTAGCAGCCTTGTGGTATGTCACAAATAGGTGAGTTGGAATCAGTGTGTCTCTCTTCTTTCTAAAATGAGAGCAAAAATGCAGTTACTTTATTTGGAGTTCAAAGAGATTTCTTCTTCTACGTGTGTTTGGGTAGGAGCATTTTCTCTTTGGTCTACCTAGTGGTTTATAAATTTTTCTTACTTGGTAAGGTAGAAAGTGCTACTTATATGTATTTCCAGCTGAGGAACAGAACACTGAATTGCAAGTCAAGAGTATCATCCATAGTAATCCTAATTCTATTACTTGTTTGCTGTGTGATCAGTATTTCTCCAGCCACACAGCTCACCTCTTAAGGGTTTTAATATTTTCACTATCCATCTCAATAGGGTTGTGTGCAGCTCTCAATTAGCAAAGCTGTACAAATGCAAGGAAATTCTTACATTGTTTGATTAAGCACTGGAGCCTTATGAAATAGCATTTTAAAAATACATGTTCAAGATATATTGAATTATTGCCTGACCTACAGTAGCAATACCAATAGTAAGTGGGAGTCTTAAAACTTGAACACAAGTTCTAATATAGGGGGTTTTTTGGTAATACTGAGCAAATTACTTTTATTATAACCCTGTTGGGTGCTTAACTATATGCCGAGTACTTTAAAAAAGGCTTTGTATGTATTCTTTTAACAACCTTATAGAGTAGGTCCTATTATCATCCCCATTTTAGAGATGAGTAAATTGAGGCTTATAAAGGTTAGTTTTTTTGTATATGCACACATTCATATGTAGGTGTGTGTTTTGTGTGTATCATTCATTGAATGGCTAGTATGTGCAGGGATGATCTTGATGTTGAGTGTACAAAGATGAAAACTTGTACTTGCCCTCTCAGGGTTCACATTCTAGAGAGGCAGGAAGCCTTTAAAAATTACTACCAAAGACAAACTTAAGACTAAAGTATAAAGCACTAAAGAAACACAGAGAAGGAGAATGCATAGCATTGTCTGTTAACATTAATGAAGTTAGAAATAAAAGTAAGAGGTGCTTTGGCCTGATACATTCATGGGTTTAGGAGTCATACTGATATGGGCTTGAAAGCCGGTTCTACCACTTACCAAAGCATAGCCGTGGACAGATCACTTACATTTTCTCGATTGGCATGGGATGATGATGCTGATAAGGACAGTTATTGAGAACCAGTGACCAAAATCTAAGTATACTTATCCTTAATGTAGTACATCTTTCACTTCAGGAAATCTTTGAGGAAATTATTGTAAACATTATCATTTTGGCCATTCATGTTTTCTTTTGTGCAGAATAGATACCACAAGAGTTGACTTCACCATCCCACTGAGGGAGAACTGGGCACTGCCATTCTTTGCAATTCAGATAGCAGCAATTACGTATCTCTTGAGACCAAATTTACAGCCTCTTTCTGAAGTAAGTCTTTATAAAAGTTTATATATGTTTTAATTCCCCAATTTTATATAAGAAGCTTCAAAAAATGTGATGTGCGTAGTGTCCCAGTGTATGTGAATACTACTTGTTACATGACCTATTTTTTTAACTCGAGTTAAATTAAATTCTTTAACTGAGCTTTTTCCACTTTCCAAAGAAAATGTTTTCATTTTTGATGTTAAAAATGTCCTCTACATAATCTACCCTTAAATAGTTGGAGCAAACCCACACACAGTTTCTGAGAAGCTGTCAGAATTTTTAAGCCATTGCTCTTGAGATGTGATTTTGTGCATTATTGCCTCCATAATAGTGTGGAATACACAGAGCGTATGTGAATATTTATATGCAGAGTGTCACTTTATGATGTTTAGAGCTTAAATAACAAATGCAAGGGTTTTTGGAGCAACAGTGTATGGCTTTTCTATCTGGTTTATAGAGATATTGGCTGCTCTTGATAAAACTTGTCTGCAAGGTTTTTTATTACTAGAGACATGTAAATTATACAAAGGTTTTCTTTTTACAGAGGCTGACACTTCTTGCCATTTTCATATCAACTTTTCTCTTTAGCCTGACATGGCAATTTAATCAATTTATGATGCTGATGCAGGCATTAGTGCTGTTCATACTGGACTCCTTGGACATGCTGCCAGCAGCGAAGGTAAGCTTTGCTTTTTTTTCTCATTTGAGATTTTCACTGTTTCGTGTTTTGTATTGTAGAATGAGACGAAAATATGCACATACTTCATGATAAAATTGAAGCTCCTTCTTAGAGCTAAGTATGCTGAGGTCAGTTGATACTGAGCAATTTATGCAGCCTAGTTTGACCATCTTAACTTTTATTCTGCTTGTTTCAAGTTAAAAATGGATTTATTTGGCATATAAATGTCTAGGTCAATTGTTATTTATAGAGATGACTTAAAATTTAAAATATAAGGTAGCTCTCTTGAAATTTCTGACTACATATTACCTTATGTGCAAAGAACTCAATGGGTATGTAACAACTTTTCTGTAGTACTTCATAAAATTTTCATAGTAACATTTAACCAGTATGGGATGTGAATTCCTCTTGACTGGCCGAAGGAAATAAGGAAACCCATATCTGTGTCTCAGTGTCTGCTTGTGTCATTTAATCATGTGTGGTTTTTTTTCCATGTGCACAAACGTGTACATTTTTAATGCATACATTGTGTGCATTTTAAAAATTGTTCATAGTTACGTTGTCAGTGAAGGCCGTCTGAGAAGCAGTAATGAGGCAGCTCTTCCCTTCCCAGCCAGGGTGGTGTCAGCAGAGGCCTGCAGGGAGCCTGAACTTTCACCTTCACTCAGTAAGGAAGCACATCATCCCCATCCCCCAAATGTCAGTGGGTACTCTAGACTTTCATCTCTATCTGGAAATAATGAGACAGCATTTTTCTTTCCCTGCCAGCATAGAACTGGCACAGTGCTACGGTTTGAATGTTTGTGTCTCCTCAGAATTCTTATGTTGAAATCCCAACCCCAAGGTGATTGTATTAGGAGGTGGGGCCTTTTAGGAAGTGATTAGGGCCATTGTAAAATAGGCACAAGGGAGCTTTTTCACCCCTTTCACCAGGTGAGGGCACAGTGAGAAGGTGCCATCAGTGAACCAGCTAACAGCCCCTCTCCAGACACTGAGTCTGCCAGCTCCTTGATCTTGGACTTCCCAGCGTCCAGAACTGTGAGAAATAAATTTTTGTTCATAAGCTACCCAGGTGATGGTGTTTTGTTATAGCAGCCTGAACAGACTAAGGCACATGGTGTAAGAGGAGCCCTGCTGACATAGAAGATTCAAGTAAGATCCAGAGTCCTGTGGTGCAATAGGACACAACTGAAAATCACTCCTTATATGGAGAATCAGGAAAATCTCCCTTGAGTGAAAAGAAGCGATCAACAGATGCCAACACCAAGACACACAGAAATTGGAATTATCTGACAAGGAATTTAAAGCAGCTATCACAGAAAAGCTTCACTGAGCAGTTAGTTACAAACACACTTGAGACAAGTGAAAATATAAGTTGTAAGCAAGAAATAGAATATATAAAGAAGCAAATGGAAATTTTGGATTTGAAAAGTTTCAGTAACCAAAATTAAAAACTCGGGGGACAGGCTCAACAGCAGAATAAAATGGTCAGAGGAAAAAATCAGTGACCTTGAACACAGTCTAAAATTTATGTCATCAGAATCCCAGGAGAGGAGACAGAGTATGAGGATGAAAAAAATATTCAAAGAAATACTTTTGGAAGAAATGACTGAAACTTTCTTAAATTTGGCAAAAGATAGAAACCTACAGAATCAAGAAGCTGAGCTAATGTCAAATAGGATAAACCAAACAGAGCCTCACCAGGTGGATTTTTTGCAGAAATTGAAAAGCTGATTCTGAAATTCATATGGAAACTCAAGGGACCCAGAACAGCTAAAACAATTTTGAAAAAGAAGAATAAACTTGGAAGACTCACACTTTCTCATTTCAAAACGTACCACAGGCCAGGCGCGGTGGCTCACGCCTCTAATCCTAGCCCTCTGGGAGGCCGAGGCGGGCGGATTGTTTGAGCTCAGGAGTTTGAGACCAGCCTGAGCATAAGCGAGACCCCGTCTCTACTAAAAATAGAAAGAAATTATATGGACAGCTAAAAATATAGATAGAAAAAAATTAGCCAGGCATGGTGACACATGCCTGTAGTCCCAGCTACTCAGGAGGCTGAGGCAGAAGGATCGCTTGAGTCCAGGAGTTTGAGGTTGCTGTGAGCTAGGCTCATGCCACGGCACTCACTCTAGCCCGGGCAACAAAGTGAGACTCTGTCTCAAAAAAAAAAAAAAAAACGTACTACAAAACTGTAGTAATCAACACAGGGTGATACTGGCAGAAGGATAGACATTAGGTCATTAAATATGAAATGTCCGATTTCACATCAACAGTGTATGTTTGTTATCTCTCAAACAAGAAGCAGTACAATTAATCAAAGTGTGTGCCTAAACTATCGACACAGTTTTGCCATCTTAACGGCAGCTTGTTTATGCCAGCAGCAAAGAAGCCTGGAAAGCAAGTGGCAATGAAATTGTGAAAAGTGTTTTCCACAGCGTGTTGAGACTTGAATATTTTTCCTTGCAAGAAGTAGTCCAAAGCCTGGAAGAAGTGGTAGTCAGTTGGTGCAAGGTGTGGTGAATACAGTGTATGACAGTTTCCAAGTCCAGCTGCTGTAGTTTGAGCAACATTGTGATACATGTGGTCAAGCTTTGTCTTGCAAGAGAATCAGCCTATCTCTATTGACCAGTATCAGCTGCTTAATCACAAGTATCCTCATCATTTCATCCAGTTGATTGCAGTAGATATCCGCCGTGATCAATTGACCAGGTTTCATTAATCTGTAGTGGATAATACCAGCGCTGGACCACCAAACAGACACCATTAGCTCTTTTGGATGAATATTCAGTTTTGGACTGTGCTTTGGCACTCCATCTTTATCCAGCCATTGTGGCAAACGTTGCGATTGTCAAAAAGAATCCATTTTTCATCACACATAACAATATTGTGTAGAAATGGTTCACCTTTATGTTGTGACAGCAAAGAAAGGCAGGCTTCAAGACTATTTCTCTGCTGACACTTGTTTAATTCATGCAGAACCCATCTATCCAGCTTTTTTACCTTGCCGATTTTTTTCAAATGGTCCAATATTGTTGGAATAGTAACCTTGCTGCTAATACATGCATGGGCTGCGGTGGATTCACTTCCACTACAGCTTTCAGCTCATCATTATCCACCTTGGTCTGAGGTCACCCATGTGGCTCATTTTCAAGATTAAAGTCACCAGAACAGAATTTCTCAAACCATCAACGTACTGTGCGTTCATTAGCCGCATCCATCCCAAACACTTTGTTGGTATTTTGTGCTGTCTGTAATGCATTGGTTCCACAATGGAACTCATATTCTAAAATAACACAAATGTTTTACTTATCCATGGTTTCACAAAAATTGCTCTAAAAAAGTTTTGAAAGATAATCACAAGCCAAAACATGCATTTGAAAGACTGAGAGTGTACCTTCAGAATAAAAATGAAACAAGAAGTGTCAAAGTGAAATGTCAGAGGTATCAACTGTCAAACTTAGTACTTAAGGAAATCAGGTATTTCCTACTTAATAACCTAATAAATCCATGGAATAGAATTGAGAGACCAGAAATAAACCTTCCCAGGATATAAATAGTCAATTGATTTTCAACAGGGATATTAAGATAATTAAATGGAGAAAGAATAGTCTTTTCAAAAACTGATGCTGGAATAACTGGATATTCACATGCAAAAGAATGAAATTGGACTCCTTCCCCTCACCATACATGCTAATTAGGTTAAAATGTGTCATAGACCGGAGTGTGAGAGCTAAAACTATATAGCTATTAGGAAAAAACATAGGAATAACACTTCATGACCTTGGAGGTAGTGCAAGCCTTCTTAGATACAACACCAGAAGCACAAGTGACTGAAAAAAATATACTAATTGGACTTCATCAGAATTAAAAACTTTCGTGCTTCAAAGTATACTGTCCAGAAAGTGAGAAGAAAGCATAAAATAGGAGAGAAAATTTGCTAATCACATATCTGATAAAAGACTTCCAGAATATATAAAGATGTTCAACATCATTAGCTATCAAAGAATTGCAAATCAAAACCACGATGAGAATGGCTAAAATTAAAAAGCAGATAATGACAAATGTCAAGGATGTGAAGAAGTTGAAACTCTCCTATGTTCATCATGGGATTGTAATATGGTGCAATCACTTTGAAAAACAACATTTCTTCAGATTTTAAACAGAGTTACCATATGATTTAGGAATGCCACTCCTAGGTACATACCCAAGAGAAATGAAAACATACACAAAAGTTTGTATATGTATGTTCCTAGCCAAAAAGTAGAAACCACCCAAATGCCCATCAGCTGATGAATGGATAAACAAAATGTATATGTATATCCATACAATAAATAGTATTCAATGATAAAAAAAAAAAGATACTGATACCTACTGCCAACGTGGATGAAACTTGAAAACATCGTGCTAAGTAAAAGAAGCCAGCCACAGAAGACTACATATTGTATTAATCCATTTATATGAAATATCCAGAATATACAAATCTACAGAAACAGTACATTAGGGGTTGCCAGGGGCAGGGGGAGGGGATAACGGAGAGTGATGTCTAATGGGGATGGGGTTTCTTTTGAAGTGATGAGAATATCTTAAAATTAGACTGTGGTGATAGTTGTACAACTTTGTGAATATACCAAAAATCATGAATTGTATGCTCTCAGGGGGCAAATTTGATGGAATATGAATTATATCTTAATAAAGCTGTTAAAAAGGAAAAATCTGTGCTTCTCTAAACAGTAATTCTGCTTTTAAGAATCTTTCCTAAGGAAATGTATTTATTCATTCATTCCTTCCTTTAGTATGTACTAAGTGACACTATTCTAGTGGGGTTGTTTTAGGTGGTAAGAATACAACAGTGAACAAAGTAAGGATTAATAACTAATCAGATGTAATGATCTGAGGTTTTTAAAGATGGGATGTTCATTATAATTTAATAGTAATAAAAAGCTGGGAACGCCTAAATGATCCAGTGGCATAAAAATTATGGCATATGGTAAGATGTTATGAAACCATTTAAAATTTAAGTTTTTCACAGAATAGTCATTGATGTGAGAAAATTATACTGTATAATATAAAGTATAAAAGGCTATATATGAAATATTATACACTGCTATGAAATCAATATTATTTCTGTAGATAATAGTATTGGGTTTTGACTCCAGAGCCCGCCTTTCCATCAGTTGCTGTTTCTTTTTTACGTTTTTCTGAATTTTTAAAGTCAGTAAGATACATTATAATCCTAAAAACTATCCATATCCATTTCGCTGATTTCATTACACCAAGCGAAAGTGCTGAACTGTTGCGGGTCTCACTTCTCAGTGCTTGATGTAGGTTTGTTTCCTTTAAGCTTAAGAGAACAAAACCATGAGGGAAGTCGGATTTGCTGCAGAATAAAACTAGTATTTTTATATGCCCGTATGAATATGGAGTTGTCTAATTTGAAAAAGAATAAGAAAACTAACAGGAAAAGTATCACCTCTTAATCAGGGGTTGTCTTTTTTTTCTTTGTGGCGTGTTTTTTGTTTTTAAGTTGGTTGCATTTTGCCTCCTTCAGTGTCAGCCTGTCAACAATCTTTATTACATCGAAGCTCTCCTTAATGAGTACTTATTAGGCACCAGGCATTTCCATACGTTACACATCCAAGTCTTCCAGCAGCCCCTGCTGCACCTCTGTGAGGAAGGCAGAATCGTCTGTCTTTACAGATGAGCCATTTCCAGCACATTAAGGTCACACGGCTGGTTTATCCCAGAATCAGGACTGCACAGTGCAGGTGCCACTGAGGCCCGGGCTCCTGTTCCTGACCGCTGTGCTGCGCTGCCTGCTGTGAAGCTGCAAGGTGCCTCCCGCAGGGGGAGCTTTGGCTCTGACCAGGGAGTTTGGGCGCACACACACACAGACAGAATGAAGCAATATACGACACAGTCCTGAAGTGCGTAGTACGGAAAACTAGGAAATAATGGAATGCACAGAGTACTTACTATTGGCTGTAAACAGTAACCGTAAGAGAATTTAAAACTGAAGATTACAAATGGCACTTGCCAACTCCCAGAATACATTTATGCCATTGTTTGCTTCCACTGCTTCATATCATCCTCATTCATTTGCCGTTTAATTAATGTTATAAGATTGTAAGTGTTCTGTCCTTAAAAGGTAAATAAATGGTATGTATATGCTTTAGTTTCCTTTTTTAGATGGTGTTTCTTGAAGCTAAGTGGGTTTCCTGCATTATTTGTAACCTGGAATGTACCCATCTGATGACCAATGTGTCAGCATGTGGTCTCTCCTGATAAAATCTGTTTAATCGTCTCCTCTTCGGCTGTTGCAGGCAACGTGGCTGTATGGCATACAGATAACAAGTTTACTTCTGGTCTGCATTCTTCAGTTTTTTAATTCCATGATTCTTGGGTCATTGCTTATCAGTTTTAACCTTTCAGTATTAATTGCAAGAAAACTTCAGGTAGGAGTTTTTTGTTCTTTATGAAAATAAACTTTTTTTTTCATTGTGTGGTTTGTTGGGCCTTATTTTCATACAACGTGCAAAAGAAAATTTATAACCCGACTCCCAGTAAAACATGAGTGGCATTGTTTGCTTTTTTAAGTGCATGTTGTAGTATTGTTGAGCCCCCTGAGATCATGTGCCATCCCTTTTAAATTATTTCTTAAAGAATTGGCATCTTAATTCAGTTCAGGGATTAGCCATAGATGCTTAGTTGAATGTTAAAAGAGAATTCTAAGTTTTTAGCACTTGTGTGCATGTGAGCTCAAGAGTGAGGAGACTCTGCTGCTCACGGGAGTGTTCCTCACAGTGTCTCGAGTTGGCAGACACCTGGCTGTTGTTTGATTTAGTGACACTACTCTTTTCCTGTTCCTTCCGTATCGTATTGCTGATTTTTCAGTGAATTCACATTAACTCTATTTTGAGAATCTAAATAAATACCTTTAGAAATAATGGGACCTTTCCCATATTGTGAAATTGTTCTCGAAAACATCAACCTGATCTTTTGGCTTTATTATGTAATTACATTTCTTAAATTTACATGAGGTTTAAAAGTCATTTGTTTTTGCTTAAAATTGTAAAAAAGCCTGTTTTCTTTCTCATATGCTATAAACATTTCTATATCAAGAAGCCATTTTGTTTTCCACTTTGAGAAAAATCTTTTTTCTTATTATTTACTGTTTTGAGTGAGAATTGCTATGGACAAACTTTCAAAAAGGTTTTTTTAAAACCAGGCTTTTAGTTGACTATCAAAAATAGCAGTTTTCATTCATTCGTTTACCCTGAGTTATAAATATCACTCTAGATATTTGAACTCTTTAGATTTTATATTTGACAGTGTTGTCTGAAGGTTATAAGAAACCTATTATATATCAAAGGGCACAATTTATTTTTTTAATACTGATAAGTCTTTTTAAAATTGAGTTATAGCTATGCCTCTGATACATGAATTAAAGGATAAATGATGTAATGATTTGTTCAATCAGCGTATCTGAGTACCTTCCAAGTGGCAGACCCCAATACTCTGGTTTATGAGGGTTTGTTTTTTATTTTTTTATTTTTGGAGACAGAGTCTCGCTTTGTTGCCAGGGCTAGAGTGAGTGCCGTGGCATCAGCCTAGTTCACAGCAACCTCAAACTCCTGGGCTTAAGCTATCCTTCTGCCTCAGCCTCCCGAGTAGCTGGGACTACAGGCATGCCCCACCATGCCCAGCTAATTTTTTCTATATATATATATTTTTTTTTTTAGTTAACCAGCTAATTTCTTTCTATTTTTAGTAGAGACGGAGTCTCGCTCTTGCTCAGGCTGGTCTCGAACTCCTGACCTCGAGCAATCCACCCACCTTGGCCTCCCAGAGTGCTAGGATTACAGGCGTGAGCCACTGCGCCCGGCCTGTTTTTTTTTTTTTTTTTTTGAGACAGAGTCTCACTCTGTTGCCCGGGCTAGAGTGAGTGCCGTGGTATCAGCCTAGCTCACAGCAACCTCAAACTTCTGGGCTCGAGCATTCCTCCTGCCTCAGCCTCCCAAGTAGCTGGGACTACAGGCGTGTGCCACCATGCCCGGCTAATTTTTTCTGTATATATATTTTTAGTTGTCCATATAATTTCTTTATATTTTTAGTAGAGATGTGGTCTTGCTCTTGCTCAGGCTGGTCTTGAACTCCTGAGCTCAAACGATCTGCCCTCCTCAGTCTCCCAGAGTGCTAGGATTACAGGCCTGAGCCACCAGGCCTGGCCTATGAGGGTTTTAAAAACAAAAAACAAACAAATGAAAGGACTTCTGGTTTTGAAGGTCTCAAAGAGAAAAAAGACTAGCATACATTTTTCTCCTTATGGAGCTCATTTTTAGGGGATTCATTTGCTACTAGAAAGTTGTAAATATTAAGACAGTGAAACCCCATAAAGATTAGCAGGTTATATTTTCCATTTATGTTGCATGATCCAGTGTTTCAAATCCTCAAGTAATCTCATCTTCGGTGTTATGAAGTTGTATTAAAATTTAAGAATTAAAACACAGCTCTTTTTTTATTTTCAGAAAAATCTGAAAACTGGAAGCTTCCTTAATAGGCTCGGGAAACTTTTGTTACATTTATTTGTGGTTTTATGTTTGACACTTTTTATCAACAACATAATTAAGGTAAGTTAATAAAATGACATATTTAATGTGTTTTTGAATTTGCTTATGGCATTAGAGATAATTTTTGAAACTTATTTTTTTTTAATTTTTTTTTTTTTTTTAGAAACAGGGTCTTGCTGTGTTGCCCAAGCTAGCGTCAAACTCCTGGGCTCTAGCAATCCTCCTGTCTCAGCCTCCCAAGTAATAGAGACTACAGGCATGCACCTACACCCAGCTTTTTTGAAATTTTCAATTTCAAATAATTAAATTCTTGCTTTATGAAGTGTATTAGCATTACTGAAGAGTTACCAGTTTTACTTTAAAAGGCTCAGTTTTAACTTTGTTTTAGTAACAAGGATTATTTTGTTGATTTTAATCATTGATGTCTATTCAGTCTTTCTAAATGTTCTATTAATACCTTGAATGCACTTTTAAGTTATTAAATTTTTAAAAACTCAACTTTAAAAACATTAAATATTTCTATAAATTTAAAAAATTCTATTTAGCATCATAGAGTACACATGGTTTTCTACACTGTGGTACTAAAAAAAAAGACGATTTTTATTGGGTTCAGGTAATAAATAAACTGGCCTCACTATCTAACGTCTGCGAGAAAGAAGAGTTGAGCTCATTTTTGGTAGCTATTCCCTGACATTTAACTGACTTACAATTAACAACCGTAACAGCAGAATGACACATTTAGTAACTTAGGCATCCATTTGTTCTATGTTTAGTAGGTGCTTTGCTAAGATTTTTTTAAGTGCCCTCGGGGCTCTGCTTAGTTTAACATGCTTTATTTTTTACTATATTTTTTGCATTTTATTTTATTTTATTTATTTTATTCTATTTTATAAATATATTTATAAAATATATAGTTATATTAATAAATATAATATAACTATATACTACAAGTAGATAGTTCTTGGACCATGATTTCCTCTTTCTTTTTATGTTAGAGCAAAACTACTGTGATTTCTTCAGATGATTTTGTCCCTGCTAGGAGGCTGGTCTCAGGAAAAGAGACATTTGCAAAACAGGCTCCTTCTCCATAAAAGAATGGTGGCCCTTGCTGCTGTCTGTTGACTGTCAAAGAAAAAAAGACTCTTCACACAACCAACCATGTTAAACACCTTATTCCAGGTCCTTGTCACTGTGTTCTTAAACTCTTGTACAGCTCAGTACTTATCAAAAGCTTATTTGAGCAGAACAATCAGCATTTCTGGAAGATTGGCTGAAAGATATGCAGTTCATCCATTTGCCCACTCTACACATTCAGTGATCTGTTCTTGCATGAAACCGACAGAGAGCTGCATCCCAGGACCACCGGTTTTTGACTCCCCAAGAATAACATCTATATTGAATTGCACTTGGTATTTTGTCAGTGACCTACAATAAGAGGGATTAGAAAAATAGTCTTTGAAACTCCTTGCTGTTTTTACTGTACCCATGGGAAAAATTTCTCTTGAGCCTCAGTTCTAAGACTGTTGGGTTCTCTTCTGAGCACCTGGTTTGTTTACTCTTAAGACTCTGTGAGTAAAATAGATGCATTTATCTCCCTCTTTGCATTTACTCCTTGGGCATGAGACCATCTTTGTGGCTCATCTCTAATGAATATATTTTGCATACTAACCACATTTCTGGCTTCATCTTATTTTTTTCCCTATCTTCATTTTTCTTCTGATGCAATGTCTTCACCATTTATCTTATATGGATTTTTGTAAGCTATAAATTAAAAATAAAAATATCAGGAATTAAAATAGTAATCAGTAATGATGAACACTGGCATTTGTCTGTTCACCCCTTGAGAGTTGCAGTCTTGAATTGTGTTTCAGTGAATGAGTCTTAGCATCAGTTCTATCTACAGACCAAAAACCCCAAAGCAAAACAGGCCTTGTATCTGTTTGAGGTTTCAGATTGTCCTATTATCTGGTCTGAAAAATTGTATTTACTGTGCTTCAGCCTTCTCCCTCTCCTTGAAACCAAAAAAGCTCATCCTTTATCTATTTTGCATATTTAACTTATGTATGTTTTTTGAATAAAGGATTATGCTAAAATGGGGGGGAAGGGAGAGGAGGGAGTTTGAAATTTCCTGCTTTAGAATTCCTCAGTTCTGAGAACTGCTGTGAACATTTACTAATTTTATACACACACACACACACACACACACACACACACACACACACACACACACGCACGCACGCACGCCTATGAAATTGGACACTGAATATCCATATGCAATGGGAAATTATCAGGAAACCTGCCTAAGACACCAATAGCAATTTTTTTCTCTCTCCCCAATAGAAAATTCTTAACCTGAAGTCAGATGAACACATATTTAAATTTCTGAAGGCAAAATTTGGGCTTGGAGCAACAAGGTATGACTGTATTGAAAATCTGTGTTTGCTATTTTATTTTAAGTCAGCAGGGACTTTAAAATTCAGGCATCATTATGCCCTAGACTATTAATTGCAGACTCGTTTTAAGGAAAAGTATAATGTAGTTTCCTTGCCTTGTATTGAATTTAATGCTTTGCTTTCCATTTGTTCCCTAGGGATTTTGATGCAAATCTGTATCTGTGTGAAGAAGCTTTTGGCCTTCTGCCTTTTAATACATTTGAAAGGCTTTCATATACTCTGCTTTTTTATGCTTACATATTTGTTCTGTCCATCACAGTGATTGCAGCATTCGTTGTTGCTTTTCATAATCTCAGGTATGGCATATTTCAGAACTGTAACACTTTGCTTTAATGAACTTGTTACATGTTGCAGAAAAATTGCTAAATTGAAAATCAGAATATCAGACACAGTACAGAGTAGTAGTATTAACCTAAAGGGGAAACATCCGGTTTGGCATGGACCCCAGTCTCCATAGCTAAGCCACAGCAAAGAGGAATGGTCACAGTGCATGCTGGTCCGGGTTTAAGTCTTAGCTTGCACACTTGAGAATAAGTGATCTTTGAGTCAGTTATATAACTTTCCGGTATTTCCATTTCCTTGTCTGTTGAGTGGGAATACTAAAAATACTTAGTCTATAGGGCTTCATGAGAAATAAACAAGTTAAAATAATATAAAGTACTTAAAATAGTGTCTCATGCTTATAATATTTGGTAGATGTAAATTATTAGCTGTTAGTACTATTGACTCATAAGTTGCTATTTTGTTTCCCTTATTAATTTCCTGTGTTTTTCTACCTTCTTCCTCTAGCTGCTTTTTTAAATTTCTTATGACATATCAAGAGTTAATTATTGTTCATTTGTTTTCTTGCATCTTGTTTCAGGGCTTATAAAGTTGGAGTACACCATAATTATTAATGTCTACTAAAAGTTTTAAGCAATAATTGCCAGTTTTTTAAAATTTTGCATGTCTACTAGTCTACTGAAAGAAAAAAAATCAGGGAATATAAAGCCTTTTTAAAAACTTACAGAATACCTGTCTGTCAAGCTGGTAGGGGGTTTGCATTTACTACTTGTGTTAAATTGAAAGAAAATTAAATGAAAGAAGTTGAAGGTACTGTCATTTGTGAAAGCTTAATGAAGCTCACAAGGAAGCCCTTTCTCTCCGTAGTTACCTTGCCAATTAAGGTGCCGGTGAAGTATGATTCACAGCCACAAGAGAGGTGTCATTAAAATGAGTCCAGAACAGTTGAGGTGTTTTATGATTATCAAGAATGAAGCAACATTGAACCATGAAAATATTTCATTGACTATAAAGTAGTTCAGTACCTTTCAGATGTGTCCTTTTTTGTACCTAGCCCAAGATAAAATTTAGTCCTGTGACAATAGATGGAAATTATTCTAGACAGTGTAATTTAATATTATTCCAGACACCAGGTGTCGACAGGATTCTAGACTGCATACAAAGCAGGAAGTTCAGTTGGCCTGCAGTACCTTTTGACAGTGTCTGCCACGCTCAGTGTGAATCTGTGAGCCGTCTCTGGAGCTGATTTGGTATATGATCATAGATAAAGATTTTAGAGCATCCTCATCTACCAGGTAGGGATATTAGGACTAATAAGAGGAAAAGCACTGCATTAAAGTAATTAAAGGATCATAGTACAGTGATGCGTTACTTAACAATGGGGATATGTTCTGAGAAATGCATCGTTAGGCTATTTTGTCGATGTGTAAACATCATAGCATATACTTACACAAACCTGGATATAGCCTACTACACACCGTGGCTATCTGCTATAGGCTATTGCTCCTAGGCTGCAATCCTGGACAGCATATTACTGTATGAAATACTGTAGGCAGTTCTAACACAATGGGAGATATTTGTGTATCTAAACATTTAAAAGGTACAGTAAAAATATGGTATAAAAGATAAAAAAAGGTTTGCCTGTATAAGGCACTTACCATGAATGGAGCTTGTAGGACTGGAAGTTGCTCTGGGTGAGTCAGTTAGTGGTGAGTGAATATGAAGTCCTAGGACATTGCTATACACTACTGTAGACTTTATAAACACTGTACACTTAGGCTACATTAATTTTATTAAAAAATAAAGTAATTGTGCTACAATGTTACCGTGTCACTGAGTGATGGGAATTTTTCACCTTCATTATAATCTTATGGGACCACTGTCAACTATACTGTCTTTCATTGACTGAAATGTCATTATGTGGCACATGACTGCACCTTAATATGCATTAACTTTTAAGTAACTTGAAGGATATTTTATCAATGCCAAGTACTTAAAGCATTTCTACCTTTTTAGTACTGGGGAGGATGATACTATTACACTTACACAACACATCTGCATTAGTGTGAAGGCTACAGCTGAAAGGGCACGGTGTTGTATATTCATGGGATTAATAAGAGCCTTCCAGCTTGGCTGGGGTATTGGGGGAGGTGTTGCAGAATTCTCCCAGGTATCAGGGAAAGATAAGAGCATATGTTCTCCTTGTCTGGAGTAACCTTTTAGTATCTATATAGAAGCCAATGTTTGGGTTGTAATATTTAACATTTAAGTAAAGATTACTACCAATGGTGAAAACTGCCTTAGAATATCACTTTACTTTTCCTGTGTATCTACAGTAGTGAAAAGAGGATCTCTAGAAAGTAAAATCTCTGTAGTTATATAGGGCAGCATTATACAGATCCAGGTCTATTGGATATGCATGAAGGATCAGTAGGGCCTTCATGAAAGTTTTATTTTTATTTTAAACTGGCAGCCCTCATTGCTTTCTTTTCCCTCAGCAACAAATTGTGTGACATCTAAACTCACTCATCAATCTTAACATCACTTAAGTGGAGACAGCCAGTTTGTGCTTCCCAATGTGATGCATTCAGTAGGCCCCCCTTTTCATGGGGGGTACGTTTCAAGACCCCCAGTGGATGCCTGAAACTGTGGGTAGTTGTGCACCCTACACACTACTGTGTTTTTTCCTATACGTATATACCTATGATAAAGTTTAATTTCTAAATTAGGCACAGTAAGAGATTAACAACAATAGCTAATAATAAAATAGAACAATTATAACAATATGCCAGCATCACTACTCTTGTACTTTGGGGCCATTGTTAAAGTAAGGGTTACTTGAACACAAGCAATGCCGTGATAATTGATCGGCTGCTAAGTGACTAATGGGCAGGTAGCCTATGCAGCGTGGATACACTGGACAAAGGGATGATTTATGTCTCAGACGGGACAGAGAGGGGTGGCAAAAGATTTTGTAACATAAAAACACAATTGAAAACTTATGAATTGTTTATTTTGAGAATTTCCATTTAATGTTTTCAGACAGCAATTTCCGCAGTAACTAAAACCACCAAAAGGGAAACCACAGATAAAGAGGGACTACTGTACATCATGACCTTGTGAGGAGTTTGTGCCCAAACAAAATGAACTTGACTCTAACAAACCTGTAGCTCTAACTATAAGTTTACAAGAAATATGGAAATAGAGAATGTATTAAACACCACATAAAGCTAAATACAGAAGATGGGAAGAGTTACAGGACAAATGTTATATTTCCTTCAACAAGTCAATGGCTTTTTTTTAAAAGGGGGGGATACTTTTATAGATCAAAAGATATTTAAAGAGATATATCAGTGAAATGCAATACATAATCTTTGTATCCTGATTCAAAGAAAAAAAACTACCAAAAAAAAAATAAGTTGCCACAAACAGGGAAAATAGAACATAAACTGGGTATTAAATGATGTTAAAGAATTAATGTTAATTTTATTGGTGTGATAATGTAGCCATATTTGATAGAAGTCATCTCTTGGAAATACATCATGAGGTATTGATGGGTTAAAAATGTGATTTTGGATTCATAAAATTGGTCCCAAATATTTTGATATATTTTTGCTTTTGCTTATTTGTAAACATTTTAAAAATGCTGGTAATAACTGGTAAAACATCTTTAAATATCTCTTCCAGTTTCCATGATTCCAAAAGGATTTTTTTTGCTATTCTCTTTTAAAGAATTGATGCACTTTAAGTTTTTACTTAAATTGAAGGCTACTGTGAAATTTTAGCTTTTCTAATTACTAATGCATTTATACTGTGACACTTTTACCGTCATATATTCAAAATTGATCAGTACTAATATATTTCATCTTAGGGAAATAATACATTTCTAAATATATAAAGACATAAGTTTCTTATATCTTCTTTAAGATTTAACTAAAGTAAAATTTTTCCAACTTTAATTTTGTATGTTTGTTATCTTATTCAGTGATTCTACAAATCAACAATCTATGGGTAAAATGGGAAAATGTACAGTTAACCTGAAACCAGAAACTGCCTATAACTTGATACATACCATTCTGTTTGGATTCTTGGCCTTGAGTACAATGAGGTATTTTTGTCTTACCTATTTCTTTGATTTATTTTTTAATTTGACCACTGTTTACTTGACATTACTTAGCAGTATAATCTGGAAACTGACAATCATCTTCATTAATGATTATGGTTCCCATAAAATTGTCATGATGTTCTGTCTTCTCCCAGTACAAAATTTTACCAATAATTAGTTTTTTCTTAATACAAACAGTCCTCTATGTTTTACTTACGTGATAGTTCTCAGAAGACAAGGGAATTAATAACTGACCCTTTAGCAAATGGTTTCTGCGTAGTTTAAGATTTTATGGTCATAGACTAAAAAGCTGCCTTTACAGTTATCTCAGACTCTAGGTTTATACATAACTAGTCCTTTGTTGACTTTTGTAAAAACTTCCTGTTCTTACAGAATGAAGTACCTCTGGACATCACACATGTGCGTGTTTGCATCATTTGGCTTATGCAGCCCTGAAATATGGGAGTTAGTTCTGAAGTCAGTCCACCTTTGTAGCCCAAAGAGGGTCAGTGCTGTTCCTTTTTCCATTGACTTGTTAATGGTTTTTAGTATTTCTTTCATACCAGTTCTTTTTTGTCAGTAGTTTCCCATACATCAGTCAGATAAAATGGATACTAAAATTTGAATATAAAAATAGATAACTGATGCATTCAGATTTTATAAGGAATTATTTTGTAAATAATTTTATTTTTAAAAATTATTTATTTTTGCCAGACTGTAGATTATATGTTAACTGTACAGAATTTGGAAATATTTAAAAAAGCACAAAAAGAAATTAAAAATTACCAATAATCCCCTTATCTGAATTGTAACTGTTATTATTATAATGTATTTTCCTAAAAATAATTGTAAGTGTATGATAATGTTCAGTAGCCTAGAAATGCAGTCTTGGATTGTTCTGCCCTATAAATTCACTAGGTGGCAATATGGTAGAAGCTACCAATATCTTATGAACGATTAGAACCCTTATATTGACCTCGTTGTTTTGGGTATTGAGCTCATGCTCCATTACATTATATTTCTGTTATTTAAAAAAAAAATAAGCGGCATCTATTTACAAAGCAAAACCGTTCAAAAAATCCGGGCATGATGGTGCAGGCCTGTAGGCCCAGCTACTTGGCAGCGTGAGTCAGGAGCATCGCTTGAGCCCAGGAGTTCCAGGCCAACCTAGGCAACATAGCAAGACACTCCATCTCTTAAAAAAAAAAAAAAAAGTGTTCAAAATACTTATAATCTAAATAGTGTCTTTCTTATGTAGATATGTATAATGCGATATTCAGTACCGATATTAATACTGCTGTATCTGTGCTATAAGGTAAGATGGATTTTCCTCATTCTTGTCCATTAATCTATTTAGCAGAATAATTGCTTTGACTCAATATGTTTTGTGCATTATTTGGCAAAATAGAGTGGTTTGTGGAGGTTATAAATATCTCTTTAGCTTCTTATTGCAATTGGCATTGATAGAACAAGTAAAAACATAACAAACAAGGAAAACAAGTAAAATATAACAAAAACTACTATAGCATTTAGTCATTCTAATTAATTTTGGTTTTTGATTCTCACTATTCAGCTGATGCAAAGTCTGAAAATAAGATGTTTTCGGACCTATTTTGAAATGAATAAAGTAGAAAAATTGTTTTCCCCATTACCTAATTTATATCGAGTAAGATTTTTATTCATAAATGTATCTTACTTAATCTAGGCCTTTTTATCTGTTCTTCAGTTTCAATAGGAAGTAATGGAAGTTTTTTATACTCTCAGTTGACTAATATCTGAAACAACATTAACTCTGCTTGAATTCTGAGAACTTCCTACTAGAGATGATTATTGATCAAGTTGTACACATCTTTGGGATATAAGGCTTGAATTAGCACCTGGGCAGCTAGCACAGATTGTTTTATCCAATTGAGTTCCTGCCCTCTCTTTTTAAAAAATTTTACATATTTTTTTTAAGTTTAGATTTATTTCGATTCAACTTTTAAGTTAGAACTGTGGATTTCAAACTCTACTGTAAAGAGCCCCTGATTTGGAGGCTGGTAAAGGTCCCCACCCGCAGAGAGGATCAGCTGAAGCAGTTCCGCTTTTGGTTTTATTTGTTTATATTTTCATGTAAAGTTTTGTGAACCAAAGGTTTTAGGCTAAAAAAATATTTGATAAACACTATAAGTATTTTTAAAAAATATGTTCTATTATGTTCCTATACATCAAAACATTTACTATCATGGGCAGAGCTCTATGCTAACTCCTACATGTTGGAAAACACAGAAATAGATTTCTGCCTCTCTGCCTCTGTAATTTTATTGGTCTAATGTAAATAAGTGAAACTTACTAAAAACATGTGGGAAGCAACAATTAAAGATTAAACAGAGTGTCTGTTAATGAGGAATCAGGTAACTTCACCTGTACACAATGATTTTGAGGATTAAAACACTCTCCTCACAGGAAAGATAGCTCTTCATCGTTCCTGTCCCACCACTAAAGACACATGCAAACTGGAACAATCTTTTCCACTGCCTGTGTGCATGTAGTCTCCGTTCTTTTATGTCCCAGCTGTTTATTGAAATTTTATTAATTTTTTTAAAAGCTATTTGAGGCCTAAGGTCCCTCGCTCTTAGTAAAATTGAGGAAGGGCGTTGTGGAAGAAATGAACTATGCTAGAGAGCATAGGCTCTTCAGGTGTGGTCTCCAGACAGGCTGCATCAGCATCACCTGGGAACTTGTTAGAAATACAGGTGTTTGAGTCCCACTGCAGACCTGTTAGATCAGAAACCCTGGGAGTGGAGCTCAGCCAGCCCATCAGGTGATGCTGATGTTGTACCCATAAAGTTTAAGAAACCCCTGCTGTATTGTTAACAGGGTTTCTCAACAGTGACACTACTGACATTTTGGCCAGATAATTCTTTGTCATAGGGGGCTGTCCTGTGCATTGTTTAATGTTTTAGCAGCTCCCTTACTTCCTACCCACTAGATATTGATAGCACCTCTTTCTCCCCTAGTTGTGACAACCAAAAATGTCTCCAGACATTGCCAAACATCCTCTGGGGTGGGAGGAGCAAAATCTTTCCCCTCACTCCTCTTGAAAACCACTGCTGTAGAAGAACCAGTGATAGCACTGAAAAAAGTCATCATTTCCTGGAAATTCTTGTAGATTTTTTCTGATTAAGAGATAATATTCTAAAGAATCCTCTGAAAGATTGTTGGCCTAGCCTCTCTTGGTATAGGACTTCAGGAGAAACCCTAATGCATTCAGCTTTCACTGTATAAAATAGTTTAGATGTTTCATCTTCTCAAAACTTGTCAAATATGAAATCATAGAGAAAATAAAGATGTTATATATCTTAGGGGTTGCCCTGAAACTGAATCTGTTTTCCAACTGTTACAGATTTATCTGTAAGTAATGTGAATTCATATATTTCAAAGCCTGAATTTATATCACAGTTGTAATGAGGGTTTAAAATTTCTTGTTCATGATACTAGTTTTGCTATATCTCTCTTTAGGATAATCTTATTAAAAGGGAAAAGCATGTACTGGTCTCTGAAGTTAAGAGTTTAATCAAATTATTACTCTGGTCTTGATTAATTTATTGGGGTTGCTGAAATCCCATGTAAACTACTGCTGATAGGTAAAAACAGCATATAATTAATTCAGCACTTTCACATTGTTAAAGGAGTTTGCCACAAAACTCTCACTAGATTTTGACATTTTCAGAATTAATAGCAGCAACTTTCAAACTAGAAAAATATCTAATATCCATTGAGTTTACAGATTTCAAATGTTTTATACTGAAAGAATTAGAACATTTCATTAAAATGTTGGCATTCTATTGATTATCAGGTTAATAGGGAAAATGGATAATTGAAATATTACAAAGGTGTCATTTAATCTGTAATTTTGCCACATCTCTTCCAAAAGCTAGAACCAGAAGTGCTGACTCCTGATTTTCCATCCCCAGCAAATTCCCTGATTCATCCACCCAGGAGATAAGATTTGAATGAACAGTAAAAATGGCCAAAGATGAGATGACCAAAAAAAACGTGATAGGGCTAAAACACAGCCATAGACCAATCAGTGCTACTTTGGTTCTACTTAGTAGTTCTTAAGTAAAATTATCATATTTTCTACATCAATGAAGCATAGATACATTGTTGTTGGTCTTCTGTGCCAATATGTGAAATGAATACTGCAGCTGATATGAGCAGATCTTCTTAGTCAACCATCATTTGATAGAACAATTAAGATTTAATTAATTGTTGAATTAAGTAGCTTTAAGTTATTATATATTAGATGAGTGGTGAGTTCCGAGTGTAATTTTTACATTATATCTGCATAACCTTAAATAAATCAAGTTCACCAAGAGGCACCAATGGTATAGTCAAACATCAGATTTTCCGGGAGAGTCCTACATTCAAATGTTCTTCTCTCTCATTTTACCAGTAATTATATTAATATATGTCAAACCATTTGATCAGATTTCTAGTACAAAAAATATAATCACAATATTATGCAATGAAAAGGGGGCTGGATTTGGAGCCAGGTTCTAAGTCATGGCTCTGCCAGTTGTGGCCTGGTCAAGTCAGGCACCTCTCTGAGCCACAGTTTCCGTACTTGTAAAATGAAAAGCAAATCCCAGTGGTGATGTTGCCTTCTGCGTCATCTGTCTCATGGGTTATTGTGAGGGTAAAATGAGATTCTGTGTTCAAAAACATTTTTCTAGCTATAAAATGGTATTAGGCCTATGGGGTAAGGTCTACTTTTTAAAGGTAGATTGCATGATGTTAGTTAATTACATTTTCCTGATATATTGTGAGCTTTCTCATGGTTGGCATTCTTGTCATATCAAAATAATGTTTTACTTGGTATTAACACCACATGCAGTAGTGTTTTTATTAGAGAAAAATAAAAGCTCATTTATAAAGTTGGCGATACCTTTAGTCCTAATTAGCTTCAGCTCAAGATAATTTCAAAGTCTTTTCTCAGACTTCAGCTCCCTTGTGCTTAGGGGGGTTGAGTACAGAGATGAAGGAGTTTTATATTCCATTTGCCATGTTTATTTAGATCACAAACTATGTGGAGTTTCTCTTTTTTTTTCATTTAATATTAGTGATAGTTGTGGGTATGGGGGTGGATTTTGTTTTTGTTTTGTTTTGTTTTTAATTTCAGTTCTGGCCAGGAATGATGGATGAACTCTCCGAGTTGAGAGAATTCTATGATCCAGATACAGTGGAGCTGATGAACTGGATTAAGTAAGAGGATTTTTTTTAACCTTTAAAATTCTAAGTGCCTTTTAAGAGTCACTATATACTTCATTAGTTTTTTAGGGGTTTTTGTTTGTTTCTGAATCTAATTGTGAAAAAACATTAAATTTTTCTTTAAAACTCTATATTTGGAAATAACTTCTTTCCATTCAAGAAATATTCTCTCCAACTATATCCCATGAAGAAAGGAAAAATACCCATTTGGAGAGGAAAGCAGAGTGGAGGAATAAATTTCAAACCACTGACAGAAACAGCAATAAAATGTTATTTATCATCTGTTTTAAAACTCACAGTTTTATACTCTCTTCCAAATTTATCTTTATTATACTACTGTTCAAATTTTCTATTAATGCTGACATTTGAAAGTATTCTTTCCTTGTTAATTATTTTTAAATTGTACTGTAAACTCCAGTTAATTAGAGTCATAATAGCTCAGTGCAGATTTCATTTTAGGTAATCGTATTGCCCAAACATAAGCCTAGAGAAAATGTAAAATACAAAAACTGGAGCTTGTTTTCTCTTGAACATCGTAATACTTTAGCACGATATTGGTTCTTATTTTCTCCTGTGCTTTGTTGCTCCGCCTCAGCCTTCAGCATCAGAATGAAATTCTTGTATTTCAAAGCTTTGTTAATGAAACCTGCCTCCTACCAGCAAAAATAAACTTTTCTGTCCAGAGCAACATTCCCATGCCCTGTAATACTGTATTTCCCTACTTTATAATCAGAAAGCAGCAGTGTTGTTATTCACACATAAATAGATGTTGCAAATCTTGTGTGACATATTCTGAAAGCATGGGCTGTATTGTCTCCATCACTTAGAATTTTTGTAGCAGTATTGGCACCTGGTCATGACTAATGTTTACTAACCAGTACAGTTTAGCGCTGCCTGTGTATTAAGAGATGGTAAATGTTTGATAGCTTGGATCTCTTGGGTGCAATACATGGATTTTATAGAGATTTATGTCTAAAATATATATGTGGCTTTGGTCCCAATGTCGGACTGGGTTTGACTAGATGCAACGAGTGTAATTTTTCACGTATTTCTGGTGCTGAGAGTGTTAAGCAGTGCTTTGTTTTTATTTATTTAATTTTAAATCACAGCAGACAATTATAATAGAGTAAATGATTCCTTCAGTATTTATTATACATAGGAAAAGAGAGTTATTTGTATAAAAGAAAGCTAATTACTTCCACATTAACTATATAGTCAACTGGAAATTTATGACATGTGCATCTGAAAGTGAGGCTGATGTTTTCTGTCTGTAAGATCACACCTGGAAATGCTGTGGGACACCCACGCTCTGGTAGCATCCCCGAGGGGGTAGATCTTTTCCAGATCTGCCTGGGTTAGCATTGCAAGCCCCTCGTTTCCACTCCCGTCTTTCAAGAATTAATTCCAGTCGTTCAAAATGTATTCTAGCAGAGCCGCGGGTTATCTTCGGCTGCCCCAGCCTGGGTGCACTTAGTTGTGGTGCCTTTATCTTCATGCTTTTTCTCACGGAAGATGACTTAAAGTAACATCTGGCTCTGAAAAGTTGTGAGTGAGAGGTTATGCCAGATGTAAAGAAGACTGTGATAGTCTGTTATTCCTCCTTTTGGGGAAGTGTCTTTGTTCCTAGATTTCCTCTTACTGGCAGCCCCCTCTCCCCGAGCTGTGCCTTTGGAGACAGACTCTTCTGACTTTTTTTTTTAATTCTCAGCAACTGAAGGTTTATATTGTTCCAAAAAATTTGTTCCATTGTGATCTAACTTCGCCTTTTTTTCCTCTAAAATTCTTCTAATCTAAATTACCGTTTTTGTAAAAATAGCTGCGTGGCATGTTTGTGAAATAAGCTTAAGTGATGATGAATGTATGCCAAAATAGGGTCTATTTAGACATAAAATATGTTTGTTTAAATCAACATTTAAATCAGCTCTGGTCCTCAGTCTTCCATTCCAAACACAAGTGAATGTACTTAATATTCTTTTAATCTGCCCTGATTTCTTCTGTTTTCGAAACATAAAATATGGCCTTCAGCTTTCAGTTCACTGCTTTGATTCATCACAGTGTCCATTGGCATTAGCAGGTGTGAGTTGTGCTGGGGAGAAGACCGTGGCCTAAGGGCACGTGGAGTGTGCCTGAAAGCAGCCACTGGCTGTCTGGGGGGGGAGCCGTGCTGTCGGAGGGGGTGCCTCAGTTCCCTCCATCCTGTCTTCTGCCTGTGCTGTTCTCAAACACCCAGATGTCTGTCCTTTGTCAATGCAGTCATGACAGTGTCTCTTGGGCAGGGGCACAGCCTCCATTACCAGATGGCTGCCACTGGGGTGAGTCAGAACTAGAGAAATGGTGACCTGCGGAAACTCTAGGGGACCCTCATTTTTGCACAGGGTAACTCTCATGTAAAGTGTGGAGAAGAAGCTTATTTGTCATCTTCCAGCCTCTGCTTGATCCTGGGAAGACCTCAACCTCACCGTAGGCATCACTGTTGGGCTCCAAGGACTCTGAGCTTCCGCTTGGAGATTCAGACTTTGCAAGCATTTGCTGAAAGCATCTGTGCTTTGAGGGTAAATTGAAAGATGACATCGCCTCAGTCAGAGTTAGTTACTTTCTTTTCTTTTTGAGAGGCCTGGTTATGACCTTTTATAGGCTAAAGAGATATCTTCAAGGGAAAATAAAGGGCATTACTTTAGGATAACACTTATAAATTCGAGAGGCATCATGCCAGAGGGATTGGATTTCTGTGTAAGCATTTAAAGTCTTAATATTTAAATTTATTTCACATCTGAAGTTTTGTACTTATTAATACAATTCAGCAGATGTTTATTGAGCACCAGCTATGTATTAAACGTGTTAACGCTGGGTAGCAGTCCATTAACTGCCTCTTCATTAGGGTAAACATTGAACTTCATCTCAGCACCATTGTCTTCATTCTTTTCTCCCATGTTCATTCTTTCGACTCCATTTTAAGATTTTCAGAGGCTTAAAAGGTTTAGTGGAAAAATTTTTTTAGAGTTCTAATTTTTAGTAATAGAAAATGTTGCTTTACACTTTCCTATCTTTAGTTCCTTAAAGGAATGGAGATTTAAGTATAAAACTAAGAATATTTAGGGATTCAGTTGTTCTTTTTTACAAGGATATTTGGACATTTTAATCAAAGACATTTTACATGGCATGGACATTTCGTTAAAATCAGGCCACCGAGATGTAGTAGCCTCAGCTGCCTTCCCTGGGAGCGCCAGGCGGTCAGCTCACCCCTGCTGTCCACAGCCCTAGCCTGTGTGTGCACCTGGCTGCCTGCTTCCCACACTGCACTGAGGTGTCGCGTGCTTCGTTTTCAAGCAGATTTAAATGCATATATTCATATTTACCCCTCTTTGCTGATAATGTTTCCTGGATACAAACCTGGGTGGTTTGTTGGTTCTTTTTTTTGCCTTCTGGTATCTCTTTCAGCAAAAACCAGGTGGTACTTTTATAGGTTTTATGTGTGATTAGAAAGCACATTTACTTCAGCAAGGCCAAATGCAATAGCAATCTGTGCTTCATACCTTTTTCCTTTGTGTCCTTGAATGTTTCGTTTTTGGTTCCTGAAAATTTTCTTTGACATTTTGCAATTAAGATAGACAGATCTGCAGATTCGAATATTTTGAGGTATGACATTTTAACTACTTGGCTATAGGAGATTTTCACTAGAAATAGTCTCTTTTCAGTAATGAAGCGTGTATGTGCAGTGTATTCTCAGTGGGACTAAAAAAATATACCAAGTTTCTTTCACATTTAATCAAAGCAGAAAGAGTTACTGTATATTTTTAATATGATGTAGGCTAAGTTCAGATTTTAAATGCCTGTAAACCTCTTTTATATTTAATGAATCATTTTGTAGCATTTGCATAATTCTGTAAATTTTTGAAGTGGAGGTAAAGCAAATGTTCACACATTATATTATAATGTTCAGTTTACCCATTAGTTCAACAGTAATTAACTTGTTGAAACTTAGGGCTTAAAAAATCGATGAGATTATTTGTTCAAAAATGCCATCAGGTCTTCCTGGAGTGACATTTAAATTATGTAATGTAAATCCATTTGACCTGTGAGTCCTTGTTATTATGTAGTGACATTTCTTACAGAACAAATTGTTTGCAGGTTGGGCAGCCTGTGATGGAGCTTGGCAGAGAACTATAAAAAAAATTATCCTTTCATTTTATACATCATTTGTTCATACATTTGTAAAAATTGCTTTGTTTTTCTGTAATGGAGAAGTGTCACTCAATGGTTAAAAGCACATTAGCTATTTTAGATACAGACCACAGACTGTATCAGGCAAAAGTATCTGTGAAGGAAGAATGCCCAGCATTTTATCTGTAATTGTGCATATTTTAAGTTAAGGACAAAGAATCCCGTCTCCCTTTGTCTGCTAAATTTACCACAGAAACTATAAAATACAACAAATATAGGGGTTTTTTTTAAGTTTAGAAATTGTGTGATTGATTCTTTTTCATTTTGTTCCACTTTGCTTGTTGCTTTTACTTTTGCATTTATGTTACCGGTAAAGTAAAATATTTAAAGTAGCAAGTGGTACAGCCCAGATTTACCATGGAGCTGGCATTTAAAACCAGGTCAAACAGAATAAAGTAAATAAACATCATCTCTGCTATCCTCAGAGGTCAGTAGTTTTGAAAGAACTATTATGTCTAATTCATTTTATAGGCATTAGGATACTTGTATTTTAATACTTTAAAATATAACCAAGGGCCTTAGTGAAAGACTCTGTTAACCACCCGGAGGAGTGTTGCACTCACAGCTTAAACAGATTAAATTTCTTTCAGATTTTCTGATTTTTTGCTAATAAAGCCAAACACTAGGACCTTTTCAATTTAATGAGCTTTATTCTATTTTATTTTTTATTTTCTTATTTTTTATATTTTTATTCTATTTCTTCATTTTTTTAGTTTTTTATTCTATTCTATTTTTTCCTCAATTCCTCTAAGCAGTCATTGACACATCACCGTACTCTGCTGCTGCCTTGGGGGCTGTGCCTGTAGGGGCTTAGGAGGTAGGAACCTCTCAAGTGCTGTTAGAGCATCCTGAGGAGGGAGCATTTTTAATAACTGCGTTTAGTTTCCAGCGTAGAAGGCCTAGGGTAAGCGTTAGCAAATGTGCGATAGGCTAATTACAGTATTAGTTTATTTGAAATGCTTGCCTGTCATGGGAGCTGAGCCTGGCTATATTAACTAGTAAGTTTCTTGAAAAGAGGGTATCAAACCTTGTTTGCCAGCCCAGCACATAGTAGGCCCTCAGTAATATTTTTTGAATAAATAAAGAACAACTTTGTAACTCCCTTGAGAGCAGTTCAGGAGTTTTGACATTTAAACCTCTGTGAACTCTGTAATTCGTCAAAGCATTATGATGAGAGTCCAGGAAGCAGACTGAAACCTCAGTCGTTAGCTGTGAGTAGATAACAAGGTCCGTCACCTGTCTCTGCTGTCGTTGTAAAATAACGCCCTATAAACAGCTCTGCGCATCTTCTTGGTGCTGATTTCTATTACCTATTCAAAACAATGATGCTGTCTGGTGATTTGAATGGCTATTGTAAGCTCGGCTACTGGGCTTGTCTTTTGTGTCGAAAGACCCGGCTTAGCACTCTTAGGCAGTAAGACATACAAACCAGGATTGTTCACCACGTCAGCTTTCGCCTCTGCCTCATGCTCTGCCAGACGTGGAAACCAGACTCTTCCTCTTTCTGCATTCTGTGTCTGTCTAGTTCAGAGGACCCAAAGACAGCCACTTTTTGGTATTAATATATGATGTTATTGTATCATTTCTTTTAGTGGAATGGCTTATGTCAGTTGAGAGTATACAAAAGGAAAGAAGACTGACTTATAAAAATGATGGCACTTTCTTTAATTAATATTTGTTCATATTTATTTTCTTTAGTAATAATGGCACACCACAAGTGAAGGCAGTACGGTATGCAAGGCCCAGAATAAGTGTCAAGTGTCAATGGAATCAAACTGAATTTCAGTAAAACCTTTCACTGAGGAATTCTGTGCACCTTCACATGTTTTCATTTAAACCCACGTGTTCCTCTGACCACGTGGGACAAATGTCAAAGATCCCTTGTAAATTGTTGGTATAGGGGATAGAGCAAACATGTGTTTGTTCTTGTGTTCCTGGGTCTGATTGTCAGAGCGATGACAGCGTATCAAGTACAGCCAAGCCACGCAAAACTTTTTTCTGTCGGAATCCACATTCTAGACTCTGGCATGGGGGGGGGAATGCAGATTATGTGTCATTCCTTGTATGCTCATTGTAATTCCATCCGTTTTTTTCCCCTCACTTAAGAAAGCTTATTGGAATGCGAATGAATGAGAGTGTCATTGTTAGAAAGAAAATCTTGAATTTTTCAAAAGTAAATTATTTGTAAATGTCACAACTTGAGTTGTAGGATGTCTTGCTCGTAGACATCCAAAGGCCTTAGTTGGATGGCATTCATGCTGTAGTCTTAGCGCTAAGTTGGAATACATAAAACATCCTGGTGGGATATATGAATATGATGAGGCTTCTCTTAGAAACCTCAGCAGCAGAGCAAGTTTCATGCCCTGTTCTCCAAAACCATTGAGGGAAAGAAACAGCCTGCCAGAGCTGCTTCTGCAGAGGATGTTGAATTTTAATGATTTCATATAAAATCCTCAGAACTATCTCCCGTATTTAGCTCAGTCAACAGGCATGGATTCCTCTTTCTTAACCCAGAAAGGATAAATGTATCTTGCAGTATTCCTACTGGGCCTCAGGAAAAGTGTGCACTGGGGAGAACCCCTAAAAGAGCTGTGTGGTCTCCACAGTAAAATAACAGCTCATCAGTTTGCAGGTGACTCTCAGGTTTCCAAAAAATGGCAATTAAATCAATTTCTACGGTTCTTTGTTTCTCCGGGGGAAAAGGAAACATGCTCTCTCCATATTCTAAGAGTCTTTCCTTGGGCCCATCATGGTGCCCCACACCCCACTGGGAGGCAGAGGATCATAGCATGGTGGTAACTGGAGAGTGAGGTTGCACTTTAGTATTAGAGTGTCCTGTATTCCTGAACCTGCACATAGTTTTTCATAATCAAAGCTAAAGAAAAGGAATGTGTAAAATATTTTTGTTTCCACATCAGAAGTATTTTACATCCCCATATTGAGTAATCAGATATTTGCTGTTTCAGGATCATCTTTTCACGTTGTTATGTTTTTATTAATTCTCTTTTTCATAAAAGTAATTTATAATATCTGTGATTTTTTTTTTCATGCTTTTTACAAAAATCCTTGGAATTGATTCATGATCACCAACAGTTTCTGGCAATAGTTTGTTATAGTTTACTCTGGGCAGCCCTTTAGTTAAGTTTAATATAAAAAGCAGTGGCAGTCTTTCGAGTTCTTTTTGTTAGAATCAGCCCCTCTGGAACAATAGCAAGAGAGGGTTGTGGGTTTTAGCCTAGAAGCCTCAGACTCAGGAGCTACCTGCCTCTTAAGACAATTCATCATTAAAGTAAAGTCATCCAAACAGTAAGTTAGAAGCTTCCCAACCACTATTCTAATGAACAGTCAAAAACAAACACAAAGCGTTTATGTAATAGTAATAGTTTAAGTGCAAATCAAAACCTACGCAACCTCCTGGTTTTTTTCCCCTCCGACTCTTAACACTTGCTTACATAGCTGCGTAATTCTGAAAGAGTATGTATGATACTGTCTTCTTTGTTGGAAATCTTAGCGGTGGTGTTAATTCAGACTCTAAAATCTTTTAGTTCTAACACTCCAAGAAAGGCTGTGTTTGCTGGAAGCATGCAGTTGCTGGCTGGAGTCAAGCTGTGCACGGGAAGGACCTTAACCAACCACCCACACTATGAAGACAGCAGCCTGAGAGAGCGAACGAAAGCGGTGAGGCCCCATCTGTGCCTTTTCTCACTTGGTGAACCGGCCGTGGGCTGGGTTTCCCCATGTTTGGTAAAGATGGGGCGTCATGCTGCACCCCCAGCTCGTAGGTTACGAGGGGAGTCAGAATACAGTGCACAGCTGCGCCTGCTGGTTCTGAACTGGGGGTGCCCCTCCTGTCGAGGGCGTGCTGTCCAGGCCACAGGTCCTGGGGAAGAGCTGGGAGGCACCTGCCTCGAGGCATACGTGAGGGAGGGCTTGGGGGCAAAGCCCTCAGAATTTTTGAACTGGGGAAGGGAAGGAAAAGGAATTGAGGCGTACTGCTGACCTTTTTTATGGACCATTTCTGTTGTGTGGTGTTAACTTTTTAAAATAGGTAAAACAGCCACACAGTTCAAAGTTCAGAACATACAAAAAGAAAGACAGTGAAAAGTTTCCCTCCCACCTCTGTATTCCAGCTACTGGTTCCCCTCCTGGGAGACAAATGAGGTTTCCAGCTTCTTACGTAGCCTTCCACAGGTATTTTATGCAGGTTCAAATATGAATTTTTGCCATATTACTTTCCCCCCTTTTTACAAAAGAAGTAGCATTCTACCTCCTGCCTTTTTAGCACTTAATGTATTTTGGAGATCATTCTGTATCAGTATATTAACAGCTTCCTTGTTATTTTTAAAGCTGCATAATATTTTATGTGAATGTAGCATATTTAACCATTTCAATTGTTTCCCTGTTTTTTGCATTTATATAGACAATGCTCCAAATACACTTGTATATGCGTCACTCTTTACAAGTATGGTGTCTGTACATCAGATTCTTAGATGTGGAGCTGCTGGGTCAAAGGGTATTGGCATTTGTGATTTAGATAGATAGATGTTATCAAGTCACCCTCTGCATAGGTCATATCAGTTTACAGTGCAGGAGGGCATCTTTTTCCCTTAGTCCTCACCAGTAAGATTTCAGATTTTTTAATGATTCATGTTGGTCACTTCTTAATGTAACTGAGAAGTTGTTGAAAAAGTCATGTTTTGAGGTGGGATATGACTAGCCTAAAAGCAAATAATTTTTACTAAATCTCCTGTTTTTTATAAGAACCATCTGAATTTAGACACCTGCTAAAATGGGAATTTGTCAATTGGCCCAGGTGTTCAGATAGTTCCAAGTTAAGTAGAAGAATGGGGGGAAAGTGTCCCTGCTCTCTGGACACAAGATTCGGGTCAGGAGGTGGCCTGTCCCACTTGGACTGAGAGCTGTGGAGAAGACATGTCAGTGCATGGGGTGTCCTTCTGTGTACCACCCTCTCCAAGAGCCAGTCCCCACTGAGGTACCAAGTGGTATGCTCTAAAAGTTGTCATCCTCGAGTTCCTGCTGCTCCTCTTCAGTCATGACTTTCAAACCCTTGGAGTGCCTTCCGTCTGAGACCGTGTGCTGGACTGTAGGATGACCCCACAGTTTCGCAGTAGAAGCAGCTCACCTCCCCACCATTTCACCCATCCACGTGGACACATTGAATCAGGCCCTCATACCCGGTCCCTTATGTCAGAAACTGATCATTAGAAATCAAGGGACAACAGAGGAAACAGTACCTCCCTTCATGAACACACAGCCTTTGCCCGTTGCAAAGTCCCCCCAGGACTTTGTATGTTCGTCACAGTGTGTTGCAGTGGTGGAGGTGACGGCAGCGCTCCTGCTGCACTGCCCCTGGTGCTGCAAGTTGCTCTTGCTCTCGGGAGGGACGGGAGGTGGAGACGTGTTAGGGTCTCCTTGTGATCAAGTGCCGTAAAGCAACAGGTGCTGCCCCAGCCTAGGACCAGGGACCGCACAGGATCCTTTTCCTCGCCTGCCAGTGTCAGACACTGGGTCTCCTCCTCACTAGACTGCACCATCACCCCTAATGGACCAGTTTAGTCTGAAGGTCCCTTTTTAAAGGTAGAGACTCTGTCTTATTGACTCAACCGTGTCATTTACCTTGGCAAAGCAGGCTTAGAATTGGCATCTACTGGTGAATATATTCATAACTCAAAAGAATACATTCTGAGCCCAAATGTATTCAGCATGATTCACTCTCCCCCTTCCCAAGGCTAAGCAATTACAATATTCTGTTGGAAAATTTCCACACACGCTCCAGGCCTGCAGATGAGTGAGCACAGCAGTGGCCCAGGCAGGGAGAGGAGGGGGACTCAGGTGTTCAGGTCTTCGATTCAGCCCCTCTGGGAGGTTACGTCATATTCCTCGATTAACTCCGTGGCAGTTGAGTGGTATTTTACCCGATTCCATTTGTATCTCATTGTGAAGGTTTATCAGATATATGCGAAGAGGTCTCCAGAGGAGGTGCACGCCCTCCTGCGGTCCTTCGGCACTGACTACGTGATTCTGGAAGACAGCATCTGCTACGAGCGAAGGCACCGCCGGGGCTGCCGGCTTCGGGACCTGCTGGACATCGCCAATGGACACGTGAGCATGTCCAGCCACGTGCGGGGCATCTCCCTGGGGGCGGGATTCCAATCTGAATCCTAAGGGGGGGAAAAAAAGAAAATCAAGGTGTGAAACTGAAAACTAGTTAACTAGCTAAATACAGGTACAGATATAGATATATCTACATATTAATAGGTACATAGTATAAATGCATTTAAAAGAAACATGCAGGAAAAAAGAATGTCAGTCTTTTTACAGTTTATGTCTAATAAAATTACATTATGAATCAAGCATTCGCTTTTCTCCTTTCCTACAGAGCCTACCTCGGCACTGCAGTGACTGCCCCAGGGGCTGGGCAAGGGCAGACACGAGAGGGGAGCTCAGGGGGCCCACTTTCACATCAAACCGAGCAACCGTGCCTTTGGCCGGTTTGTATAATGGGGCTCTGCATAAAATTTATCTTTTAAGGATTTTTCTGCTAAAAACAAAACCTCAGCTTTTAAAGCCACTGCTCCAAAGCTTCATATTGGCTCATCCCCAAGTGGCTGGGACTGTGGGGCCCCTGCCTCCTCTCTGGCCCTGTGGCGGATTCTCACTGCTCTCCCTGTCCTCCTCCCTGGTGTCCTGTGTCCACTGGGACACTGCCACAAAGATGGTTTTCTGTGGCTGAGCTTGCACTGCAGAGCAGAAAAGCGACAAGCCGTTTCTCCTCCTCCCTTCTGAGAAAAATGTTCTTAGAGCTATGCCAGGTCTCAACACAGCAAACAGAGGATTTTCACCCCTGAGAGGTGTAATGTGTGCTATAATTAATGGTAGAAAAGCTGATAGAGATTTGTAAATGAGTGGGACAAAATGACAAACATAGCCTAAATTTCAAAAAAAATAAAAAACTTGACCATACAGAATTGGAGATTCAGATTTTTGCGCAGGGAAAATAATAGTCCAAGCTATCTTGAATTCAGAGGTGGTACAGACCAAAGACATGCATTTAATTTTTGCTTTGTGTGTACCTTGTTCTAACTGGGCCATCTGATGAGTTAGAGAGCTGTCTCTAGTCATGGTAGTCCTCTGTATTTCATTTTTGTGGGAAAGAGTATAGTATGTTCCTGAGAACAAGGAGGTCTGAGTTCTGCTTCTGGCTTTGCCATTAATGACGATCATTGTGTGACACTGTACTACCTTCTCAACCTCGTTTTGTGCTTCGGAAGGGGGAGAGGGTGGACCAGATGATCTCCAAGTAGCCATTGACACTGAAATACTGTAATTTAATTTCATTAACGTAACATTCATAAAGAAACCCGATACCTATTCCTGTTTCTGTTGTCTTTTATAAATACAATTTTCCTCCCAAATTGTATTTGGGTTTGTTTTGGTTTTAGATGATGGATGGCCCAGGAGAGAATGACCCCGATTTGAAGCCTGCAGACCACCCTCGCTTCTGCGAAGAAATCAAGAGAAACCTGCCTCCCTACATGGCCCACTTCACTAGAGTGTTTCAGAACAAAACGTTCCACGTTTACAAGCTGTCTAGAAATAAGTAACAAGGATTTCTGTCCAGTCTCTATTTTTGATACAGCAAAACTGCATCCTAATGAAACTCAGTAGATAAGGTTTCCTATGTACGTAGGTAGCCGGCACCTTAAAGCTGTGATATGAGTAAGTTCTTACTGATGTTTACACAAGCATTACCGTCATCAAAAGTATCTTCTGTGAGCTCAAGTCATTTTGTCTCGTCTGTATCTTTTCCATCAATGTTCTTTAGCCTGAACATTCACAGCTTTCTAAGAGTGATGTAGAATTTTGTTGCTGGGGAGAATATATGTTCCATAGGTAGCCTGGACAGCCGCATACCATGTAGGAAGATGAGAGCCTGTTCAGGACTTGAAATGCTTCTAATTTTCAGTTGACTTAAGGAGGGTATGGCTGAGTCGAATTGAAAAGATGATTAAATTATTTAATATTGTTTCATTAGTGAAGGCCAATTGGTGGCTTTTTAAAAAGTTCTTTATTGTCCTGTTTCACCTTAATATTTTACAATGCTTTCCAATTGTCATGTTTTTAACATTAACAAAAAATATCATGTTAGATCTTTGTATCAAACATTTTGTTACACTCTGAAAGGCAATATGTACCATGTCAGTAGCGTGTGTGGTCTGTTGAGAGAGAGAGAGAGAGTGTGTGTGTGTGTGTGTGTGTGTGTATATGTGTGTGTTTTAATGCTGGGCACAGAAAAGTGTTACAATTTCCATACTGTAAGTCCTCAAAGGGGCAGAAATATATGTAGACAAGTAGAATTTGTTACTGTTCAGTGTTATTTTAAAACCTGATACTCTTTTAACCTCTCTCTCCTGCAAGTAAAATAGTTTTGCTTTATTTCTTACTCACTTCAATTCACTGGGTTTGCAAAATTTTGTAAACTTTTTGTGTTTTTACCCTTTGTATTTTTTGCAGCCTAGAACTTGCAAAGTCTGAATATTTTTAAAATGTTATATCTTAACTAGTTCACTAATACAGTATTTTTAGCAGACAGCATTTTCATACCAAGTTTGACTTGTGGTCTCCAATCTTACTGTGAGGGCCCTGGCAGCATTATTCTTTTCCTTCATAAAAGGTAACCAAGTGCCTCTAAGTCATGCTTATTTGTAACAACAAAGAGAATTATATGTACCTGCTCAAAATTTTTTGATAATTGCTTTTATAATTAATTTCCAATGATGGGTACCTGTAAAAGTTGCTGATATGAGCACTTAATTAAATCAAAGATGACTAATGAAATTAGCTTTCTTCCCTGTTCTTGCCAGTTGGAAATGATGCAAATATTTCTCCTTGCAGTTGTATTGAAATAAATTACCATAGGCAGCAAGATGGATACATCACATTTTCAAATGATCTTACAGTCAGCTACTACTTACCAAGCAGCATTCAAAAAAATTTTTACACTGTCATGTTGGACACAAGGATACTCAGCTTTTATCAAAAGGTATTTAAATAAACATTGAAAATAGTTGGGTTATTAAATTACACAACTGAAACTTTCAAATTATATCTTTCCTATATCCCTTAATAAGGTTGGAGACCACTACAGTTTAGGATAATACAATAATAAGGCATTTTAATCAGTACTAAAACTTTAATTAAGCCAGCAATGATGCATGCCTGTTGGGGCTGACAGCATGGGTCAGAGCATCCTTCAGCGAGTGCCTTACTCTAATTGAAACCAAGCACATGTAAGGTACAGTTTGTCAGACTGTGTGGTTTTGTTTTTAAAATCCTCTGTTACCTTTTCAGATGTATCTAAATTTATTTTAAATATTTCTGTATGTTTTCATCTAAGCATTTGGGCATTTGGAGTCTCAATATACAAAACATGTACTTAAATCTTTATGCTTATCATCACCACAGTGATGGCATACAGTGATTTTTTTTTCATTGTTTAGGTACCATTGTTGCCAAAACATTTAGTGTCAGTCTTCAGTGAAAAATATAAAGTGCCAAAACAATCTTGCAAGACAGAATCCATACTACACTCTTTCCAAGACACTGTGACCATGTACAGTAAAGTTTTTCCTGATGACCAAATCTCTCAACGAATCATGTTAAATATTTTTAGCACGTGTCAGTATTGTCTTATGTGACCTTCTCATTGAAGTACACATGAGGAAAGAGAGGAAAAGCGTCTGTCTGACTTCTGGCTCTGGTTTCTAGCCTCTCCTGATAAGCTGAAGCAAGAGAACTGTGTCCTAAGCCCCGTGCCACACAGACCTTGGTGGGTGTATTAATACTTGGTAATAGCCACAAATAGTGGCTCTGTGTTTTATGGATAGAAAAACTACTTGATTTTGCTTCTGGGTTAGCAGTGAGAAGACCCTCTAAGTACAGCAGAAGTGCTCTTAACTGACTCTGCTTCTGTGAGTCTCCAGACCCAGAAGTCTCCGTCCCTCTTGGGATCTGCCTGCCCCAGCACAGCTGGGAGGCTGCTCCCCGGTGTTCACAGTGCTCTTGCTCCCTCCCGCCCTTGAGTTCTATGCCCACACCAAATTTCTCCATGCAAGTTCTACTTCTTGTAAACAGACAACTCAATTACTTACATAAACCTAGGAAATACAGGTGTAAAAAGAAAGGGTTATTTCTGCAAAAATTAAGTTGAATGCTTTGGTAAGATTTGATAAAAGTTGAGTTGCTGAGAAAGGTTGCTTTTCAATTAGATGTGGTTAGGAAAATCATAAAATATTGAGGAAAACAAATCAAGAAAATTTCTGAGCTTAGATTGCTTTGCAGATTTACTTAAGGACTCATTCCACCTTTAAAAAATCTAAACCAATAGGAAAATATTAAAATGTACCCAAATCATGTTATTGGTGTGATTTATGCAAGAAGTAGAACTGCAGTCATTGGACCCTTATACAAAGGAAAGACCTTGTCTTTACATCAGAAGATTAGCAAATAAATGTACAATTACACATTTTAAGTTATGATTCCCTGCTTTAACCTACTTACTTCATTAAATGACCAACTACTGGTACTGATCACAATGGTTATGAGAGATTCTACTATAGTTGAAAGGTTCCAGTGACTTTTATTACAGGCTTTTTAAAAATAGGGATTCATTTCAAATAGGTGTTATCTAGGCAATTTGCTGTCCTCTTAAAGATGATTTCTTGACCTTTGTGAGATCATCTCTATAACTGTGTGTATGTGTGTATGTTTTGAGTGGGTGCTGCCAGGTGGCAAGGGCATATACAGATACTTCATCGGATCTGCATCTTTATTTCACAATTAACTAAAAATAAAAATGTTTTTTCTGATTCTACATTAACTTTGTCTATAATGTAAAAATTTTATCTTTGGCCAAAATCTATCTGAATTAACATAGAAGTATTTGATTTTTAAAATTCCATTCAAATCTTGGAATCAATGGGAAGACACTAAAATGTTGTCAGATTATATACCTTGGTTACTATGCTCCCCAGATGCTTTATACATGGCAACCTTTTGGCCTAAGAGTGTTTGTTCATGGAAAAAAACTTTTGAGATGAGAGGGTTGCTTACTTTCTTGTGGCAATTGATTTTCAGTTTTTGACATCCTATGGGTAAAATCTTACAAAGAGGTTTTATAATTTGTCGTACTGAATTGTTTGGAGATTATATACTAAGTAAAGTTCTTTTAAGTTGTATGAGATGAGTGTCTTACATTTCTTTGAAGGTCAAAACCCAAGGAACCTGCTTATTGAAGTGATTAAATGTTTGCTAAATAGAGTAAATCAGCTGGATTTCAGCCACTCTGGTATGTGTGTAATGATATTGTAGTTTTAATTGCCATTTCCCTAATGACAAATGATGTTGAGTATCTGTTCACATGCTTTTTACATATCTATATCTTCTTTGGTGAAATGTCTGTTTAGATCTTTTGCCTATTTTTTAATTGGGATATTTTCTTTGTTATTATTAAGTTTTAAGAGTTACTTGGATATTTTAGATTCAAGTCCATTATCAGATATGTGTTTTAATAATATTTTCTCCCATGCCGTGGCTTGTCTTTTTGTTTGCTCAACAGTGTCTTGCACAGAGAAAACGTTATTAATTTTAGTAAAGTCCAGCTTACCAGTTTTTTTATTCATGAATTGTTCCCTTGGTGTTGATATTAAATTAATGCTAGCCTCAAAGAATGAATCATGAAGTGTTTCCTGTGATTCTATTTTCTGGAGGAGATTGTGGAGAATTGGTATTATTTCTTCCTTAAATGTTTGGTAGAATTCACCAGTGAGAGTTTAGACCGTCTGGCCATAATGCTTTTTTTTTTCTTTTCTTGAAGGTTATTAATTGTTTGAATCAACAATTAATTGAAATTGAATCATTTCACTAGTGAATACAGGGCTACTCAAATTATCTGTTTCTCCTTGTGTGAGTTTTGGTGGATTATGTCTTTCAAGATCATCCACATACACAAAAACGTACCTAGGTATAGACCTTACACCTTTCACAAAAATTAACTCAGAAGAATCACAGACCTAAATGTAAACTGTAAAACTATAGAACTTCTAGAAGAAGACATAGAAGAAAATATCCTTGACCTAGAATTTGGTGATGAGTTTTTTGTTAAAACACCAAACTCATGTCATTGATAAAGATGTGCATATGGGTATTGTCTAGGCGAAAAAAGGAAAGCTGAAAGCACCCTCTGAGCCCTTTCTGTCAGCTGTAATTCCTTACACTGTCTCCCCCGCACAGTGAATGAAGACAAATCTGAAGGCTGCACAGAAATAGACCCTTAGGGCTCCAGACCATTTACATACCAAAAGCACATTACTCAAAAGCACTAGGGTATCAAATGGGTGTCACATCCAATTTGTGTAAACAGACATAATATGTAAATAATTGTAGTCAAATATGTCCTTAGACAGTTTAGAGCCATATCTTTTTTTTTAATCCTAAAGTCACAAAAGCCCAAGTTTAACCCCAGACAAACAAAACTATCAATTGGAAAAAAAAGTCTTTGGCCTAACTCAGCAAATCCATTCAGCTTCATCCCATGATCGGTGATTGATTGATTAAATCTTTAGAAAGATCATAAAAGTTTGTGTGTTTAAAGCAAGATTATTTCTGTGAATAAAGCTGAATGTTCTGAGAGGGAACATTAGAAAAGGAGCCGGCCAAGGAGGAAGTGGACATTCAACAGACCAGTGTCTGATGTGGCCGAGAAGCCCCCCACTGATTGTATCTCAGCAGCAGGAGAGGACACACAAAGGACACCATCCCCACCTCTGATGCTGGATCACCAGCCCTGAAGGTATTGCAGGGATGGAACTGTGGAGCCACCCAGGGCTGGTCAGAGCTCAGCACCTCCCTTGTTCCGTGAGCACAGTGTCCTCACCCCTGGATGGAGAAAGTAATGATCCTGATTCTCAGAAGGACCTGGTGAGAATTAAATGAAGCAATGTGCCTGGACCTTACAAAGGGCCAGCACGTCACAGGTTCTCAGCAATCCCCTGCCCAGCACTTCTCATTCCACCTTTGGAAATTATTCAGAGAGATTCCCAAATGCATGAGAGAAATGTACATTAAACCTGCACCAAGATACGCCTCTCACGACATTAGCAAATATGGAATCCCTGTGTGACAGAGGTGGCATTACAAGATAGAACATTCCATAATGGGGTTGGGACAGTCTGGACAGAAAAAGGTGAAATTGGAGCCCTGCGTTTTACCTGATGGGTAAAATTCCTCATGGATTATAAATGTTTAAATTGGAAAGAAAAAACTTTAAAAATGCCCAGAATAAAATACAGGATAACATATTATCTTGAGTATAGAAGAATTTCTTAAGGCACAGAAAGCAGTAACTATAAAAGAAAATATCAATAAATTTTACATTTGGCATGTGCCTGTAGTCCCAGCTATTTGGGAGGCTGAGGCAGGAGATCATTGGAGCCCAGGAGATCATGGCTGTGAATAGCTCTTGCACTTCAGCCTGGGCAACATAGTCAGACCCTGTCTCTAAAAAAAAAAAAAAAAGTTAAGAACTTTTGTTCACTGAAAAATACCATGCAAGTTATACAAGATGTTAACATAGGGGAAGGTGGGTAAAGGGAATACAGGAATTTTCTATACTATGTTGCAACTCTTCCATAAGTCTCAAATTATCTCAAAATGAAAAGTTTAAAACAAACCAGAGTAGTGCTCCCTTATCCTTAAAGGATAGGTTCAAGACCCACCGTGGATACCTGAAACCACAGATAGTACCAGACCCTACATACACTGTGCTTTTTCCTGTAAGGTAACAGGTAGCGTATACAGCGTGGACACACTGAACAAAGGGATGACTCGCATCTGGGTGGCATAGAGAAGGACAGCACAAGATTTCATCATATTATGCAGAGCAGCGCAGAATTCAAAACTTATGAATTGTTCATTTCTGGAGTTTTCTGTTTAACACTTTTGGACCGCAGTTGAGTGTGGGTAGCTGAAACTGGAAAGCAAAACTGCAGATAAGGGGGCACTACTGTATGGATTAAAATGAAAAGGCGAGCCACAAACGGGGAAATGTTTGCAACACGTGTAACCAGCCAAAGGACTAATGTCCAGACTATGTGAAGAACTGCTACGAGTCAGTAAGAGAAAACATGCAAACAACCCAGTGGAAAAAAGCACATACACCCAAAATACTAAAAATGAAAAGAAAAGCATGGACACTCATTTCACAGAATGGCCTGTACATGTGAAATTTATCCTTAACTCATTAGACATCAGGGAAATGCAGCTGAAGACCACCATGTGTGTGTGTCCACCTTAAAATACTTTGGGTAAGTATCCTCAGTGGGGCGATGAGGAGAAGGGGCTGGTTATTACTATTCTCTCTACTCGGGAACATTTGGGAAGGTTCATAATAACGATTTAAAAAAACCTACAGTGAGATACTGCTTTCCACTCAGTTGATTGGGCCCAATTAGGAAGCCTGACATGTTTTGGTAAGCATGTGGACCCGTGGGAACTGCCCACTGCTGGTCAGAGTGGGAACTGCCAAAATCCCTCTAGAAAAGAGCATGGCAATTTTGCAAAGTTGAACACATGCATATTCTATGACCCAGCAGTTCCCCACTATTATGCACCTAGAGGAAATACTGCACTTGTGCCCCAGGAGATGTGGAAGATTATTCAGAAGAAATACGATTTATAATGGAAAAAAATTTTAGAAGGCGGTAATCCAAATGTCCATCAACAGGAGAACAGCTGCATAGAGCTAGAGTCACAGAATGGACTTCTCACTACAGTAGTGACAATGGATGAACTGCACCTACCTGCACCAATATGGATGAATCTTAGAAATACAGTATCCAGTGGTTAAAGCAGGTCACAGAAAGCCACATACAGGATGATGTAATTGTTGTAAAATTCAATAAGGGAGGATAAACAATATATTGTTTAAGGATACATATATATGTAATAAACTTTTATTTTTAAACAAGGGAAAGAAAAGCTTTGGGATAGTGGTTACCTCTGGAAGGAAGGCAGGAGATAGGATATGTAACATTCCAAGGACAGGCAACTGAAGAAGTAATTGCTAGAGAGAAATCCCCAGTCATGTATATGATAGTTATTGTGTAATTATATGTTTATGATAGTACTAAATTATATTCTAATAAGAGACTAGTTACATAATCAATGGTACATGCATGTGACAGATGCCATGCAGCCATCAAGAATCTTGCTCTCACTGGGCACAGTGTTTCACATCTGTAATCCCAGCACTGGGAGGCCGAGGCAGGAAGAGCACTTGAGTCCAGGAGTTCGAGACCAGCCTGGGCACCATAATGAGACCCTATCTACAAAGAATTTTAAAAATTAGCCAAGCACAGTGGTGCACTTAATGGTTCTAGCCACTCAGGAGGCTGAGGTGGGACTTGGAGGTTGCAGTGAGCTGTGATGACACCACTGCACTGCAGCCTGGGTGACAGAGTGAGACTCTCTCTAAAAAAAGGGGGAAAAAAATCTCAAGACTACCTTAGGATCTTGGAAAATACATCATTTCATGGAAGAAGTTTCAGAACTGCACAGAGAGACTAGATAAAGATGGTGTGCCCAGTAAATGCCTAAAAATGGCAGGTGTACATACTCTCACATATACATGTCTGCATTTTTACATCTATGAACAGTACTGAAAAAGGAAGGGGTGCCTTCAATGAACCCGTGATTAGGAGGAATCCCTGACATTCACAAGGCAGATGGGCCTGATTTGGAGGACTTGCCGGCCTAAAACATGCCCAGGAGTGGACTTCTGTGGAACACGGGAGCAGCTGAGGTGCTGAGGCAGGAGGGGTGGCCTGGGGTGTCCAGCCGGATGCTGGCCAGTGCTGCAGCCGTGGCCACAGGCGGGTCTGCTCATTCTGTTCCGCAGGCTGTGCCAAGCAGGGGCAGGAGAAAAGGGGATGCCTCCTGGGAATCCATGAAGCAAGAATGGGATGTATGAAAACGAACATGTAAGAGTCTTGGAAACAAGTGGATGGGCCAAGGAACAGGATGAAGAGAGAGTGAGCAAGAGAGGAGCAGCGTGGTGGATCTGGATACATGCAGACCAGGAAGCCTAAAGGCACCAGGAGTTCTCAACAGCTGGAGATCCAGAAGGAGAAGGAGGAGAAAGGGGGAGAGAAAAAAACAAAGAATAATAAGAGCTCAAAAGAGACGAGTCCACAGAGCATCATACAGGAAGAATGAAAGAAAGGGAGACCTGCCCAAGACCCAGTATGTGAAGTTCAGGACGAGAGAGAGAAAGAACTCTTAGAAGCTTTCAAAGAAACAATCAGTAGACTTCCCATCAACAACCCCGAATAAAGGATAACAGAGCAACTTCGTCAAGATTTTGACGGAAAACTATCCTGCACCTAGAATACTATTCCCAGCCTGATTATCTTTCAACACTAAAGGCCAGGTGACAAACACAGTCTTCAAGGAGGCAGCAAATATACCATGTTAGTGACAAAAGATACCAATACATGTGTAGGAAAGTCTTGATAGATTATGTTCCCGGTGACCTTAGCAGGGAGACGGGAGGAAGCGAGAGCTCCTTGTGGGAGGGAGCAACACGGATACTGGCGGATTCTAAATCTTAGGAGAATTTAATCATTTTATTGGATCATTGATCCCAAGGAAACCCAGATCGTCATCTACTCAGGACGCTCTCCTCCCAGTGAGAGGCCGTGTGCACTGTGTGCAAGGGCGAGATGCAGAAGACAGTGTGTTGAAGAGACCGTTGCACTTTTCGCACTACTGAAAATCCGGAGTGTTACGGACACACCAGTATGGTAGTTCCCCCATATCTGCAGTTTTGCCTTCCATGGTTTCAGTTACCCACAGTCAACCACCATCTGAAAATATTAAATGGAAAATTCCAGAAACATTTCATGTCTTAAATTGTGTGCTGTTCTGAGTGATGTGATGAAATCTCACAACATCCCACTCTGTCCCTCCCAAGACGTGAATCCTCCCTTAGTCCAGCGTCTCCATGCCGTCTGCGCACGACCCACTTGTGGGTCACTTGGTAGCTGTCTGGGTTATCCGATCGACTGTCCCAGTATGGCAGAACTTGTCTTCAAGGAACCCTTCTTTTACTTAATAATGCCCCAAAGCTCAAGAGTGGTGATGCTGACATATTATGATAATTGTTCTATTTTATTAGCTGTTCATCTCTTACCATGCCTAATTTATAAACTTTATCACAGATGTGCATATGTAGGAAAAACATAGTATATATAGGGTTCAGTACTATTGGAGGTTTCAGGCATCCACAGGAGGTCGCAGAATGTATCCCCTGTAGTTAAGAGGGGACTACTGTGCCCAGCACAAAATCTTCTTTTGAAAATTAAATCAAAGGTATACATGTCCCTGTGCCTAGTGAGGTGAGTTCTGTAGCACTGAAAGTTACTTATGGTCAGCATTATTTGTCATGTTCTCTGTCTTTTGTGGGCCAGGAGCCAAGTCCAGCACTGCCCTGCCTCAGCCATCTCCGGTATTACATACAGAAGTACCCGTGCACCTTGAAAAAGCTCTTTCCTAGGGCCATTTTCTCCTTATCAAATCATGATTAAGAAAATATGACAAAATTTAAAAACAAAACAAAACATGACAATAAAACCTGATCATTTGCTAAACATAAAATTATTGGATCTGATATATCACAAACCCTTACCACAATGATAAAACAGCACAGAAAAAGGTACTGGTGGTTAATTTTATGTGTCAACCTTGAATTATCAGTTTATAAAGTGATTTATAGCTTCATAATCACCAAACAGGTGAAACAACACTTTTAAGATAACAAAGTGACCTGGTAAGACTTCTTAAAATTAAAAAGTCCATTCCTTTTAGCCAATATTCTATCATGGTACATTAAACGAAAAAGAGGACCTCGCCTGTAAGATTTTTTTTTTCTTTTTGCATAAAACTCTTAAGTTCGCAGTCTTTAAATAAGATGGACATAAGTTGGCTCTATAGAATTTTGGCTGAATAATTAACTTAGGATTCAGCTTCTTACTTGTAATAAGATTGAAAAAGATAAAGAAATTAAGCCTTTGACCATTTTATCCCAAAATATAATTTCTTCATTATGAGGAACAAAACAGAAAAGAAGTTAAAGAACTTCCTTCATAAAAGCACTGAACTGCCACAAGTCTAATAGACTATTAGGGCCTAGATGAAAATGGAAAATTACCTAATAAAAATTGCAATTTGCATAGATTTGCCCCATAATTACAAAACTTATTAAGCTCCATTTTCCAGATACTATAATGGGGTTCACCTTTCATTTAATGCAATTTGTGATCACTGAGTACTGCAGGCAGCAAACGTTGGTAAAATCAAATCCATAATTACATTTTTGGTTCATACGTGAAAGACTGAAATATTCATTAGCTGATATATATACTATTTGTTAAAATTAAGTAGAATGAAAAATTCTGAAGAAGGTTCTACTCAATTCTTTAGCTTTTCAGGGCTTTTGGTCCATTGATTCTGTGCAAGCTATGCTTATGAAGGTTACAAAACAGGAAAAGGAAAAACTCACTTTGGGTCTGTATTCATTCAGTCTAATTCAGTATAGTAAATGGTAAATGTTTGTTAAAATCTTCCCACATGTGTGGTCCTGTCTGCAAATGTCTGTTTCATGCTGAACCTTGTAAGTCGCAACTGCCTTATGGTTTTGTGGCAGTCTGAGACAGTAAGGCCCCAATGAATCATGCCTCCCTGGGTTCACGTCCCTTTTCAATGTGACTCTATGGCCCCTCCCATCGAGTCGTAAGGTCTGTTTCCACCTGAATCTAGGCTGGCCCTGTGCCTTGCTTTGGCTGGTAGAATGCAGCAGATGTGAGCCTGGGCCAGAAGAAGCCTTCATCTTCTGCCTGCTGCATTGTTCCTGCTGTGGGGGGAGCGAGGATGATGAGAGACCAAGTGTCGGGAAAGGCCTGCCAGACGGCCAGCACTAAGACCCCAGACACGTGAGGAGGCCAGCTTGGACCCTGGAGCTTCCAGAAGGCTGTACAGCCTCGTGAGTAGTCCTGGACAAGACTCCCCCAGCTGAGCCCAGGAACCCATGGAATTAGGAGAAAAAATCAATCATTACTGTTTTTAAAAAGCACTAAGTTTGGGGATGGTTTGCTAAGCAGCCCTGGGCAGCTGACACCATCTCCAAATGCCCAGTTTCCCAGGAGAGAGTCTCTGCGGTACCAGAAACCATGCTAGTGGGTGTGACAATCAAGAACCATCCCCGAAAACCCAAATATGTCTTTTGTTCTTTTCAGTTTTTTTCTTTTCTTTTCTTTTCTTTTTTTTTGGAGACAGAGTCCTGCTCTGTCACCCTGGCTAGAGTGCCGTGGCGTCAGCCTAGCTCACAGCAACCTCCAACTCCTGGGCTCAAGTGATCCTCCTGCCTTAGCCTCCCAAGTAGCTGGGACTACAGGCATGCGCCACCATGCCCGGCTAATTTTTTCTACATACTTTTGGTTGTCCAGATCATTTCTTTCTATTTTTTTTAGTAGAGATGGGGTCTCACTCTTGCTTAGGCTGGTCGCGAACTCCTGACCTCGAGCTATCCTCCCACCTCGGCCTCTCAGAGTGCTAGGATTACAGGCATGAGCCACTGCGCCCGGCCCTTTTCATTTTTTTCACTAGTAGTTATTGCAGCTAGCTCAAATGCACTATTCCTATATTCTCCATCAGTCTCAATAACATCTCCTATATGAGATTTCTAGGAAAAAATAACACATGCGTGGTGATACATGCAGAACAAATTTCGGTGCGACCAAAGTCGTGCAGAGTGGTCTTGAAGTTAATGCTTCCACATCTCAGTCCTCCCAACATCGTCGTAATCGTACAGCAGACTCTCAAGTACGCAAGTTGATTGATAGTTTGATTGGTGAATTTATTCTATATTTGCCTGAAGGTGGTTCTTTCCCAGAGCTCGGTTTAGAAGCGCGGTGGGGAAGCTCCTGTGCACGTGCTCTGGGCTGCCCCCACCCCACGAGGACCCCCTCCCTTCCTCACCTCACTACTCCTCATCGCCTGGTGCCCTTCCTTCCCGCCAGACTTGGTTAAGTCTCTCTGGCTCTGAGTATCAAACTCTCTCAGATCAGGGTAAAGGGAGAATTTATTTTGCATCATAAAAGTTATCCAAAACTTGAAAACAGACAAGATAGATTGGCTGGGTGTTCTCTGGGGCAGTCTTGCTTTTACGTCCTTGATTGACTTGGTATCGACTTGGCTATTTCATGTCGCTGTAGGGGCAGAGGTGAACTAAGAGATTTTCGGGGTAGATATGCAAATAATCTCTGACCAAGTAGAAAAGATAACCCCAGATACAGGGTTTTTGACTCTGTTAGACATTAACCAATTTACTATCTCAACCAGCAATCCTAACATCCCTTTATTAAGTTGCCTGAAACAGCCAGTCCCTCAAGTGCACTTTGAAGCAGTTTTAACATCTTCCTGGTCTCCATATTAATTAATGAGTCAAAGAAAGTCTTTGGCACTTGTTCTTTTAATTGCTGAATCATGTTATTTAATCTTTTGTAAATTATACCTTAAAATGAGGCCCCAAAAAGGGTTTCAGAGAACCCAGGGACTGGAGGAACCATTCAGCCTCCCGAGGCAGCCACAACCTCACGTCCGTCTCTCTCTCTCTCTCTCTCTCTCTCCTCTGTCTCTCTCTCTCTGTCTCTCTCTCTCTCTCTCTCTCTCCCCCTCCTCTGTCTCTGTCTCTCTATCTCTCTCTCCTCTGTCTCTCGCTATCTCTCTTTCTCTCCTCTGTCTCTCTCTCTCTGTCTCTCTGTCTCCCTCCTCTGTCTCTGTCTCTCTCTCTCTCTCTCCTCTGTCTCTCTCTCTCTATCTCTCTCTCCCTCCTCTGTCTCTCTCTCTCTCTCCCTCCTCTGTCTTTGTCTCTCTCTGTCTCTCTCTGTCTCTCTGTCTCTCTCTCTCTCCTCTGTCTCTCTGTCTCTCTCTCCTCTGTCTCTGCTGCACTCCCCTCTCCCCTCCTCTCCTCTCTCCGCACCATTAGGGAAAACGACCACCCCACAGCCCTCAAGTCTGCACATTCTTGATTTAGAGGAACAGCCCAGACTGACCACAGTTACAGAATCTTAAATCTATTTCTAAGCGAAAGACAGATCGCTGCAGTTTGGTCCTGGCACCTGCTCCTTGAGCACTGGAAGACAAGGACAAGACTGAGAAGTTCCTGCATCTGTGTGACCAAAAACATCACTGCAGCCTCCCTAGGGCCGGGCAGTGGCCAGCCTGAGGCTCCCGCTGCCTCCCGATGCCCAGAAGCGAGCTGAGCCCGTGGAGAGAAGGGAGGGTGGGTGTCTTGATGTTATTAATCTCCCCTCTCAGGTTCGCCAGCGTTTTTCTTTTGCCTGATTAGCATTGCCAAAATTTAAGTCATTTTAAATTTTTTTTGAGAGAACCATTCCTTATATTAAAAATTCCACTCTAGTTCTTGTAATTTGTTGTTCTCTGATTTTGTCTCCATTAGTTTCATTTTTATTTCTCTTAGCTTTATTTTATTGGTTTTCTAGCTTTTTATTGAATACTGAGTTCGCTTATTTTCATCCTCTCTTGCCTAATAATGAAAACACTTCATCCTCCTGCTCTGAGCAGATTTGGCTGCATTTCTCATAACCTTTGGGGTGCTTCATGTTCTTCCAGTTTCTAACTTCTAAGGAGCCTGTGATTGCTACTTGGGTCTGCACCTTGACAGAGGGGTACTTAAAAGGCGTGTTTAGCTTCCAGGGTTTGAATTTTTTAAATTAACCTTTTGTAATTGATTTCTAGTTTTATTACATTGTTGTCAGAAAATGTGCCCTGTGGCACCCCTTGCTGTGTGGAACTGGAGATTTTCCTCTTCTGGCTGTTGCATAGGTTCTAAGATAAAATGATTATTCCCAGGCCGGAATGCCCAACGAATCCACAAATCAACCTTCTTACAAAGCTTCTAACTTTTGTTTTTCCTATTTGACCTGTCAAAGATTGAGAGTGCTATGTTAAAGTGTCTTGCTGTGATTTTCCTTATGACAATTTATTCTTGAATTTCTTCGAGTTTTGCTTTATACATGTCAACTTCAGTAATTTGCTACATTTGTGTTAGTGATATGAACATCTTCATTGTGAATCATACCTTCTGTACCGCTAATATGTTGACCCAAATCTATATCACATGTTCATAACATAACCCCAGTCTTTTATTGCATCTGCCTGATATTCGCTCAGATATTTGAGCATCTGCCATGTGCCAGGCACTGTGCCTGGTGCAGGAGACAGAGCGGCGAATGGAACCAACAAGGTCCCTGTCCTTACAGAGCTCCTAGTGGAGGAGAAAGACTGTGATCGAATTTAGCGACAATGTTAGACTCACACCCTCAGGCACACTCTCACGTTCACACGTTCTCGTACACACACTAACGCTCTCAAACACGCACACACCATTAGATGCTCTCATAAGCGCAGACACACTGCCACTCACACATACACACTTTCACACGTGCACACATTCATGCACTCACGCACGTTTCAACCTGTAAAAGTATTCCTGTGGGACAGACTGTTGGGGAATTTGGGGATTGAAAGTTGTGGGCATTTTAAATTGACAAAAACTGCCACATTTGTGTTCTCCAAAGACAGTACTGCCACCAGCAGAGCAGGAATGCTTCTCTTCACACCCTTACCAACACAGAATTTTTTTCTAGATTTTGACATTTAAGCGGGTCCAACAGGTGACAGTGCCATTTTTTGCTAGCATATTAATATTTCTTTGATTCATAAACATGAGCACCTTTTCCTGTACATTCATGTATTTTTAGAAGCCCTCTACTCATTCTGGCTACCAACACCTTGCCATACTCACAAATATGTTTTCAATTTTGTTATTTGTTGTTTAACTTTATCGATGATGTGCTGTGTATATAAGTTTTAAAATTTGGAGTGCCCTCTTTTTTCTTCTGTTGCTTCTAGATTTCTTTCCATCTCTCAGATTATGAAAACACACTCCTATATTTTCCTCTGCTACTTTAGTGATTCTTCTTTTTGCTTTTAGAGTTTTAATCCTTCCAGACTTTTGTGAATAATATGAAAGCACAGATGTAATTTCTCCCCAAATGAATAGCCAGTTGTCCTGGCAACATTTATTGACTAATCAATGAACCAGTCCACCAAAAGTGAAATACTATTGCCAGAGCAAGGGGTAGAGAAGAGGGATGCTGGGCAGAGGGAAAAACACAAATGTGTATTCCAGTGCATAAAATCTTCCTTCTAAGCCGTAGAGCCTCTATTCTGAAAGGAAGCAGTGACTGCGTGGTGAGGAGCCATTTCCAGCCCCCGGAGAGCTTGCTTTATTTAGGGAAGACAGATCTTGTTTCATGGAGACCAGGCTTCTGGTCTGAGTCCAAGATGCAAAGAGGTGGCCACCCAGTCAGGAGCAGAGCCCCCAGATCTCAGGAAACAAACACCCCAGGAGCAAAGGCGGCTAATACAGCATGCAAGCTGTGATGAACACTTCCAGGGTGACCAATTTAATACAAAGCCAAGTCCTTTGTTTTGATAAATCTCAAATGCTTACCTTGAAGAGAGAGGTTGTCATGGTAACTCTTTCAGAGACAATATCTTCACCGTAGACCAGTTGTTTAAACTCTAGAGAACAATCTTTTCCTCTATGATGACAATTAAAACCCAACAAGGAGGCCAAACATGGCAGCACCAGTATGAACCACAGGGAGTGGTATGAAAACCTTCACTGGTTTTCAAAACACTTCAAAAATGGTAAAACAAGGACTTAAAGATATATGACACTTTTTTAAGAGTTAATATCAATTGTTGCTTAGGTCAACTGTTTTATAACACGGATATGAATTAGTAACAAAAATGACAAAGTAAATAGCATGGTAATTATGATAATATTACAATGAGTTTGCTTTTTAAAAATATGAGTATATTTAATGCTAAATTAAAATACACAGCCAAGAGTGGCATGCAATCATGCCTATAATCCCAGCATTTTGGGAGGCAGAGGCAGGAGGATTGCTCTAGCCCAGAAGTTCAAGACTGGCCTGGGCATGGACATAGTGAGATTCTGTCTCTGCTAAAAAGAAAGGAAAAAAAATTAGCCAGGCATAGTGGCTCACACCTGTAGCCCCAGCTGCTTAGGAGGCTGAGGTGGGAGGATAATTTGAGCTCAAGAGTTCAGAGGTTACAAAGAGCTGTGATGTTGCCACTGCACTCCAGCCTGGGCAACAGAATGAGACCTTGTCTCTTAAAAAAAAAAGTTAAATAAAATAAATTTAATAAATTTAATTAATTAATTAAAATACATGAACCTAAACTGTCTCCATCCTTATCACCTGCAGCTTCTAAACTATTGTCTTATGTCTTAACCCTGCTTCTGGGTAAGAAGCACCCGCAGCCTGACAGAACCAGGCTGAAACTGAGCCCGGCACCTCCCAGACACGTGGCTACAGCAGGCACAGTCCCTGCCGAGTGTGCAAAAGGTGTACAGCCGTGAGAAAAGACTGTCACACAGGTGTGTGCTGGGTTATGGGAACCAACAGAGGGTAATGAAACATTTAGGGCCGGCAACACCAGGAAGATGTCATCACCCCTGGGCCTGAAGGGGTCAGGGAATGGAGCAGTCTTTCTGGAGTCCCGTGAGGACTGCGGTTGTGGGAGGGGGACCCCTCAACTCGAGCTGTGGCCTTAGGAGGCTGCCAGGTGCAGAAGCAGGCTCTGGAGTTTACATCCTGCCTGGACAAGCTACCTGCTTTGGTTTCCCCATCTATAAAGAGTGAATAATAATACTACCAATGTCATGGGGCCAAGGATTAGAATTCATGTAGTCCCTAACTTACAACGGTTTGACTTTCAATTTTTTACTTTATGACGCCATGAAAGAGATACGCCTTCAGCAGAAACCTGACTTTGAGTACCCGTACAACCATTCTGGTTTTCACTTTCAGTACAGTATTCAGTAAACTGCATAAGATAGTCAACACTTTGTTACAAAATAGGCTTTGTATTAGATGACTTTGCCCAACTGTAGGCTAATGTAAGTGCTGTGAGCATGTTTAAGGTAAGCTACCTATGGCTGGGTGTGGTGGCTCACACCTGTAATCCTAGCACTCTGGGAGGCCGAGGCGGGCGGATTGTTTGAGCTCGGGAGTTTGAGACCAGCCTGAGCAAGAGTGAGACCCCATCTCTACTAAAAATAGAAAGAAATTATATGGACAGCTAAAAATATATATAGAAAAATTAGCCGGGCATGGTGGCACATGCCTGTAGTCCCACCTATTTGGGAGGCTGAGGCAGGAGGATCACTTGAGCCCAGGAGTTTGAGGTTGCTGTGAGCTAGGCTGATGCCATGGCACTCTACCCTGGGCAACAGAGTGAGACTTTGTCTCAAAAAAAAAAAAAAAGGTAAGCTACCTGAGCTGTGATGCTCGGTAGGTTAGGTGTATTAATGCACTTACATTAGCCTACAGTTGAGCAAAGTCATCTAACACAAAGTCTACAGGTCACACAAGGCAGGAATGAAGAGTGGGGTGGGGGAGAGAGAGAGCATGAGAGAGTGGCAACTAGCAATAGGTATAAGGGAATGAGTAAGATATGGGTCACTTTAAGTCCACAGGCAAATGCCTGAATGGCCCATTTAAAGGAATCAAGGAAAGAAAGCAGGGTGCCTGGTCTGCTAGACAGGAGCTTTGCCTCTAACTTCTTGTGTCTGGCCACTGGCTTGGATGTGATGTTTTCACGCCCCGGCAGCAACCTTTGCTGTGTTGCTCCTGTTACAGGGAGTCAGTCCATAACATCTGTGGACTAGACACGCAAGTATATTAATTACAGTTGCAGACATAAACATCAGAAAAACTAGAAAATGGGGTAAAGTGACTGAGAGGGGAAGATAAAGAGGCAGGGGTCTGTGTCCATTATAAGCAATTTTCCATTATTTTTTAACCATGTGCACAAATGGATAAAACAATTTTAATTTTTCACTGAAGATCATTTCATGACATCTTAACATATCTTTGCTAATATTCAGCAGGTGGGTTTGCCACTTTGAAAAGACCTGCTGAGCATAAGGGAGAGGGTGACATAGATTGAGAGACTTGTATCTCTGTCAGTCACAGTGCACGGACCATACCCGGAAACTGATTATAACAGACAAGCTACAAAGCACTCGAGTCGTCTGAGCACTTACTGATTAGATTTTTCATAATAAGGAATTGCAGAGAGAAGGGGGCTGATAGGATAATGATTCTGTGGATTTTTTTTTTTACTATTAATAGTTCTTATTTTTTAGAAATACATACTGAAATATTTGCAGATGAGATGGTACGATGCCTGGGACTGCTTCCAAACCGCCGGTGGGAGGAGGGTATGGATGAAACCAAACTGGCTGTGAGTTGATAATGTGGAGTTCATCATACTATTTGCTCAACTGACGTATATGTGTGAAATTTCCTATATTAAAGACAGAGAAGAGGAATGTGTATACGAAGTGGCAACAGCATACATTTTGACATCTTATTTTTAAATATTAAATATATGCTGTTCAGTTTTAAAATATAAAGCCCTAATTTGGGCAGATTGTCCCCTTTGAAGGGATTTGAACATAAATTTCCGAACCACAGGACTGGGGTGCGGGTGCTGCTGGTGATGCTCCGGCTCCCAAGTGTTGGGGAACAGAGAGAAACCGGCAATGCATGGAAGGGAGGCATTCATCATGCTCCCCAAAGTCTGAGGACCCCTGAAATAGTCCTGCATCCCTCTCACTCCAGCGTAGCACCCGATTCACTTCTCAGGCTGGTTTGCCGTGCCAGGCCAAGGTGCCACTTTGGCAGGGAGGCAGAAAATGGTGAAGTAGGAGGGGAAGGTGTGGGCCAAGGTTTGAGAGAGAAACCAGACTGTCTGCTGGAACAGTGCATATAGTAGGCACTTAATGTTTGCCTGAATGGATGGGAACTAAAGCACAAGCACTGAAGAAAGGGGTGAGAGAAGAGGTCTGTTGATAAAGGCTGTAATATTATAAAAATCTACCTGATTTTTGCTATGGTCTGAATGTTTGTGTCCCCCTCCAAATTCATAAATTGAAATGCTAATCCCCAAAGTGATGGTTGGTATTCGAAGGAGGGCTTTGGAGAGTGATTTTTGTTTTAAGATTTTTTTTATTTCAGCATATTACTGGGGTACAAATGTTTAGGTAATATGTATTGCCTTTGCTCCATCCCAGTCAGAGCTTCAAGCATGTCCATGCCCTAGATGGTGTGCACCACACCCATTAGTTGTGCATATATCCATCCCCTCCTCCCCACCTGCCCTGCACCCAATGAATGTTACTACTATATGTGCACATAAGTGTTGATCAGTTAATACGGATTTGATGGTGAGTACATGTGGTGCTTGTTTTTCCATTCTTGTGATACTTAGTAGAATGGGCTCCAGCTCTATCCAGGATAATACAAGAGGTGCTAGATCACCATTGTTTTTTGTGGCTGAGTAGTATTCTATGGTATACATATACCACATTTTATTAATCCACTCACATATTGATGGGCACTTGAGCTGTTTCCACATCTTTGCAACTGTGAATTGTGCTGCTGTAAACATTCCAGAGCAGATGTCTTTTTTATAGAATGTCTTTTGTTCCTTTGGGGAGATGCCCAGTAATGAAAATTGGGCATTGCTGGATCATACGGTATTAGATATGAGTGCAGAGGCTGTTTGAAATCAGGCTCTGAACAGTGAGTTCTTCAGGATTGGGATTAATGCCCTTAGACAAGAGAGCACAGAGCTCTAGCCAGCCTCTTCCACAACTCGAGGGCATAGCAGGAAGGCACCATCTCTGAGGAAGCAGGCACTCACCAGATACTGAATCCGCCAGCACCGTGGTCTTGGACTTCCCAGCCTCCCAAACTGTGAGACATTTCTGTTGTACCCGGTGTATGGTATTTTGTTATAACAGCCTGAATAGACTAAGACAATTTTCAACAAAAAGTCAAGGATTTCCTAATAGGAATGAGTGCCAATGTTCCAAATATTCCAGTGCTCCTCTGAGGGTCATTCTTGTCAAAGAAGCCTGAGGACTTTCTGTGATTCTTGTCTAAGCTCATTTCTAACCCTTCATTGTTTACCTTTTTGGAGTTTCATATTCATTTTCTACTGTGTTTATTTATTGATTTGCATAGTGTGGCCACAGCAACCTACCCAGTGTCATAAATATGCAAAAGGCAGCCATAGGCATAAGTCAAATTTTGAATTTATGAAACAAAACATTTTTCAAACATGTGACTTAGAAATAAATGGAAAAGGCATTGCAGACATGGCAAGATTCCATATAAATTGCTTCAGCTGAATTTAGACACTCAATTAGGCACTTAATTATCCTGAACCCTTATTGATGCCCTATTAGAAGTGGCCCCACCCCCTAGAATCCAACGGAGATACAGGTCTGCTCCCTGGAGGGGCCCAGAGGCAGGTGTGATGGAGGTAGCCTTCAATCCACAGCCCCCGGCCCCCTCCCTTCCCATTGTCCTCTTCACACCACTCAGGGCACAAGCATTTTCCTCCTGAGACCCTCTCAAATCTGAAATTTAAATGTGGGTTTTCCTTGAGGACTGCGAGCAGATAGGCACGCCGCCTGGCCCCACTGTAAGGATGTCAACCTTTAGCGACAGCTCAGACCTTCAAGGGGTCATCATCCGAGCCACTCTGATAAGCTGCCTGGAGTTGGGCTCTGACTGATGGAGTCAGTTAACGGTCCCTGGCCCTCTCATCAATAACGTACCTCCACAGCCGGCCAGCTCCAGGTCCCTGCCCCTGGCATCACATTATATGATAATTATACTCAGATTAGTTTTTCATAACCTTTGGACAGAGACATGCTAATTTGGATTATTAGACATTAAAATCTTATAAAGTTCTCTAGTGATTTTAGGTCCAATTTCTTAAATTGGGTGCTCTATTGAAGAGAAAAGATAGGGCCACCAGCTTCCTATCGAGAATCGCTTCCTGGGTAGGTAGGCAAGTGAAGCTCCTCTGCGGGCGGGGATGTTACGTCTCATGCCAGACTCAACACCTTATTTTAAAGTGTCTAGCAGAGAAAGACAAACACTGTATGATCCCAGTTATATGTAGAATCTAAAAAAGTCAAACTCACAGAAACAGAGAGTAGAACAGGAGTTTCCAGGGGGTGGGGGTGGGGGAAACAGGGAGATGTCTAAGGGTGCAAACTTCCGGTTATAAGAAGACATTCTGGAGATCAGTTGTGCGGCATGGTGACTACAGTTCATAAAAATGTATACTTAAAATTTGCTAAGAGTGTAGGTGTTAGATGTCCTCATCACAAAAGGAAAGATAACTAGGTACGGTGATAGATGTGTTAACTAACTTGACTGTGGTAATCATTTCACAGTACAGCTGATGCAGGAACAACATGGTTTGAACTGCACGGTCCACTCTTAAACAGATTTCCCTCTGCCTCTGCCGCCTCTGGGACAGCAAGCCCAACCCCCCTCCTCCTCAGCCTTTGCAACGTGAAGACGACAAGGATGAAGACCTTTATGAGGATCCGCTTCCACTTAATGAGAGGTAAATATATCTTGTCTTCCTTAAGATTTTCTTAATAACATTTTCTTTTCTCCAGCTTACTTTATTGAAAGAATATAGGATATAATACATATCCAAAATATGTGTTCATCAACTGTTTATGTTATCAGTAAGCCTTCTGGGCAACAGGATATTAGTAGTTACATCTTTGGGGAGTCAAAAGTTATACATGAATTCCTGACTGCACGGAGGGTCAGGGCCCCTCGCTCCCATGTTGTTCAGGGGACAGCTGTGTGTATGCACATCAAATCATCACACTGTACAGCTTTAGTTGACACAATTCCATGTGTCCATTATACCTCAGTAAAACTGGAAGGGAAATGTCCTTAGCCTCTTTACTGGCCTTCTTACCACTTGCCCAACAGCCCTCGTCTTCCCCACCCCAGACACCCACAGCACCGGCAGCAACAGGCACCAGAGATGTGGACGGGGAGGAGCTATACATGAATACACACTCTGGTCGGGAAGCCAGACCTTCGGGCCTCTCAGAGTGTAAAAACTCTGACAACTGTCATGCTCTGAACCAACCGCAAGGATCCTGCAGCTCTGTCCCTGCAGTTGTTACAAGTTTGGCTCCTGTGAGACACAAGGCTGTTGCCCCAGAATGAATCCCTGATAAAAATGTATTTTATTTTCTTGTATCTGAATTGTCTCCTGAGAGACTGAAGAAATGAGTCCCCAGCTGTTGGGTGGAGTATCAGCTGGACTACAAGGACAACTGCTACAGAGGGACACTGGACACTGCCAGGCTTCTACCCCACATCCTTGTGAGTAGACTGATGCTGTACGGCCATGAGTCCAGATGTTTAGTTGGGTTTAAGAAGAGCCCCCTGGCATGTGTTCCTCCCTGCCAGGGTGTGCTGTGCTCTGAATAAATGACAATATGTGGTGCTATGTAGCAGGCCCTCTTTGTGCCCCTCTGGGATCCCATTCCTGGGCTGCTGGGAGTGTTGACTGCACATGGCTCCCAGCTTCCCCTTCTCCAAAGAATGGCCTCAACCAGGCAGGCTCTTCCTTGCCTAGCAGGTTATATCTGGCTCTCCCAACACCCTGCTCCAGGGGCAGCCAGTGGCCAATGACTGAGTGACATGGGGGTACAAGAGGCTGGCCTCCTCACCTCTAAGTAAGTCCAACTCTGTGGTAGACTTTAAGCTCCTGAGCTCCCTGTGCAGCCAGACTGAAGACAGATACCACTCAACCTTCGCTTTCTTCCCTGCCTTGGGCCCTCATTCCCGTAGCCCAGGAGTCAAGAGTTCCTCTCACCATTACTCCTAGTGCTCTGCTAGCACATGTTTGCTCCTGTCTCTGCAACTGTGCCTCTGCTGGTTTGGAGGTCTCGGGGCCCAGGGGAGAAGTGCTTCCATCAGGGGTCACAGCAACAGCTCCCTTGACCTGGAAACCGAGACTGCCCCTGACCCTTTTGGGATCCTCATGCCACTGAACCAACAGGAAAAGAAGAGGGCTGCTCTCCTGACCGCAGTGATGGAGGCTGACTGTCAATAGGAAACAGGTTGCTACCACCCAGTAGACACAGGGAGGAGTAAGTCTGGAGCCCAGGCAATTCTCCAAAGTACCTCTTAGTGTGCCAGTATTCGTGGCAAAACTTAATGAGAACTACAAGATCTAGTAAAATGAGGAAAACTACAAAACTTTGATGAGTGACATCAAGGAACTAAATAAATGGAGAGATAGTCCATGTCCATGGATAGAAAGACTCAGAATTATCAAGATGTCAGTTCTTCCCAACTTGACCTATGAACTCTATGCAATCCTGGTCAAAATCCCAGCAAGTTATTTTGGGGGGATCAATAAACTGATCCTAAAGTTTACATGAAGAGGCAAAAGACTGAGAGTGGCCAACACTATACTGAAGGAGAAGAACAGAGTCAGAGAGGACTGGCACCACTCGACTTCAAGACTCGCCGTAAAGCTACGGTGTGGGACGGACAAACAGACGAATGGAACATGACAGGAGCCCAGAAATAGATTCGGTAAACACAGTCAACTGACCTTTGGCAAAGGAGCAAAGGCAAAGAGAGTGTTTTCAACAAACAGTGCTGGAACAACTGCACAGCCACATTCAGGACATTAATCTAGACACAGACCTTACACCCCTCACAAAAATGTATGCAAAATGGATCCTACACCAAAATATAAAACGCAAAGCAATAAAACTCCTAGAAGAGAACAGAAGAAAACCTAGATGACCTTGAGTGTACAGGCGACTTTTTAGAAGAAAACCTAGATGACCTTGAGTGTACAGGCGACTTTTTAGAGACACGAAAGCCACACTCCATGAGAGGAATAATTGAACAGCTGGACTTCATTAAAATTAAAACCTCTTGCTCTGTGAAAGACAATGTTACCAGAATGAGAAGACAAGCGGCAAACTGGGAGAAAACACTTGCCAAAGACAAGTCTGAAAAAGGAGTGTTGCCTGGATTATACAGAGAACTCTCGAAATGCAACACTAACAACATAAAAAGCTTGATGAAATAATAGGCCCAACACCTTAACATATACCTCACCAAAGAAGACAGAGAGATGGCAAAAAAGAATGTGAAGAGATATTTTGTGTCATATGTCATCAGTGAAATGCAAATTAAAACAACGAGGTACCATTACACACCTGTTAGAATGGCCAAAATCCAGAACACGTGAATACTTTATAACCCACATTTTAACTGACACAATTAAACCTCTAAAGGAGTGAGGTGGCGCTGTCTGGGCCGTGACTGTCCCGCCCAGCCCGTGCCTGGCCCCGCGTCAGCAACAGCCAGGCGGAGGCCGGGGAAGGCCGGGGAAGCAACCTAGACGCGGGGGTTTGTCGGGGAGGATGTCAACTCCGATGATAACGGGAGATCCTACGACGTTTCCGAGCGTCCGGGTCCCCAGCCCTGTCTGTGCCCAGAGCCGAGGCTGCCGCGCCCCGGACGGAACGGGCGGGACCCACAGAGCCCAGCCCCGGACTTGGGGGGCTGGGAGTTCCCGCCGCAGGGAGGGGCGGTGGCCGAGCTCCCCCAGCTGCCCGCGCCCCGGGGCGGGGACGGGCCGAGCCGGCACCGGCGCGTCTGCAAGTCGCCTCGGCAGCGTCCGTCGGGCGCCGGGAGCGGAAGGTGCCGTGTAAAACCCGACGCGGTTTCTGTTCTGCCGAAGTCTCTTTTGCAAAATTAATCCCATAAATGGCTGGTAAAGGGCAGTCAGCACCGCAGCGCGGCGGGACAACCGTGAGGACCCGCGACCGCCCGTGCCCAGCGGCACCCCGCCCTCCCTTCACCCGGGGCGCATCAGGGGCCTGGACTGTGGTGAGCAGAGCCACCTGTGCTGGGCAGAGTCCGGTGACCATCGTGCGTGGCATGTAACTGCTGAGGAGTGAGGAGAGGGACCTTGCGACAAAGGGAGCCCCGGCCGTGAGGCGCCTGGCCCAAAGTGCAGTCAGCCAAGAACCCACTGAACCGCTGTGGCTTTTGTCTGCATGTCATGAGCAGAGGACTTCTGTGGCCAGAATGAGTGCCACCGAGGTGGGGAAGTGGGAAGATGAGCCCAATTTACAGCAACATCGCGTCTCTAAGAAAGGACAATGCCTCCAACACATACCACAGGAGGTCATTAAACCCGCTGGCACCAAAGAGGAACTCTGGCTTGAAAACAAAATTAGCACCAAAGGAAAAGAAACACGATGCCTGGAACCACGAGGTCTGGTGCCTGGAGATACCAAACACAAGTCTCACCAGGGACTGAAGGGACTCCTGCTTTGTGCCTTGACGTTTAAAGATACCGTGTTCCTGCTGTGAACCGTAATTAGAATCACTAATAGTCTGCAGCTGATCTGGAAGATGTGTTAGAGCCAGAGCATTGAACACCATGAGTGCATTGTAATGGGTGTGGCTGTGTCATTGAGAATACTCAGTTCTGAGGTGTAGAACAAGAGAACCAAACAAGGAGAGCAGTAGGAAAACTCTTAAGGTGTTTTCAGTATAGAAAGTGACCTGTGAGATATGGCAGAGGAATGAACAGAGCATGTGTGCAGGGAGCATGAGGGGAAAGGATGGAACAGACCAAGGCAGTACCTTGAGATAAAAAGCGACGGAAGGTCCAGGTGAACCGTACTTATTCATGAGACACAGATTTCATCAGTAATTTGGGTCCTGATATCATGACGTCATGCCTAGCTTTAACAGTGAGCCCGTAAGGATTTTGAAAAAATGCCACTCTGTGTATTGCGTGCAACCGTATGTAAAATAGGCTTGCTTTGAGCAAAGAAGCATCAATATCTATTACTTAGAAACAGATGAGAAGGCAAATCAGCAGCTGCTAGACAACAATCAGACACAACCCCACTCCGTTGTGTTTTGTGCCTCCAGATTTCTTTTTAATGGGCCAAACTCTCCTTCTGCCTCTTGTATCTCATAATTGTCAGTGAGTTCAACGGCACCTTTCTGTGGCATAACAACTGATTGACTGCAGAATCATGGCCAATAAACTGATACAAAACAACTTACAAAGACATAATCTTTAAGTGTGTGAGGTAACACGAGGCAATTGAACATGCGGCACAAACAGCTATGAAGCCCAAGCTCACGGCCAAGCTCGCTGTGGCTTCCTCCGAGTGAGTCAGGCATATGGCACAATAATGGAGCATGAATTCACAGCAACAGAGATGTACGAGGGAGATTAGAGCTTCATCTGTAAGGACATACTGCGTGGCAGAAAACAACAATTATTGTATTTTCTGCTTTATATTATAATGAGAAACCAAATCCCTTTCGGTAGAGTGTGGGCTCCCTCTGCTGCTGGCAGAAGACACCAGAACTCTAGGCATTTGAGGCTCCTTGGAGACCTGAATAAAGAAGGTGGCCTGTCCTGGGGCTGAACGTGGCAGAGGGACTGACTTATTCTGTAGGCCCTGCCCTGTGGGGTTCTGAGACTATTTGTGCTGCTGCTTCAATAAGAAGCAAGAAGTGGAAGTGATGGAGAACACGAAGAAACCATAAGATGTATTGTCCAGACCACCTGTGTTCATACTCAAGTGCATCGCGGAAGTGATGCTGAAAAGCTTCCCATCCGAAGTGGCTTCTCTTTCCTCCCTTCCTTCCTTCCTTTCTCTCCTTCCTCCCTCTCTGCTTCCTTCCTTCTTTCCTTCCTCCCTCCCTCCCTCCCTCTCATCCTTCTATTCCCTCCACATAGCCACTGGAGAAGCTCCTTTGGCTCCATTTCAGAAGGCTGCCAACAATTTTGCTAGTGCTCTGTCTGGGCTCTGCCTTGTCCAGGGACCCCCAGCAGCTGGCTCGTGTGGTGCATCCCCCAGAAGGTCTGTCACCTTCCCCACATCAGAAAGCAATACCTCTCAACAAACCTGGCCTCACCCCACCCACCACCAGTTCCACTTCGAAGTTGCTGCTTCTCAGCAACAGGACATTTTACTGTAGCCATCCTGAGAGCAGAAACATTTTAATGCCACAACTTTGATGTGTCCATTTCAGCCAAACCAAAAAACAAACCCTTAAACTCCAGCTGTTTCTATTCCCAAGATGTAGATGAGAGATCATAAACTCCAACCCCTGGAGATGGGCTGGGGCTTGGGGAGTATGAGAGGTTCAGGGGCTGAGTCAGACACCATAGTCTTTGAAACTAGGACCACACTTGCTCCTCTCACAGGGAACCATCATCCATCATCCTAAGCAAAACAACCAGCTCACTTACTGGTAATTTTGTTCTTTCTATGATCAATGTCTTAAATTCTCTGATTTCTCTCTTAAAGTTCTAAGGGCCATACTATCAGTTAATCAACAGAGCTTGTGTGCGTGTGTATGTGTGTGTGTCAGACTTCCTGGTGATGCTAGCTAGTCTTATTTTACTGGGCGTGCATCAGATACTGAGTGAGAGGGAGCAGGGTTACTTGCTAGCTCTCTGGTATTATATATGCTGATGTGTGAACACCTATTCTTACCCGCAGCCTGCATAGAAAAATGTTCAGTTACATTTCTGATGGTGTTCTTGGTAATATGCACAAGACTATTCAATAGGAAAAGGACAATCTTTTCAACAAACAGTGCTGGGAAAATTGGATATCCACATACAAAAAATGAAGTTGGACCTTTGCCTGACACCATATACAAAAATTAACTCAATATGGGACCAAAGACCTGAACATAAAGAGCTAAAACTATGGAACTTCTAGAAGAAAACATAGGCAAAATCTTCATGACGTTGGATTTGGCAATTATTTCTTGGATATGACACAAAAAGCACAGGCAACAAAAGAAAAAGACACATTGGATTTCATGAAAATTTAAAAATTTTTTGCAGCAAAGGGTACAATCAACACAATGAAAAGTCAATCCATGGAATGGGAGAAAATATTTGCAAATCATATATCTGATAAGGGATTGATGTCTAGGATATGTAAAGAACTCCTACAACTCAATAACAAAAAAGAAAAGCAAATTTTAAAATGAGCAAAGGACTTGAGTAGACATTTTTTCTAAAGAAGATAAGCAAACGCTTAACAATCATATGAAAAGATGCTCAACATCACTAATCATTAGAGAAATGCAAATCAAAACCACTATCAAAAACCAAAGCAGAAAATAACAAGTGTTGGTGAGGGGATGGTAAAATTGGAAACTTTGTGCACTGTTGTCCCAAATGTAAAATAGTGCAGCCTCTGTGGAAAGTGGTATGGCCATTCCTCAAAAATTAAACATAGAATTACCATATGATATCCAGCAATTTCTCTTCTGGGTATATACCCAAAAGTGAAAACTCAGAGCTGAACAGATATTTGTACACCCATGTTCATAGCTACTTTATTCACAATAGCCACAAGGTAGAAACAACCCAAGTGTCCATTGACTGATGGATGGATTTTAAAAATGTAATATAAAGCTGGACGCCATGGCTCACTCCTGTCATCTCAGCACTTTTGGGAGGCCAAGACAGGAGGATCACTTGAGCCCAAGAGTTCAAGACAAGCCTGGGCCACATATCGAGATCCCATCTCTCCAAATATTTTTTTAAAAAATTAGGTAGGCATGGTGGCACACACCTGTAGTCCTAGCTACTCAGGAGGCTGAAGTAGGAGGATAACTTGAGCTCACAAATTCCAGGCTGCAGTGAGCTATGATCATGCCACTGCACTCCAGCCTGGGCAACACAGCAAGACCTTTACTTTAAGAAAAAAAACAAAACAAAACGTGGCCTATATACCCAGTGGAATACATTCAGCCTTAAAAAAGAAGGAAATACTGACATGCGCTACAACGTGGATGAAACTTGAGGAACTTGAAGTGAAATAAACCAGTCACAAAAGGAAAAATATTGTATGATTCCACTTACATGAGGTACCTAGAATAGGCAAATTCATAGAAAGTAGAATGGTGCTCACTAGGGAATAGGGGGAGAGGGACAGAATTGTTAATATTTTCAGTGGGTAGCGTTTCCGTTTGGGATGATAGAAAGGTTGTGGGTAGATGGTGGTGCCAGCTGCATAACAATGTGAATGTGTTTAACGCCACCAAACTATACACTTGAGAATGGTAAATGTTATGCTATCTGTATCTTGCCACAATTACACGCCCTCCCCACACACATACCCTGCGTGGGCCCAGGGCTAGGGAGCCGAGTGCCCTCCCCGGCCCCATACCCCCGGCAAAGGCAGGAGCACTTGGGTGGACGCCCAGGCAGGTCACCAGCCACAGCTGCGCACCCCAGCACCCTCCCAGGCGGAGGTTGTGTGCACACTTAAGAGCTGTGCAACCATCGCCACAATCCAGGTTTTGGGCATTTCCATCACCCTGCTCTGCTCTATAATAGCGATAATGTGAGCCTAGCACGTTATAGGCCGGCAACACATTGTACCCGTATTATTACACTTGTCGGTGCCCATTTTGTACATCGTTATCTTTACTAAAACGCAACCCAGGCCTCGCGCAGCCGCGTCTACATGGGCAGGGCGCGGATTGCGGGCGCGGCTGCGAATCCCAACGGCCCCTCCCAACCCGCCGGCCCTCCGGAGGCCGCCCACGCCCGACCCCTGCGATCGGGGAATCGGCCCTCTCCCCGACGCCCTGGCAGCGACAGGAGCGTGGCTCCGGGCTGGATTGGTGACGCCTGGGCGCGGCGAGCGCCTGCGCAGTGCCGAGGGTCGCGCGCGCGCGCGCGCGCCGAGGGCTGGGGGAGCTCCCGCGGGGTGACGGCGGCCTCTCGAGGGCGCCATGGCGGACGAGGAGCTGGAGGCGCTGAGGAAGCAGAGGCTGGCCGAGCTGCAGGCGAAGCACGGGGTGAGCGCGCCCGACCCCTCCCGGGCCCGTTCCCTGCGGGCCCCGCCTTCGCCCGGGCGCCTCCCCGCGGGCCGAGGACCCACCGACGCCGCGGCGGCCTCGTGGCCGGGTCCGACCGCGGCCCTCCCCATCGCGAGGCGCCTGGGCGGCCGGGCGGGGGGCGCCGACCGAGCGCGGGACCTGCCCGGGGAGGCGGAGCCGGCTCGCCCGCGCCGGGCGCGCGTCTGTGGCGAAATCTCGGCGCGCCGCTCCGCACCCTGAGCGTTCGCCGCCGGCCGCCGTCGACCGCGGTTCCGGCCGTACAGGATCCGGCTTTTCTGGGTGTAGTTTTCCTGACCCGAGCAGAGACGGTGTCGGCGGGCCCGCCGGGTTCCCGGTGCGGGGGCACCGCGGGGAACAGGTGCGCACACGCCCGACGGCTTGACAGTGGGAGGGGCCGGACGGCGGCCGCTGACCGGTCGGTGAGATGCGCAAGTCACGCACGTACCGGAAAGGAATAAGGTGTCGGGGACGGTCCGGAGGGAAGCGCCGTTTGAGTCACCGGCGTCCCTAATACCGAGGCCCGTGTCATCTTCCAGCAATTATTTTTATACATAAATCACGGTTTTGTAGTACAGGGATTCGCCTCCCAAGGGTGGTTTTTATTCTGAAACGTTCTATTAGAGAGTGACTTTAGAAGCCCCTCGTGGTAAGTGGAAACGATCTCACTGATTTCCGTGAGGCCCAGTTTTTAATTGTTTGGTAAGTGGTCTCTGCCGCCCAGGAGGCTGTTAGGTGTGAGACACAAAATAGAGTAGTTCGCCCGCCTGTGAAATTACTCTGTTAAAAGGTTAACTTGTTTTTTTCAGGATCCTGGCGATGCAGCTCAACAGGAAGCAAAGCACAGGTATGGGCTGGAAACCTGAACTTTTTGAAGGGTGGTTTCACCAAATGGATTTTTTTTTTTTGTTTTTGCTTTAGTTATTTTAAAGTTTTTCCTGGCATGGTGATTTGTCCATAAATCATCATCAGGTGTCTTTGTTATTAATCTGTTAGTTAAATACATACGAAGCCCCACTTAATACCTGTATTTCAATTACTGGTTGTTTCTCTGCTTAACTGTGATTACTTTAAAATGAGCATCATCATAGAAATACTTCATAGGGATAGCGTAGGGATAACATAAGTATAGTGCCTCACACTTAGTAAGTGCTCAATAAATACTAACTTATACTATTCTGTTATTTTATCCCAGCATATGGCAGAGCACCTCGCATAGTTGCAGATCTTCATTCAATGGCAGGCTTATTGAATATTTGATTATCCCTTTATGCTACCATTTTTTAAATTGTGGTAAATATATATACATATATAAAATTTACCATCTTGATTATTTTTAAGTGGACTGCTGTTCACTAGATTCATGTTGTTGTGCAACAGTTCTCTAGAATTTTTTCATTTTGCAAAACTGAAATCCTGTACCTGTTGAACAATTCCCCATTCCCCCTTCCTCCTTTCATGCTACCTTTTTTTTTTGTTGTTGTTGTTGTTTTTAAGAGACAGGGTCTTACTCTTTTGCCCAGGCTAGGGTGCAGTGGTGCGATCACAGCTCATTGCAGCCTCAAACTCCTGGGCTCAAGGAATCCTGCTGCCTTAGCCTTCTCAGCATCTGGGACTATAGGTGTGCACCACCATGCTCAGCTAATTTTTAAATTTTTTGTAGCGCCAGCGTCTCACTGTGTTGCCCAGGCTGGTCTCAAACTCCTGGCCTCAAGCATTCCTCCCACCTTTGTCTCCCAGAGTGTTGGGATTACAGGCATGAGCCACCATGCCCAGCCCCCTTATGCTACCTTCTGACGCCTTCATTCCTTTAGCAAATATTTATTGAGCATCTGCTTTGGGTCAGGCACTGTGCTGGGTCTACAGAAATAGGCAAGGCAAAGAAGGTTCAGAAGATGGTAAGCACCTAGGTGATGCAAAGAAAGTAAAACTACATAAATTTCACTGATTCTAAGATGTGCATTTTTTCATATTTTAACAAATCTGAAATTGGGGTGCATTTTGTAATGGATCACTCTTACCCTGGATTCTTCCAGAGAAGATTTACTTTTATTTCTGCCATCACTTGGGTACATTTCTAATCCAAGACCACTTAAAATTAAATCCTCTGCTTGAGATTTCCCCTTCTTCCTTCCTGGTAGCGTGAATTCAGACAGCAACCCTGCAAGACTAAAGCTTGAAGTTTATATTCTCAGAGGAATTTTTTTTCTTTTAGCTTCTTCCAGTCAGGGCCAGATGCATGAAGGCCTCTTGGCTTTGCTGTCATTTTCTGCACAGTGGGTTTATTTCTTGTTTACGTGGTACTGAGGACGTTGCTCTTTGCTACCCCAGCTTTGAGTGGAAGTCTCTTATTAGACCTCTTATCTAGGGTGTTTTTCATTCTTAGAGATACATAAGACTGTGGTTCATATTACAATTCATGACATCTTACATTCAGTGAAATATAATGTTTTTTGGCAGGGTTGAAGTATTCAAGCACTTTAAGAAAATGGCCTATGTAAGTGAGGTTTAAGCTAGATTCCATGAACCCTGGGGCTGAGCTAGGGGCTGATGGCAGGTATAACCAGCCAGCTCCCCCTCTAATTCAGCCAGAACATCTCTGCTCGTGTTTGTTTTGTGTATTGGGTTCCTTGAAGGATTTCATTTGAAAAAAACAAAACTTCTGCCTCTTAAAAGTTTATAGGACCACTGTCCTCTGAACATGAATTAGTTTCTACTTGGGTAGGTTGGAAGAAGCAAGGAGAGTTGCAAAGTTTTAATTTTACTCTTCCTTCCCACCCAAAAAATAGAATGGAGAGTCTTGAAACACAGGATCTGGTTCTGGCTTGGCCATGGTACCTCTGTCCCCTTAACATAGCCTTCCTGGGTCTTAGCCATGAAGGAAATTATACACATTAGTCACTTGGTCCTTCTAATTGCCTGAAATCCCACTACTAAATTCTAGCACCTATCACACAATAGGTATTTATAAATGTTGGTAATGGTGGTTGAACTGAAACTCCACCCTGAATTATGAAACTCTAAGGCTTACCTGCCAACCTGGAAGGTTTATACCAACCTAAAGCTGCCTCCTTGAGGACTAACATGGATTCTTCTACTTTAATGTACCTGCTGCCATCTGCATGGCACCTACCATGGTGCAGTCTGTGTATGCCACATGCTATGTTGAGAAACATACTGAGTGAGTTACTTTTTTGTATGTTCCATGGGAATGTTGACAGCTTAGTTCTAATCTTGCTTGACCTATGTTTTTGTTGTAGGGAAGCAGAAATGAGAAACAGTATCTTGGCTCAAGTTCTGGATCAGTCAGCCCGGGCCAGGTGTAAGCATCTTTGATTTCCTTTATTTCCATAAAATTGGCTTGAGTTAGTTGAATGGGGATATATATGTGAAGTCATTGCTGTCTCTAGGTTAAATATTTAGCCAAAAAACATTTGAGATTTGAAATAGTGTGAAGTTTATAAACCTAGAGAACTGTACTTTATTCACTATTAAAAGTACTAGCGCACTTCTGTTTTATCAAGATGTTCTCCAAGTGCAGTGAGGTAAAATCTATAGTAGACAACTCTTAGTTAATCATAAAATGTTGTTGGTAGTTGACATGGGTGATGGGGATTTAGGGATATATCGTATGTATTCTCGGTTTTAGTGTTTGTATGGGGTTTCATAAAAACCAAAAAGAAAACCACGTGGAAAGAAAAAATGAGCCAATCAGAATGAACTAGTATCTTGTGTATATAACTCGAAGTGCCCACTTTTGAGTTTAGAAGAGGCTCCATAGATGGACCACTATTATGTATGTACAATAAGCAATTGCTTTTCAGGGGGCAGTCATATATTTTAAAAACCAGGAACGCATGGGGCTTAGAATCTGAGGACCCAAGTTTAGCATTGGCCCTACCACTGCCTGTGTGTGGCCTTGACTGCGACTGGCATGGCTGAACTTTAGTTTTCTCATTTTTAACAATACCGTCCTGTTTATTTCACTGGTTGAGAGACACAAACAAGCTTGTGAAGTGCTTTGGAAATGTCAGTGTATAGTTCTGAGGTATAATATTTACAAGTGGTATCTAGTTTTGACACTTTCTTGCATATGTATTTTTTCTTTTTAGTAAGTAACTTAGCACTTGTAAAGCCTGAAAAAACTAAAGCAGTAGAGAATTACCTTATACAGATGGCAAGATACGGACAACTAAGTGGGAAGGTAAGCTTGGGCTGTACTGAGGGAACTTTACCTGCTGTTACCTACTTTATCAAAACACGGCTTCAAAAGGTCAATTTCATCTGCATCTGATTATGGAATTCTTGTTGACTCTTTCTATGAAGAAATTTTTAAAGGAGAGAATAGTTGTGCCTTCTATAAAAGATAATTGCCTTCTCTCCTTTCCTGACATTGCTGTGGAACCTTGTTGGTGTCTGTGTGACCCAATGACTTAGAGTTAGCTAGTTTAATTTGTTCCTGTGCTGCAAACAAGGTTTGTCAATAATCCCAATTAAAATACTACCAATGTAGACAGAAATTCGGCTTGTTTTACAAATGAGAATGTGGTAAAATCCCTAAGTTATTATGTATGTTGCCATAACACCATGAGGGGTATATTCTGGCAGGCCTGACATTTAAGAGCTAGATGAGGCCAGGCTTGGACTCAGGCCTGTAATCCTAGCACGTTGGGAGGCCAAGGCAGGAGGATCACTTGAGGCCAAGAGTTTGAGACCAGCCTGGGTCTCAAAAATAATTAAAAAAAAAAATTTTTTTTAAAGCCAGGCATGGTGGTGAGCACCTGTAGTCCTAGGTGCTTGGGAGGCTAAGGTGAGAGGATCGCTTGAGCCCAGGAGTTAAGAGGTTGTAGTGAGCTATGATCTTGTCACTGCACTCCAACCTGGGTGACGAAGACAGACTTTGTCTCTTAAAAAAAAAAAATAATTTAGACAAAGCCCTCTGCCGCTGCTGCAGCCTATCCAGACCAGTCCTCTCCCCTAAATCCCTCACATTAAGAACAACTCGTATGTGGGAGAGACAACCAGTTGATGTTTTCTGAGTGTGACTTATCTCCTCCAGGGTGGTATTTAAGCTTCTCAATGGCAGAAGTGGAGTGTCTGTATCCCTGACACTTAGCACAGTGGTGTGTGTTGTTAACATTGTCTGCTAGTTCCCCCACACCCCAGAAAGATTGTAAAATGATTCAATCTGCTGAAGTAAATTCTTTGTCTGAAAAAGTACTGTTTTTCTTTCTGGTTATCCTAGGTGTCAGAACAAGGTTTAATAGAAATCCTTGAAAAAGTAAGCCAGCAAACAGAAAAGAAAACAACAGTTAAAGTAAGTGTTCCCGAATGCACATGGCAACAAAAAAATTGACACTTTAAATGTCAGGTGTTGAATATATATCTACCTTATCAAAATAGCTTTTAGCCCATAGACATTTTCGTTTTGTAAAGTTGAAGTTTGGGGAGAAAGGCCAAATATATTGAGAGGGATCTAATTTTTAAGGTTCTTGACCCACTACCCTTTTAGATCACTAAGCTGTTTTAAATATACACAAAAATATCTTGCTAAAATAGGAAGAAACTTTTCTTCCTAGAAAGTCTGAGTTATGCTTTATTAAAAATGTTAACTCGTTTAATTTTCCCCCCAGTTTAACAGAAGAAAAGTAATGGATTCTGATGAAGATGATGATTATTGAACTAAAAATGTTTAGAGACTAGAACTTAATGGAACAATTCTAGGACAGAAGTTAAGTTTTGTTTAAACGTTTACTTTGTTTATTGTCTATATGCCTTTTAAAAGAAAATAAACTTGTTATGCAAAGTGAAACAATTTGGGCGAGTTGTTTTAGTACCATAGCCAAGTGACTGGAAGATCTGGATTTTTTAATTTTTTCCCTCCTACCAAAAGCTTTTAAACACATAGCAGCATGAATATATCCTTCGCGATTGTGACATTAGTACTAGGTAGGGAAAATGACCTTAGCAGAAACAGCTGTTCCAGCACTCTTCAGTAAGAAGAAAATAGCAGTAGCAGCCAGTAACACTGTGGCCATTAAAATCCATATATTAAACTCAATCAGCTTTGACATCTGAGCACATCTTAAATTTCCAAGACACAGTTTCTAAAAGCAGGTAAACTGTTTCTCTTCCTGCAGGTAGTACTTCCATTTAATGTAAGAAAAGTCTGACCTTTCATTGCAAAGGTGTTGAGATTAAATTATCTAACAAATATCATTCCCATCGAAAAAAAACTAGAGCTATAGTGCCACTGGAAAAAAATGACCAAAATAATTAGGATATACTGGTAATGATAATGCAACAATAATAAATATGATTATAAGAGAAATTGTTTGTTTTTTTGAGACAGAGTCTCACTCTGTTGCCCGGGCTAGAGTGCCATGGGGTCAGCCTAGCTCATAGCAACCTCAAACTCCTGGGATCAAGCAATCCTTCTGCCTCAGCCTCCCAAGTAACTGGGACTACAGGCACGCACCACCATGCCTGGCTAATTTTTTCTATATATTTTTAGTTGACCCACTAATATCTTTCTATTATTTTTTTAGTAGAGACAGAGTCTCTCTCTCGCTCAGGCTGGTATCGAACTCCTGACCTCGAGTGATCCTCCCACCTCGGCCTCCCAGAGTGCTAGGATTACAGGCGTGAGCCACCGCGCCTGGCCAAGAAATCACTTCTGATTAAAATCTAGCTGGGACAGTTCAGCAGTTAAATGTTTTGGTGGAAATGTTCTGGGTTCTTCGGTGATAAAGCTGCAGGTGACTTAGAGCAAGTGTTATCTTTTATATTGTGTTTTACTTCCACTAGGTTATGAAACCTTCACTCATATACTTTGTCTCTTAAAAAAAAAAAAAAAGAGTCTCACTATGTTGCCCAGGCTGGCCTCAAACTCCTGGGCACAAGTGATTCTCCCGCATCAGCTCCGAAGTTGCTGGGACTACAGGTATGTGCCACAATGTCCAATGCTTAAATTTAAATCATAAACCTAACTATCAACTAAGTTGTTTGTTGTAACCTTTTAAGTAAGTCCTGTGAGACCCAGCTCAGGAGTAAGATAACATTTAGTAGGATGGACAGGATTAGTAGCAGAAAAGTAATGGGAAATGTGGTTACAAATCGCCTCTGCTCTAGCCAGCATCCTGCTGATATATGTTGAAACTATATTTGAGATTTACAACTATGGCCAATGAAGAAAGTCAGTGTTGCAGTGTCTAACATTCTCAATGAATGAGTTTGAGTAGAACCATTAAGAACATCAAAATGTTTTTAAAGGAACAGAATGATTATAAATAGTCAAAATAAAATTTAGAGATTTTGAAAAAAAATCCCAGTCATAGGTAAATTTTGCTTTTGGCCTCACATAAAAAAAATCTGAGGGGACACTGGAGGATTCTCAGTAAATTTTGTTACATGCTTTCTCTTGCAGAATAACCACTATCCTAAATGGCAACTACTGATAAAAAATGTGTTTAAAGATTGTCAAACTCTTGTCTTCCAAAGACAATTTAGAATGAAAAATGGTTCTGTGTACAAGGATAGGGGAATACACTTAAGTGGGGAGTAGTTATTCTAAATTTGCTAACTTAAATCAGTGCATTGAGACTGCTTTGATGCAAAAACTTTTTTTCACAAAATGGGAATTCAGGCATTACCAATTTCTAAATTATCAAATCAAGTTTTGTTTTTCAAGTAGGGAAAGATTATTTATAATTGAGGTAATCCCTTAAAATGGCTGATACTGATTATCAGAGTAGCTCACGAGGAAACTTTTCCCCAATTGATAGTCCCATTTATAACATCTGTACCTCCAGATGAAGGGCACGCCAAGCTTGAAACTGCCAGTTGGATGCCACTGCCCAGCTGGGCCTTGACCCTAGCTCTAAGATCTCTAGCAAATTAAACTCCTTATTTTTCTGAACCTATCTTATTTGAGCATTCGACCATCCAGGGCAATTGTTGGAATTAAACAGGAGTATATATGAAAGTGTTTTCAAAATTATACTGCAGCACTCAAAAAATTAGGTGGTGTCAAACGTACATATTTCTATCTTGAGAATGCCTGTGCTGATAACTGTATAGGATATAGTTTCTTAATTAGGATGGTTGAGAAATACAGCAAGTCAATAAAGCTATTTTGTTTAAAAGTGGAGAAAAGGGGGGAAAATGAACCAGAACAAAGAAATCAGCAAAGCAACAGTGCTTATTTCCACTTAGGTTAGAAACTATTCATTTTATTCTGATTTTAAAGGAAATAAATTAAAATGTTTGTGGGCCCTGGGCACTGTGCCTACTGGATGAAGTCAGCCCTGGTTAGGTAGATGGATGATGATCTGAACGATCGAGTCTACGTGTTTCAATCACACACCTATAACTGAAACAAAATATACATCCATCCAGTGGGGCCACTGTTCCACACACAAAGCCTGTGTTTATAGCAGAGAGGCTGAGAAACGTATCTCCATAGCAAAAAGCTAAAACATGACACACTCAAGAATCAAAGTTTACTGTTTCTTTTCCTTCATTTGGCACAAATCCAAGGCACATTAGAAAATTAGAAATCATAAATTACTTTGTAGAAAAATAATTGATCCCTCCCTTCTATACATACACAATACTTCCAGGAACATGCACAAAACCATTTCCCTATTACAAAGTTATTTGAAAATGTACTCAGGACAAATTCATGTGCGGCTGCAGACCAATAACATAAAAAAATAACAGTATAATTTATAGAAATTTATAAAAAGGAATAAATGGCAATAAATTCTAACTCAAAGTAATTTTGACCTGGTTTGTGCTATAAGTTTTGAATCTGAATCAAAAGACTAAGAAAAGATGTGCCAAATCTACTCTAGTCCGGTAACCGTCCATCAGGTGTGACATTTAAGGGAGGTTCTTAACAAAAAAGGATGTTTCTAGAAACACCGCTACAGGTGCATATGTAGTAACTAAACATCTGTACTTAATTTGTTAGAAGGAAAATTATACCCTACTTTTCCCATATGCATGGTACAGACAGGTCTAATATGTCATTTGACTAAAACGAACATCAAAATGGCATTTAGGCATCTTTTGGTTTGAGTGTTGCTCCGCAAAGAAACATTGTCCAGGTTCTGCTTTCTTCATTCACAACTGACACTTCTGCCTAACCTCCACAATACCATGAAACCTAACTAGCTTCTCTTCATCTTATCCCAGATGGAGAAATTCTTTTAGTTTGTGGTTTGCTAATTTATACACATGGCAGAGGGTTTAGCACTTTCAGTAGGAGGAGGTCAGAATCTGGTGGTAAAACCTCTGCCTATAGCCAAGGAACGCAAATACTTAGAAACAATACACCTTGGACTTAAGGATTTGGACACTAGGAATTTCGTCCATTCCTTTTCAAGTGTATTCATTAGCTTTGAAGAGAGAAATCGTGGTAAGTTTTTTGTTGCATTCTTTGCCTCAGCCACAGAAAAGCTTTCAGGAACTTTCTGCTGAAGACTTTTCTTTTCTCAAGCTAGGTATCTGCAAGTCCATTTAGTTCTAAGATGTATTCATGGCTCAGCATCTTCTTGCATATGTACTTCTTGGCAGCAAATTGAACAATTCCTTACTACTCTTAAGACTGGGAAAGACTCGCCTCCTGGGCAGTGGTCAGGCTGCCAGCAGCCTCTCGGCCCCTGCACACAGCCGCGTCCTCCACCGTGTGTCTGCGGAGCACTCGCCTGTGTCCAGGGCCAGCTGGTTTCAGTCCAGGCCTCTCGGGCCGATCACTGTTTCCTCTGTCGGCAGCACGAGATCTGCTCTGGTCTGGTGGGTCATTCTGTTTCGTTGTGACACTTTGCCTCCCTGGCTGAAGAAAAAGTACATTGCAAACAGTTTCCTTCTGTACTCCAAACAGCCACCATGGCAACAGCAGCTACACTGCGTGCTTATTGTGTCAGACGGTGCGCTCAGCACTTCACAGGCAATTTCAATTCTAATGTCCTTGTGGATGACATGTGCATACTACATGTGTGTCGGAATGCTTTACGTGTTTTCACATTTAATCTTTATAACGCCAAGGAGTATGTACTATTGTTATCCCCCATTTTATACCTGAGGAAACAGGATCAGCAAAGTTAAGCAATCTGCCTAAAGTCCCACAGCTAGCAAGGGAAAAGCTAGCACTTGATTGAACTCAGGCAGATTTCAAAGCTTGTGGGTTTCCCACCAAGCAGCAGGTCTATTAGCAAAGCTATGGAAGATTAAATATGAAATCAAGATTAGTCATATTAACAAAAATCATTTTAATTCTCTAAAACAATGATTTAGAATCTTTGTGTATTTGTTCCAACAAGCCTGTGCCACACACACTATAAATTCCTTGTCAGCAATAAGTCATGTTTCCAAGAAAAGTCACTTTCTAGTACTACAGATTGTAAATCATGCTTCTTTTAAATAATCGTGTAATTAAAAATGCAGTAGGAAGATGGCTACATAAAGAATTATCTATATGAGCAATTTTATACCATATTTGGAAACACTGTGTACCCATCTATATATATTTTCTTCCTTCCTTTAGTGATCAAAACCATAATGAAATTTGACATGTTTCACCTACTGTGCACACCGTGAACTACAGCTTTCCACGCATGCAACTAGTTTATACTTTCCCGTCACTTTCCTTTCTCTGCCCAGAAATGTATTTTTAAATACAACAATCGATGAAGTCTGTACCCTTGACTGTCCCACTAAAGAGTTCCAGTTTTAACTGCTGCTGACTGTCACAGAGAAGGCAATCATGAAATGAAGATGACTATCCTGGAGAAATGTGTTTGCCATGGATTACTTCTGAAAAGGCCAGGCTTTATGAAATACGATTATATGCCAGTGTTTAATAACTTACCTCACTCACAGAACCTTCAGTAAGATTAGGGACACTTCTGTCTCTTGCCATAATCTCCCTTGAAGTCTTTCCTCTGAAATTCAAAATAAACTAAATATTAACTCAAAATGAGCCAGAATAAATATTTGGGACAGTAGCATGAAACACTCTGGCCACAAGGAGGCAACATTTGATGACATGGGTGCAGATTTGTCCAGAACCAGTTATAGCTACACATAACCTGCTTCAGTTGTAAGTAAAGGGTATGGTAAAAAGCACAGAAATCAACTTGAATTTTATACTCACTTAAACTGACCAGCTGAGTTGATAAAGTAAAACTGTCTTGTAAAAGGTTCATCTGGTAGATCATACACTTTTGAGTTCCCTGTAGATAAAAGGATAAACATCTGAAAACTTCAAAAACAGTTTAAAGATTGTTATAAAATTACAGCATAGATGCAATTTTTCAATTATCTTAGTTTTACAAAATTTAGAAAATTAGCACTGAATTTGCTTAAAAGAAACGTAACATATACCTATTTATTACAGGTTGAATATTCCTAATCCAAAAATGTGAAATCCAAAATGCTCCAAAATTTGAAACTTTTTGATCTCTTTGACATCATGCTCAAAGGAAATCTCACCGGAGCATTTCTGATTTCCTGATGAGGGATACTCAGCCGATAAATATAATACAAATAGTCCAACATCTGAAAAAGTCCAAAATCCAGAAGATTTCTTGTCCCAAGTGTTTCAGATAAGGGATACTCAACCTGTACTGTGTGAACCCCCATGAAATTGAAAGATCAACCCTCAGTACACTGATATTCCCCAACTACAGCCAACTGTGCGAGACAGTCTCAGGATCACCTAGGTACGTGAGTGGGCTTATTCACATTATTGCATTGCAGTATCATAATTTTTTTAAAAAAGAACTCTTAAACCTTTAAAAAAGAAGAAAATACTTCAGTCTCACTGCTGTTTGACAACTACTGTTCTAATTACCATCAACATCTGTACATCTGCAAATTAAAAAAAAAAAATCTTTTAAGGTAGCATTTACCCTCGATGTGTGGGAAATGCTCAGAAGACCTGTCTTTGGCACACGAAGCATGAGGCACTGCCAGAGCTGGCGCCTCCTCTCCAGTCCTAAGTGGAGGCCTGAACCCTCAAGGCAACGTTGAGAGCTTCTCTCTTACTTCCTTAGGAAACCTCATTGCCGTCAACCAGGAAACTAGTATCAAAAAGAGCTGACCCCTAATCTGATAAATTAGGATGTAACATATTTCTCTGGTGCCCATACCCTCCCCAGTCATGATTATATTTTACATTTCTAATTGTACGAAAGCCAACAACTGCCCATGAATTTCTAAGTGAACCCAAGTTCAGAGTGATAAAAAGAATGAGAGTTCTTACATTTTTTCCTGATCTTAACAGTAACACAATCCTTGTGGTCTGTTCCGGCAACGTCATCTAGTGAGGCTACACAGCTCGGCACTACCTGAAGTAATTCCATTATCTTTGAATTCTGGAATTTGAAAGGGAAAAGGTAACAGTAATAGTTTTTGTTCTTTCTTAGCAGGTTATTACTTGTTTTCAATCTAAATGTCAACACTGGCGTGGCTGGGCAGGAAAGGCCACAGAGCGTGGCGGCAAAAGCGGCTTTGCTTCTGCAGCCTGTCTGCCCCCGACTCCGGGCTGGGCACGCAGCCACCCTGTGCAGCTGGGCTGACAGCAAGATCTAGTACTGTGGGGTTATCATGAGGTTATCGAGGGCTCACCACATGGTAAGTTCTCAATAAAACACATTTCTCATCATCATTCAAGACAGTGCTAAACTGAAAGTTTACAATGTTTTAATTCTGTCACTGAAAATTAAAAATTAATATAATAAAGCTCTGAGTAGGGTGGATTTATGGTGACTTTAACACATCAGTTGTGTGATGTGACAGCCTGCTAGCTATCTCTCCCGAGTAGACAGCTAGATAGATTCAGCATGAAAACAGGAACAGAAAAGAGGTATTTTATCCCCAGGAGAAAAGGACTTTTTCCTCCCCATTCTCCACAGCAAACGTCCACAGCGCCAGAGAAGTGGTAAACTGGGTGTTACCATTCTTACAGAACTCAAGGAGTTTTAAATCCACAAGCTACACAAACTTTCTACATTGTGCTGCTCAAGAACACAGGGCTTTGACACTGCAGGGCTGGTGAGGCCAGAACAACGTCTGAACTTGCTCCTTGCCCCGAGTAGCTGGCTGCAAGTAAGCGTGCCAGACAGGCAGGGAGCACCTCCTCTCACGCCTCTGGAGGCCACCCGTGCCAGAACGACCCCTCCTGGCTGGCTGAGCAGGCCCCCTCTGACCAGGCGACCAAGAGGCACGTATGCAACCACCTGGCAGACTTCTAGCACCCCACCTCGGCCCAGCCCAGCGACCCAAGGTCTGGCGGGTGCTAGTCAGATCGACTTCAGACACGAGGACTCCAGAGAGACCAGTAAGGGAGCCCGGGGTTCCCTGGGCTCAGGCTCTCCCCGCTCACCTGCTCGGCACAGTCTAGGGCCGTGCGCTGCCTCCTGTTGAGCACGTGCACCGACGCTCCGTGAAGCAGAAGCAGCTCCACCACGAAGACGTGCTTTTCTGCCACGGCCTCATGCAGGGCTGTGTTGCCCCTGTTGTTGGAAGCGTTAATGGCGGCCCCGTGCTGGAAGAGGAATGGCACCGTGGGGAGTGCCAGGAATGTTAATGCAGAGCCCAGGTGCTGCGCGGCGCGCACCAGAAAGCACATTCTGTAGGTCTGAATTTCTCAAAGTGTTGGGGGTAAGAGTCACATTGAGAAAAAAGATTTATGGGCAAAGATGCTCACTGCAGCACTTATTGTAGCAGAAAAAAACAGAAGCCACTTAAATGTACGGAGCAAGAACTGTTTAAAAAACAGTATGGTACATCCATGGTTATGCAACCATTAAAAATTATGGTTTTAATAAACAATTTTCTACATTAAAAATGACAAACAGCAAGATAGAAAACAAGTGACCAAAACTATACACATTTTTTAAAAGTCCACCCAAATGAGCTGCCTTTGAGTCAGGGATGAGTTGGTTTTTCCCTGTTGGTTTAAATTCTCTTCTCCAGTCAATTCGTGTAGCCTTCATCAAGAGGGAAAGAGCAGCAGTGGGACAGGCCATTCAGCTCATGCTCAGGTGCAGCTCCACGTGCCCCCTAAGTGAGGTGAGCCCCCACACCTGGTCCTTGTCGCCACATCCTGGCTGCAGGACACACGCTGAGGCGCCACCCCACACCCGTCAGAGAGCCCCGCGTGGGAATGCGGGTGCCGAGCTCCTCAGCCCAGAGGCCTGCAACTGACGGGCGGGCCAGCTTACGGCTCGGGCAGAGGCCTTCTCCGTCTCCAGTGCCAGGGGTCCCACGGGGCAAAGGTGCCTGAGCAGGTGTGAGCAGGTGTGACAGCCGGCAGGGCTACGAAGGACCCTCACCTGGAGCAACAGAGCTGCGACTTCATGATGGCCACCGGAGCAGGCGTAAATGAGGGCTGTGTTTCCACTCACATCCTCCTCGTTGGGTTTCGCGTTGCAATCTAGTAGGTACTTCACCACCTAGTCCAGAGAGGAAACTTTCAGCCTTGAACTTTGTAGGGAGAAATCCTCCAATTTGATATTCTTTAGACTTTTCTCTAAGCGCACTGAGAAGACTCTTTAGTCACATGTCACAGGTCTGACCCTCAGGAGGAAGCGGACCAGCTGAAGAAGGGAGGAGTTAACACTTGCCGAGGGTCTAACTCTGTGCCAGGTGTGTGCCAGGCACTCGTGCGTCCCTTTACTCTTTATACCTATCCTGCGGAGAGCTGGAATCATCACCCAGTCTTATAGATTAGGCAACCAACGCTTGAAGCACTTTACTAGGCATTTAGGAGAGAGCCAGAAGACCTGGAATAGGCTTATAGTAGAACTGATAAAGGAAAATGAAAAAATATGCACATAAATAATTTTCTAAGAGAAAAACAGAATTTTTAAAAAGTTAATTATTCCAGAATTATCTCTCGAGCCCCTTCTTTAGGGCCATGACTGCACTTTACCAAGTACTCAAGTATTTAGCACAGACTGAGAGCTTTGGGAACGTACAGGTGCGAGATGACCAATAAATACCCAGGCACAAGAGACAGCTCCTGCTGGGGTCAGAACCAGAACAGCCTCTGTAGCACCCAGGTGTGAATGGCCGGGGGTGCGGGGTGGGGAGGAGCTGGCTCCATCCCCAAGGAGCGCCGGGATCCTATGTTCAGAGGCTGAGTGGTCCTGCCATGTGCACTGCAGAACCTCTGGGCTGGGAGGAAGGTAAAGGCCCTGGGCTGCCCTTCTGCAGCATGCCCACCAGGTGAGGCTCTAGCCAAGGGCAGGCCCCTGCTACGCTGCCCAGGAGATGGAGCCCGTACCTGAAAGTGGCCCTGCTGGCAGGCCAGGTGGAGCGGGACAGCCTGGTTTGCATTCCTGGCACCCGCATTGGCACCATGCTTCAACAGGAGAAGGATGAGGTCCGCCCGGCCATGCAGGGCAGCCACATGCAGTGGGGAGGAGCCATCCTGGTTGGTCACGTTCACACCAAGCCCATTGGCAGGAATCTTTGCCAGCTTCTGTCGAGTGCAGAAGATGGAAACAAAGTCATTAGTATTCAAGAAATCAGGCCGGGCACGGTGGCTCACGCCTGTAATCCTAGCACTCTGGGAGGCCGAGGCGGGTGGATTGCTCGAGGCCAGGAGTTCAAGACCAGCCTTAGCAAGAGTGAGACCCCGTTTCTACTAAAAACAGAAAGAAATTATCTGACCAACTAAAATATATATATAGAAAAAATTAGCCAGGCATGGTGGCACATGCCTGTCTGTAGTCCCAGCTACTGGGGAGGCTGAGGCAGTAGGATTACTTGAGCCCAGGAATTTGAGGTTGCTGTGAGGTAGGCTGATGCCACGGCACTCACTCTAGCCCGGGCAACAGAGTGAGACTCTGTCTCAAAAAAAAAAAAAAGAAATCAGGCAGAAGAAACTGAAGCCACCTGCCCCTCACAGCTCCTGTGCAAAATTTGGGATCATGGGAGGATTCAGAATCACAGTGCCCACAGGTGAATCCCTATTACATTAGAAAGGTGTGCGGCCGGGCGCGATGGCTCATGCCTGTAATCCTAGCACTCTGCAAGGCCGAGGCGAGTGGATCGCTCGAGGTCAGGAGTTCGAGACCAGCCTGAGTGAGACCCCCGTCTCTACTAAAAATAGAAATGAATTATCTGGCCAACTAAAAGTATATATAGAAAAAATTAGCCGGGCATGGTGGCGCATGCCTGTAGTCCCAGCTACTCGGGAGGCTGAGGCAGGAGGATCCCTTAAGCCCAGGAGTTTGAGGTTGCTGTGAGCTACGCTGACGCCACGGCACTCACTCTAGCCCGGGCAACAAAGCGAGACTCTGTCTCAAAAAAAAAAAAAAAAAAAGAAAGGTATGATGGACCAAAAGATTAACTTCTGTTGATAATAAATTAAGTCCCCTAAAATGATGCCCTGTTTTGTCAGGCAATTCAATGGGGAAAGGAACATCTGTAAATGGTGCTGGAACGACTGGATATCTACGTAGAGAAACTGCACATCAACCTGCATTTCACACCTGACACAAAATTAAAATGCATCACAGCCTTCAATGTAAAAGCTACAACTATAAAACTTCTTGAAGGGAACTAGAAGAAAATCTTTGCAACACTGAGAAAAACAAAGATTTCTTAGATAACACACAAAAAGGAAAAACATAAAAAAGTTTCATAAACTGGGCTTAATAATTTTAAGTTTTTGCTCTTTGAAAGACACAAGAAAATGAAAAGGCAAATCACAGAATGGGAAAAAATGTTTGCAATACATATATCTCAAAGACTTGTACCAAAAAGAATTTAAAATTTTTTAATTTTTTAAAAATATCTCTTAAAACTCAATAAGACAATCCAAATTTTTAAAAAATAGGCAAAAGATGTGAACGGACCTTTCATAAAAGAAGACAGGTGGATGGCAGCCAATGAGACATAAAAAGATGTTTAACACCATCAGTTACCAGGGAAATACAAATCAGAGTCAAGAATGACAAAACCAAAGGGTCAGAAAACAGATCATGGACTCCAGGAGAGCAGGGGAAGACAAGGGAAGACCACGAGGGCAGGAGAATATTTTTCTGGGTGAGGGAACATTCTGCATCTTCATCAAGGTGGTGGTCACAAGGCTACACGCTCGTTTATCAAACCTCACAAAACCACACGCTGCTATCTCCATACTTCACCTTCATTTTTACCAACAAACTTCCTCACTATTCATGGTGGGTTTTAAGTCAACTATGCTAATATAAGAATAATTAATCAAAAGAGCAAACAAAACTGATTTGTAGCCTATATAACTAAAAACAAAAATTAAATTATGAAATTGAATCACACATTTCGATAGTGAAATTATATGAATCATGTCAGGGTTTTATGTGGCTGACCAAGGATTAAAGCAGTGATTATCTGATTCACTTTGATGGTTAAAAATGTTATCTCTTAAAAAACAGTATGCTGAATTTTACTCTAGTAAATTATACCTCAAAAATCAAAAACAAATGAAAAAGTAGGAAAACACACACACACACACACACACACACACACACACACACACTGAAATACCCCTGCGTACTTATCAGAATGGCTGAAGTTAAAAAGTCAAAATACCAAGTGTTGACAAGGACAGGGAGCAACTGGAATTCTCATACACTGCCGACGGGATTGTAAAATGCTATAGCCACTTTGGAAAATTGGCAGTTTCGTGTAAAGGTAAACATATACTTACTGTATAACCCAGCAATTATACTCCTAGGTATTTACCCAGGAACACATACATCCACACAAAGACTTGTACACAAATGTTCACAACAGCTTTATTCGCAAAGCCAAAAACAGGTTACTACTCAAATGTCCATCAGCAGGTGAATGGATAAACAAACTGTGGTACGTCCACTCAATGAAATACTATCCAGCAATAAAAAGAAATGAAGGCCGGGCGCGGTGGCTCACGCCTGTAATCCTAGCACTCTGGGAGGCCGAGGCGGGTGGATCGCTCCAGGTCAGGAGTTCGAGACCAGCCTGAGCAAGAGTGAGACCCCGTCTCTACTAAAAATAGAAAGAAATTATCTGGCCAACTAAAATATATATAGAAAAAATTAGCCGGGCATGGTGGCACATGCCTGTAGTCCCAGCTACTCGGGAGGCTGAGGCAGGAGGATCGCTTAAGCCCAGGAGTTTGAGGTTGCTGTGAGCTAGGCTGTCGCCACGGCACTCACTCTAGCCCGGGCAACAGAGCGAGACTCTGTCTCAAAAAAAAAAAAAAAAAAAAAAAAGAAATGAAGTCTTAATACAACAATGTGGATCTTAAAAATATCCTGAGTGAAAGAAACCAGACCCAGAACAGTATATATTAATACTTCATGATTCCATGATACATAAAACTCTACAAAGTGCAAACTCACCTGTAACGACGGAAAGCAGGTCAGTGGGTGCCTGGGATGCCTAAATCTCATACCTTGTACAGAAAGTTACTCAAATGGGATTATGGATTTAACTATAAAATATAAAATTATAACTTAAAAAAACAAACAACACAGGAGAAAGTTTGCAATCCAGAGCTAAGCAAAGAGTTCTCTGACTTGGCACCAAAAGCACAATCCATTAAAGGGAATATTGATACACCAGACATCTAAATTAAAACTTTACTCTGTAAAAGCCCATGTGAAGAGGTTATAGACAAGCTACAGACTGGAAGAAAATATATGCAAACCGTGTATCTGGCAAATATCCACAGATCTAGAATTACAGAAAGAACTCTCAAAACTCCACAGTGAAACAAAAAACCAATTAGAAAACAGGCAAATGAACAGACATCTTGCCGAAGAGCATATTCAGATGACACGAGCACATGAAAAGACATGCATCATCATCAGCCTTCAGGAAAATGCAAATAAAAACCACAATGAGATAGTACTAGACACTTATCAGAATGGCTAAAATAAAAAATATTGAAAACACCAAATGCTGGCAAGGATGCGGAGAAATTGGATCGCTCATACACTGCTGGTGGGAATGTAAAATGATACAGCCTACTCTGGAAAAGACTACAATTCCTTATAAAAAACTAACCTTGGAATTACTATACGACTCAGCAATTGCACTCTTGTGCAGCTATCTTCTCTTAGAAACATGAAAACTGAAGTTCTTACAAAAACCTGTACTCAGATGTTCACAGTTTTATTCTCCAAACCAGAAACAACCTACATGTCCTTCCATTGTTGAATGGTGTATACATACCATGGTGTATAAATACCATGGAATACTACACAACAATAAAGGAATAAATTGTTGATTATATGCAACAACCTAGAATCACGCTAAGTAAACAAAGGCAATCTCAAAAGGTTATATACTGTAATCCTAGCACACTGGGAGGCAAAAGCAGGAGGATTGCTTGAGCTCAGGAGTTCAAGACCAGCCTGAGCAAGAGCGAGACTCCATCTGTACTCAAATTAGCAAAATTAGCCAGGCAACATGGCGCACACCTGTAGTCCAGCTACTCAGGAGGCTGAGGTGGGAGGATTCCTTGAGCCCAGGAGTTTGAGGTTACAGTGAGCTACGATAATGCCACTCCACTCTACCCAGGGCGAGAGAGCAAGACTCTGTCTCAAAAAAAAAGGCTATATACTATGTGACTACATTTATGTAACATTTTGAAATGACAAAATTACAGGAATGAAGAACAGATTAGTGGTTGCCAGGTTAGGATGGTGGGGTGGGGTGGCAGGAGAGAGGTGGGGTGGTCACCAAAGGGCAGCTTGAGCGCTGCTTCTTGTGGTGAGAGAACTGCTCTTTACCCTGAATGTGGTGGTGGGTACACAAACCCAGACACGGGACAAAACTGTACAGAACTAAATGCACAGGCACGCGCGCACACACACACACACACACACACACACACACACACGCACGCACACACGAGTACAAGTAAAACTGGGGAAATCTGAATTAGGAGCCATGGATTGTACCAGTGTCCTACATCCTGGTTGTGATTCTGTACTATGGTTTTGCAGGGTGTTATCACTGGGAGAAACTATTCTCCCCCAGTGGAAGGGGACAAGGGATCTCCCTGTGCTTGGCGGGACAGTCCCCACGAAGGGTGAACCAACAGGAGCCAAGCAGCAACAGAACTTGTGTGCAGCCTCCCCTGGGGGCTCTGGCCACATGGACTGTCTGTTCATAAACTGCTGCCAGGTGGCTCAAGGGCCCCGGCAGCTGAAACACTAATCACGGGGCACGTTCCTGCTCACGCACCCGCCCGTCCAGGAAGCCGGGAGCCCAAGCGTCAGCCTGTCTCCCCCCTGGATCATCGATCCCCACTGTAGCTCAGGGGATACCTATTCATAGCCACTCGGCACAGAAATCATCCGGCTGAGAAGCAGAGCACTTTCCTAGGGGGAGGAAGAACTGCCCCTACCCCAGCCCACCAACAGAAGCAGACCAAACCTTTTGAGCTGGAGCACATCTGGGGCACTGGCACAATGGGTGACAGAACTCGAGGTCCGCTGCACTGACAGTGTCCCCCACTTCATCCAGGTCTTCCTCTGTCCACTCCAAGAGGTAACGCACCTGGCGACGGAAAGGAGGAGAAACCGGAGCTCGAAACTCACCCGCGGCTCCTCCACCAGCTGCGGAATCTGACGCTCACTCACGAGGAGCTGCTCCCAAGGCGGGGCCTGCGCTCCCGGCCCGCACCGCCCGACCGGCCCCAGACCCTGGCCCGCGCCACCAGACCCCAGACCCCGGACCCCGGCCCGCACCGCTCGACTGGCCCTAGACCCCGGCCCGCACCGCCCGACCGGCCCAAGTCTGCGGCTCCCTCGGCAAGGCTCCAGGGTCACCTGTGCTTAGGGGTGACCCTCTCTAAATCCCTCTAATGGGGACAGGGAGAGATTAAGCTACCATTTTGCAGCTACGTCAGAGTCTTTTCTTCTGTCTTAGAGGGGGCAGACGGCGCTGGGGCAGCTCCTTGTCCTCCGCCATCTAACTGACACGACCACCAGCCCGCCAGGCGGCTCCAGACTCCTCCTTCCTCACTTGACGGAAAACTCCCTCTGGGGAGGCAACAGCTTGTCCAAGGGCACACACCTCATAAGCGGAGGTCGGACCAAAACGCAGCCTCCCGGCTCGGTGCCAACATCCTGCTCTGTCCGCCAGGACACGCCGGCCCCCGGGGGACGCCGCTCATTTCTTCGGAGAGACAGGGTCTCGCCACGCTGCCCGGGCTGGAGGTAGTGGCCACACGGGTCACAGTGCACTGCAGCCTCAAACCCTGGGCTCAAGGCATCCTCCTGCCTCCTGCTCCCAATGGAAGTATCGAAAAGACCCCCAAACAGGTCAAATCTATGTTCCAATAAGGACTAGTTTCCAGTATATTCAATGTGAGAAAAGAAAACAATATAAGCACATTTCTAGGCCTGCTTCTCAGCGCCCAGGAAGTCGGGATATGCCCGCAAGGGGGGCCGCAGGCTCCAGGAAGACCCTCCCGGACCGAGCACAGACGCTCCTGGGTGGAAACACCAAAGGCTCTGCCCAGGGGCCTCACCCGACAGCCCAGCTGCGGCAGACCTCTTGCACTTCCTCTCGGCGGGAAGAGGGGACCCAGGCGGGGCGGGCGCTGCTGAGCAGGTGGGCTCAGCTGGGGCTTAGGAGGCCATGCAGATTCGTTCAGACGGTGACCCCAGGGCACCGGGCGGTCCGTCTCTGCTCACCCCCCTCGGCCCTGCCCACGCACAGCAGGAGGAAGAGCAGGCATGTCGCGACACGGGGCGGTCATTACTGTGCCTCCACAGGCCGTGCGCTGGCCCACACCACAGTGCTAGGGGACCCCAAGGTGGCCTCCTTTGCTTCCTCCACAGAATGCCGGGTCCTCCTGGCGCTGGTCTCAGGACGGGAGCTATGGCTCGGTGTGTGCGCCCCTGAGCCTCGCGCTGAAATCTGGTCCCCGGTGTGGGAGGCGGGGCCGAGTGGGAGGTGCAGATTCCTAAGGAATGGCTGGGACCACCCTCGCTGCTGCCAGCGAGCTCTGGCTCTTAGTTCCCGTGACAGCTGGCTGTCAGAAAGAGCCGGACACGTGCCCCTGGGCCTTCTCTCTGGCCAGGTGATCTCTGCACGTGCTGGTTCCACTTCGCCTTCCCACACGAGCGGTCGCAGCCTGCAGCCTCAGCAGAGGCGGATGCTGGTGACATGCTTCTTGTACGGCCTGCAGAACTGGGAGCCCAGGAAACCTCTTTTCTTTACACACTACCGTGTCTCAGGTATTCTACAGCAGCACAAACAGAGTAAAACCAGGAGCAACCCAGCGTCAGCCAGACACAGACACCCCCGTCCCGCTCAGAACCGCGTGTCACTCTGATAGATTGGCAGCGGCCTCTGGGCAAAGGCAAACACTGATCACGACGTGCAGACCCTTCACGTCCCAGAGGCTGTAACAGTCAGATCCCAGCAATTTGTGTTCACCACCGCAAACTCAATCAGCAGCAGAGAGCACTCCAGAAATACACGTCACTGTAAAGCTCTCTCGTGGTATGATTCATTCAGAGCAGCTAATTTGGTAAGCACCTAATTTACTACCCCATTAGCAGTGGACACATTCCTTTCAGGAACTGAAGACAAACCAGGGAAACTGTTCGCTGGAACCTAACAAAGGCTGCTCTGCCGTCCACTGATCGCACTGTCGGAAGTGCCCTATCACCTGACGGTGACGGTTAGGACAGATGGTTTCTTTGAGCCACGATTTCCTCTCCAGGTGCCAGTCCAGGGAGCCCACACCATCTCCTGACTCCCCAGAGCCCCCGGCCTCAACCTCAGCCTCCTGGCGCAGGAGTCACGGCGCCCACAGCTCCTGCAGAACCTCACGAACGCCCCTGGGCTCTGCCCTCGCCGCCGCAGCCAAACCTTCACTAATACACCACCTTCTACGCGGAACTGAACTTGAACATGAACTGGAGGCAAGAAACACAGGTGGGCCGCTGTCTTAAACCAAGAGCAGGCTTTTTAAAATGCACTTCTAAAAACTCACCATTTCTAGATCTCCATCAGCAACCGCTCTTAAAAGTTTTTCTACCTTAATAAAAGGAAGAGGAATGTTAGAAAAATGATTTTAATAAGATAATGACAGTTATAAACATTCCAAAAGCTAGTAGCTTTCATTTGTCTCTTGATCTGTGGAACTTTGACTCATTTGGTATCTTTCAAACGTATCCCTAAAACTGTTCCAGTAGGACGTCCTAGGAAGTTGCTGGTGTGCACAGAACCCATTGCCATTTAAGGTCCACAAAACGTAACTGTCCTTTATGTGGAAAGGTGAGATGACAGTCACCTTGAGGCACAAGTGCCTCCTGAGAAGCTGCCCCTCCTGTGATTGAGAACGACATGTGCCGCGCTCGGCTCTCACTGTCTCGAGCTGAGGACACCGCGAGGGGGACATCCCCCCCCCCCCCCCCGGGAGGGATTGCGGGTCTGTCGGCCTTTGACCCTGTCTCTCGGCCTCTCTGCTCTGGTCTGCACTGAGCGAGGCTGGCTGCGCCCTCCGAGGGCAGGTCACGTCTTGGGGGTGGTGGGACACGAGGGCAGAGTCAGTAGGGGGTCCCCACCCATGGGGAGCTGTCAGCGGAACGGTGGTACAGCCACACAGTGGTCCACCCTTCAGTCAGGGTGAGGCAGATCTACTGGGCTGACACTGAACAAGCTCTAAGATAAATTAAACAGAAAAAAAGATATAAATTAGCGTTTCCAAAATGCAACGTGTGCCTGAACGTGTCTACGTAAACATGACGTGCGTCAGGTTAGCACGTCAGGTTATTAATAGGGGTGCTCACAGCGTGGGGACATGGAGGCCGGAGGGCAGAGAATACCACACACACACACACACACACACACACACACTCACTCACACACTGGCTTTATAAAATGATCCGAAATCACTGAACCTATGGGTGACTTTACTTGTCTTTTTCTTAGAATATTCTCTCTCCCTTCCTCTTTCTCTCTAACACACACACACTCCTCCACCAAGCAAAGAGCTCCACTTAGGGCGAGGACCACGCAAGGGCAAGAGGGTGAACAGCGGTGTGACGTGCAGCGAGGTCCATCTCGAGGACAGCGGCCTTGGCCACGGCGTTGAAGCAGCTGGCCCGCAGGTGGCCAGCAGGCTGAGGGTGGCCCTGGTTGGGCTGTGGGCCTTTAACTGGCCATAACCTCAGGGCCGCCATGTCCTCTTCTCTGCCGCCCAGTCTGGAAGCCTCACCTCTCTGTAGTCTTTCTGGGCGTCCTCTGGCTTGGAGCTCGCCGACACGGAGGAGAAGCTGGAGGTGGAGGAGCCCTGGCTGATGGAATCCACAGAGCGCTGAGGGGACTTCACAGGGACCTGCAGCCAGGGAGCCCAGACGAGAGAAAAGATGTGGGCACGGAGACGCCTCAGGGCCAGGGAGGGGCCCTGGTCTCTACTGCAGCCAACTGGCACCGCGCTGCTAACTCACCTCAGAAGACTTCTGCCTCTTTTCGAAGGACAGATGGCAGGTTTCCATTACAGAGAGAATCTAGGAGGACACGGGGGAGAACAGTGCCACTTGAGGTGGGTGTATCCCCTTAACAAGGTGCCATATCACCCACACGCCCACTGCCTGCCTTCCTCCTTGGAACATGGTGCAGCGAGTGTCTTATGTCTTGCAGCCCAGCCACCCCCCTGCAGACGGAAGCAGGACCCGGAGCAGGTGGGAACTTACTCAAGATCACGCCCAGAGAAGCCTGGGCTTCCCCCATCGTACCTGCTCCTCCTGTCCGCAGGGAGCAGTCAGTGCCTCCCAGAAACAGGCTGCAAAGACGAGAGACCCCCAGACACAGAAGGGGCCTCAAACGCTACCTCGTCCAGCCCCCAGGCCTGCTTGTCCATCGGCACCCACGGTCTCAAGCAGGGACGGCTCAGCGCCACGCCTAGGCGGCAGCCTGCCCACCCCCTGCAGATCTCCCTCTGGACGGGCCTCTGGTGGAAGCTCCAGTGGCAGAAGCACCCTCCTGCCGGGGCATCGCGGCACCTCAGGCCCCGGCAGCACCGCTCAGCCCCGCCGGCTCTGGCTGCCACGAAGCTGCCACCTGGAGGGCGAGTGGGCAGCCCGGCCAAGGGCCCCGGAGCAGGGACTTCACCTTCAGAAACTGCGCTCCTTACACCTATGCTGCGTGCCCTCGCCACACAGAGAAACAACTGAGGGGGCGCGAGGAAACCCCGGAGGGGACGGATACGCCATGGCATAGACTGTGGAGATGGTTTCACGGTGTAGCTGTTTGACACCAGTCCCACTGCAATAAAGTGGTTTCCAAAAAAACGAAACCGGGGCTACTCCCAGGATGAGACGCGACACGCTGAAAGAACACTCCAGAAGGGAGCTGGAGCCGCAAGAGGGAGGCAGTAAAACACCAGAAGGCAAAACACACTGGCTCACGGAGCTGCCGCCCAGGGGTGTCCTGGACGCCCCTGGGGGCCGCACGTCAAGGGCCCGGCTCCCTCTGGGGCGGCTGCCCACACGCTTCCCCCAGGCGTCACCACCAAGGCGGCCCCCCCGGGCACCCGCACCCCCCAACACTCCCGACGGGGGGCACTTTCCCAATGTGTTGCCAAAGCTATGTTTCCAGAAATTACTGCCAGGAAAAGGCAAGTGAGCCCAATTAACAAATCATTTATGAAAGAGATGAGAATGCGGTTTCCAGGCGCTCGAGGGAAAGTATCGGAAAACAGCCCCACCCTGGCCTGCTCCCTGTCCCCGCTCCCTGTCCCCGCTCTGCCTTCGTTCCGTTTTCACCCACTCTGCTCACGGACACATCAACCACTCTCCTGGGAGTAGCTCTTGGAACAACACTGAGGAAAAACTGCTAGTAAAACTGAAAATAATATAAGTAAAACCCATTACCAGCGAGGCCCCAGATGCAGCAGAGAGCAAACGGGCCAAGTTCCGCCCCCGGCACTAACGCACAGTTTGTCCTCCAGGCCAAGACCTGATCTATGGACATCGATTTTTTAAGTCATGTTGCCACTTGGGGAGAAAAGCGCTACCTTGGGGTTCAATGCGCACTGGAGCGGTGTCTCCTTCAGCCTGTTCTGGAGCTCGGTGGACGCTCCGTTCTGCAGCAACGTCTCTATGATGCCTTGGTACCCCCAGCGCGCAGCGACGTGCAGGGGCGTGTCTCCCTTCTCGTTGCCGACGTCCAGCCTGCACGACTGCACGTCATAGTAGACCAGAGCCTTCACACACTGCGGGGACATGAGAAACAACACCATTAACTAAATGCCAAGCCTCGGGCGCCGTCTGTGCTCCCCTTAGCTTCAGCCCACGTCCCAGGTCGCCAGCGGATCCGCTCTCCAAGCAAGTGAACAGCAAGAGACAGACCCGGGGCTCCCCGGGACCTGATCACGACACCTCACTCCTTCAAGAGGATGCGACAGCCATGAGTAAGAAAAGGCGGGTTAAGCGTTCGATGTCTGCACGTGCCAAACAGTCACCACCGCAGGTCTGAGACTGCGCCCCTCGAGAGGCCTGCCTGCAACTGTCCCCAGGCTCCAGCATTCCACAGGCACTTGGATTGGGGGAGTCCTCCCCGGTTCCCTGGCTGGTGAGGTGGCTCGCTAGGCCTGAACTATTTTGGCCCATAACAGTGTGGTTTATGTGAACACCTGCTCTGCTTCTAGGGGTCTGGGACTGTGGTCAGTCCTTGGCGGGGGGTCCCTACGTGACCAGCCTTCAGTAAAACTCCTGGGCACTGAGTCCCCAATGAGCTTCCCTGGTAGACAACACTTCATGTGTGTTACATTCCCAGCGACTCTACGGAGAGAACCGTGTGAAGCGCACCCCAGTTTCCTCTGGATTCACCCAGGAGCCTTTTCCCTTTGCTGACCGTGCTGTGGCCTTCCACTGTGATGAAACGACACTATGCTGCGTTCTGTGCGTCCCCCCAGCAAAGCACTGAACCGGGGTGGTCCTGGAGATCTCCGACACGACACACATCACCGTGCAGCCATTAAAGAACGGCCTAGGCCCACACTGAGCGACCCAGAGGCTTCCACAGTGTAGTGTCAAGTTAGGAAAGCAAGTTGCACAAAACATGCAGAGTGTGATGCCATTTCTGCACATCAGCCACCTGGCCCGGCCCAACCCGACCTGAGTATAAACCAGCTGTACGTCCCTATGGAGAGAAGGGGAAGAAGGGTAGGAAGGGAGAAGGGGTAGAAAAATTAACACACTCATAGTAACCAGTAAGTGAAAATGGAAATTATAAAATTCCTTGATATTACCGTAAAACTTTAATATGAATAAAAGTAGGAACCAGATGGTAGCAGGGATGGAGGAAAATGATTTAATTTCAGGATAAAATAATGGACAATTAAGTTTTAGATTTCTCTTACTTCAACATACCACATGCATTAAAAATTCTTGTAAATTAAATTACACACCCAATGTCCCAATCATTATCGACACAAAACACGACATGGAACGCATCAGCCGTTCACACGTGTGCGCGAGTGAGGAACAGCGAGCAGCACTCACGTCTTCGTGGCCGTAGGCGCAAGCCAGGTGCAGCGCGGTGCTGCCGTTGTTGTCCTGCACGTCGGCGCTGGCCTTGTAGTGCAGCAGCAGCAGCTTCGGAGAGAGAAGGAAGCAGATGAACACAGGCATGACCCCCAGCTGGCCCTGCGGGCGCCGCGTCCCCAGGGAGCTCGGCCTGGACTCCTGGAAGGGGGGGGTCACTTGCTCCCGCCTTGAGTCTCGTTTCCGTCTACCACTACTAAAATTATACCGCTGCGCTCACCCTTCCTGACAAAGTTTAGAGATGGAAGAAACAAGTCCCCAACCCCATCCTTTCTTCTCTCAGATGGAGAAGTTTCAAATCTGAGCCTAACGACTTTGTCCAGTGGACGCGGGAAGGTGTCTCGGTCTCCCACCCTCACTGCTGCTGCCGCAGAGCCAGGGCGGGACAAAGAGGCGGGTACAACCCAGGGAGCCAGGGACGCAGGGACAACCACACAGTGGACACGCAGAGCCCGGCTCGTCCAAGCACCACGACACCACAACAGCACCACCGCTCACCGTCACGCTCTGATAGCCCTTCTGACACGCCAGGTGGAGCGGGGTGGACCCGTGATAGTCTGTGGCGTTGACCACGGCACCCTTGGCAACCAGGAGGTCGACGAGGGACGCCTGCCCTGCAGGACAGATGACTTCAGGACAGAGAAGGAAGGGGCTTCCCACCCCCAACCGCGATACAACCACTTCGCCCTCTTAGTCGCTGGCGGGAAACACACCAGGAGATGTTTTTTCTGCTTGAGAGGAACCAGAGCCAACATCGAGTCAGGCTCTGCTGACCCAGAGCGCACCGGGGGTGGCTTTGGAGGGGACCCTGCTGAAGTCCCCTCTCAGCAATAAAAGGTAATAGGAAAGAGCCTTAGACGTCCACAGAGGAGTGTGTGATTCGTTCATTCACAGGATGGATTATGCAGCCATTAAAGAAACAGGGACAAGGAGAGATGTTCTTACATGTCACCCAGAGAAAAACAGCCCAGTACGGAGCAGCGTGAGCCCCGCAGTGTTATGTATTTTACACACACACACACACACACACACACACACACACACGCGCGCGCGCATGCAGAAACTCCAGACGCTCATAAATCAAAATTATCTCTGGGAGACGGGAGGATGGCCAGTGACTCTGGAGGAGTTTGCGTTTTCTACTTTCAATGTTCATTTTTCGAGACAATAAAATTATTTTTCAGGGGCAGAGCAACAAGAACCCCAAGGTGACAATTCTGAGACTCTTCCTGCTGCTTGGGTCCAAGCCTTCCCTCGCTGGCCGGCCAGCCCAGGGGCGGCCCAGGCGGCGTCTCCGCGCGGAGAGAGCCATCTGTGCGTCTCGGCCAGCCCGGAGGCAGCGCGCTGGCCATCCAGGGCTGCGGGACACTTGCTTCTCTTTCTCCTTCCAGCCCTCGTCGGGGGCCCATGGTGGAGACCCTCCCACCACCCCAACCGCCAGGCCCCTGCCGGCTGCCCTGGGCCATCCCTTTGCCCAAAACCACAGAGAGGAGCCACGTACCATAGAGAGCAGCCACGTGGAGAGGGGTATGACCTCTGTCATCTCTGGAGAACGGAGTGACAACTGAGGGATCATTCAACCTCCTAAAGTAGCGGACACAGAAAGACACACCGCGGGAATGGCACGGCACAGCCCCTCCCTGACCAGGCCGGACATGCAGGCACCCTGAGGCCAGAGGACAGGTCACAGGACGCGATCCCAGATGTCTCTTCTGCCCTGTCCCAGGCACCCCCAGCTCCTGCTCGGGCCCCTGCGGTGTGCGGGCGGAGGCACCTCGCCCCACCAACCCTTCGGGCCTCGACACCCTGCGAAACAGCCTGACGAGGATGGCAGGAAACCAGAAATGTTCCCGGGAGAAGCTGACGCTCCTCCCATCCCAAACCCACTTTCTGATGTCCCTGGTGTCCAGCCCACCAGAATGCGAGTATTTCACAACCTCTGCTCCGCCTGGTGCTCTAAAGAGGAAGATGTTGCCGTCTCCACCTTACAGCAGCGGCAGCTGAGGTGTGGTGACGTCCGTCCTTAGTCACACAGCACGCGGGCGGAAGGTTCCACCAGGCCCCGCACCCTCCGCCTCCCGGCACTCGAGCCTCCGCGAGCACCCCTTACCCAGAGACCAGTTTCTCGCAGTCGTCGCAGAAGCACAGCGGGTGACACATCTTCTGGACGGCATCTCTGTCGTGGTCGCCTTGGCTCAGAAGTCTCTCCACTTCTTTCTGGTCACCTGACGCGATGTGCTAAAAAGTGGCATCCAAGACACTATTAATATTAAGGAAGGATTCATTTTTGAAGGTGTGAATTTTTTGAGAGTGCTTGCAGAAACACCTATCTATGTGTTTAGGGATGAAATAATTTGCTCTTTGGGATTTCTTTCAACATAACCTGGGCAGTAGGGAAAGTGGCTGGGGGCAGAGATGAAACTAGACTGCACTATGGCTATCCTCTTTATTTCTATGAATGTTAAAACCTTCCCATAATTAAAAAAACAGGAGCTTCTAGATAGCTGGACACGTGGACGTTCACGGAGGCTCCAGGTGGGTGGCGCATCCAGGGCCATGGGAGCCCGGCAGCCCTTCCCTCTGCACGTCCCATCGTCTGTCTCCTTTGTAATCTCCTTTGTCATGAGCGGCAAACAGTACTGACAGCACGGATCGTGACGCATGGTGTGAGTATTTTCCATATCGAGGGCCAATCAGGTTTGATTATATGGGAATCTCCCGTGCTGAACTGGGAGATTCTGAAATTCAGATGCCCAAACTGAGGATCCCTGGTGACCCCACTAATTACAGACACAACCAGAAAGTGGTCAGAAACCACAGAAAAGTTCCCCAGAAAGTTCACTTCTATCCCAGATTTGGATCCTACAAAGAAAAACATAGTTATGAAAACAACCATCATTTTCATACAGAAGGTACTGACTCGGCAAATCTAAGGGAAAAAGTATGTAAGATAAAAAAGGAGATTAATGAAAGTGGAAAATACACATGAAGAACCTCAATTTTTAAAAAGTGTGGTATCTGTGCAGTGGGATGTTTCATAATCCATCAGTTCATAAAAATGTTGCTTAATAAAAGCATTTCTCAAAAAAAAAAAAAAAAAAAACCAAAAAAAGAACAAGAACAGTGACATGACAAAATCCCTGAAGCGAGAGGCATGCGGGAGGACAGGCACCTCTCTGAACCCGGTGTGGACTTTGACACCTCACTGGGAGAAGCCTCAGCCCCGCCCCTCTGGATTCTGCTGTAGCAGGGCGAGAGGAGAACGGTGCCATCAGCCAGAGACCCCATCGGCGCACAAACCCACAGGGCTCACCCCCGAAACGCCTGGGTGTGCTCCTGCCACGGAAGGAACCCCTCTGGCTCCAGGCAGCTGGAGGCACCAGCAGGCTCCCCCGGGAGGTCACACACGGGCTGCCTGCCGGGCGCCCCGCCAGCCTCCCCGCGGTGGGTCAGTATCCGAGCAGGGCGCTACCCCGTGTGCCGGGTGATCACGCCGCACAGTCGGGCACTGCATGCCCCGCCCAGCGCACAGGCTTGCAAATGCAACACGGGCTCCTCGAGCCAGAGAGGCATCAACTCTATCGGGGCTACCAGCGGAGGTGCCGCTGAACCGGCCTTGAGGAACCAGTAGTATTTTGCTGAGAAAGAAGGACAGCCTAGGCAGAGGGTTCCGAGGCCCAGCGCCTGCCACGGGCCACCCAGCGCAGCTACAGCGCAGCACGCGTTGGGGAGAGAGGGAGGTGAGCGGATTCCAAATTTCAAACCTGGGCATTTCTCCCACTCCTCTCACCGAGCACAAAATGAGCTTCAGTATTTAAGCAGACGACCCTGATGCAGTTTACTGAGACACCCAGAGACAAAGCATCCCTCACGCATCTTTGGCCCCGAAGACATCCCGGTGTCTTACCTTAAACAGGCAGTCAATGGGGGTGGAGGTCATCTGAGACAGTAAGCTCATTCTCTGCTTAAGAAACAGTCTGTCACCGAATCCCTCCGACTCCTGCAGGAAAAACAAAACCACCTGTTTTATCACACATCACGAGAGTCTCGCAATATAATCGCCTCCCCTAGCCAGAGCCTCACCAACCAACCAAGGGAACGATGACGAAGCCACTGAGTCCTAAGTTTACACGTTGATAATCTCATTTCTTGCCTGTCAAGGTCAAGAAATCCAAATGCACCATTTCTGGCTTCTTTTTGCACCCATTCACCTTTGAAGATGACAGGGACTAATGAAGTAGGATATATATGAACACCGTGGGTCCCAGTGATCACTCATCCACTTTCGCCACCGGCTAGGGCTCAGTGCTCCATCTGCTGAGTGGTGTTCAAGACTCACAGTCCTCAAGCAGCCGAGGCCCCATTCTTGGGAGACGACTTAAGAACCCCCTCCCTACCCCGAACCCTATCAAGGATACCGTGTTGCCCACAAAGAAAGGTCAGGGCAGGAGTGAGACCTTACAAGTGGTTTAACAGACAGGCTTCCTTGCCGAATGTATTCAATGGCAGCTTCGATTGAGGTCAGGCAGTATCCCAACTCGTCTTTTGCCGAGCTACTGAATCTGAAGTTTTTGATATAACTCAAATTTGCCATCCTAACAAAAGTAAAAAAAAAGTTTTAGCACTTTATACGCAATTAACACTTCTGCAAAAAACAATGCTATTGGCTTGGGTGACTCATCAAATACCTAAAGTCAAGTCGGACAGTGCAGGGAGCTATAGCCACCTCCCCCTTGGTCTCTCTGCAGAGTGTGTGCAATTAGAAAAACAAGTAAGACTACCTGTTACTTCCCTGAAATAGGCTAGTTTTTAGAAAATTGATATTATAAAGTGAGCTGTGGGTTCTAGCGGGAAGAAAATGGACTTTGGGGCCAGAAAGAACCAGAATCGGCTTCCTGCTCAGCCACCGACTAGCCGCTGTTCCACAACGAGAAACACAAGGTCTCTGGGCCTCAGTTTCCTCATCTGTAAGTGGAAGGACAGCCACCCCTGCAGGAGGAAGGAAGTGGAGCCCGGCACCTGGCTCATAAGAGGTGGCAAGGAAAGGCGCCGTTTCCTAGAGCGGCACAGAAACTAGCACAGTGGGGTGCCGCCATTCTCCAAAGCATCTTAACAAACTCCGTTACCAGTTGGGGATCTCTGTTTTCACAAGCAAATACAGCAGGACTGACAGCAGGTCGTCAGCACACATGGTCTCCAGGTTAACTGCAAGGGGGAAACACACGTGCACAGCCCTCGTGAGGCTCAGATGGACGGATGGGTGCGTGAGCTCCCCCCGCCCTCCAACCTGCAAACCGCACTCTGGTGAGGACACGCGTCAGGGAGAAATGTAACTGCACAATCTCCTTTATGGCGGGCGTCCTGAATAGACGGCAGATTCGGGGTGGGGGGAAAGAACGCCCCCCATTTTCAGAACACGCACAAAAGGAGGTAACTGCGAGCAGACCACATGCCAACACCCTCCTGGACGGCAAAGAGCCCGGCAGCAGTGGCTCCAGACACACATGGAAGGTGCGCCCAGAGCTGTCCCCCAAAGCCTCTTTCTCCTCCCGAGGGAATTTCCATTTTACACTCTTTCTCTTCCTGAAGGAATTCCCATTTTACACACATGGAGTCTAATGCCCACGTGTAGCTTCCCTTTATTTTTTTCATTTTGAAATTTTAAGTCATCTATCCACGTTTCAAAATTCACAGTACAAAGCCACGACTGTCCCTCCCATGCCTGCCTGCCACCGGTCTCCTGTCCCAGAGGCTACAGCTGCTGCTGCTGCGGCTGCACACCTTCCCGGAGACAGTCCACAGACACCACCCAACGCAGGGACGAGTGGCCGTCCCTCTTGTCCTGTGATGCTGGTGCACGTGCACCGGGCACACTCCTGCTTGCCCTGCTCAGCATGCTCTGAAGAGCAGCCCCTGTCTACACACAGATCTGCCTCCTCCTCGTTCATTTCTTCTTAGCTTGTTTTGTTCTACTTTTCATACTGGAAATTTTCAAGCATATGTAAAATTAGGAAGAACATTCTAACAAACTGCTGAACCCCCTGCAGCCATCACCGGCTCGGCCCATTTCCGAGGGCACTCCCTCTCCATCACCGTTTTCCTGCCCTGTGTCTAACCCACTCTCCAAACTAAGCGCCCCCGCAGACCAGACTCCGAGACGCTCACACCGCTAAGCGCCAGCCCCACCCGTGTGACCCGCAGGCCAGCGCCACCCCGCAGCAGACCTTCTTGTCTGGATGGGTGCACGTGCCCTGGCCAAGCCCCTGCGCACGCACGAACCTCTCTGGCTGGGCGACTGCGTGATCAGCCGCACCACCTTTCGCAAGCAGACCAGCTTCTGCTGCGGGGAGGTGCATCTGTTCAGCTGGGCCAGCTCTCTCTTCGCACGAGGTATGTTGAAGCTACAAAGTAATTGGGAAAGTGACAACTTCAGCCCTTCTTCCTTGATCCAGTAACATGGCTCGGGTTATATATGTCTCCCAACAAACCATAAGTGACAGGGAAAAAAGATACTCAAGTCAGTGGCAAAACACAACAGCTTTAAATGCCACTGAGGCTGTCAGGTGACGACGACAGCTGGGGAGCTCACCAGGAAAAAAGGGAAAGCTACACCAGAAATTTGGGGAAAAGATAAAAACTCTTAGCCCCAGGCCGGGCGCAGTGGCTCACACCTATAATCCTAGCACTCTGGGAGGCCGAGACGGGTGGATTATTTGAGCTCAGGAGTTCGAGACTAGCCTGAGCAAGAGCGAGACCCCGTCTCTACTAAAAACAGAAAGAAATTATATGGACATCTAAAAATATATATAGAAAAATTAGCCAGGCATGGTGGCGCATGCCTATAGTCCCAGCTACTCGGGAGGCTGAGGCAGGAGGATCACTTGAGCCCAGGAGTTTGAGGTTGCTGTGAGCTAGGCTGACACCACGGCACTCACTCTAGCCTGGGCAACAAAGTGAGACTCTGTCTCAAAAAAAAAAAAAAGTAAAAAACTCATAGCCCCAGAAGGAAATAGCCCAAGGTGGGGGGACTTTAAACACAAACACTTTAGGTATTTTTGTACCCTGATGAAACTTAAATTAACTCAACAGGGAGTGCCTGTACAGCCAGGTTCCCTCAGATGGGCAGGTGAGGAGAGGCGCACTGCAGAACCAACCTGGGCAAGTCATGTGCCCACCTGGAGCCAGGTGCACAAAACCGCGTCCCTGGTAGCTCCCGTCCAGCCTGCACGCCAGTGACAGGTGAGGGCCGGGGGCCGGGGTTGAGCGTGAAGGGGGTTACTACACAGTCACCTGTCACTTCAGCCCTTTCCATTAGGTCACAAGCAACTTCACTGCTCCTCCACCTGCCAAATCAGTGTGCCCTGTACGGCCCAGAGGCCCCGAGTCAGGGAGAAAGCAGCGCCCGGCCGCCAAGGACACAGCACAAACCCTTACCTGAACTCAGGTTTCACGCCGATGTCTTTCTGCTGCAGGTCTTGAAGGCTTCTTGTGATTTTGTTAAATGCGGCATCCTAATGACAGATGTTAATGAAGCTTCAGATTTCTTAAAAAGCACAGAACATGGCTTGCACCCCGGGTGACAAGGGCCGAGGACCTACCTCGCTCGCCTCCATGGTACCCACGTATTTGAAGACGAGGTCGTACACTTCATGGTGGACGTACATCTGCGAAACCAACGGGCCCCAGTTCAGGGCGTGTGCCGGGCCACCAGGGCCCCCCCCCCCACCACTCCCCTCTGCCCTAACCTCCACTGCCTGCTTCATCAGGCTCATCTGGGCCTCCTGCTTGGCGAGAATTTTCTGCAGGACAGAGGCGGACAGTTAAAGAGCTTGGATCTGCACGTGGCAAACTGCAATTCTCCCTCTTGGAAGTCCTGCTGCTTACCAGGTGCGAGTCCCGCAGAAGCTGCTGGAGGCATTTGGTGTAGAGCGCGTTCACCGAGTCCTGCGGAGACAGATGTGTGCCTCTTACCAGGGGAGGCCGCAATACACAAACCTGGACATGCGGGCGTCCCCGAGCTTCACGTGCTAATTAATGCAGGCTTCACCAAAGCAATTACATGATGGACTTTTTCAACTTTTTAGGTACATATGCATTAAAAGTAGAAAAAACTTCCCCTTGGGGTTAATATATAACAATACTCGTTTTTGTACTTTACCATGATTTCCAAGTTCTCTACAGCAGCTTATATTATACTTTTATTTATTTATTTAAGAGAGACAAGCGTCTTGCCATGTTCCCAGGCTGGCCTCAAACTCCTGGCCTCGACAGATCCTCCCACCTCAGCCTCCCAAGTAGCTGGGACTGCAGGCATGTGCCATCGCACCGGCTACACTACTTTTATAGTTGCAAACATATATACAGATCTTGCAACAGTGGAGACAGCAGCGGACGAAGTCTCAGGGTCGACAGAGGGACCCGGTGCCCTGAGATGGGGCACATCAGGCAGGACACACACGGCTACTGACTATGTGGTGACGGAGGCTCTTCCTTTCACACTCTCGGAATGTGCGGTGGAAAGAGGCGATGTTCCTGTCAAATCTCTCCGAGTGTCTTCCCAAAAATTCTCTCACATCTTCAATGGTTTTCAGGGAAAAGGGATCCGAGGGTGCCGAAGGCCCTTCTGAAAAAGAGACAGAGGTCAGGCTGGCTGAAGCCTCGGCTGCTGCCCGATGGGAGAAGTTCCATATCCTTTTCCCTACTCCCACGGGCCCAGGGCCCCGTCTTCCAGGGCACAGGGGCGGATGTGGAGGGGGACTGTCCTTGTTTCAAGATATTGCAGAAGAACCACCCAGTTACGGAAGAGCCCAGGGCTCGAAAGCCTGGTCCTCTCACAGCCTTTTCCTGGGACCAAACCCAGACTACCAGGGGCTGTGGGCAGCAACAGTGGGACCCGCGGCCCCATTCCTGACGGCAGCCTCAGAGTGCCTTTGGCACATTAACTGTTATCTCAATTTCCTGGGGCAAATGAAGAATTGTTATTCATTACAAATAATGAGATCTCAAAGAGGCACAATGGTGGGGCTGGCTGGGTAATACCTCTGTGAGAGCAAACCCTACAGCTGAGACCCAGAGCAAAGCCAGGACTGCTGCTTTGCACAACTTGGGGGGTGCGGTGGGGACAGTCACATCACAGGCGTACCCCAGTACACTGAGGCCTATGTGAATGGTGCCTCCTGGAATTGTGTAATGCCCAACCTATGCAACCATACACGGCAACCCCAATCCACATCTCCTTAGCTCGAGATGACCCTGATTGAATTCTAGGGAGAATTACTGTAAACAGTTATGCAGGTTTCTAGTGGGCTCTTGAATATTTCCTGGGATGTTTAACCTTTTCACAGCGGTGTCAGGAAGAAGGTCAACAAACACATTTCTCCAAATCAGGAGAAAAGGGTTTTCTTCCCAGAATACCTGAACTCTCTCTCTTTTCCAAAGGATGGGCTATGCACAGGATGCTGAAACTTTCTTCTTTTTCATTGTAGAAAGTTTCTTCAAAGAGAATGGGCACTGAGAGAAGACAGGCAAAACCGGCTCCTAATTTAATCCTGTTTCCTTGAATAAAGACATCCTGGAACAAGAAAGCCATCACTGCACCAATGGCCGGTGGCAACCACTGTCCTCCTCTCAGCCAATCCCCCAATGTGGCACTTAACCAGACCCTGCCTATCTTCACCCCAATTTGGGTTTGCTGAGACACAAACACTCTCTTGCTTTGTTCTTTTTTAAAATATATATATATTTTTAGAGATGAGGGGGTCTCGCTATGTTGCCCAGGCTGGAGTGCAGTGGCTATTCACAGGCACGATCAGAGCTCACCACAGCCCCAAACGCCTGAGCCTCCTGTCTCGGCATCCTGAGTAGCTGAGACTACAGATGCACCACGCCCAACTGTTTTGTTCTGTCTGACACCAAAATTTTTTCTTTCCTCTTTGTTCACTTCAGTAGCTGTGGCTACGAAGTACCCAGATCCCTTTTAAATGTTGCCACAGCAGTGAGACCCTGTCTCTAAAAACAATCAAGTAAAAGTTGCAATACAAAAAGTATTAAGCTACTTCTTGAGGAGAAGAAATCCTATACCCTCTGGGAAAAGAAGTAAAAAGGCTCTCCCGCCCAAGAGACCACAGTGATCCGGCCCGCACCGTGCACGGGCTGAAGAGTGCACAGCACTGTCCCTCCCCAACTCACTCTGCCCGTCGCCGGGTGCACAGGGAAGACCCGCCAAGATAAGCCTGGCTCCTCCGTCCTCTTTGTAGACTTGGGTCTCCAAAGAGAACAAATAAACTAACAAGTGACTGACAGCTACAGCGAGGAGACCTTGGCAGGGAAAGAGCAGTGTGACTCGTGAGCCACCGGGCTGCTGGCCTGGAGCAGACCTACCGCAACCCCGTCCCGCCTGTCCCCGTCACAGCACCCTCGAGCCTCACCTGCCGAGTGGAGCCACAGCACCGACACCGGTGAGAGGGCTGGCGTGGCCTGGCTGCCCTAACCGTGAGGGGCTTGGGGAACACGGCCAGCCCTGGCTGGGATTAAGCTTCCCCCTCTCAGAACCTACCGCTTCCACTTAAGAAAAACCAAAACAAAACCCATATAGCCCAAAGTTATCCACAGCGAGACAGGCTGACACCCTGTGCCTGACAGGAAACACCGAGACAACACCCTTTTCGCAGCATCCCTGCTGAAAACGCGTAACTGATCTAATCGTGGGGACGCACCAGACAAACCCATGCTGAGCGAGAGTTTGTGCAAGAAAATAAAACAAAAATGTCAATGTCATGAAAGACAAACAAATAGTGAGGATCTGTTCCAAATTAAGGAAACTAAAAAACACTGATGACCGAATGCATCGTGTGACCCTAGATCTAAAAAGAAAAAAAGTATTTTTTGTTATAAAAAGACATTATTAGTATAATTAGCACAACTTGCATGAGGACAGTATGCTGGAGAACACTGTATCAATGCTACACTCACGGAGTGTGATCACTGCGTTAATAGTTACGGATGAGAATGCCTGCTCTTAGGAAATACACGCTGACCTGTCTTGGGGTAAAGGGCACAGAGTCTGCACCTCACTCTCGAAAAGTTTGGAAAAAGTACCACTAATGTGCGTGGAGGGCACGAGTGATTAAACAAACGTGCCAGAGATGTTAACAGTTAACCAGTCTGGGGCAAGGGTGCACGAGAGTTCTCTGTACTTGACTGCAACTCTCCGTAGGTTTGAAACTATTTAAAAAAAAAAAAAAGTTTTTAAAAAAATAAAATATTCATCCCGGATGTCCTACCTGTGGCCAAGAAATCTACCTGCTCTCAAGGGCACTGGGTAAAATGGCTCCCTGGCGTGGGGGAGGGGTGTGCGGCCACTCGCCCACTCCCGGCAGAGACCCCGCCGCGGGCCGAGGGAGAGACGCCCAGCCCCGCCCCATCGCCACGGCAGCCGCCAGGTCCCGTTCACGATTCCCATCCCTCTTGCCTCCCACCAAGGCAGGGGCTGCCTGCGCGGGTCACCTGCCGTAGTCTCACGCAGACGTGAGAGGCTGAGAAACAGGATGCTCTTTCCTCCCCCGCCCGCAAACGCTGAGCGAGCAGCCCTGGCTGACCCACCAAGAAACGAATACCTTTCCATTTAGGGTCTGAAAATGCTCTTCCACTGGTACCAAAACATAGGACTCAAACTGACACGTAGACTGAACACTGCTTGACAGGCTTCCTTTGCAGGGGACCAAGACCTGAAAAAAACGATCGGGTGAACATTAGAGAGTGTCGTTTACAACGTCAGCAGAACAGGATGCATCCAAAGCCGCTCCAGCTGGGCTTGTGGGGACCTACTGGCAGAGAGAACTGGAAGCAGCTGCTCCCACCACAGGCAGAGGGAGGAGGAGGACAGCACGAGTCCTTTCCCATCCTCAGACGTGAAGACTGACAGGCCCTCACTTGCTGGGTCCCCCCACAGCGAAGCCCGGGCACCCTCTCTATCTCCACTGCCCAGGGACAAGCACCAACAGGCTCAGGAGCAGGTCCAGGTGAAGGCAGGAGCGTTCGGAAAGTACAGAAAAGGGATACTGAGAAGTCACACATAATCCCACCACCCAAAGGAGAAACACTTCACACTGAAGATGGCTTTCTTCTAATCTGTTTTCCATGTTTTTGTTTTTTAAATATGCTCTGTTGCCCAGGCTGGTCTTGAACTCCTGGGCTCAAGTGACTCTCCCACCTCAGTCACAAGTAGCTGGGACTGCAGATGCATGACACTGTGGGCTGCCCCCCATGCTTTTTTTTCCCTAAAGCCTAGTTGTGATCGTAGATTGCAAGGATGCAACAAAGGCCAAAGAAACGCGGCTTCCTGTCACGGGCTGCAACCTCCACCAGAGACGTCTCAGGGTGCCAGGCGCCCGCTTTGGAGCAGGCTCAACCTAAAACATGCAGGACGGTTTGAGACGTCACCGCCAAGCTGGGCACAGGGAACCAAGACTGACCCTGAGACCGTGCCGGCTCTGATCTTGGTGGTGCAGACGCTCCTGCAACAGAGGCAGGATGAATTACACACCAGGTCTGACCAGACAGCTGGAAGAGCTGGTGATGTGAGCACTCGCACTGATGGTCTGCAGAGAAACATCACAGACCTCGTGGCACAGGCTGAGGGGGCAGAACTGGAGGGCGAGAACGAGACACCTGCCTCGCAGAAGAGCTGAAGGCCGCTAATAATTTGCACTGACTCTGGAATACGGCCGCACACAGGGTAAGAGAAGTGGATAGGCCAGTATGAGAAAGAAGGGACCAGCGCACAAAAAGAAGACAGAAGACTGAGCAGATGACACCAATGCACCCAGCACACCGTGTCCCAAGTGCTCTCTAAATGAGACGCCTGTGAAGTTCACTGACCTAAGAACTGGGAAGACCCGAAACACGGGGCCTGCCCTCCCTCCAGGCAGATGCCCGCACCAAGACAGGCTACGGATTCGCTCACCTGCTTCTCTCATTCCTGTTACCTGCTGCCCCTGTAGATTCCTGAGGTTGTGGCCTCTGCTACAGAAGTTCTTTCATCACGGCTCTTGCCCTTTGGAAAGTGCCTTTCAAAGCTGTGCGTGAATGTGTTCACCGGCTCCCTGACTCAACGGGAGTGAGCACCCACCCTCCCAGACACAGGGAGGACTCATGAGGCTCCGGGGAGGAAATGATTTCTGCCCTGGAGAAGCCCTCGTGGTTGACAGAGAAACAAGAGACAAAGGTGACCACCACCGTGTGAGACTCCAGTGTCACTGTGGGTATTCCACGAAAGGGCATGATTAGTCACAGACAGGGGCTAAGAGTTCAGAGAAAGGATCACACCCTGGGCTGCAGTCCCAGGAGGCTTCCTGGAGGAAGCAACTCATGCTGGCTCCTTGCTGCTCATTCACACACCAAGCATGCTTCTGGGGACTTGCTAAAGTGAGCAGGTTTGTAACGGACTTCCTCTAAACTTAACCTCAGTCTACCACATTTCTGGCATCATTCACACCTAAGGACACCCTCAATATCAACGCACTTACAATGCCGTGGACTTGGGCCACCTTGCTGCACAAGTCGGGACGCCACTTTTGCAGAGCCAGATAGAAGGGATTTTTCAGGAGATCTTCATCATATACAGCCATAGGGACTTCAGATGGGTCACAGTGAGTTTCCTGGGACAAGAAAGGAAAAAGCCATGAACGACCATTTTCAGGTTTATATAATACACAAAGTCTTCATCTGGCAATTTCCAAAAAGCGTCCTTGACACGTATTATTCTCCTCCACAGACTCCATCAAGAAATATAAAATATAATCCACCAATTCCAAGATGATGTGTATATTCATTAGATGTGTAAATTATGCTCAGAAAATCTTGTTAAACTCCAGCTCATGGCAAAAGTATAAATGGCTATTCTTAGAACATCCTACATGACCAAAATTATGACATTCTACATTCTAAAGATACTCATGTATTTTTAATGAAATATTTTAAGCACACGGAAAAGTACTGAGCAATAATGCAAATCGACCATCAGAATTAAGGAAGCCTAACATTTTGCCATGTTTGACTCAGATTTTCTTTTGAGAGATAAAGTGTAACCTCTGGCACGCCCCTTTGCAAACTGACTTCGCCATTCTTCCCCCCATCAGAAGGTAGAGCCTGTTTCCCCGCCCCCTGCACCTGAGCCAGCCCCATGACTTGCTGCAACCAATAGGCAGAATTGACCCTGTTCATTGCTGAGTGTTAGCCTCAGGAGGCCCTGCAGAGTCCACTCTCAGTCTCTTGGCACCCCAAGATCACCATGCTATGAGGAAGCCCACAGGATAAAAGGCCACGAGGGGAGACAGAGGCCCAGGTGGTCCAGTGAGCACAGCCAACCCGCCAGTGGAACACAACCCATGGCTGAGTCCAGGTAAGACCAGCAGAACTACCTGGCCAACCCCCATAACAGTGGAAAGTCACAAGCTGCAACTATTTTACGCCACCAAGTTTTGGGCCGGTTTGTTATGCAGCAAACGCTACCTGAAACCTCATCCTTTCCAATTCCAAAGCCATATAGTCCCTATAATTTCTAAAAATATTAAAGTTTGTTTTTATTTTTAGGTCTTTAATCCATCTGGATTTTAATATTGTACATGCTACAAATTAGGCATCTAATTTTATTTCTCCCTATGGTAAGCCAATTGTCTCATCATCATTTTTTGAATATTCTATCCCTTTTGCACTGGCTGATAATGCTACCTTCATCATACTCCAAGATCCCATGTATGTTTTGCCTGTTTCTGGCCTAGACTAGTGCTGTCACATAGAAATACATAGGAAACATGTAATTACATAGAATTACATATGTAATTTTAAATTTTCACGTTAAAAAAGAAACAGGTGCAACTAATTTTAATATTTTATTATCTTAATATAGCCAAAACATTTTCAACATGTGAGCATTATTTTAAAATTATTCATGATATGTTTTACATTTTTTTATTCCTACTGAGTCTTCAAAATCTGGTGTGTATTTTACATGTACAGCATGATTCAATTCCTAGTAGCCAAGTGCCTGATAGCCACAGTGGCTCGTGGCTATTCTGCTGGACAGAGCAGGGCTAACCCGCATGATTTTGCATGATTACAGCTTCATAAAAGCCTTGATATCTCATAAAGAAATGTCTACCTCCTCCCTTTGGTCTTCAAAGGTTATTCCTAGTTCTTTATAATATCACATGAATTAGAATCAGCTTTGTCAATTCCATGAACAGTCCTATTAGGATTTTTATTGGAAGTATACTCAATTCGTGAACTAGAGAGTCAATATCTTTACAATATTGAATCTTATCATTCATAAACATGGTATATCTATGAATGTCTTCTACGTCTTCCAACTAAATTTTTCCATAAAAATTATACACTTTTATTAGACTAATTATTTACATATTCTGCATAGATTTTGCTGCTGTTGTAAATGAAATTTTTAAAACTAGGCCGGGCGCGGTGGCTCACGCCTGTAATCCTAGCACTCTGGGAGGCTGAGTCGGGCAGATCGCTCGAGGTCAGGAGTTCGAGACCAGCCTGAGCAAGAGCGAGACCCCGTCTCTACCAAAAAAAAAATAGAAAGAAATTATCTGGCCAACTAAAGTATATGTAGAAAAAATTAGCCGGGCATGGTGGTGCATGCCTGTAGTCCCAGCTACTGGGGAGGCTGAGGCAGTAGGATCGCTTAAGCCCAGAGTTTGAGGTTGCTGTGAGCTAGGCTGACGCCATGGCATTCACTCTAGCCAGGGCAACACAGTGACACTCTGTCTCAAAAAAAAAAAAAATAACTAGATTGGTTGTGATAGGTAAGGTTCTAAAAGCAAAAGCCAAAGGACTTACATCAGAGTCATACTGTACAGATAAAATAAGAATCGGGGGGAACACACCTACCACCACCATCAGAACTGTGATTGCCGAAGCCAGAGTCTGCCCTGATCTGATTTATGACTGAAAGCTCTGTGAACAGAAGACTACAAGTCAACGTTCAGCTCACTTGCTGTTTTAAGGATGTTGCCATCTACAAACTGCTACATGCTGCTAAGCAATGCGAGCAGGTGCTCTGCATGTTTTAAGAACAGTCCACAGCTGGTCCTCCATCTCCCTGGGCTGCTCCCCCTAACACAGACCAGTGTGGTTGTACCAACCTACCAGAGAGGAAGTCTACCAAATGGGCACAGAGAGGATCAGATTTCTTTCTAACCACGTCATTCCAACTCTCTAAGCCTCCACCTTGGCCTGTGCAACAGAGACTACTAATACCTGCCTGCAGGGTTCTCACAAGGATCACTTACATGCCACCTTCACTATTTGTGACATACGGTACTGCACACCAATGTGCCACCAGTTACTACAAGCTCACATGGTACCATCATAAGAATTAGAAAAAGGTACCCCCCCCAGTGGACACAGTCCCGTGTAAATGCGTGTAGCTCGGGAAGCAGCTCACAGGCGGTACAGTGGCCCGTTTGACATCCCTGCTATCCCGCACCCTGTGCGATGCATGACCCGAAAAATCATACACAATGGCTCTGTTGTTAGTGTTTGATATTTTCTTTTAAACATTTACCGTCTTTTTAAAAATTTATCTTAAAAAGAAATCTTTATTTACCCCAAACAAAAAAAAGAAAAAAGAAATAAAAAGAAATCTTATTACTACTTTAAACAGAAAAACAGTATCACTTCCCCCAAAGAGGAGATAATCTTAAAGTTAAAAATTATAAAGCCAATTAATGTCATTTAAAATCTCACTAGATACTATTGCCTGCCAAAGGTGCTAAACTTAAGCCTGTGGCCTTCTCTCTTCATCACAAAGAGAAAGTCAGCAACTTCTAAAAGCACCAAGCGAATTTATCCTTGAAACAATCAGCTGAATGAAATCTGAATGAAAAACTGAATTACTTTCTCACTAGGTAGCAATGTTCCATAATGCATCCTTGTGCAAACACCACACATAACTGCATTATGAATTCTGACCCTTACAACTAATGACAAAAACAGACACCATTTGGGAGCATCCTTGTTCCAGGCAGTGCAATAACTTCTATACATCCTAATCCTATTCTAGTGCGTACAGTGACTCTAGATAAGTAGGTATCATTAGCCCCAGGTCATAGATGAAGAAACAGTTTCAGCTGGCTGACTCAAGGTTACACAGATGTCAGAATTTATTCTAGAACTCATCCCGTTAACCACCACACCCACCATGTGAAATAAACACACCTGGAAATGGGTTCATTTCAGGAGCCACAGATGGCCAGGAGCCAGACTTTATTTCCCCAGATGGAAAAGTCCACATGACACTGAATTCCCTCCACCGGAGAGAGCTGTCTTGGCTGCGGGCCCCCTGGGGTCTGCCTGAAAGAGGCCCCAGAGCTCCCTGCAAGTCCTCTTAGGAAAGAGCCTCGCATGAAAATGTCTGCATATAATCCCTGCCTGGGCCCCTGGGATGGCTCTGCGACAATTCGGGTATTTGAATTGCTGAATTCAATTATTACCGGAGCCCAGATAATCTTTTTATGAGTCCCCACCAGAACAACTGGATAATGCAATTTTGCTGGGACAGTCATAAGCAAAAATTCTTCTTGGTTTCTCACACAGTTGGTTCTACGTGGCAGACTGCAAAAGCAGAGGCTTTGGACAAAAATCATCCAAGCAACAGGATGTGATATGGTCAGACTAAAGCTGGGAAAAGACACGCCTGCTCCTCAGAGAAGATGCTGGCAGAACACCAATACCTCCACCCCCAAGACGGAGGTGACAGGGACAAGCTTCAGCAGAGGAACTGACAACCTAGCTGGAAGGTAAGAAGAAGGAGAGCAAGAAGGGAACAGCAGAGAGGGAGGATGGGGGCATGGGAGGGGCATTCCCAGCAGGGCCAAGAGCAGGGAGGAAGGTTCAGCGCAGTACAGGAAACCCAAGACTCCATGAGAAGGTGAGCCCAGGGAAGCAATAAGTCTCCAAGCAGAGTAGGTCAGAGAAGGGTACAGCAGCAAGAGAAGGGAAGGCCACCAAATGCCACATCAAAACATGCAGGTCACATGCATGCACACACAGGCTCCTAACAGGCATTGCCGCTGAGTGGACAGAGCTTGGTGTTGTTATCTAGCCTCAAGTCATCCGCTTTATCTTGAACATTGGTCGTCTTGGTCACCAATGACTGAACCCTCTGTCCAGGGGCAGGGATTCAAAGAGCTCTCTCCAACACTGTTCTCAATCTTTCTGTCCTAGTGTTAAAAATACGTAATAATCTCATACAATCTGGTGCTTAGTGCCAGAGTTGAATTCTTATACGGGAGTAAATACTTAAAAATAATGTAACACTTCTTACTTGCAGGAATTAGTTTTCTAATTTAAAATACATGCAAAGAAAACAAACTTTTCCTTGTAAAACTGGAAAGGTAAGTGAAACTTACAAAACTTCTTAAAACAAATTCCATCCCTGCCCAAGCTCAAATGATGTGAAAATTTATAGGAAATCCAGTGGAATTCATTGGAGATACTAAAGATCCCGGAACGTGAGTTATCTGACGTTTATCTATGAACAGGAGAGCCGCGTGAGGCCTCAAACGAGTATCCGGCATTTCAGGAGGCAACGTGTGCACTCGTGGTTTTGTGGTCTTCAACCGTCCTGCTAGCCCAGATAAGTCTGGGTGATCAGGAACCATCTGGTGACAGCATGCAGCCCAGCTCAGCAGAGTTTGGCACACGGCACTTCCGTCAATACCTTCCAGGGGTGCACTCCCTGCTGAAATCTCACAGCTGTGGCTGCTCCCATCCTTCCAGGGCCCTGACCAAAGAGCATGACCCAAGCAAGTGATGAGAAACATCCTCTAGTTGGTCTAATCTGTGAGTCAGAAGGAAAGGGCAAAGAGGGAAAATGTTCTATTCATCTACCTTTAACACCAACGGGAGCAATTTGATGATGTAACATACGTTGTTATGGTCACCTGTGTCCTTCTCGCCTGTAACGTTTATGGATACTGTCCACACTTTTCTCAAAGCTCCTCATTAAAGCACCCAGCCCTGCATCTGGCTCACTGCAGGCACACAGCTGCTCACCCGCTCGAACAAATGACAGCAGGGTGTTAGGAGGAAGCTCAGGCTTCCAGGGAGACGACATCTCTCACAGGGGCTGGAAAGCCACTGCCCACGTCCAGAGTAGGAGAGGGGCTGGCCCCAGGTACAGCAGGCACAAAAGCAAAAAGCCGAAAACAAACAGGGTGCTCAGAGCCAGCCCAACACAGTGACAGCAGGAACGTGCAGGGTTAGAGAAGGAGAGGAGGCCCCAGGGCCAGAAGCAGGGTGGGACCAGGGAGGGAACAGAAGAGTTCGGAGGGGCTACTGTGTCCAAATGCCACCTCATTACCCTGTTCCTGGAGCAGCAGGTAGAACCGCCATGCACCCATCTCTCTGCCAGTATCTTGGGTGGAAAGACACTTCTCAGTGTCCCTCATATGGAGAATCAACCTCAGAACAAATCAGGTTCGGACTCTTCTGGACTGAATCCCTTGTAGGCCTGGTATCTGTCTCTACGTGGTCACATTCCCCTGCTCCTCTGCGAGAGGATGAAGTTTTTGGACGCCAGCCTACCACTGGCAACTGATAACAGGGAGAGCCCCAAGAGAGCAGATGCCACAGAAACACTAACCAGCACACGGAAACATCGATAACAGACCCAGCAGCTGCCTTGGTGAGGACAACACAGGCCAATGGCCACAATTAAAACCCTGACCCCAGGCCCTGTGCAGGCACTTCTGCCTGCCCTCCCAGGAACGCTGTCAGGCAAGGTCATTTCAGGTGGCAAGTCCAGGCTGGGCGAGCTCACCCACGGTGCAAGTTGGGAGTATCCAACTTTCGGGCCCCACTGCTTTCCCACCACTAGGGCTGGTCAGCAGAAGTCTCTGCTCCTATCCCCATCCCACATCCCCTCCTCCAAGGCCTCAGTCACACCTGTCCACCTGAGACCCAACAAAGTGATCTTTCCAACAATGGGCTTCCCCTCCGCTCCCTATCAGATGAACTCTCAACTTCCCTGCTTGATACAGTCCAGTATCTGGCTTCTGTTCACCTCTGCAGCCTCATCACCCTCTTCTGTCCCCAAAGCCCTGAAAAAAAATAGGTTCTCCCTTTTTCCACCCATTTTGTCCTGAAAACTACTATTTCCCTGTCAAGACGCCGGTGTGGCCTGTGGGTGGCTGAGACGCTCCTCCCCAGAGAATGGTCAAGGCCTGGAGTGCCCGAGCCCTGCAGCCAACAACCAGCCCACTGCTCCGCCAAAGGACAGGCCCCGAGCGAGCGTGAGCCCCGCGGCCCAGTACTGCGGACCCCACGCTGCCTCAGCACCAGGCCTAGAGGAGACAAAATGTTAATATCCACTGCTCTATTCTAGGACTCGTGGGGAGGAGGCGTTATCTAGTGAAAATAAGGGTATTTCTCCGTGAAACCCCAAAACTTGGAAAATCCGAGCTCTCATGCACCTTTCTGGTCCCTCTAGTCTTGCCCCCCCACCCCCAGTTCCCGGAACGTCCTAAACCTTCAGTGAAGACGCATCCCTTGCCCCCGCCGCCCTGCACGGACCACGGGTGCCCACGTAGCCCGCACCTCGAGGGGCGGCCGGGGGAGCAGGCTGGGGCGCGCGCCGCTGGGCAGTCCAGTTCCCATGAAAAACGGAACAGACCCGAGTCTAGCACACCTCTCAGCGCTTGCGAAGTGATAAGGCGGGCAGACAGGGATCCCCTCCGCCCGACCACCCGGGAAGCCCACCAGCCCGGCACGGCGCGGGGGGCAGACCCCTCCCCACAGCCCCTCCACCGGCCCCGCAGGCGGCCGGGAAGCGGCGGAGACGACCCCACGCGGGCGACGGCCCCCCACCCCCGCTGTCCCCAAGTTCGAGCTCCCGGGACCCGGACCCGCCCGCCCGCCTCGGAGCCAGGGACGCCTTCCTCGCGCCGCCCTTTCCTCCGACACAGGGCAGGTGGGCGCGCGGGGCCGGGGCCGGGGCGGGCAGACGGCCACCGGTGGGGCCGGGGCTCGGGGGCGTCGGGGCCAGGGCTCGGGGACAGCCCAGGCGGCCACCGGCGGGACCGGGACCCCAGCGCCGAGGGAAGGGCCCCTCCCCCTTCCCCCGGGCGCCGCCCGGACTCCGGCCCGACGCCCAGGGAGGCGCGGGGACACCAGCGGAAGGACACTTACGGGAAAGGTTACATAGCTTCACCCCAGCCGTCCCGGCCGCAGACGGCAGCTCTGGAGCGCCGCTCGGACCTCGGTGCCCCCAACCCTCGCGCGGCCGCGGGTTCCACGGCCCACCCCTTATCCGCCGTTGGGCGGAGCCACGCCCCTGCACGGCCCAATGAGTGGCCGTGCTTATCCGGAGTGACGTGTACACGGAGCAATCACGGAGGCCGCCCGGCTAGGGGTGGGGCTCAAGCCACTCGCAGCGCTTCCTACTCAGGCAGCCCCGCCCAGAGCCTACGACTGCGCGTGCCCAGCCGGGGGGGGGCGGGGTCGGGGGCCGGTCTGGCCCAGGGGTGGGGTCGGTCTGGGCGTCTGGAAGGCAGCGCGACCGCAGTGGGAGGAGAGTCGGACCCGGACCGTGCGGCCGAGACTCGCCCTTCACCGGGCGCCTTGGGGGGACGAAGTGCCCAGGCCGGCAGGCACCCCATGTCCTGTCCAGCAGGGTTTGGGAGTCAGCGTTCCTGGGCTCTAGTCCCCTCGCTTGCAGGGACTCCGCGTGAACTAACCCCCTTTGACCCGGCCTCAGTTTCCCCGTCTGTGAAATAGGGAAGGGTTGGCTCTCCCGCGCGCTAACCTTGTAGAACTGTAACGGGGTGCAGGGAGGGAGCGACGAAGGGCCCACACGTGATCCCCCCGCGCAGGGCCCCGCCTCCCCTGATCGGGGGTGGGAGCTCCGGGCCGGCTGGCGGGAGTGGGCGGATCCAGGACCGGACACCGCCCTCGGCAGCTGCTGGCCGAGCGCGAGGCTGGCGCTGGAGGAGGATGGGGTCCGCGCCCTCGGCGTCCCGGGCAGCCGCCGTGCCGGCGAGGGCAGTGCGCAGACCCGGCGTGTGACCCGCGTGCGCCCGGGGAGCATGGACCAGGGCCCGGGACACAGCTCCTAGGCTCCCCTCCGCGCCCGGTCTGCTGAGGGGCACGTCGCGGGTCGCGGGCGGGCTCCGTCGCTCACGGGCCATGCGGAGTGCTCGGGCCGCTTGGCCCAGGGTCGGCGTCGGGGCTGGCCGCGTCCTGTCGCGCTGACGGCGAGGCCGCACCGGAGCGCAGCGCCATGGCGAGGGAAGAGTGCAAGGCGCTGCTGGACGCGCTCAACAGGACGACCGCGTGCTACCACCACTTGGTGCTGACCGTCGGCGGCTCGGCGGACTCGCAGAACCTGCGCGGGGAGCTGCAGAAGACGCGCCAGAAAGCGCAGGAGCTGGCGGGGGCCGCCTGCGCCCAGCTGACGGTCGCGCTGCGCGACCGGGGCTTGGTCGCAGAGGAGCGCTCCGAGTTCGAGCGCCTGTGGGTGGCCTTCTCCGGCTGCCTGGACCTGCTGGAGGCCGACATGCGACGCGCGCTGGAGCTGGGCACCGCCTTCCCGTTGCACGCGCCGCGGCGGCCGCTGGTGCGCACCGGGGTGGCGGGCGGCTCCGCAGGCGTGGCGGCGCGCGCCCTGAGTGCCCGCAGCCTCCGGCACGAGGCACAGAGCGACTTCGACGTCGCGGACCTGCGCGAGCTGGAGCGCGAGATCCTTCAGGTGGGCGAGATGATCAACAACATGGAGATGAAAGTCAACGTGCCCCGCTGGACCGTGCAGGCCCGGCAGACGGCGGGTGCCGAGCTGCTGTCCAGCGCCAGCGCAGGCGCCTCCTCGGCCGGGGTCGTGTCCGTGGGGGAGCGCGCGGGGCCCTGCGACCCCAGCAAGGCGCTGGCCGCCACCGTTTTCAGCGCAGTGCTGCTGGCCGCGGTGGCCCTGGCCGTGTGCGTGGCGAAGCTGAGCTGACGGACGCCCAACGCCCGCCTGCCACCCCCGCTCCCTCCAGGGAGACCAGACTCGGGATGGGCTTGGGGTCTGGTTTGTTGAAGGGGATTGGCGTACACGCGCGTTTCAAGCACACACCTGCCTGGGCAGGACCTGGTTTCCTCTCGCCGGCCTGGGAGGAGTTAACTTTGTGCGGGCGGCAGGGCATTACCGCTAATGTCTGCAGGAGCTTTGCGCCCTATTAATAGAAAATCGTCACAGTGACCCCAGATCTCTCCGAGTTAATGAGTCAACACGTTTGCTGCTGGGGCGGCTTTACAGGGAGTCCAGGTTCGGAGCCCATCTCTGCCAGAGTCGCCCCCTCTCCGCGTGGGACGGTTTGAAAAGGGGGGTGGGGCAGAATGAAGTTCGGGGAGGGGTACTTGCTGTGTGTGGATGGTGGTTTTGTTTCCTGCACAAGAAACAAATTGCAATAAGATGTCAGCAGTTTTTATTACCTTAATCCTTGGGGGCCTAAATTTAGGAGAGTGTGCAGATGTGAGTTCATACAAAGTGCTTTCTCTGCGGCGCGCTGTTGCGCTTCTTGGCAGAATTTATCCATTAGTCACCAAAAGCAGCTAGAAGAGATTTGAGGTCGTGGCCTCCCACTGCTGTTCCTCAGGGTCTGACTCCGTTTGGAAACCAAAGGAGGCCTGGTGACCCCGCCGTTGCGGGGCTGGATCCACTGCACACACTTAGCTGCGGAAAAGGGCCCTCCCCCAGCCGGCCCGGGATGGGGTACGAGGGGGAGCGGAAGCTTTGGGAAGAGCCACATGCTATTTAAACAGGCACTTTCTCCTTCTCTGGGGCTTATTTTTGTTGCAGAACTAGACCAGAGTGATCCTCCTCTGGGGGAGGGCTGGGGAATCCTCTTTGGAGCACTTAATCCCATCTGTCCCCCGCGATTTGCCTGCTGGCCAGTAGGAGAGCTGGCTTTGGAGGGAGCTGCCGAGCTCCCGACCCCGCGCGGCCCCCACCCAGAGGGTAATGTGGCATTACCGGCCCCCGGAGGTTTTGAGCCAATCAGCTCTGACACTGGGCTAGAACGTAACAGCTTTAAGTTGGACTTTAAGAAGCTTTGTAAGAAGCTTTTAAAAAATGATAATCTTGTGAAAGAAAAATGATGTGACCACATCGTGTACTGTCAAAGCTGTTTTTTTATAAAGAACACTGGGCCATGAATTCATACCTGCCAACGACTCAAACATAGCACTCTTTACATACATATTTAGGTTACCAAATATACCTCTGCATCTGTTTTTTTAAATATTCTCTTTTTTCCCCCACATTTCACTTCAAAATAAATCTACACTCTTGATTAGCATAAACTACTGGAACCACAGGTGTAGATGACAGAACTGAAGTGGCCCCTAATTCTTTTGATCAGTAAGTAAGGAAAACAACCTGGGTCCCAGGGGGGCGTTTGCTGAGCAGTGTTGCCACCGCCCACCTGTGGTCCAGAGAGGGCCCCGTTTCATTCTTGGGGAAGTACGACTGAGATAACAGATGGATTTAACTTTCTAAAGGTAACTTCTAATAAAATCCAGAAACTTTGGCTGAAAACTGACATGGATTTTTTTTCTTTTCTTTTTTACCCCAGAAGTGGGAAAGGGTACCAGGAGGAAGAGATTGACAGTTTGTCACAGGAACAGCTGGGAGGCCCCAGAGGCAGAGGCAGTGGCATCAGGAGTGCTGTCTGGACACTCAAGGGTCACTCCCCACTTGCTACCTAGCCCTCACCCTCCTCCTCAGCACACAGATCCCGGTATCTCAGGAAAAACATGGGATCTGCTTTTATGTGTCTCTGATCATGCTCTTTCAAGGCCCACAAGGTCTTAAGCCGATTGAATGTTTTATGACAATAACTAATAAAAGAAACTCCTTCTGCCTCACACAGTCTGGGTGAGTCTCAATCGGAGCCACTTCAAATTCTTTTGCACCTGCCTTCCTGGGTGCCTTTGGAGATGCCATAAAAAGTTTTAGGCCAAGCATGGTGGCTCTAGCCTATAATCCCAGAACTTTGGGAGGCCAAGGTGGGAAAATCACTTGAGGCCAGGAGTTTAAGACCAGCCTGAACAACATAGCAAGACCCTTTTCTCTACAAAAAAAAAAAAGGAAAAAATAGCCAGGCATGGTGGCGAGCGCCTGTAGTCCCAGCTACTCTGGAGGCTGAGGTAGGAGGATCACTTGAGCCCAAGATTTTGAGGTTGCTGTGAGCTGTGATGACACCACTGCACTCTAGCGTGGGCAACAGAGTGAGACTCTGTCTCTTTAAAAAAAAATTTTTTTTCAAAAGGAAAGAGAGTTTTTAAACTCTTTCTATACACAATACAACATGGAATCTTTGTCACCTTCTTCAGAGTCTCATCTCTCTCAGGCAAGAGAAGGCTGGGGCATTTTGTGACCCAGTGTTGGAAAATATCCCTAAAGCCCTAAAGGTATTCTGCTATTTCTAAGACAGTGCCCCTCTGTTCTTATCAAGGTATTTTGGTTCATAAATGTTAAAAAATTGTTCAGCACAACCTATTAAAGAAACAACCCATCAGATGTGTAATCTATTGAAAGCAATGAGACAAACAAGTCTTTTTGTTGTCACTTTCCAACCGCTTGGCAGATCCTTGGGTATTTCACCTGCATCAGATGTATACCTGATTCTGAGGGTCCTTTGCTCACTGAAATTAGTGATAAAATGTTTTGAAAAAAAATCTGAATTGCAATAAACATTCATGCTGTGGACCTATTAACCTAAACAACTCTCTGAGTTTGCAAATTTTAAGCATTAGAAACATTTGGCATTATTTGGAGTTATAACATTGCCCAGTAGGACTTCTGCTATTTGACTTAAACAAAATCACTTTCTGCCTTGTGCAGTAGGCTGCTCTCTAACTAGTATCTCTGCTCTCATCTCTATGTATAATTCAGGAGATCGCTTTCTGATAGAAGCTTGATTCAATTTAGATGTTTGATGCTGAGTCATTAATTTTTTATAAACATTTGATATCATTTATACTATGATACAAGTACAGGGGGAAAAAAACCCTGAAAATGCAGCATGTGTTAGCTGACGGTGAAGAGACAATAACTTGGAATGTCAAGGCATTTATCATGATAACTTTGTTTGCAGAAGAATGAATTCTGAACTATTGCCATTAGTAAAATAATAATAATATTTGTAGGAGAAAAAATGCCCGGCACATTCTTTTCGGGGTATTCTAAGGACTTACGCTTTTAAATGCCACAAGGGACACTATTTTTGGTGAATAAAATTCGAGCGTAAACTTCATGATGTACCTAAGGTTTACAGTAAGCTACATAAAAGATGTGTGATACTGAATGACTAGAAAGTAGTTTTGGTTAAAGAGAGTTCTGGTTTGCATGAGGACCTTGCTAGTGCTGCATTTTCCTTTTTAATGTGCATGTTGCTACGTTTTTAGCTACTCCACGCTTTTCAGAATGTACTTCTCTACTCTGTAATGAATGCTTTTTAAGGGTGGGAGCCCCAAAGCATGAGCCTGTGTGTCAGCTGAGAAATAAAACTCTGTGGGACTGGCCTCTGCATTCCTCTGCGGTGTGCCTCCTCTGGCAAGGCCTGGCAGCTGTGATGGGCAGGGGACACCACCTCTCTCTCCAAGTACCTCAACAAGTCATTGACCTCCCTGTGCCTCACATCCCCCATTTGTGGAATGGGGGTCATGACTGATTAACTCAAAGATCCCTTGTAGAGCTTAAAATGTTTAACAGAATGCAGTTAAACAAAAAAGGGTTATGTTGTTTGTTGGTCTTGTTTTGTTTTGTTTTGTTTTGCTGGTTGGTTTCGGTGCACATTGGAATGGAATTTCATAGTTTGGTAGTTATTGTCTAAAATTTAAAAAAAATTCTTTAAGATTTCATATTTTAAAAATCAGAATTAACTATGCTTACTGTGATTTTTAGTACACACCAGAATTAGTAGATACACTTAAAAGCTAATGTGTACAAATGCAATTTATTTATAGTATTTAAATTAGATTAGGAATTTAAATTCAGGCTCCAAGTCTGAGTCTAAGTAAACCTACCACTTACTAAAACGGTTTTACCCAGCAATCAGGCCACCTGAATGGATTCTGAGAAATTGCAGATACCAAACCCTGTCATTTGTCTTGGAAGCTGGGAGAATCCTATTCTGTAAGTAAGTCGGTGGCCTCGAACTCTAACTGCAGAGCTGCCTGCTGTTGGGAACCACGAACGCAGCCTGGTTTGCTTCTGTGGCATCAGATCTAAGGTGGAATTAAAGGCTTTGTGTCTACTTTCGGAATGATGTCTCTAACTAGAATATTTATTAATAAGTAAGAAATGTAAAGGCAATATGCAGCATTTGTAACTTAGTGGGAAAAGGCACCCTCAAACGATTCAGCTATCAACTTGTCATTTTCAAAAAAATAATCTTAATTTTTTTCACATGCGTTTGAAGGGAAGTGAACGTCCTGATCAACATATTTGCCCTTCACAGATATCACTGCATGAGAAGATGTTCAGAAATATTCCAGGATTATAAATCTCCAAGTGCTTTTCTACAATAAGATTAAATTCCTCTTTTAATGTAGAATGGAAACCAAGAAGAATAGGCCTCCACATGAAAGGTCTTTGGCTGTGGCCAACACAGATCAAAGCCATATTTCAAATATTATTTCTTCTGGCTCTAAGGAACTGACCAAAGGTAGTTCCAGCCCCATGTCCATGAGGACAAGATGGATATCTGGAAGAACGTTCTTCTCACTTATTCTTCATCTCATTCAGTAGAGGATGCTGGGTGTTTTCACTGTAATACTGAGATCTTGGGCATACTCATTCTTTGGTGATTAAGTTGAGAATTTTAAAAGGCTTGTATGATCAATATGAATAAGCCAAATGAGAGCTCCTGTTGTCAAAATAGAGAATCCTTTTAATATGCTGGTGCCAGAAAGCAAAGTTGAGTGTCCCCTGCTTGTATGTATGTATTAGGTGTATGGAGAAGATCTACAAAGAAATACACAGAAATTAAAATATTTGTTAAGGTGGTGGGATTATGAATGGTGTTTTCCAGTATTGTTTTTTAATGTTGTTACATTGTTTTTACAATAAAATTTTGAATGCTCTTGCCACCTAGAAAATGTTATTCTGTTATTAAAGATGTAAATTTTAACAGTCAGGGTCTTAAGTATAATAAGAAATAACTTCAGAACTTTCTCCAGAAAAGCAAAGCAAAACACTTCAGCATCTTACCCCAGAGGATCAGAAACATTTTGAAATGTAGTATCGAGACAGAATAGCATAGAATTAGGATTGGCTAGGGAATAAGGCACACCTGGGTTCGGATCAGATCTCACTGAAGAAGGTCCTTAATCTCTGTGACTTCATTTCCTTCTCTCTACAGCGGGAATAGTAACAGGGTATACGTCATAGGCATATTGAGATAATGCTGTTTCTGGACACAGGGCTCATGAAAAGTTAGCTGCCACTGCTGTTACTATTTATCATTCTACTTTAAAAGTGCTAAAAATTGAGTGGTTGGGCAAAAGAAATAATATACATGAAAACATTTAACTTTCTATAACAGATAAAATCTGCTAAAAATCAGTTTGAAGGTTAAAGCTAGATATACTTGTCAAAATGAGAGAAGGTCTGTGTAAAGGAAAAAACAAGTCAACCCTATCCTCCCACCCCAGGCTCTGGCAACCACAGGTCTGATTTCTTTCCCTGTGTGATGTAGTCTGGATGTTTGTCTCCTCCCAAGCTCATGTTGAAATTTGATCGCCACTGTTGGAGGTGGGGCCTGGTGGGAGGGGTTTGGGTCACAGGGGCTGATCCTTGAATGGCTTGGGGCTCTCCCCGAGGCAATGAGTGCGTTCTCACTTATTAGTTCATGGGAAAGCTGGTTATTTAAAAGAACCTGGCACCACCTCCTCTCTCTTGCTCCCTCCTTGCTATGTGACACTCCTGCTCCTCCTTCACTTTCTGCCGTGACTGGAAGCTCCCTGAAGCCCTCACCAGAAGCGGATGCTTGCACCATTCTTCTACAGCCTGCAGAACCATAAGACAATTAAACCATAAATCTTTCTTTATAAATTACCCAGCCTCAGGTATTTTTTTAATAAATACAGAGAGGGTCTCACTCTGTCACCCAGGCTGAAGTACAGTGGTGCAATCATAGCTCACTGTAACCTCAAACTGCTGGGCTCAAGTGAACCTCCTACCTTAACCTCCCGAGTAGCTGGGACTACAGGCACCTGCCACCACACCTAGCTAATTTTTAAGTCTTTTATAGACACGGGGGTCTCACTATGCTGGTCTCAAACCCCTGGGCTCAAGTGATCCTCTTGCCTTGGCCTCCCAAAGTGCTGGGATTACAGGTGTGAGGCACTGTGCTCTGCCAGGTGTTCCTTTATAGCAATGCAAATGGACTAAGACCCTATAGTTTTGCCTTTTCTAGAATGTCACATAAATGGAATCCATACATTTTGAGAAAACAATGTTGTGAACCTTTTGAAAAGACTTCTTAAAACACATTCTGAGAAATAATTTTTAGGTGATGATTCCTGACATACAGGACATTACTAGTCATCCGCTGGTGAATTTTATTTATCCCCTGTGACATGCCTTGGTTTCCACACAGGTTAGACCAACCCACCTGAGACTATCCAGTCTCCAAGCTGAAGTCATCTCTCCATAGCTGGCTCTGTAGAGCACATTCTTTTCTTTTCTTTTTTTTTGAACTGAAAAACCTGATAAATAATAAATAACAGAAGTAAGTTTGGGCTTGCTGAACTAGAGTTAAAATAAAACCCACTGGGAGTATAACATGTTTTGAAATTTTTTTTTTTTTTACTTTCAGGCTTATGCATGTTCTAATAAAGCAAATAACAGTATTTCTCATGGTAAAGATAGCTAGCGAAGACCACTGGAATAGAAGAATGAAGAGTCCAGTGTCTTTAGTTATGAAATGAGCAACTGTTGCCATAAGCAAAGTTGCCTGCTCTCTCGTGGCTGAGTGGCACAGGATAATTGCTATGCACTCGGGGGACGGATTATACTTTACTGCCAGGCTTGGGGCAGCTGGCACTGTGCCACTGCAAAACAGGGCAGGGTGCTCTGACAACACACTGGTAGGTCTGGAGACAGATTCCCACACTTGCTGGCTCAGTGACCTCAGGTAAATCATTATGAACTGTCTTTTCACATCTCTTTCCCTTTTTCCTACGCAGTCGTAGGTTTTTGCTTCTCCATTTTTCCTAAACTCTAATTCTTAGTGACAAATATTACAGTTAATTTTTCCAGCCAGTTATTTATCTTAGACTTTGCTTACGGAGTTTTTGTCATAATAAATTTACATATATGGAGAGTCAAATCGATCAATCTTTTCCTTTATTGCTCCTTGATTTTGAGTCAAAGGTTATAGAGAAATTTATGTTTTCTTCTAATGCTTACACGGTCTTATTTGTTTATCCACTGTGGTAGCCAGCCTCCAAGGTGACAGCCAATGATCCCTATCTTCTGCTGTTTTCTTCCTCTTGCACTGAACAGAGTTAACCAGTGTAAATATATGGTACTGTGGAGGTGACAGAATGCGGCTTTTGAAGCTAAGTCATAAAAGGTATCGTGGCTTGTTCCTTCTTCCTCATGGATCACGCTCTGTGGGGGAAATTAACTGCTCCCAAGTCCTGAAGATATTCAAGCGGCCCTACGGACCCACGTGGTAAGGAACCGAGGCCTCCTCCCAGCAGCTGTGTGAGCTAGCCATTGAGGAAATGGATCCTCCAACCCGGCAAGCCTGGCTGATGTGCTGACCACAACCTTGTGGGAGATACCGAGTCAGGACCACCACACCAAGATGCTTTCAAATTCCGGATCTACAGAAACTGTCAGATAATGTTACTGTTTTAAGCCAAGTTTTGGAGTAATTTGTTAACAGCAATAGGTAAGTAATATATCCACAAATTCATTTGCCCCGTGAGCAGAGCACATGAGATTTGAATGTGATATTTGTATGTCTTTTAATGCTCAGGGACTGTTCTTTGGTTCTGTTCTGGTCCTGGGCTACAGTTTAGATAACTGAGGTTAGATGATGTCTCTCCGGATCCATACATAAACTGGTGTTGCATCATCACAGAGCCCCCTAGTATGACAGACATAGCACTGTGCAGGTCTTGGAGCCATTCTGTGTTGGCTAAGATCCAGTTTCTGTTGCTTTGACCACTCCAGGACTTGGTCATCTCACTCAGGAGTAACCAGCCTCTGGGAAAACCAGCTGATGTCAAAACGAACCTTTGTACCTACACAATCATGGTGTTATTTTACAGCAAAGGGAATAATGTGTTCTCTCTTAAGGAACTTAATCCCTCCATGAATGGTTGGTCACCTGTAAAATGGTGATAACTGTTTCCACTTTAGTAAGGATATACAACTGATACTGTACTTATTAACTTCCTAGTGCCTCACACACAGTAAATGCTTAGTAAATATTAACATTATTGCTCCTAGGATTGAAGAAATGTTACTTCAACCACCCAAGCTGGAACCTTAACTCCTTCTTCTGCATGTTCAACCCATCACCACATTGGATCAAGTCTATCCCTAAATACTCTAAATCATTCCTTTCTCCCCACCCCACGGCCTCTCCACAGCAACTCTCCACATTCAGGCCCTCATTGTTTCTTGCATACCACGTTCTATGGGGCTCCATTCCAGGCCCATCCAATTGAGTCCCTGTGCTGCTGTCCGGGTGACCCTTGAAGACATCAACTTGATCATGTCACCACCTTTTATGGCCTCGCATGGCACACAGTATTGGAATCACCTGAAGGGTAAGGGATTGTTAAAAATATAGGCTCAATAATACCACCCTAACTCTACAATAAATTTAGGAATGATTGTTTCAGAGCAGAGAGTTTAATGTTTCAGAGCTGAGAGAAGCAGTTCAGGAAGAGGTCCCCAGCTGTGGATTCTCCAGAGATTCAAGGTGGATGGAAGTTGGCAGATCCTCCCAGTAGGACATGTGTCCTCCTCTGACTTCTATGTGTGCTTTTCTCAACACGTGGCCCCATTTTCTGTTTCTGGGGATGCAGTAAGTACACAAGCATTTGCACCTTTAGAAAATTATGCTAAAAAAAAAAAGAAAAGAAAATGTTGATAACAAAAATCAACCTAAGTCAGAGCAGTGGCAAGATCTTGTCATTCTAGCTACTTGGAAGGCAGAGGAGAGAGGATTGCTTGGACCCAGGAGCTGGCAGCTGCAGTGCGCCATGATTGTGCCTGTGAATAGCCACTGCACTCCAGCCTGGCACCATATTGAGACCCTGTCACTTAGAAAAAAAAAAAATCAACCTAAATATTGCCTGTGCCATCTGTGGATTCTTCCTAGGAAATAACCCATGTTAAAATAATGGTTAGTAAATGAGGCTCGGCAGTATAGTGTATCTCATCCAAATACGTAAGGAATGTGTGATCAATTATATCAGCAATCATGGGAGAAGCTGTCAGTGACTGATAAGGAGTTGTAAAAGAGAAGACTCAGATTTAAACAAGCTCTTTCCAAAAAGATCATAATGCTGTTCTTGGAGGTGGGAGTCTTCTAGCCACTAAAAAGATGGAGTGGAGAGAAATCCCCTTCTCTAGGCTTGGCTTAAATATTTCACATCAAATGACCTAAGATGCCTAAGGTGGTCCCCAAGTGCCCTGACAATAAAAAGTATCCAGAACATAAGACAAATTATCATCCTAGAAAGCAGGGACTCTGGGAGGCCTTTCACATTCAGGCTGTGCAGTGGGAAATGTACAATTTGGCATCTGGCATTCATTCGTTTCTCATTGGCATGGTTCGTGGGAGTTTGCAAAGCTCAGACACCTGTCCCTTGAACTTCCTCTCTGTTCTCCCAAAGGGAACACGCCCACATGTGGACCTTTGTTTAAGGGAGAAAGATCTAGAGTCCTCAGGTTTTAGTGGTGTCATTGGGCCTGGCTTTGCATCGCATTTTTACTATGGCTGCTCGCGTGCGCCCTAAGCATTTGTGCACTTGGTCGAGTGTCCCGCGTGGGGATACTGCAGCCTTCCTTCAGGAAACTGTGAATGACCATGGCCTGCTGGCTGCTGTGACAGCCCCTGTCGCGCCATAGCGGCCCAGCTGGGCCTGCGGGCACCCGAGGCGGTGCTTGCTCGGGCGGGGGCGGGCCCCGGGGAGGGCGGAACAGCCGAGGTCCACAGAGGGCCGGCTGGCTGCTCGTCCTCGGGCCCAGCGAGGCCGCGCGGGTGCTGGGGTTGGGGCAGCCCCGCAGTCCGCCCAGAGGCTCCCGCCGCGCCGGAAGCCGGGCCGGGCCGGGCCGGGCCGCCACCGCCATGAGCGGCCCCCTGCGGCCGGGCCCAAGCGGCTGGCGGCTGGCGGCCACCTTGGTGCTGGCGGCGCGCGGGACGCGCCCGAGCGCCGCCGCCCCGTTGTCCCCGCCGCCCGCCGAGGGCTTCCGGCTGCTGCTGCTGCACCGCTCCGCCAACCAAGGCTTCTTGCCCGGCGCGCACGTGTTCCCCGGCGGCGTGCTGGACGCGGCCGACCGCGCGGCCGAGTGGCGGCGCCTCTTCGCGCCCCACCAAGGGCCGCCGCGCTTCGGTCTGGGCCCGGCGCCGCCTCGGCGCGCGGCCTTCCCGGTGCTGCCCGACGCCCGGCCCGACGGGGACGCCGCGGCGCTGCCCGATGACGTCGCCTTCCGCATCTGCGCCATCCGCGAGGCCTTCGAGGAGGCGGGCGTGCTGCTGCTGCGGCCCCGGGGCTCCGCGCCGGACCCCGCGCCCGGCCGCGCCCTCGCGCCGCCACCCGGCCTGGCCGCCTGGCGCGACCGCGTCCGCCGCGACCCGCGCCGCTTCCTGCAGCTGTGCGCGCGCCTGGACTGCACGCCCGACATCTGGGCGCTGCACGACTGGAGCGGCTGGTGCACGCCCTTCTCGCGCGGCGCCAGTCGCCGCTTCGACACCGCCTTCTTCCTGTGCTGCCTGCGCGAGCCGCCGCCCGTCTGCCCCGACGCGGCCGAGGTGGTGGGCTGCCAGGTAGGGCTCCTCCCGCCGGGGGGCGGGTGCCACCGCCGGGACTCGAGGGGGACCCCTTCCCGCGGCGGACCCCCTTCCCGAGGCGGACCCCTTCCCGCGGCGGACCCCTGCTGGCGGCCAGGGCCCTCCGGGTCTGGGACCAAATGAGTGAGGGACCAAAACATGCCCTGGGTGAAGCGCCTTCTGCTCACCCCACCCCGCTTCGCAGTCTCAAGGCCTCGCCTCTCCCCGCGCGCTTCTCCCAGGAGGGCGACTGCGGAGGTCCCAGCCGGCCCTGCACAGTGCTTATATGTGTACACTGATTTCGTCTCCACAGCCCTTTAACTCGGTTTCCTCGGAGAACATACTCTATATGATTTCAGTCTTTTTTTTTTAAGTTTATTAAGTTTATTGAGACTTGTCTTATGGCCACGAATATGCTCTATCTTAGTGAATGTTCCCCTTTTGCACCTATAAAGAATATACTGCTGTTTGATGGTGTGTTTGTAAAAATGTCAGATTGGGTTGAATCGGTTGGTAGTGGCTTTCAGTTCAGGTCTTCCATGTCATTTACTTGTTCCAGCTAATGCAAGGGTCTGCATACACATTTAGGACTGTTAAGACTTGATGGACTGACCCTTTGATTGTTATGAAATACCCTTCTTTACTCCTGGTAATATTTTTCTTCTGAAATCTGAAGTTTACTCTGATATTAATATAGTCACTCTTTTTTTTGATTTGCATTACCAGGCTGGAGTACCGAGGCGTGATTATAGCTCACTGCAGCCTCAAACTCCTGGGCTTAAGGAATCCTCCCACCTCAGCCTCTGCAGTAGCTGGGACTATAGACACGGGCCACCATGCCTGGCTAATTTAAAAAAAATCTTTTTGTAGAGACTGGGATCTTGCTGTGTTGCCCAGGTTGGTTTCAAACTCCTAGCCTCGAGCAGTCCTGCTTTAGCCTCCCAAAGTGCTGGGATTATAGGTGGGACCCACTGTGGCCAGCCCTAATAAAGAATCCTTAACCTGGTCTGGACCAGTGGTTCTCAACAGGAGTGATTCGCCCTCCCTATCCCCAGGTGCACTTGGCAGGGTATGGAGACATTTTTGGTCATGGCCACGCGGTGGTGGGGGTGGGGGTGGGGGTGGGGGGTTGCTACTGCCATCTAGTGGGCAGAGCCCAGGGATGCTGCTCAACATCCCTATTTAAGTATATGAGACAGCAACGCAACAAAGACTTATCTGGCCTGGTGTCCATAGTGCTGAGGTTCAAGAACTTAGTGGAAACCAAATGGAATTTGGAGCCAGACATCTCCAAAGTCTGAAGCCCAGATTTTCTAGTTAAAGGAACTACCTGAGTTTCCTTATCTGTAAAATGGGTGTATGCAGCGTTACCCTAAGGACTATGAACATTTTATGTAAAGCATTGTGAGCAGTGCTTTACTGAAAACAAGTAACTGATAAATGATAACCTATGGTCTGGAATAACCTGAACAGATTGGATATTAAGTGGGTTGATGCCTATCATTTAACTCATCATATTGATAGTTATCTCTGATCTCACATGGTTGCCTTGGACATAGAGAGATTGGGTGGTCCTTTGAGACCAGGACTTTATTTATTTTTGTTTTTGTTGTTTTAAAAGTAGTTCTAGCCAACTTCAGAATGATTTGGGGTGCTTATTAAACTCATAGATTGCTGGACCCCGTAGCAGGGCCCTAGGAATGCGAAGTTCTTAACAGGCTTCTCAGGAGATGTTTAAGCATACATAAGCTGGCATACCTTTGACCTGTAGTCATCCAAGGCAGAAATCAATTTCAACTCACTGGCCTTGGGGATGAGAATCAGTTTCTCCCTGTGTAAGTGGATATTTAGTAAGCCAATTAAAGGAGGACTTTTTGGGGTTATCCATGAGTCAGCTCTTTTTACCCAAATGTCTCTGGAAGGAAGGCTGGAGAAGGAGTGCAGCTTGCGCCGATGAAGCCACTTAGGTTAATGGGGAAACACTGCCTGGTTGAAACTCTGCAGAGTGACTACACTTCCTGGACTGTAAGCTCAGTCAGGCCTCTCCGCCTTCCTTAAAGCCGGTGCTACTCCTGATCCTTCACCTCCTCTGTAACGTGGCACACATCACACTGTATTTTGGTTGCTGTAGTTCCCCCAGGGCCTAAGAGAGCTTTGTTGTGTCCATCGTCATATCCTCAGGGCTTAGCTAAGGTGTCCCATTTATTTTATTATTTTATTTTTTGAGACAGGCTCTTGCTCTGTCACCTAGGCTGGGGTGCAGTGGTGCAATCATAGCTCACTGCAGCCTCGAACTCCTGGGCTCAAGTGATCCTCCTGCCTCAGCCTCCTAAGCAGCTGGGATTGCAGGTGTGCGCCACCACGCACAGCTGATTTATAAATTTTTTATAGAGACAAGATCTCACTGTGTTGTCCAGGCTGTTCTCAAACTTCTGGCCTCAAGCAATCCTGCCTCAGTCTTCCAAAATGCTGGGATTACAGGAGTGAGCCACTGTGCCCGGCCAAGGTTCCCATTTATGGGAGCAACTAGCAGGCACCAAATTCTCAAACTACTGTGATGATTTTACCCTTCAGAATCTGCCTTCGTTTGGGAGTGAGCAGGACCACCTTGCCCTCAGCATCTTCTCCCATTTAGTGCTGAAAAACTGTCCCAGGTAAAGCCTTGGTGGTCTGTCCTGGTTTATTTACTAGTTCTCAGGATCACTGCCCCAATCATCAACTTCTTAAGGGGAACAATCTAGCTTTATTTTTTTATTTTTTTATTTTTTCAAGTCAACCTGACCTGGGAAAATCCAGCTTTCTTCACCAAATCTTTTATGTTGTCTCAGAGGGATCTACCAAGGCAAATGAATGACTTCATTTTCTATCTTCAGTTAGATCTTAGGTACTGATCTGACGATCTCAAATCTTACGTTGTCTGTGGATAAACCTTAGGAAGCCCCTCCTTTGTCCTTCACAGTGGCTGTCTCCATCCGAGGCAACTCAAAGTTTCATGTCAAAAGAGATTTGGTTGGCACCCCCACAGTTCTACGAATTAAGAAGACTTGAAAACTTTGCCTCTCTGTCTGACCTGCACAAATTTTGTTTGGATCATGCGTTAGAAGGTCTGGAAAGGTGGCTGCCAGTGACATTAGTGACTGCTGATGGGATGCTCCAGCTTTTACCAGGTAAATCAGTGAAGCATCGATGCCTTTGTGAGTGTTTATATTCAGTGTGCTGGGCTGCACGGCAGTTGGCCCAACACAGAGACATGAATTAGTCTGTGTTTTAGAGCCTACAGGGTTTTAATTAAATAAGGTCAAAGTTTATAAAATATTCCTGTTATTATAACCAGATAGTCTGAATAATGTCATAAACATACCTATATATGTGTATAAATACAGTTTCTAGACATTGAAAAACTTTTCTCATATATTATCTTTTTTACATTTTAATTTTGAATTATGAGAATTTGTAAGTTGTCAACTTATTTGCATTAGGGAACTTGTTTGGGGTCCTGAGAATAGTGATGAGGGCTGTTCCTCCACCTACAGGAGGAAAATTCAGCAGTTTTGATGTAATTTCTCTAAATTAATCTTGAGATTATCAGAACAGCCCACATTGAAACACCAAAAGTATGTGGATATCAAGGCCAATATTAATGTCAATATTGAAGAGAATGAAGAGAATCCTGAACTGTATGAAGGTTATAGTTCACAGTGAAAATGTGCCAGTCATAGATGTTTCTGTGCCCACAGAAAATTCTTGGCTGGGGAGTTGGGGGAATATTAAAAACACAAGAAAGAAATTGAGATAACGTTCATAAAATTAGGGTTATTTAACAACTATCTCACTTCCAAACACATTAAATAGGTAAAAATAAGTACTGATTTATATTTCAGTAATATATTGGAAAGATTTATAAAATAATACTTCATGGAATTAACATTTTTTTCATTTTTCAGGTGATGAGCTGTACTTAGAAGATTCAGACTTATTAGAAAAGGTTTTGTCTACTGAAAAAACGACTGAAGAAGTCATGAAGGAAGGCAAGAAATTTCACCGAATAGTGATATACAACAGCTATCTCTATAATCTCCACGTGACTATTCCGGCAAAGGGTAAACACATTTACCCTAAGAACTATGTAGTAGGAGTCAGCCGTTTGTAGGGTGCTGCTTGTTTGTAAGCCGGCCTGCTTGCAGTGTCCTAATGGATAATGACAATTGACTACATTTTCTTGAAACCTTGGAACTTTGTGCCTATAAAAGTTGTTTCTTACTTCAGGTGTATTATGGAGCTCTCTTATTTTATTCTTTTAACCTTACAGTATGCCACAAGTATAAAGTTTATAAAGTATAAATGATCTTGTTACCAAAACAAAAAAATTTCACAAGGGTTCCCACTGCCATATTGCTTTTTTTTGTTTGTTTGTTTGTTTTGAGACAGAGTCTCACTCTGTTGCCCTGGCTAGAGTGCAGTGGCATCATCATAGCTTGCTGCAATCTCACACTCCTGGGCCCAAGCCATCCTCCTGCCTCAGCCTCCTGAGTAGAGTAGCTGGAACTACACACGCACTCCACCACACCCGGCTAATTTTTCTATTTTTAGTAGAGATGGGGTCTCGCGCTTGCTCAGGCTGGTATCGAACTGCTGAGCTCAAGCGCTCCTCCAGCCTCGGCCTCTCAGAGTGCTAGGGTTACAGGCGTGAGCCCCTGCACCTGGCCTGCTATATTTGTTTTATTATTTCAAAAGTTTAAATAAGATGTTCTACTACCATTGTTCTATCATTCTAAGTGTCTTAGCACTTTCCCTGAGGTGCCTTGGAGATTGATCCATGAATTTCTATTTCTGTTTTCTACTGGAATTGATTCAAGGGTGTCTGATTAGGTAGTGAACAGTAGATTGAAACAACCTTCGAGTAATAGTGTCTTGTTTTCTTGCTATGTCTTTAGCTTAATGATTAAGATCCAGATCCAATTCTTTTTAAAATCAAATGGCATTACTTATTATTTTCCCAAATGAAATTTATTTTAGTTAATATTTTAAAGAAATAATGAAGCCGTAACAGAAACCATCATTATTTCTACTCCAGAGTGTTAATGAATGAAAAGAGATGAGAGGTAATTGTAATGTTTATTTAGTGATGTTTATTTTCAGTATGTTTAATATGAATAATTTTTTACCTCCTTAAAAGATGAATAATGTTTATTGACTAAAGGTGGGAAATGATAGTTAGATACTAATTCTGTTTCAAGATCTTTGACTATATTATACATCGTACAATAGATTTCATTTTCATGAAGTACCTTAGTTTTCATGTCTACAAAATAAAGGCAATGATAAATAAGGTTTATGTGTATTATTTCATCCTGATTAGAGGAATATATTTGGAGCAATGGTTCTCAACCCAGGCACTTTTGCCCTGAGGGGACATTTCGCTGTGTCTGGAAACACTTTTGGTGGCTGCAACTGAGGGGAGGATGCTGCTACCATCTAGTGGGGAGAGGCCAGGGGTGCAGTTAAGTCACCCACGGTGCCCACCACAAAGACTGCCCACCACAAAGACTTACCTGGCCAAGGGTGAGAAACTCCAATCTAAAGTAAAATCTTTTTTTTCCCTCTCCAGTAAATACTTCCAATATGTAAATTTTAGGAACCACAGATACTGTTATCATTGTATGTGGCTTTTGAACTTTTGGCCTTGGGCATAATGTTCTTTCATTCTCACAGGCCAGGAGTGTCACTTACAGCTGGAAGGGGCCTCAATGAACACCATGATTTTGCCAGTGAGAAAACTGAGAACGAGATTTATGTAGCTAGTTAGCACCACAGCCAAGAGTAGAACTTGACCCCTAGTCTGGCGCCTTTTTCATTGGAGTTACTGTGGCTCGGGGTGATTTTAGGGGATGTTGTGATAAAGTAACACGACTGGTTTTTCTTCATAGAAAAGATACACTTTTGTTGTTTTTAATCTGAATGAACCCTTTTCTCCTAAGAATTCCTTTTGGGTCACTGTCACATGACTTCCTACCTATGGTGAAAGGTGATACCTTGCGTCCCCAGCCCAAAATAATAGGGCTGACCTCATGAGCTGAAAAATGATGTTGTTTTAGAACCCAGCTTGCTAGTGCTCATGGCATTCATCACACAGTCTTTCTTACCTAATGTATTAAAGCTACCTGGGCCCCAGATACAGAGGCAGAAGGCTGATTTCTTGACCCTTCCCATCACTCTCCATGCCGATGTCTCCACTCCATGCCATCTGGTCCAGGGCACAGCCAGGACAATTTGTTTTCTGTAATACCACACATTTCCTGAAACTGCAGTTACAAACTCAGGAATGAGCATTAAGTCGGTATATATTTCCATTGCCTCTCTTTTTTTGGTTGATTCTTTTGGATGACCTCCCTCAGCATCCAGAATGGGGCTGGTATTGATATTTTAGACTAGCATGTCTTGTCCACAGAGTTTTTATTTTTCTTTTTTTGAGACAGGGTCTCATTCTGTTGTCTAGGCTAGAGAGCAGTGGTGTCATAGCTCACTGCAGCCTCGAACTTCTGGGCTCAAGTGATCCTCCTGCCTCAGCCTCCCAGGTAGCTGGGTCTACGGGCATGTGCCACCACTCCCAGCTAATTTTTTTTGGTATTTTTGTAGAGATGGCAGCTCATATGTTACTCAGGCTGGTCTCAAACTCCTGGCCTCAAGCCATCCTCCCACCTTGGCCTCCCAAAGGGCTAGGATTACAGGTGTGAGCCACTGTGCCTGGCCACACAGTTCTTTGTTAATCAAAATAAAACAATTCAGAGTGCCCTATAATATGGGAGATGTAGTAAGGACTCAAACATAAGGGGACTCCCTCTCTTCTGAGGGATAATTTCTGGGGGAGAGGAAGCTCTCATACTTGGGCATAAGTGGTTATTAATATTTCATACTCTCTCCTCAAGCCTCTTTATTTTTTCAACTTCTCTGCAACCCTTGACTCCTTACTCCCCACTTAGCCACTACTCTGTCTTCATTAGTGTCTTCTCTTCTAACCTTTAGATGTTAGAGTCCCTCAGTCCTTGTCCTCAGACCCACTTCTCTCCCTGGGAGCAGTAAGTAACTTCCAGGTCATGTCCTTTAAGGAGGAAACTGCCTGCCGTCCACTTCCTCTTTCCCTTCTCTCTGGCTAGAGATGGTGACAACTGGAGCAGCTGCGTTGGGCCCAGGGACAGAAGCTGAGTGTTAAGGGACAGCTGCCTGCCAGCTCTGGACTGCTCACTTCTTGCCTTTACATGAAAGAAAATACCCTTCTATTTTATGGAAACTACTATATTTTGGGATCTCTTTGTTAAAACAGTTTTGCTTGTTCCCTAATCTATTTTCCCTGGAGCAGTTTGCCGCAGCACGGTCTTCCTTATATCCGAGGGGTACTACTTACTCAAGCCCGAAATCTGAGTCATCTTTGATTCCTCCCTCTTCCCCATTCCCATATGCAGGAGACTAGCAAGTCCTGTTGATTCCGTTACCCACGTACATCTTGCATCCTATCTTGTGACCTCTGCACTGCTGTCACCGTGGCTAAGCCACAGTCTTCTCTTACCTTGGCCCTGTAACAGCCTTGGAACTGGTCTCTCCATTCTCTTCCTTCCCCTTCCGATGCATCCTCCCACCGAGCTGGACAAGCGATCTCGCAGTTGGAATGTAAGCCGTGCCCTGTCCCTGCCCTCATTAAAACTCCTCAGTGCCTTTTCTTCGCACGTACAGTCTAAACTTACCATGGCCCGCAAGGCCCTGCCTTTCTGATCTCGTCACGGCCCCCACTCCATCCGCATTCCCATCAGAAAGCTCTCTCTCGTCTCAGAACCTTTTGCAGTTACTGTTGCTTTGAGACAAATCTGGAACTCTGAACTATTTTTGTTCTTGGGTCTCTTTGTTACTACAGCCTAAGAAAACCAGGTATTAAAAATAGAGGATGACATCCAACAGGGGGCATATCTGAAAGAAAATTCCAGAACAAATGGAAACACATTATTTGGAGAAGAGAATGAAGTTTTCTTGAGCTAAAGAAAAAATGTTGATCTTCAGATGACAAGGCCCTCGTGGTCAAAAAATTAACAAAAATTGTCTAAAACCTGGGTGACATTTTGAATTTCAAAGATAAAGAATGCCACAGATTTTCAGGAAGAGCAAAAATACAAAGGGACGAAATCACGCTTGTGGGTGTGTGTCACGGAGTAATGGGATGCGCTGGAGAGCATGTGCAGCACGTGGAGGGGAGGATGTGTGTGCTCAGGAACCGTCAGCCATATGTGAAAGCTACAGAAGTAATTCTCACTTGTACATGGGCTCTGAAGATTCCACATTCTCTGAAGAAATTCACTGATAGAAATTCTATAGATGACTGAGTGATTAATCAAAAGCTTTTGCAGTAGTCGTGCATGATAGAAGTCCTGATGGTGAGTTGTGGAAATGAATTAAATATAGGAAGTAAGTCTGAATAAAGATGGCTAAAAAGCACCACAAATGTTAAAAATAATTCAAATTTAAGTCTATTTTGAAAAATGGAAAAAACACCTTTTCCATAAAATAATTTGGTTCAATAATGCCAGATTATATTGTCATCAACAGGAGTGGCTACGGGAAGAATGGGAAAGAACATGAGAGGAGGCAGTCCATAGGTTTGTGACCACAGAGAAATAATCTGTTAAAGTGTTTTTATTTATTTATTTATTTATTTTGAGACAGAGTGTCACTTTGTTGCCCGGGCTAGAGTGAGTGCCGTGGCGTCAGCCTCGCTCACAGCAACCTCAAACTCCTGGGCTTAAGCAATCCTACTGCCTCAGCCTCCCGAGTAGCTGGGACTACAGGCATGTGCCACCATGCCCGGCTAATTTTTTCTATATATATTTTTAGTTGTCCAGATAGTTTATTTCTATTTTTTTAGTAGAGACGGGGTCTCGCTCAGGCTGGTCTTGAACTCCTGACCTCGAGGGATCACCCGCCTCGGCCTCCCAGAGGGCTAGGATTACAGGCGTGAGCCATGTTAAAGTGTTTTTAAATGCAAAAGTAGTTAGTAGAGTTAAAAAGAAGGGTCACCTTTCAAATCAGTCAGCAACAAAAGCAGAACCCCTAATGTAAAAGGTGGAAAACTATGGAAATAGCAACAGAACATAAAGAGCCAAATGCTTAGAATAAAATGACTGAAGTTAGTAATAGGTATCAACGTGACCATGTACAAAATGGGTTAAATTTATTATAAGATAAAGAATCTCGGGTTAGGGACAAAAATATATATATTAATATAAGAACAGAACACTGTCCACTCAGGCTCCTTGCGGAACCGAGTGGCATTCCCGTGATGGGAGAGACTTTGATTTCCTAACAGTGTCTGCTCACGGCAACTTTAGGAACAGCTTTCATCGCTAGCTGTGCCGTGATCTGGCCATGTTTGTGATGGGCCGGTGTTAAACCTTTCTGCATTCCTGAATAAGCCTTACAGCCTATTTGGCCATGGCTTAACTTTAAAAAAAAATGTGTCCTGGTTTTACACGGTAGCATTTTATTTGGGATTTCAGCACCTGTACTGATAAGGGAAATTAGTCTGCAGTTCTTTTTTTTTTTTTTTTTAGACAGAGTCTCACTCTGTTGCCCGGGCTAGAGTGAGTGCCGTGGCATCAGCCTGGCTCACAGCAACCTCAAACTCCTGGGCTTAAGCGATCCTACTGCCTCAGCCTCCTGAGTAGCTGGGACTACAGGCATGCGCCACCATGCCCGGCTAATTTTTTCTATATATATATTTTAGTTGGCCAGATAATTTCTTTCTATTTTTTAGTAGAGACGGGGTCTCGCTCTTGCTCAGGCTGGTCTTGAGCTCTTGACCTCGAGCGATCCCCCCCACCTCGGCCTCCCAGAGTGCTAGGATTACAGGCGTGAGCCACTGTGCCCAGCCGTCTGCAGTTCTTTATGTTATCTTTGTCAGGTTTTAGTGCTGGGATTTAACTACCTCATAAAAATGCATTGGGAATCTTTTCATCTTATGTTACAGAGTACTTTCTTTTTTTTAAAAAAAGTGCTTCTTACTGGTGTCAGGGTTGGGGGAGCAGGTTACAGTACAGACACTGATCCCTTTTAGCATCAGGAGGACTGGGGAGCAGCAGAATTGACTACCCCAGTGATTGTATAAATATTTACATTTTCGGTAAGCCACGTTGTGAAAAAGTTTGGGAAACACCATACTATAGCATGGCATCTAGTCAAAGAAAAAAGTCAGTCCCTACACGAAGAACTGGGAGAAGGCTGTATTCTCCATCTTTTTGGGGTCTTGGGAACTGTCTCTGGCACCTCCCATTTAAGATGGGGTCTCACTGTGTTGCCCAGGCTGGGCTCAAGGGATCCTGCCATCTCAGTCTCTCAAGTAGCTGGGACTACAGCCCGTTTAAATCAGATCCTTTCGTTTTCCCCCATTTTTGACAAGGTCTGGAGCCTTCAGATGAGTTGGCCCTGCCTGATACCTTGATTGAGGGCGAGGCCTCCTTAGCCTAATTTCAGCAACAGGTGAACCGCATGCACTTTGCAGCTGTGTCTTCCTCCTGACTGGCAGGCACACATTTTGCCCCTCAGACCACCCTGCCTGTGGCTTTAAGCACGTATTTGTAGGACCCTGTGAAATCAAGCTTGCTTTTAGAACTGAATGCTTATGTGAGCACGCGGTTCCCCAAATACTAAGTCCACAACTCCCAATCTCTTGCCATCTTGTTGGTTTACTTACTAGCAAATGAACGCGTTTTGATATGAGTTTAAGAAATTTTGTTTTTTCACAATTGAAACATTAAAGATTTCAGCTGTAAACCCTTGTAGGCCTCGCACCTTTTTTTCTTCAGTTGTGGTCCCTTTAATTTTTAAGGAATATTATTTCACTTTCTTCTTGTCTGCTGACTTATTCCTGTCCTGGAGAAAGACTCCTGACCTATTCTAAGGGCTAACGTCCCCTGCATGCTTCTTGAGTGTCCTTTGTTTCACACCACGTGATGTCATCTAATTCTGGGAACCACTTTGCGAGTCCCAATTTTTAGATGAGAAAACAGAGGCTTGGAAGTGGCCAAAGATCCCTGTACTAACTCAACAACAAACCACTCGTCCGGGCAGAACCCCGCCCACGAGGCCGCTGTTGGCGACCTTTGGCGGTGACAAGGATGCTGGTGGCAGAGACTTGGGAAGCCCCGGAGCGGAAGGCCGGCTGGGGAGAAAGCTGGACGCTTTCCGGGAGCCACAGGTCAGGTAGCAATGTCGCCAGGAGTCCACGCAGACGCGGGGGGCGGGGGCCGACCCGCGCTCCTCCTCGCCACGAGGCTTCCGGCCCACAGCGCCGCAGGGGCGGCGGCCGGTCGGCGGGGCTCGCGGTCCCCGGGCCGGGCGGGCCAGGCGGGGCCCGGCCGTCGGAGGTCGCGCGGGCCAGGGGGAAGCGCGCGACGCCCTGGACCCCGCGGCGCCCGTCCCTCCCCGGCGCGGCGCGGCGCTGTGCGGCAGGCGGTTGTCCCGGCCGGCCGTTGGGCCCCGCGTGGTCCCCGAACGCCTCGAGGCTGCGCGGGCGCGGGCGGGGCCGCTGCGGTGCGGGGGCCCGAGGTCGGGGGGGCGGCGCACGCGGCGGCGTCGAGCGAGAGGACCGCGACCCGCGTGGCGAGCAGGGGTGCGGAGCCGGAGCCCCCGCGGAGGACCGCGGCGCTGAGCTGTGCGGGACCGGCCGGCCGTGCGCGCCCCCGGCGCCGCGAAGATGCTCGAGGTCCTGGTGCTGAAGGTGGGCGGGCGCCGCGCGGTCCGCGCCGGGGACTCGGGTCCCGACCGGGGCGGGGGCCGCACAGGACGCCAGAGCCTGCGTTTGTCAAAAGCAGCAGGAAAGTTCCCTGCAGTGTGTCGCTGGCGCTCCTCGGGGCGCACTCCGCGTAATACATTGGTGGTTTCTGGGAAATTCCGGTGGAGCTGCGGCTGCCTCAGCGCGGGAGGCGGCCTGGAGTCCGTCGCCCCGCACTGCCCTGTCCCCGGCGGGGCCGCGGTTCCTCGGCCTGGGCCCCCACCCGCCCCCGGGCCTCTGTCTCTCCTGCGCCCCTCACGACGGAGCTCCTGGTCCCCCGGCTTTGCGTGCGGTGGCTGGACCCGCACGGGCCTGGCCTGACGAGGCTCGCCCTGGGCGGGCGCTCCCCGAGTCCTGCGTGCTCCCCGGCGTCCCGGGGACGGGGCCGTGTTACCGCAGGAGCAGAGGGCGGGGTCTCGGGGTTTGGAAAAAGGAACTGTAAATCACCTTGGAAATCGTACTTCCGTGGTCAGAGGAGAGAGAAGTAGCAAATGGCAGGATTTTTACAACCACCAATGTTCCCGCTGCTATTTTATGTCTTCTGCAATTTATCCGAACAAAGAGTCACACACGTTCGAGGCAGCTGGAGCTTCCAGAGGACTTGCCCTGAGACTTTTGGGGTTTCAGACCCAACGGGCAAGCTCCTCTTTACCGCTCAGATGTTGTCCGTCAGTGCTAAAGATGCTAATGTGATTTCTCTTGTTACAAAGGCAGGGCTGCTCCGGGGGGGACACGTGCCCATCCGCTGGGGCAGAACTGCCGCGACTCGCTGGCTCCTGCTCGGGAGCCCTGAGTTCTCAGTTGGGCCCAGAAACCCCTTCATTTGCCCCCCACTTCTGGCTCTCACTCAGCTCACCCTCCGAGCAAGTTTTCTATCCCTTATAGGAGCATTTCTCCAAGTATGGTATAGGTACCAGCTGTAGTCCTCCATATTAATTTAACTTTTACAAGGATTAAATGTGTTTCTCCCCAAATATCCATAGACAGATGATGGAATAAACAAAATGTGGTATGCGTATATACGATGGAATATTATTTAGCCTTAAATAGCTGAGAAATGTTTGCCTGACTTACAGTCCTAAAGATTTCCCCCATATATTCTTTTAGAAATTTTAATAATTTACGTTTAGAGATATGATCTGAGTTTTTGTATGTGGCACAATGAATGGAGGTTCATTGTTTTGCACGTGGTTATCCAGTTGTTCCAGCATGATGTGTTGAAAAGACTGTCCTTTCTCCATTGAATTGCCTTTGTGGAAAATCAGTTGACCTTGTCGGTGTGAGTCTATTCCTGTAGTATTGATTGATGTGTCTGTGCCTTCTCCAGCAGCACACGGTCATAGCCACTGTGGCTTTAGAGTTAAGGCTAGGAGTCAGAAAGTGTGAGTCTCCCAACTGTTCTGCATTTTCAGAATTATTTTGGCTAGTCTAGTTCTCTAGCTTTTCTAATAAGAATTTTGTAATGTCTACAAAATAGCTGAAATGGAGTTGTATTTATAGATCAGGTCAGAGAAAATCAACATCTTAATCTAGGAACGCAGTATATCTACATTTATTTGGGGGTCATCTTTGATTTCTTTAAATCAGTGTTTTGTACCTTTCAGCACAGGAATTTTGCACATATTTTTTAGGTTTGTATTATACCTAAGTAATTCCTGGTTTTTGGTGCTGTGGCAAATGGTACTGTTTTTTAGATTTAAATTTCCAGTTTCCCTTGATGGAGTATAATAGAGTAGTACAATTGAATTTTTTATGACCTTGTAGCCTGTAGCCTTCTAAAGTCACTTAGTTCTAATATATGTTTATTTTTTATTGTGGTAAAATACATATAACATAAATATTAGCACCCTAACCATTTTGTTTCGTTTTTTTGAGATAGGGTCTTGAACTCCTGGCTTCAAGTGATCCTCCTACCTTGGCCTCTCAAAGTGTGCCCAGCCTCATTTTTAAGCATCTGGTTCCATAGTATTTTTTCCAGGTTTTATAATTATTACCTGCAGGTGACATATCAACTATTCTGCTATTACCAGACTCAGAATGACCGCCTTTCTTTCTTTTTTTCTTTTTTTTTTTGAGACAGAGTCTCCCTCCGTTGCCCAGGCTAGAGTGCTGTGGCGTCAGCCTACCTCACAGCAACCTCAAACCCCTGGGCTCAAGCAATCCTTCTGCCTCAGCCTCCCGAGTAGCTGGGACTACAGGCATGCGCCACCATGCCTGGCTATTTTTTTTTATATATATTTTTTTTTTTTAGTAAACAGGGTCTCGCTCTTGCTCAGGCTGGTCTTGAACTCCTGAGCTCAAATGATCCACCTGCCTCGGCCTCCCAGAGTCCTAGGATTACAAGTGTGAGCCACCGCGCCCGGCCCCGCCTTACTTTTTTACAATTATTTGTTATAAAAATGTTCAAACATTCAGAAAAGTAGAAATAATACTAATGTGAACACCTGAATTCCTGCCTCCTGGTATTTAGGATCCAAAATCTTGGGATGTCATTGCTTCTAGGTGCTTTCAGTAGGCAGAGTAAAGAAATACATTTGAGAAAATGTGTTCTTATTGATATTTTCAACTCATTTAACTTTTCATTTTATATTTTAACAATGTCTTTAACAATGTCTTTAACAATGAAAATCGTGGTTTGTAATAACACATAACAAGGGACATTCAGGGAAGTCTGACTATTATCCTTGTCCCTTGTCCATTCTTTCATTCCCCGTAGGTCATAACTGTGTTTGTTTTGGCCATCTGCCATCATTTCTTGTTTTAATATGAGCAGAATGTGCATATATTCACATTTCTTTCTGTTTCTTACAAAAAACAGAATATTGAAAACATTGTTCTGAGCCTTGCTTTTGTATATTATTATGGATATTTTCAAAATATAGGAAATCAAGGTCATCTATTTGCCTCTTTTTTTTATTATTTCAGCATATTGTGGGGGGTACAAAAGTTTAGGTTACTTATATTGCCCTTGCCCTCCCCACCCCCCCATCTATTTGCTTTTTGAGTCACAACATTTAACTGAGAATTACTTACATATTATTGGTTACATGTTTTAATTTATCTTTATGTTTTTATCTTTGGTGTGACCATTTAAGACAAAGGTACTTTTGAAGAATTTGTTAGATCACTTAAATTAAAAACAGTGATTGTGATTCTAAAGTTTATTATTTTTTGGTTCTACTTTTAAATCATGCATTGTTTTATTTTGTTTTTGTTTTTTTTAATTTTACAGATTGAAGATCCAGGTTGCTTCTGGGTTATTATAAAAGGCTCTAATCCCCTTTTAGATCATGATGTTGACTATCAAAAACTAAATAGTTCCATGAACGACTTCTATAACAGCATGTGTCAAGATATAGAAATAAAACCATTAATGTTGGAAGAAGGGCAGGTATGTATCTAAGTGTGCTTTAATCACTGTCTTGAAACACCACTTAAAATGTAAAATATTTTGGCAATTAAGATGATTAAAGCTTTTAGAGTATTTTAGTTTCCTGTAGTCACTGCCTTGTGTTAGGTTCTTTAGGTTTCACAGGATTCAGGCCAGCCGTGGAAAGGGCTGGTGGTTGTGTGAGGTTCATATGGGGCACTGGGAGATGGAAATCTAAGCTCAGGCTTTAGGGCCATCCTCCTGGGGGCTGCCGACCGGGAGATTATTCTAGATCCAACACAGGTGTGGGAACCTCAGCAAAGAGGGCATGGCGTCCTCATTCTAATGTTGATGCTTCCCTTTGGGTTGCTCATGACGTTGGCCAGCTCATGCGTCTTTATTTCCTTCCCTCCACATCATGGTCTTTATTTCCTTCCCTCCACATCACGGCCCCTCCTTGCTTTCTTGCAGCCTCCGCTCCCGTTGCCCTTCATCTGAGTCTCTCTACAGGTCAGCCATGTTTCAGAAGAATTTGAATTTTTGTAATAATGTGATGGGAAAAGATTTATAAACTCTATGAGAAAAAGTAGAAACAGTTTGAATTCCTTCCCCCACCCCCAAATCATTATTAATAACATAATTATTATTTTTGTACCATTTTTCAATACTGTTGACTTATTGAAGAAATGAAACCAGGTCAGTTATCCTTCAAAAATATTTTACATTTTAGATAGCAGTTGCTTCCTTGTGGTGGTGGTTTAACTTTTTCTCAACCCTTTGTATTTTCTGTGGACTGATGTTAAATATAAAGCTGTGGATAGATTTAGGGTCAAATTTGTTTTTCAAGAATAGGTGTGCTGTGACATTCATGTTGCATTGAATTGGGAGATAATATTACCCAGTTGAAATCAGGCCAGTTAATAACCGTAAAATGGCTTCTAAGTGTTCAAGTGAAAGGAAGAGTGGCACATCTCCCACTTTAAATCAAAAGCTGGAAATGATTAAGTTTAGAGAGAAGGCATGTCAAAAGGCTGAGATGCTAGGCCACTGTGCCAGTTAGCCAAGTTATGAATACAAACGAAAAGTTCTTGCAGGAAATTTAAAATGTTACTCCAGTGAACACACAAAAAAGTAAAACAGCCTTATTGCTGATATGGAGAAAGTTTTAGGGGTCTAGATAGAAGATCAAACCAGCTACAACATTCACTTAAGCCAGAGCCTAATCCAGAGCAAGGCCCTAAGTCTCTTGGCTTCTGTGAAGGCTGAGGGGGGTGAGGAAGCTGCAGCAGAAAAGTTTGAAGCTCGCAGAGGTTGAAAGAAAGAGGCCGTCTCCATAATATAAAAGTTAAGGGTGAAGTGCTGATGTAGAAGCTGCAGCAAGAAGACCTAGCGAGGATCATTGATGAAGGTGGCTACACTAAACAACAGGTTTTTTCTGTAGACAAAACAGCCTTCTAGGCCTTTCATAGCTAGAGAAAAGAAGTCAATGCCTGGCTTTAAAGGACCGCTGACTCTCTTGCTAGGGCCTAATGCAGCTGGTGACTTTAAGTTAATAAAGCCAGTGCTCATTTACCATTCCAAAAATCTGAAGGCCCTGAAGAATTATGTTAAATCTACTCTGCTTGTGCTCTATAAATGGAACAACAAAGCCTGGGTGACAGCACATCTGTTTATATACAGCACGGTTTACTGAATATTTTAAGCCCACTGTTCAGATCTACTGCTGTGAAAAAAAGATCCCTTTCAAAATATTACTGATTATTGACAATGCACCTGGTCACCCAAGATCTCTGATGGAGATATATAAGAAGAATTTATGTTGTTTTCATGTCTGCTAACAGCATCCATTCTGTAGCCCAGGGATCAAAGAGTAATATCACTTTCAAGTCTTACTTATTTATTTTTTTGAGATGAGTGATCTCTCTATGTTGCTTAGGCAATTCTCCCACCTCAGCCTCCTGAATAGCTGGGAGCCTGGCTAAGTCTTACTTTTTAAGAAACTTATTCTGTAAGGCTGTAGCTGCTACAGGTATTGATTGCTCTGATAGAGCTGGGCAATGTCAATTGAAAAACTTTTGGAAAGGATTCACCATTCTAGATGCCATTAAAAACATTCATGATTCATGGGACAAGGTCAAAATAACGACTTTAACAGGCATTTGGAAGAGGTTGATTCCAGCCCTCATGCATAGTGGTTTAAAACTTCAGTGGATGAAGTAACTTCGGATGTGGTGGAAATAACCAGAGAACCAGAGTTAGAAGTGGAGCCTGAAGTTGCTACTGAATTGCTGCGATCTCATGATAAAACTTGACTAGATGAAGTGTTGCTTCTTATGAATGAGCAAAATGATTTCTTGAGATGGAATCTACTCCTGGTGAAGATGTGAACATTGTTGAGTTGACAACAGAGTATTGAGAATATTCCGTAGACTTACTTGACAAAGTAGTGGCAGTAAACGTTTAAGAAGATTCACTCCAATTTTGAAAGTTCTGTGGGCAAAATGCTATCAAACAGCTTCACGTGCTATAGAGAAATCTTTTGTGAAAGGAAGAGTCAATAGATGCCACAAACTTCATTGTTGTCTTATCTTAAGAAATTGCCACAGAGACCGCAGCCTTCAGCAACCTCCACTCTGATGGGTCAGCAGCTGTCGACATCCAGGCAAGACCCTCCACCAGCAAAAAGACTGTGGCTTGCTGAAGGCTCAGATGATTGTTAGCATTTTTTAGCAATAAGTTATTTCTAAAGTAAGGTACATACATTTTTTAGGCATAATGCATACTTAAAAGACTATGCATTATGCATTACACACTTAATAGACTGCAGTATAAACATAACTCTTATATGCACTGGGAAACCAGAATATTCGTGTGACTTTATTACAATATTTGCTGTACTGTGGTGGTTTGCAACTGAACCATAATATCTACTAGGTATGCCTGCTCTATTTTTATCTCATGGTTTTTAATATATTTATCATTTGTAATCCTTATTGTTCCTGATGCTTAAATTATTCCAGTTTTGGCTAGTGGAAGCCCTGATAGAACACAATTTCAAAGTCTGACTGGCTGTGTGAATTCATACCATTCCTACAAGTTGCTTTGACTTTAGCATTAAATAGAAATGTCCCCCATCCTTTGTCAGGATTTTTCTGAAATTATTGAAGTTTTGAATTGAGCGAGGTTCTCAAGAACCCTGTCCGTTGCGGTGTGGCTGCATTGTGTTTGTCAACTTAAACTCGGGGGGCAGCAGTCTGCACAGGCCCACTTCTTCCCTGTGTGGGCACAGCTCTCCTTGCTGGGCCACTCTGTAAGCCTGTGGTTAGCACACGGTTTGCCTGTCTGTGGATTGCCAGTCGAGTTGGCTGTGGTATGGTCAGGATGCCAAGGGCTGTCACTTCCACAGGGTGGTTCCCCTAAAAAGGGACTACAGGCATTTACAGATGCTTCTTGACTTACGGTGGGGCTATGTCCTGACCAACCCATCATGGACTGAAAATATTGTGAAGTCAAAATGCACTTAATACACCTAAGCCACCGAACGTCAGGGTTTAGCCTAGCCTACCTTAAACATGCTCAGAACATTTCCATTAGCCTATGGTTGGGCAAAATCATCTAACACAAAAGCCTGTTTTACAATAAAGTGTGGAATGTCTGTGTAATTTGTTGAATACTGGACGCTATGTTGAAATTGCAACAGTTTCACACCATCATAAGGTTGAAAATTCTAAGTCAAACCATTGTAAGTCAGGGACCATGTGCAACAGGTAGTTTTGGAAACCTTAGTCTATACTGGGCAGTGTACTCGGTGCTGGGAAGATGGCAGTGAACCAAGCAGACAAGAGTTCACGTTGTGATCCAGCGTCCCATTACAGAGGGCAGTGAGCCGTGTTAGAGGAAGGTCGCAGCCGGGGGAAGGGAATGGGGAGGGTGAGCCTCGGGTTGCAGTTTCCTGTTGGTCTGATACGTGATAATCATTTGCAAGCACTGTTTTCCGATTCAAGAAGGTAAAGCTTATTTTGATCTAAAAATCATCCTTAGTTAAGGAGCCAAAATGATAGAAGTAAGAAAAACAATGAACTGGAATCCAGGTGGCCTGTTTTCTTCTGAGGTGCCTTTATCGGCAGATGGTGTTAACCTGGCCAGGTCCAGCCTCCTGGCATCTCTTTCCTCTGTTGTAAGGTAAATGTAGGCTGAGATGATTTTGAGAGTATCTTTTAATTCTCATTGTATGACTAGAGATTTTAACACTGAACTTAAAAACCCTTCATTTTTATTTTGTAGGTTTGTGTGGTTTATTGTCAGGAGCTAAAGTGCTGGTGCAGGGCCATTATTAAATCAATCATGTCCTCAGCAGACCACTACCTGGCAGAATGTTTCCTTGTGGATTTTGCTAAGTACATTCCAGTGAAGTCTAAAAAGTACGTATGTATTTATTTTGCCTTACATACGAATGGAGACAAATGCCAGTTTTAAAGGAGAATGTCAATTTTTAAAGTAAGTGAGTAGAGGTCATTACCCTTTGAGAAAAAATGGAAGTGGCTTTTTTTTAGCTTCAAGAAGAGAAGACTTGGAGGTTCCAATTCCGCACGCACTGACTGCAAGAGCAGGTGATCAGAACGAAGACTCAGGTGGCTCTGACGCTCCTCCGCCTTCCTGGGGAGGGTGGGGCGTGTTCAGGCTGTTCGCTCTGTCTCAGGGCTCTTTGCCAGCTGCTCTCCTGGTCTGGATGCAGTGGCTGCTTCAGGGGGCGGGGCTGCAAGGACACACCAGAAGGTGGAGAAACTCTTGTCTCCACAGAAGGGGGAGGTTGCGATGACAACCTCGCGTTGCAGAGAGCAGAGCATACGCTCAAGTATGTGTTCCTGCTTGTCCTGCTTCGCACAGTGAGGGTGTAGCCATCGCATGACGTGGGGAGACAGAATGAGCTGGTAGCTGGATGGTGACTGTCCAGCCTTCGGTGATTCTGGGACCACACGTCATAGTTCATTAGAAAACACTACCAACAAGCCAGTCTTGGCATTTTTTGATAATTTTTTCAGTTTCCTGTCCCAGAGTAAGAGGATGTCAGTTTAATAAATAAGTGTGAGGACTGTTCTTTCACTGAAGGAAGAGCAATACCAAATAGATTTCAATTGCAATAATAGGTTTCTCTTGGATAGAAGAATTTCATGGCAGAGGGGCTTATCAGACATTGGAAATTTGCAGATACTTAAGGGAAAAGTAGACGCCCTTCTGACTCAATGATTCTGCACCTTTGTATAATATAACCATAATTGCTATGAAAATAACTATTGTGTTTATCTGTTTGAGGAGATTTTCTTTCTGCATTTGGTGTTGTATTTGTTTGGGGCAAGAGAATCTAAACAGAGCACAAGGGGGCCTCGAGGAGCAGTTAGTGCTGCCACCCTCTTCTGGCCTCTCTGAGCAAAAGCCAGCCAGGCTGCCGGTGCCAGGCGCGCTGGGCCCGGGGAGGAGCACCAGCTCCTGCTGACAGAGTGTGTTGAAGTGACGACCTGTTCTTTGCCGGAAGAAGGATGGAAGTAAAAATGTTGAACTTCTTACTGTCAAATCTTTTTCTTTCAGCTCTTTGGTGAAAAGTTGGCAAATACTAAGTGTTAAAATATCTGTTCATTTACAGACATTTTCAGGTAGTCAGTATTGAAAATTGATATTTAAAAATCTTGAGTAGAATTTGCATCCAGGTTTGTTCATTATTGCCTAGTAGTTTTCAACCCACAGAGCCTTATTAGACTTTTTTTCCTAAATTCCTGCCCTGTGCCATGAAATTTTAATGCCACAGATGTCATATCTGTTTACGTACCGTATGTATAACTGTGCTTCATATGTAAAAGAAGTAAGATTTTTCTCAACGCCCAAGAAACAGTTTTTTGCGTCATTGGCCAAATAAAGCACTATTGGTGGTCATGTTAGAAACACAATTGTTTTTTGTGTGTTTTGTTTTACATTAAGTATGTTAGCTATGTAGGTGTACTTTAAAGGAGTATGCTGTGTATAATTTTTCTCTGTAATGGAATTGTTTCTGTTTCACTTTGAAGCATCCGAGTTGCAATAGAGTCTTTTATGCAGCTTCCCTACAGAGCAAAAAAATTCAGCCTCTACTGCACAAAACCTGTCACTTTACACATTGACTTCTGTGAAGACAGTGCTGAAATTGCGTAAGTACAGCTTCTTAAGTAGTTTGAGTCATTAGTACAAGCCTTACATCAAGTGTATGATGTTATGAAATCAATTCCTCTGTGCAAGTGCCAAGCAGGAGGTCTCTTGGTTCTTTGGGACGTGGCCTCTCAGTGTCTGTCAAGCCTTGCGGGGCAGCAGGGTTCCCCGGGCAGCCCCCACCCCAGGGACTGTGGTTGGGGCATTTGGAGCAGGGCCTGGGCTCTGTGCATTTGCCTTTTTTTAAAAACCTGTAAAAAGTAGCAAGTTAACTGTAAAGAGCACATTCATAAAACACAGGCTCATGGAGCACTTAAAGAAAAAAGTCCATTGCATTCTCCCCCGGCCACATCCTCCCTCCTGGGAGGCCTCTGGTCTGTTCAGGCTCTGAACTCCCAGACTTTTGTCAGTGCTTTTATGCACACACATGTGCATGGACCTTTCAGTGAAAATTAGAACATGCTATTTTTCTTGTAAAATTAACTTAAAAATGTTGAAGCTCTTTGCTGATACTTGTACCTCTCCTTCCTACCTTTAGTCTTTTTCATGGGCGGATATAATTGACATGTTGTATGTAACCATTCCCCTCTTGATAGACAGCTAGGTTGTTTCTCAACCATTTGCACCATACATTCCCACTGGAACATAGATAAACCTGTATGAAACAGATGTGGAGACATATACACTGCCCCCCCATCTTTGCTCCTTTGTCCTAGTATTTGCCCCCATTGCTGATGCTTGTACAGGAGGGATCCGTGCACTGGGCAGGACCCTGTGGGATATGGGTGCAATCTCTGCTGTCTTGGACGAGCACTACCGAGTGGCTTGAGTTCTCTCTCCTGTGGTCTGTGGGGCAGTCCCGTCCTCCCTCCGGTGCTCCTGCTCTCGTCCCTCTCCACGACTGGCATTATGGAAAGAAAAGCCACAGGGAGCAGTCCAGTTCTGACGGCACTTGCACATCCCGGTGATGTTGCAGGTGCTCTCTGAACTTGGAAGCTGCCTCTCTTGTGGATGCTTTTGTGGGCCCCTTGGAGACTTTCCCATTCTCCACTGTTCCCAGCTCCCATCACCTGCAGTTCCCTTGAGGTGGTGAATGCGTCACTCTTGTGGCTGGCCTTGGAATCTGCACTGAAGTGGTGATGGGCCAGCTTGTCTCTGCTGAGGCCAGGGGGCTCCACCAGGCTGCCCTGCAATCAGCCCATACCACCATTCACGAGAGCCTCTGGGCGTGGGGGTCCCCAGCACGCAGCACCCCCTGCCCCTCCCCTGTCCCTCTTCAGAGCAGCCAGCGGCTGACTTCCCAGGTGAGGTTTGGGCGCCAGCCTGCACAGCCCAGTTCGCCTGCAGGAGCAGTCCCTTTCCTGTCTTCCTCACTCGTACCTGCATGACCCCCTTCCCAGCACTGCAGGGGTCTTCGGGGGCCTTCCCCACCCTCAACACACCCACCCTAGGATACCCCCAGTGTAGGCAAAGGGCGATAAGCATGTCATCTTACTGGGTTTTTTTTTTTTTTTTGAGACAGAGTCTCACTCTGTTGCCTGGGCTAGAGTGAGTGCGGTGGCGTCAGCCTAGCTCACAGCAACCTCAAACTCCTGGGCTTAAGCGATCCTACTGCCTCAGCCTCCCGAGTAGCTGGGACTACAGGCATGCGCCACCATGCCCAGCTAATTTTTTTCTATATATATTTTAGTTGGCCAGATAATTTTCTTTCTATTTTTAGTAGAGACGGGGGTCTCGCTCTTGCTCAGGCTGGTCTCGAACTTCTGACCTCGAGCGATCCACCCGCCTCGGCCTCCCAGAGTGCTAGAATTACAGGCATAAGCCACTGCACCCGGCCCCTTTACTGGGTTTTGATCACCCTCTTTGACATGTGATATCTTTGTGCTTGCACTGTATACATCTTCTCAAGATGTGTAGTACAATTTTTATCAAATTTCCCTCCAAAACAGCTGTAGCAATTTATACTACCAACTCTGGAGTATAGAAAGTACTGTTTTTTCCCACACAATATTGAATATTGTTAGACTTTTTAATTTTTGATTGCTGGGTGAAACTGATATTTTGTTTTAATTTGTATTTTTTGGATTTGCAAAGTTGGGTATCTCTTCATATTGTTATTGTGCGCGCTTTGTGTGTGTGTGTGTGTGTGTGTGTGTTTGTGTGTGTTATGAGAGAGATTGATTTACCTGTTCACATACTAGGTTGAGTTTTCTCTTGGATTGTGTGCTGTTTTCTTACTAGGACTATACTACATTTTGTTTTTTTTTAGAAAGCGTATTAGGTAAATTTTTTGTGTGTAGCAAGGTTTTCGAACCACTGTCTTTATTTTACTACCTCCTTTTAGAAATCCTTTGTAATTCTCTTCAATTGCTTAGGATCTTTCTTAGTAAAGATAAAAATAACTAAGATTTTTGAATAATGATTACATCAGGCACTGGGCTGTTTTATGTACATCACCTCGTTTGATCTTTAAAACAACCCTTGGAGGATGGTAGTGGCATCTCTGATAAATAAAACCAGTAGAAACATACAGTTTATCATTCTAACCTTAATTTTTATTTTATTTTTGTTCCTTGCCTCCAAGTCCTGGTTCCTCCTGTTTTTTGTTCCCTACAGTTTTCCTATGGTTTTCTTTCCAAAGCCCGGGGAAGGGGTAGGAAAGGCACGATGGTAGCGGTGGGGTGGGAGAGGGCAGAGGGAGGGAGAGTGGGCAGAGGGAGGGTACCGCGGGGCGGGGGTGGCTGGCTTTCCCATGACGGCTTCTTCAGGGTGCGTTAGCCAACACGTCCTGAGTCTTCCTCTGTGCCAGTCTGTGCCGGACACTGCACAGAGTCTCTGCTTGTGTTCTGGTTGGGGAGACGGGTTTGTCACAGGTCACGGGATGACAGTGTCGCAACAGACAATGCAGAGGTGGTGGGCGCGGGTCCTTCTCAGAGGGAGGCGCGTCTGCTCTGGCACCGGCAGTGTGGGGTGCAATGCCGTGCAGGACGCAGCTGGGTCTTCACCCCAGAGCTGAGCTCCTTGTTATCTGCATCATGTGTTCAATATGAAATGTGAGAAACATCCAGTGTGTGGTTTACAAAACGATGTGAGTTTCGTGTACTAGCCTCAGACGTTTATTTAACGGAGTTGCATGTGTTCACTGTTCCAGACCTGCCAAGAAGTGGGACAGTGCAGCTATCCAGTACTTTCAGAACATTCTAAAAGGTAAGGCCAGTGCACGCATGATGGCCACAGCCTCGCTTGACCTGGCACCCAGAGTGGCCTAACCTGTTGGCGAGGGGATTCGAGATGTCTGCTTAGCCGTCTGACCCTCCTCATGCAGGTTTCCTGCGTTACCTGGAGCTTCCTCCACTCCAGGTGTTGCAGTAACCACACCGCCGAACTTGGCAGGTGAACTTGGGCCACAGTAATTGACAGCTGAAATTGGAGGGGGCTGTTTGTGTAGAGGACCCCCTACACAGTGATGCCTGCCTCTTAGTTTGCGTGAAAGCTGCAGCACTCAAAATAAATTTATGTGCGTTTTATTGGACTAGCAATTGATGAAAACCCTGGCTTTTAGTGAACAAGGGATGGTAAATGGATCTTATTGTGTAATAATTATTACTGCTAATTTAAGATGTACAGAATGTCTTTGCCTATTTAGTGTCCTCTCTTTGTTTTATATCAGTGACCATAAAACATAGTCTCTTTTGTGGCATCTGTCCCAACCCCTGGCGGTCAGGAGTCAAATCACCTGTGCCTGCCTCTTTGGGCTATTCCCGAGAGCTGGTCAGTGGGAAATGCCTGGCACACTGGGTGGTACCTGGCTGGGTTCTGGCCCCTCTCCTGTGCCGGGCCATTGTCTGGGTAAAGGAAAAGCCAGAAGCTTTGAACGTGGGAGGTGGTTGGGTTAGGAGTTTTGTTCCTTGTGAGCCATGGGGTTGCTGGGAGAGGACACGGGGTCTGGAGGAGGCAGACACCTCTTTCTGTGCGGCCTCAGACGAGTTACTTAACCTTCTCAGAACCTGGTCTTCTCACCTGTGAAGTGACAAGGACAGTACTTATCTCAGAGGGTGTGGTAAAATGGAATAAGGTTTATGAAGGACTTAGCATAGTGCCTGACAGGTACCCACGGAGGGAGCAGCTGTTTGGGTTATGACGTCTCTGATAGAGTAGCCGAGTGCTCCGCCCTGTGGGGCATTGGAAGGGGTAGAACGACTCTCAGATGCAAGACTGTGACTGGAAATTTGGGCTTGGGAGTCATCAGGAGAGAAGAAAGGACCAGGACCCTTGCTTGAGGAGGTGCTCACGGGTGGCAGAGGACATGTGACCCGTTGCTGCGTCCGGAGGGCCCTTTCCTCGCAGCTCTCCCCAGGTCCTGCCTGTCACTGGTGCTGCGTCCTCTTCACGGGTTAGCAGAGATTGACTGGTGGGAAATAGTCGTAATTTTTTCAGGTATACTTGCAGTATCAGCTGATTTGTGTTTTCATTTATACTGTTTAGCAACTACCCGGGTGGAAGCCAAATTATGTGCTGTGGAAGAAGATACTTTTGAGGTTTACCTTTATGTAACTATAAAAAATGAAAAAGTGAGTGAAAGAATTACATTTTTAAAATATTTTATCATTATTTTAAATTTTACTCTAATAAAGAATAAATGCCAAGGAAGACACTGTAATTCACACAGCATAGAAATTATCTTAATCTTTTGAGGTCTTTCTTAGGTTAAAAGTTGGCCAGGACTGTGCTTTCTTCTTTTGATTACTTTAAAAAATGACTTCAGTGTTTTATTTAGTAGTGGGAAAGAAGTTATTCCACAGTGATGAACATGGAACTTTTTTTATGCTAGGACATCATTTCTATAAACACACTCATCTGCTGTGGTGTTAGTTTACTACCTTTTCTCCCCAGATTTCCTCGTTTGTAGTATGTGCTCATTGTAAGGAATTCGGGTAACGTCAGTGGGAAGAAAGCGAACATCACGAGTGAGCAGCCTGCTCGCCCCCGGCATCAGCTGCTGGCATTTTGGCTGGCTGCTCTTTCTGCAGGGTGGCACGAGGGCAGAGGGGGCCGCAGGGTGCAGCTCTAGGGCTGCTCAGAGCCCACAGAAGTCACCTTAACCACAGATTTTTAAAAAATTGTATTGTGAAATAATTTCAGACTTACAGAAGAGTTGCAGAAATAGTGCAGAGATTTACCCAGGTTGACCCAACACCCAATGCTAACGTCATGTAGTGCAGTTATTAAAACCAGAAAATTAACCTTGTACAATATGCCATTAAAAATCTACAGACCTTGTTTGGCTTTTGTTTGTTTTTAGAGACAGGGTCTTACTCCGTCACCCAGGCTGGAGTGCAGTGGTGTGATCACAGCTCACCGCAGCCTCCAACTCCTGGCCTCAAGCCACCCTCCCACGTCGGCCTGTCACAGTGCCGGGATTACAGGTGTGAGCCATCGAGCTCGACCTTGCAGACCTGATTTGAATGTTGCCAGTTTTCCCACTAATTTAACTTTTCCTGATCTAGGATCTGATCCCGCACCCCACATTGCAACTGTTGCCATGTCCCCTTAGTGTCCTCTAGGCTGTGACTGTTCCTCAGTCTTTCCTCACCTTTTGTGACCTTGACCCCTTTGAAGAGCACTGGCCAGTTATTTTGTAGGTTGTTACTCAGTTTGGGTTTGCCTGGTGTTTTCTCATAATGAGATTGAAGCTGTACGTTTTTGGCAAGAATGCCGCAGAGTGATACTGTGCCCTCTCAGTGTGTCTCAGCAGGGGGTCATGATGTTACTCTAATTACCAGTGATGTTAATGGTGATCACCTGGCTAATGTGTTTGCCAGGTGTTTCCTGTGCAGAGTTACTATTTTCATCCTGTTGACATTAATAAGTATCTTATGAAGAGATACTTTGGGACTATGCAAATATCCATCAATGATTCTTGCCTGTAAAAGCTTGTTATTGTGGTGCTTGCCTTGTTCATCAGTCCTTCTACATTTTTAATTGGAATTCTATAACAACTGTTCCTCCTCACCCATTTATTAATTTATTTGACAATTTATATTAGTATGGACTTTTGGATATTTAATTTGGGGTTATCGTCCATTACTATCATTGTTGTCTTGCTCAGATTACCTCGGATTTGGGCCATTAGAAGCTTATTCAGAGGGGCTTACATGTCCTTTCAACATGCCCCATCATTGCTTGAATGCTCCTTACTTTCTGGCGCCACAGTATGTTCCAGGATCATTTCATCACGTTCCAGACCCAGCCCTAGGATCAGCCCCTTCTCCCAGAGGCCCTGGTCCTTCTGTGTGACAGTGCGACGGGGGTGGCAAGATGAGGGCGCCAGGTGTGCTTGGTGCTGCTGGGAAGTCATTGATTGTAGATCCGCTCAGAGAAGGAGTTGGGAAATACATGTACGCACACTAACTCATGCACACGTACGATCCATGTTTATTTCTGTATCCATCTGTACTTACATTAAGAACTTTGATGACTCTGATTTCGATCTAGCACCACAGGGTTGTTTCTAACCCTTTTTCCTCCTTTCTCTTAACGCCTTTCTCCAACAGTGAGAAACCTGCTCTCCTTAGCCACAGTATACTCATTTGACTAATCCCACTATTCACAGAAGGTAGTTCAGAATTGCTAACCCACATTCCTGTGCAAAAGGAATTTGTCTTTAGCCCTAGCATCGTGCAGCCAAAATAGTATTTTCCAAAGCTCCTTAGGTTTGTTTTTCTCTTTCCCACCCTCTCAGTGTGATGGTTATTCTTTTGTAATAAGTTCATTTGTTGCTGTTTATGTTGCATTTGAGTTCCCCACATCTTGGTTGGTCTTCCCTATGACTTTTCATTGCTTATTTTACAACTTGGTAAAAAGCCAGAATGTTGGCTGTAGGACCAGTCTTGTAAAACATCCTTCTTAAAATAAATTCTCTATTGTCTTGCCTTCTTCTTGCTTTTCAAAAGTAGATCTTTTTTCTCACCCTGTATGTTGCATGCTGAGGGTGACTTGCTCTTACTTCAGGGTGAGGACGTGCAGAAGGCAGGGAGGTCCGTGCTTAGCTGGGAGGGCCTGTGGTGGGTGCATGAGGTCATAACTGCCAGAGAAAGAAAATCGGGCCCACAGTCGTTTTCCAGCTCCCAGAGGGTGCACAGGAACGGGTCCCAGAGTGTCCTCTCTTTATGCCTGGCTTCTTTCATTCAGCAGAATTATTTTGAGATGCATCCACATTGCTGCGTGTGTGCCTGGTTCGTTGCTTTTATTGTCAGGTACCCTCCCGTTGTGCAGATGTACTGCAGGGTATCTGTTCTCTTGTTGATGGACGTTTGAGCGAGTGGCCAGTTTAGGGCTATTGCAGATACTCACACAAGTCCTCCCGTGGACCTGTGCTTTCGTTTCTCTTGGGTAAATACCTGGGAGTCAAACTTGTGGATGATATTGCAGGTATTAAGGAACTGCCAAGTTGTTTTTCAAAGTGCTTGACCATTTTTACATTCCCATCAGCAATGAGAGTTCCAGGTGTCCTCTGTGTCACTTGTACGGTCATTCTGATAGGGGTGTAGTGGCAATTCATTGTGGTTTAAATTTGCATTTCCCTAATGACTTATGATACTTTTATATGCTTATTTGTAACCCATATATCTTTGATAAAGTATTCATTCAGATCTTTTGTCCATTTTTTAATTGAGTTTGCTTTTTATTGAGTTTTAAGAGTTCTTTATGTATTCTGGATACATGGCCATCCAGATACTTGATTTTAAAATATTTTTGCCCCATCTCTTCATTCTCTTTTGAGAAGCAGAAATTTAAAATTTTGAGCAAATTTAATTTGTCAGTTTTTCCTTTTATGGTTAGTGTTTTGTCTTTGTCCTCCTGCCGGATCTTTGCCTGGCCAGTTGTGTTAGCTTTCCACAGCCTTCAAGAAGAGGTTTTGTATATTTAATGCAGATCCTTGCTGTTTTTCTCATTAGGATTGGTGAGAAATATTTAGTTCACCACTACCAGAGCAGAACTCAGATCTGTTTCTATCAAATCATGTTCTATTAAAAAAAAAAAAAAAAACCCGAGTGTAGTTCCGTGTGCCCGTATCCTAGCTGCTCAGGAGGCCAAAGTGGGAGGATTGCTTGAGCCCAGGAGTTCGAGGCCAGCCTGGGCAACACAGTGAGATCTTGTCTCCTAAAAACAAAAAAGAAAAGAAAGAAAAAGAAAGAGAAAATAAATTATATTCTATAAAATAATTTTTCTGAAGATTGAAATTGGAAGTTACTTTAAAATATTTTCTTGACAGTCACTTGACTGTATTTGTCTTATTATCCATGGAGTCTTTAAATTTTTACAGGTTTGTGTTAATGATGATCTTGTCGCAAAGAACTTCGCTTGTTATGTATCACCCACAGAGAATAAAAGCCTTGATTATTTAGAGAAACCAAGATTGAATGTAAAGTCAGCATCCTTCTCCAATAAACTCAATCCAGCACTTACTCTTTGGCCAATGTTTTTGCAAGGAAAAGATTTTCAAGGAATAGAAAGTGAGTGGATTCTCACCAATATCTATTTCCTTTAAATTGTTTTATTTATAATCTTATTGATAGAAGGTGTACAAACTTTTCTCTGCATGGGGACAGAGGCTCGGACTCTGTTTAATATTTAAAGTTTAATCCTAATGAGCCTGTGACAGGTTTTACAGTCCCAACACTGGTACAGTTTGTTTTTATGAGACCAGGAAAAAACTCTCAGTTTCTTATTAACGTTGCGTTCGGTTTTTAGAAGTCCAGATATTTGTAGTTTAAACATATTAACAAGACAGGGTTTTAAATATTTAGATTTTTAGACACTTTCAAAAGAACTGTTTATTACAGGGTGGGTGCAGTGGCTCACGCCTGTAATCCTAGGACTCTGGGAGGCCAAGGTGGGAGGATGGCTTGAGCTCAGGAGTTCAAGACCAGCCTGACCCCATCCCCCTAAAAAAAAAAAAAAAAAACAACTGTGTATTACAAAGGACTCTTAGCATAAAAATATGAGAAGAGTTAGTCATGGACCATGCATGGAACAACTTGAAACGTTTCTTGCTACACTCAGTTTTTAGTCCCTCTAGTTAGGTCTCCCGTAATTTTATGGCAAAAGCAGAAGTTATACCAAGAATTCACATTTTTATTTTGGGTTTTATTTCATGCTTTAATTGTGAAATTTATTCTCTCTGTCAGATTCACGTGGCTTAAATTTTCTGGCACAGTCTCTCCAGCATACGTGGTGCAAGGGTGTTGTTGACAACCTGGGGCCAACTTCTGCAATACCAGGTGAGTTCTACTCATTTGATTTATTTCATAGGTAGCAAAAGAATAAAATATCTAAAGATTTTAAAGGTTGTTTCTTAATTCAATATAACCAATTTAGGATGTAGTTGCTGATAGAGATAATTTGCCCCACAGTCTATACTTGGAGATTTTACCGTAACGTAAAGAACACAGCAGGCCCTGGCTCACGTGTGGGACTGACTTGTTCCAGCCCAGCCACAGACTAGTAATTACTACTTGTCCCCAGTGTATACATATGTATTTATGATCGATTTTTATTTTAAGCAATAGGGTGCATAAAAATAAGGAAGACACACTTATGAGGGCAGAAATAGCTAGTCTTTAATTCCATGTCTTCAAGATAGTTAACGAATTGGAATTGCTGGACACGGGTCGGATTTGTCAGCCTCTGTGGCAGTTCCTCCACCATGTCACTCTTACATTGGATGTACGAATGGAAAGTCCTCACCTGACATCATTGGTGGGTTCTTGGAAACTGAGTTTAAGTGAAATGACTTTGTAGTGAAATGACCTTGAACGAAACGTTATTCGAGGACATGCTGTACATTGTTAAGGTTAGAGTCACAGTTTCCAAGAACCATTGACAGTGTTAGTGAGGACTTAACTGTGTTCCTGCAGGTGTGCTGTTTCATGTGCGTCCCTGGTAAACCACAACTGAACTAAAGCATCAGCCAACTAAAATATTCCCTACACTTAAAATTATTTTTAATTACTTTGGCAATGCAGTTTATCATAGATAAAGACACTCAAAATTGTAAAAACATGTCATCTTACCTACCTACTTGTTACAATTTTAGAGTCTTTCTTTCCAAAGTTTTGCAGAGGGAATGTATAAAAGCTTTATCTCACAGAAATGGGGTCCTATCACACATATTTCTTTGTAGTGTTTTTTACCTAACATGTGGCTGAACTTCTTTCTAGGTCAAATATAGCCAGTATAGCATTTGATTAAGGACATAGTCTCCGATGTGGGGCTGTCAGGGTGTTGGTCCCACCTCCTCTTCTGGGACATGGGGAGGTGCTGTCCCCTCCCTTTCAGGAGTGGGTGGGTGGCCCTTCACGTGCAGAGTGTGCTCGGCGCCTCGAATGGCTTGTGGCAGCCCACAGCACATGTGACCACTGTCCCAGATTCTGGTATGCCTCCCGTAGGGGTTCCCAGGTGAGAATTACTGCTGCAGGTAGCCCTTGTTGTTGACGTGGATGTATTATTTCCATTTGTACTCGTGTCATTTCCATTGCAGCAGTAGAAACACCAGGTGTCTACATCACTGTGGTTAATCATTGCACAGCTTTCCGTTGTGTGAATGTGTCATAATTATTTTAAGTAGCCCTGGATCGCTGAGTGGTAACTGTTTCCTACTTACTGCAATCAGTGCTGGAATGAACTATGAATATCTTTGAAAAGGAAAAGGTTATGATGAACAACAAAAAAGCTGATGTGAGGTGTGACTGGATTGTCATGTACAAAACAGAATTATCAGATGTTACTTACCCGAGTAAAGATTTACCTTTAATCATAGCATGAAGCTATTTCAACTATATTTGAGTTAATTTTTGGTACTTCTGTTTGAAGTTGCCTTATAATTTTCTTCTATTTTTATGCAAGATTCAAAAGAGGCTTATGTTTTTTAAAATCAAAATGTAATACTTAATTATTTGATTAAATAATCAAACATTACAGGAAGACTATAATGAGAAGTAACTTTGTGCAGCCTCCTCTCACTCAGGCTGTTCCCTAGAGGTAAACCCATTTTTTAAAGCTATTTATTTTGGTAGTTGTCTCTAAATTTTAAAGTAATTATGTACATTTTACTATTACTAGGCTTATCTATCTTAGACATTGTCTTAACTTCTGTGACAGATTAGTTCTCTTATCCCTAATTCACACTAATTCATTCTAACTTAACAATATTTTTCCTTTATGATTTTGTGTCATTTCTAAGCAATCTTTGCTTTCCCTGTGTACATTTAGTTCTATGATCCATTTCCAATTGATGATGTGAGGTAAGGGTCAAGGTTTTGTTTTGTTTTTTCCATGCGGGTATCCATTTGTTCAGGTATATATTATTTTGTATTTTAGTTCTATGATCCATTTCCAATTGATGATGTGAGGTAAGGGTCAAGGTTTTGTTTTGTTTTTTCCATGCGGGTATCCATTTGTTCAGGTATATATTATTTTGTATTTGTGGAGATGCATCTTCAAGGTAGAGTCCTGGAAGAGGATTTCTGGGTCAAAGAATGATTTATTATATATTGCTGGGTGCTGCCATCCTGGAGTCCACCAGGAGTCTAGGAGACTGTGCCTGTTTGCCCATAGCCTCACCAGCCAGAGTTTCAAGTTTTTGAATTTTTTCAGTCTACAGTGAGAAATAATATCCTAAAATAGTGTCCATTTGCATTTCTCTTAATATGAATCCCACTTAACTATTTTTTAACAAGTCATACATTTGTTGTGATTAAACATATATTTGGACTTATTTTCATCATCTCAGTATATGTTTTGAATTGATGGTGATTTTTCTTTGCTTTTTTCCTCTGTTTTCTGCTCTTCTTAACTTGACCTTTTTTTCTTTTACTTTTTCCCATTTTTCTTTTATATATTTCATTTCTCTTGGCCTAAATTTTTTTTATATACTTATACCTTCCAGCAAAGTTTCAAGGTAATCATTGCCTAGCCTTCTCACATCAAGAACCTTACCTTTTCTAGTCTAAAATTCTTCTATATTTGTTCTCACTGTTTTCTAGAATTTTAGTTTTAACTTATTGTTGAACATACACATTTTGAACTGTTTTTGTTTAAGTTCTTTGGAGCTGAACTGGTTGGGTTTGAATCCCAGATCTGTGCTTGATTAGCTGAGCAAACATAGGTAAGTTCTCTTACCTTTCTGAGCCTCTTTTTCCTCATCTGAGAAAGTGGGAAATAATTATGTCATATAGGAGCCATATAGAATTTAGTAACGTAATTCAATAAAGTCAAATCCTGTCACATAACACTGAATTAGTTAATGCATGTAAATCGTTTAGTGGACTAGTTCTTGATGTATTATTATAAACACTAAGTAAATGTTGGTTGTATTATTAGTATTATCATACTACTGGTTTATTTTTCTTCTTTCTCAAGTCCGAGAAAGATCTCCTAGTAGGGGTCTGTAGGTAGGATATGTTAAAGGAAAGGAACAGTTAAGCAGGATGCAGTATTTTAGGTTCTTAGTTATTTTCCTTGAGCATTGAAGGTAGTACTTAATATTCTTATAAATCTGTTGGTCTTTCTTTGTAAGTAATTGGTATGTTTTGTCAATTGACTGTTTAGATTTTCTTTTTATTATTTCTACAGTTTCTTTACGGTGTGATTACAAGTGGATGGTTCAAAACGTATTCTGTTGACACTTGGAATTTTTCAATTACAGAATTCATGTCTAACTCGAGTTTTTGAAGAGTGTTAGATGTTAACATCTTTAAAGACTTTTTTCTTCCTCTGCTCTTCCTGAATCTATCAGACAGACACAGGTCTCTGTTTCCTCATCTGTCATTCATTTCTCTTAGCCTCTTTTTTATATTTTCTATCTTCTGTTTCTCTGAACTGATTTCTGAGAGATTTTCTTAATTTTTTAGTTTACCATTTTTCTCTTTACTTCCAGCCTAATATTTAGTCCATCTTTTGAGTTTTCAATTTGATGACGACTTTTTATTGCTTAGAGTTCTAATTGGCTCTTTTTTATGTTTGTCTTTTCACCTGTTTTGTTTCATAAATGCTGTCCATTATTTTATTTCTTGGATATTTTATTTCAAAAGTTTTTAATTTTACAAATTTTATTGGTACATAATTACTGAGAGTAAAATGCACAAATTTAAACATACAGTTTAATGAGTTTAACAAAAGTTTAAAGCTGTATCACCCAAATCCCTATTAAGATACGAGCATTTTCACCTCCCCAGAAAGATCTTCTAGTCCCCCTCCCCTCCAAAGACAGCTGTTGCTCTGCTTTCTGTCCTTATAGCTTAGTTTTTCAAGTTTGCGAGCTTTTTTTGCTCAGTCTTAATGTGTCTGCCAGATTTCTCCTTGTTGCATGGATTAGAAGTTCCATCCTTTTTATTGCTGAGTAGTGTTCCATGGTGTGAATATACCGTGGTTTATTTATCCATTCTTGTATTCGTGAACAGTGGGGTTGCTTTCAGGTTGTAACTATTATATATAAAGCTGCAATTAGCGTACTTTTGCAAGACTTTGTGGGCATATGTTTTCATTTATTTTTGTGGAACTATTTAAGAGTGAAATGGTCGGATCGTAAAGTATGTGAATGTTTATAGGAATTGCCAAAGTGTCATCTGAAATACCTTTCTGTATGGCTGCTTCCTTACAACACAGTAGCTGGATTCCAAAAATGAGCATCCAGGAGAGCAAGTCACACGTACGGTGCTTTTGTGATCTTGCCATGGAAGTCGCGTGGCATCACTTCCGTGCTGTTCTGAGCCCACCCAGCTTCCTGGGAAGGGAGTACAGACCCCGACTCTGACTGGGGCTTAGGGTGTGATGCTGAGAGACATTATCATGGCCCTCTTAAGGAAATACACTCTGCCAAGTTGGGAAAATAAATTAGGTTCCATTCTTAGCAATCTGGTATGGGAATTGTTAGAACTTGTAAATCTTTTTACAATAAAGGTTGAAACAAGATTTTAAAATTTAAGTCTCTCAAACAAGGTTTAATACAAAACTCTATTCCATAATAATTTTATGTGTTAAGATTTTATAATGGTATTTATGTTTTATTACTTTTTGTCCTATATTCTATCTGTTAATACTATTTTTAAGGAAGCTTTTTTTACACTATTTTTATTTTGCAGATAAAGCTATAAAATGTAATGTGGATTTGTTGAGAGATTCACCAAAAGATAAATCTGAAAAGAAACAGCATTGCAGTTCTTTCAAAGATATAAATAAGGTTGTGTATTTTAAATGTTCCTTAAATATAAAGTTTATATAATATTGATTTTAGAATATTCTCTTTTGAAAGCCATTAGGAACCATGGGATTCTATTGGGAACAATGAATAGAAACTATGTTTTCTATTCAAAAATCCTTGGCTAGTATAGTTTTTTCATGAAAAAATATAGCATGCATGTTTGCTTATTTTGAAAGAACAAGATACCTCCAGCCCATCTTGTGCTATGCTCTTGTTCTTAGCTCAGTGGCTTCCCTACGAAATTGAATATTTATTCTCATTTTAACAAGAATGTGAGTATCTGGGATTTGGGGACATTCTAATAGTTAAGTTCAAATCTAACCTGCCTTTCAGTCCCTTTGACAACACAGGTGAAAGTAATTGCAGAAGATTTTAAATACTGATTATCTGAAGGGCCCAGTGGGTGGCTGTGATCTAGCACTTTGGGAGGCCGGGAGTTCAAGACCAGCCTAGGCAATAGAGCGAGACCCCGTCTCTACGGAAAATTAAAAAATGAGGTGGGTGTGGTGGCGCATGCCTGTAGTCCCAGCCACTCAGGAGGCTGAGGCAGGAGGATCACTTGAGCCCAGGACTTTGAGGTTACAGTGAGCTATGATCGCACCACTGCACTGCAGCCTGGGCAACAGGGTGAGACTCTGTCCCTAAATAAACACATGCATACATATCTGACATGCCAGCTGCCTACTATCTGGACGTTTCAATCGAGGGGTTAGGGGTTATAGCAATGGCATAGTTGCCCAACTTTCCAGTTCTTTGTCCTTCCATATCTGTGTGTGTGTGTGTGTGTGTGTGTGTGTGAAAACTGGCTGGAATGGTTGTTTATGAGAATAAGTCATGGAATTTTGGTTCCAAAAGAATATATATCTTGCTAGCATACATATTCTTTTTGAAAAAAAAATTTTTGTTTTTACAGTGTGTTGAATCTTCGGCATGCTGGCCAACAAAAAGAGGCATAACCGTATATGCTGATCCAGATATACCAGCAGCAAGGTAGGATTTGGAAATTCATTGTAATCAACTAGAGATTTAAGTATAGTGTTCTCTTACACAGTGTTCTATAAGAGTGATGACAGCAAAGTATTCCATTTCCAAAAAGGAGTGGCCCAGGAAATTTTGATTAAACGTATATTGATTTAAAGGAAAAATATTTGTGACAGTTGGTTAGCACAGTTGACTGAAAACTGGTAGAGACTCTAGAGTCTCCTTTTACCGTGTTGGACAGAGCTGTTCGTGTGAGGCACGCGCAGCGAAGGCTGGCCCGGCGTGGTCTCGAAGGGCAGAGTGGCTGGCGTGGGCCCGATGGCAGGACGGGGCGATTGGTTACAAGTGGGTGGAGAGCAGAAAACACTTTGCTGTCTTCTCAGAGTTGAGTATCAAAGGCTTTGACCTTGTCCTCTTTAATATACATGTCGGTGACATTAATGAAACCACAGAAAGGATGTTGTATCATACCACTTTGTGTACAGTACAAGAACTCAAAATAGTATACTTTCATTTTTCTACTTCTGGACTTTATCGTATTGTTGTCATACATTTTATATATATCATAATGCTAGAATGTATTATCACATTCATTCAAACAGTCCATTATCTTTTAGAGAGACGTAACCAGAGACAGTCTGTGTGTTTACCGTGCGCTGACACTGGTGCTTTTCAGTGTTTGTGTAGGTCCACATTTCAATCTGACAGCCCTTCCTTCCACCCAGGGGCTTCCTTTAATATTTCTTATGTGGTGAGTCTGCTGCTGACCAACTTTTTTAGCTTTTAAAAAATAATTTATTTGAAAATGTCTTTGAGCTTCATTTTTGAAAGAATTATTTTGCTAGGTATTGAATTCCAGGTTGACAGTGCTTTTCTCTGTATGTCGAAGATTTGCTCCACGGTCGTCTTGCTTGCATTGTTCCTAACGCATAACGTCCTCTCGTCTTTTTCTTTCTTCTCTTCCTTACTGGTTTGAGCAGTTTAATATGCCTTGGTGTGACGTCTGTTTTATGTCTGATGCCTGAGCTTCATTAATGTGCTTCGTTTGCAGCTTTCTGTCTTTCGTTAAATTCGGGACGTATTCAGCCACTATTTCTGCGTGTATTTTCACTGCACCAGTCAGTCTCTTTCCTCACCTTTTGAGACTCTGATGAAACAAATATCAGGCATTTTGATATTGTCCCCAAGGTCCCTGAGGCTCTTTTCATTTTTATCATCCTTTTTTCTCGCTATTCTTCAGATTAATAATCTTACTAATCTGTCAGTCAGGTGACTCTTCTGCTATCTCCGTTCTGCTGTTGAGCCCATCTGGTGGATGTTTTATTTGGTATGTTATGTTTTTCATTTCTAAAATTTTCATTTGATGTTTTAATAGTTTACATTTCTTTGCTGAAAACTTTCATTTTTTCCATTCAAGAGTACTCCGTTTTCTGTTCTTTTTTTGTTTGGTTGGTTCTTTTTTTTTTTTTTGAGACAGGGTCTCACTCCCACCCAGGCTGGGGTGCAGTGGGCTGATCATAGTTCACTCTGGCCTCGAATTCCTGGGCCCGGGTGATCCTTCTGCCTTGGCCTCCCAAATTGCTGGCATTACAGGTGTGAACCACTGTGCCCGGCCCCTTTTCTTGTCTTATGCAGCATGGTTACGACAGTTGCATGAAAAGTGTTGGGTTGTAGGAGTTGTAGTCTGGACTTTTCAATAGTATGTTGTGAGACTCAGGTTTTTGTTAAAATCTCCTAGAGAATGTTGATTTTTGTTGTTGTCGTCTGTCTTGGCAAGAGGTCGACAATTCCATTGGGTTCAGACCTGAAATTCTGTTTTGCTGTCCGTGGGTGATGGTTGTAATGTTAGCCCAATTCCCAAGCCATTGGTGTTCTGCATATTCTTAACTTAGGGTGAGGCTGGGGCTTGTGCTGGGTCATAAGAAGAAATAGGGGAATCCCCTCCCCATCTCTCTTTTTTCAGAATTTCTCTCACATGTATGAGTTTCTGAGTGTTCCTTCTCCCTGTTCTTCTGGCCAGATATTACTAGACAATTTCTCCTGGAGAAATTGCTGTGCAGTGATGTGGGATTGGGCCACTTTGGGAACAAAACAGAGATAGAAATAAGGGAGGAAGGAAGATGGAGATTCCCGCATGCAGCCTATGGATCACAGGGTTCCCATTTCCCAGTTCCTCTGGCTGCAGGGACAGGTTTTCTCTTGGGCTTTTAGGTGACCATATGCTGTTGCCTTGGCTGTATGCAGCTCCCAGATGGAGCTGCCCTCGAGGCAGGGCCAGGAGGGAAAAAGATGAAGGAAAGAAAATCAGTGGGGTTCCCTGTACTGTCCGGCGTAAATGGCGCGTCTCTCCAGATCTCTGGCTTGAAAGAGGGGAGGTCTCTTGCAGAGCTTTTTGTTTGTCTGTTTCTAGAGATGGGGTCTTGCTCCATTGCCCAGGCTGGAGTGCAATGGGTGATCGTAGCTCACTACACCCTCCAACTCCTGGGCCCAGGCGATTCTCTCCTCCCTCAGCCTCCCAGGTCACAGGGCCCACAGGTGTGCGCCACTGCGCCTGGTGCTTGCTTGGCATTTCCAGTGTGTGCAGGTCAACACCAGGAAATAGAAAAAAACCAGGAAATGCTCTGTGATTCTGTTGGTTTTTCAAGTGTTTACTTGTCTTCCTGTTGTTTTGTGCCTTATCCAAGGTTTCTGGCTGTGATAAGTAGGAGAGGCAGGGTGTGGTGTGCTGGCTTCACCTTGGCCAGTGCCAGAAGTTTCCAGAGTGATTTTCATACCTAAAGGGCTAAGCATCATTCTCCCAGAAATGTCCTTACGTAGATGAACTGATTCCTCAGTGGTACTTCTTAAATTTTCTCCTAGAAAATAAAGATATTTTCATGCTTGGGATAAATGGATTTACAAGTTTTAATGAATGTTTTTCAATTTCTAGTTCTTTGAGTCAGAAGCCAAACGAGAAGCCACTTAGATTGGTGGAGAAGAAAGAATGCGATGAGAAGAATGGTTGCGTGAAGTAAGAAGTTTTTTCTTGGCCTGAATTGTTTATTTAAATAATTATAATAAAATTATGAGCAAGACAAATTTACATATTTTATTATTAATTTCAAACCTGTATTTCCATCAAAAGATATACACACAGTAAGTCTCCTGTAGGCTTTGAAGTAAGTGTTTTCTTTTCCATTCATGGGGTAGATTTTTCTGTTTGAAGCTTTGTTCCACTGTCAGTAGTCGTTTTCTACTACTTCTTCCTGATTCTCATGGTGAATTTTACAGAATGAATTAGAGGGACAGGTGCAGTGGCTCACACCTGTAATCCTAGCACTTTGGGAGGCCAAGGTGGGAGGATCACTTGAGGTCAGGAGTTTAAGACCAGTCTGAGCAAGAGGGAGACCCCATCTCTACAAAAAAAGAAAAATTAGTGGGGTGTGGTGGTCGCACCTGTAGTCCCAACTAGTTGGGAGGCTGAGGCAGGAGGATCGCTTGGGCCCAGGTATTTGAGGTTGCTGTGAGCTATGATGATGCCCCTGCACTCTAGCCCAGGCAAAGGAGTGAGACTGTCTCCAAAAAAGAAAAAAAGAATTAAGATACAGTTGATCTTTTGGGCTCTTGATTTTCTATGGGTTGGTGTTTGGTTTCTTCCCATTTTTCTTATGTTAAATAAGTCCACCACCTGCTAGAGAAACTATTAACAACAGAGTAATAACTTCATTTTATACTTGTGTAATCTATAAAATATTTTCATACCAATTTTTATGATAATTTTTACCATACTAGCCTAAACAATTTCACATTCCAAGTAACTGGGGCTACTCTGGAGGCACCAGAGCAACAAAGAGTTTAAGACAGCTGGGAGGTGGGTAGGTCACATTGTATCCACTGATTGGCCCAGGAGTCAGAGGGAGTTGTTGACCGTGCAGCTTTGCGGCTGGGCTGCCCAGCTTCCCAGAGGCCATGCTGATGGCTTACCCCTTAGGAGCATCTCACAGTATTCCAGGGTCAAGGTATCAAGGGCTGCCTCAGAGCCCCAGAGCTGGGGATGGGCATCAATGCACCTGATGACGCTCTCCTCCCAGGACAGGCCACCACCCCAATACCTGAAGGCTTTCCTGTTCCAGTGGTTGTTTCCTTTGGAACAGAAGGCCTTGCAGTATTCATGCAACTCATTTCTTTCTTTTACTATTTTAAATTATAAGCTGGTAAATTAACACTGAAATATTCTGTTCCCTTTTGTTTTTGTATCAGAGAGTTCTGTCTCATCTCCTGTTCTGCTAAATGCTCTTTACTTAGAACCCACTGATTAAACTGCATCAGTTATTCTGTCAGTCTGCTGTGGGTTCCGGGGAACCTTGAAGTGGCTCAAGATTAAAGAGCAAAGAAGAAGGAAGGCAATGGTTTTCTTAGAAACATGAAGATGAGCTGGTGATCATGTGATCCTTCTCCTTGACCAGAGCAAATGGTCCTGGATTGCCTGTGCTGTGTCCAAAGTCTGGAGAACCTTGTGCCTGCCATCTCTGGACAGAGTAGTGAAGGCACCCTGGGTCTGCAGATGGCACATCCCTATAACTTAATATGTGATGATAATAGCAATAGCAGTGTTAGAAAAGGGGACGCAGTGACCGTGGCATGTTGCCAGAAATCCTGATTAATCTCCTCTGTTTGAAGCCTGTTGTTTGCTTTTCTTGCCTGCTTCTTGCACCGATAACATTGCTTACGTTTATAAATTCTAGCAAGCAGTTCTGTTTCTTTTTCCTTAAACCTGTTCTTTTGCATGACACATTTGGAAACCCTGAAATTATAGTAAGTTGAATAGGAGGTCACCCCAGATGGGGTCTTTCCCATGCCAGGATCTCACACCACCTTCTCCTTTGGAATCCCGGATCCTTGGGTGGTAGAGAGAGCACCAGGGTCCACATGCAGAGTTCAAGGGCCCAAATGGCAGATTTCTCTTTAGTGCTTTTGGGTATCCAAGAGAAACTGCTCTATTCACTTAGAGCTTCTGGAGATGACTGGGCAGCTTAGATTGGGTCTGAGATATAATTTCAAACCTGTCACCAACTTCATCAGCTGCCCTGGGGTATATGCTGGGGGTGGCAGATGAAACTCAACTCTGCTTGGTTGGTAGTGACTCCCTGAGCATGATTGATTTATTTATTTTTAGACAGAGTCTTGTTCTGTCACCCAGGCTGCAGTGCAGTGGCACGATCGTAGCTCCCTGCAGCTCCAAACTCTTGTGCTCAAGCGAGCCTCCCACTTCAGCCTCCCGAGTAGCTGGGACTACAGGTGTGCACCACCACGCCTGGCTCTTTTCTTTGTTTGTCATAGAGGTGGAGTCTCACTGTGCTGCCCAGGCCCCTGCACCATTATTTCACAGAGAATTTTGACACTACAGCCAGAAGTGCTAGGGAGAGTACTTTTATGATTGATTAAGATGTCCTGTGCCAGGCATGGTGGCTCATGCCTGTAATCCCAGCACTCTGGGAGGCCTAGGGGAGAGGATTGCCTGAGCCCAGGAGTTCAAGGTTACAGTGAGCTATGATCGCACTACTGCCCTCCAGGCTGGGTGACAGAGCAAGACCCTGTCTCTTAAAAAAAAAAAAAAAAAAAGAGTCCTGGGTATAGGAGAATGGGGTGGTGGCCTGCTTGCCACTCATTTGTCATCTTTGATGTGTGATATAACCCTGTAGCTTTCTTGGCAATGCTGTGCCTTTCCATCTTTCCTGCACCCTCGCACATTCTTTATGCTTCATTTGTCTCTCTTAAAGCATTTTAACATGTGCCTGCTTTGTACCATCCATTTAGTTAAGATAGAGACTTTCTGTATTCTTTATAATACTGCTTCGATATCAGAGTTTGAACAGCAGTGCTTATTAAAGCCTAAAGTGAAACACCCTTCACACAGGCTGTTGAATCCTGGTGTTGGCAGCTGTCCTTCCTGACCAGAGCCCGCTGCCGGCACACATGGTGGGCAGTGAGGGCTCAGCCCTGTTGTACCACCCCCTGCCCTCTTGAAATCACACCCTCGCTTTTGTTCCTCCCATGATCCTACTACCCCCCTGCATTGCGATCCTGGTGAGGTGAGTGTTCGGTGTACGTGGGCTCGGAGCAGATAAGTGCTCTCGAGCTGTCGAGCCAGGCAGTGACAGGGCACGGTTACTTGTCTGTTCTTGCATAGCTTTCTGGTTTACCCGAAGGTAACAGTTATTTTCTGTTCTTTCTTTTCTTAGTTTTCTATACAACTCTACTGATGAATCTCCAGACCTTCTCAGTGTTCTCACTCACATGTGAGACCCCTCTCCAGAGCCTCCCATCCTGCTTTGGTCCGTGTCTGATGCATCGTCCTGTGCTCGTCGTCACCAACATCCTGTAACTTTCTTGAATTCAGTCCCCTCTTTTCTGGATATTCTTCCTCTTACCTGGCTTACTCCCTTGTGTTGGTGGAGAACGTCTTCCAGTAGCTTCCTGGGAAGGGAAACATGAAACACAAAATTTTCAGAGGCTTTGCATAAATGCTTTTAGACTGTCTTCACACTGATCAGTAGTTCCGTTATGGAATTTAAAGGCATTTCTACTTTATCTTCTAGTTTCTAGTGTTGTCATTGAGAATTCCACTCCGTTCTGATTCCTTATTCTCTACATATGACTCTTTTCTCTCTCTTGGATACCTAGAGGATCTTCCCTTCATTCCCAGTGTTTGGAGACTTATTTCACGACGCTGTGCCTTCATGGGTTCCGTTGTTGTGGTTGGCACTTTGTGGACCCTTCAGGCTGTGACCCGTGTCCCTTGTTTTCGGGAAGAACTCTTGACTTTCTCATTGCTCTCCTCTGCTGCATGTTGTATGTCTCCTTTCAAGATCTCCTGTGACTCAGATGATGGACCTCCTAGACTGGTTGTGTAATTTTTTAAAAATATTTTTTTCTTCTATTTTATATCTCTGTAAAAAAATAAAGCACAAGCTTTACTTTTTGGAATGTTTTCACAACTTTGTCCTCTTACAGAGTTTTTTATTTCTAATGTCACATTTTTAATTTGCAGGAGTTTTCCTTTTGTCTTTTTCTTATATTGTTCTATCTTTGTTTCATGTATGTGATGCTTTCTCTCATTTTTCTAAGGATACTAATAATTTGGGAGTAAGTTTTTTTTCTCTCTACGCTGTTTCTTGCAATTTGTTTTACTCTGCCTTTACTTTTTGTCTCTGTGAGCCAGAGGCCTTCCTCAGATGTCTTGTGGTCCTTGACTGTCTGCTCATATTGTAACTTCGGGGCCTGGTGAGCCACCCTGGGTCTCTGAGTGTACAGAGGCTTGTTGACTGGGGTCCCCCTGTGGAGTGAGCTGCTCGTGGTGGGGGAACTTCACAGTCTCTCTGGTCTTTTCTCTTAGGGGCGTCAGATTTCCCAAGGAAGGCTCCTGCTGTCCTCGGTGCTGAGTGGCAAAGGCCGGTGGGGTCTCGTTATTTAGTCCCTTCTCTTTTCAGTACGGTGCCTCCATTCTCAACCGTGTCTCCACTGCCCCCGTCCTGAGAGTTTTGTTTTAGCCTCTCTGGAGAATCACCCCCTGGCCTTCCTAGGATGGGCCTGAGTAGCTGTCTGGCATTGAGGAGTGCAAGACGACCCAGAGCTTGCCCCCTGTATTTTAGCCTCCTGCCTCCCTGCCACAGCCAGAGGAGCCTGGCCCTAATTCCTGAGTGTGCTGAAGATTAGAGTTGGGCCTCCCATGGCTGGGTCACATCCAGCTGTCTTGGGTCTGTAGGGTCCGTGACTACCTGCCCATCTGTTTTCTAGCTTCTGAAATTTTGTTTTGGAATATTGTCTACTCTGTGGTTCTCGCCTTCATTGCGGCTTTTAAAAAAATAGCTTTATGGAGATCTCATTCATAGACCATAAAGTTTACCCTTTTAAAATGTACAATTCAGTGGTTTTTAGTATATTCTCAGAGTTTGCAGCCATCACCGTTGTCTCATTTCCAAACAATTTCATCGTCCCCCCTCCCCAAATTCGTATCTGTTAGCAGCCGCTCTCCATTTCCCCTCTCCTCATCTGCCTCTGATCTACTTTGTCTCTATGGATTTGCCTGTTTGGGATACTGTGTATAAATAGTCATACGAGTGTGTGGTCCTTTGTGACGGGCTTTGTGCACTTAGTGTAATGTCTGCACAATTCATCTCTGCTGCAGCGCAGGTGAGGGCTCCGTTCCTGTGTGTGGCTGAACAGTACGCCCTGGCCGGGACAGAGCGCATTGCACCTACCCACTCACTGGTCAACAGCGTTTCAAAAACCCGTATACAGGAATGGGGTTATAGGGAGGCGTGTAATTTGATGTGCGTATTTGATCCACCCTCTCTACCCTGACGTCCCTACCACCAGTGTGGCTTGTGAGTTTTGCTGCTGTCACTGTCCTTGCTGACACTGCATTTGGGGCTGGGTAGAGGAAGCAATTTCAGGTTTTCTCCTCTCAGTTAGCACAGGTGGTAGTGGACAAGTCCTGTCTGGTCTGGTTTTCTTATCCCTAAAATAAAGACAGTGAAGTAGAGCAGTGGCTCCTGAGCTTGGCCGGGCCCGTCTCAGACGCGCTCAGAGGGGCCTGGACGGCGGTTGGCACCACAGGTCCAGGCCTGGCCCGGGGTGGGGGGGCGGGGAGCGGCACCACGGCCCTTGTATCTCAACGTGGCCCAGCGGAATGGAACGAGCAGCTGTCGTACCACCGTGCCTTGGATATTTAGTCCATTTTACCTCTGTCAAGGAAGAATTAAAAATAGCTCAATTGAGGACATGTAAACACTTGTTTCTTCAAATTGTTTTTAACTATTTTACAGATTACTGCAGTTTTTAAATCCTGATCCTTTGAGAGCTGATGGAATCTCTGATCTTCAGCAGGTATCACAAGCCCTAAAAAAGTGAAAAAAGAGAGAAAACGGTGTATTCTTCAAATTCTTCTCATTTCTTAGTTGAGCGTAGTGATGTGTGCCTGTAGTCCCAGCTACTAGGGAGGCTGAGGTGGGAGGATTGCATGAGCCTAGGAGTTCGAGGCTGCAGTCTGGGCGAAAGAACAAGACTCCGTCTCTTAAAACAAAACAAAACAAAAAATTCTTCTCCTTCCGCCCTCCAGTCTTGAGATTAGAAAAGAAATCTCTTAGATGGGGAACTTTACCTAAAGATGTCCTTTTAGAAATTATCATCTAGCGGATTGCTTCAGAGAAATTGCTCCTTTTTTATTCAAGTAATATTAATAGATCTTCCTTTCATTTTGGTAGTTTGGGTGTTTTTTTAATAAGCCTATTTACCCAGGGTTTTACATTGAAATCTGTATTTTTTGATTTTCATAAAGTTCTTGATGTTCTGTGCTGCTAATGCCTCACTGTCTGCGTTACATATTCACTCACTCAGCTGCAGAAGCTGAAGTCAGGCGTGCAGGCCCCTGTCGTGCTGCTCCGAAACACGGTGGAGCCCTGCCTGACCGTCGACACGGCGCCCCTGTCAGCAGACTTGAAAAAGGTGAAAGTGCCCTCAAAACCAGACTCATGGAGAAATACCAACCTTTCCTAACACAAGGATTTTTTAACAAGCATTTCTAAGGTTGCATTGTGTAATTTCTTTGCCTTTGAAATTCTCTTTTAAGCTTTTGTTACTGATTTCTCATTCTTAAGTCCAGATTAACTTCTTGTAAGTGGAGAAGCCGTTGTATAACCATAAATCCTCTTCTGAAATAAGTTTTCAAAATGTGCCTCTAGAAAGGAGCTTAAAAGGGGCAACAAGGTACCTGAGCAATTGTAATATACTTTTCAAAATTGCTTTATAGACCTGTGGTTTCATTTGGCGCATTGATTGTACATGTGTATCTACTTCCTTCCTGACTTAAAAACAGTTTAAAAAGATTAAACTGTGAGGATGAATGGAATGAAAGAGAAGTCTCCGGTGGACGAGGGATGTCCCCAGGCCGTTAGAGGACAGAACGGGCGGCGCAGCGTGGCCGGCTGCGGTGAAGAGTGGGCAGCGGGGGCAGGAAGCTCCCTCCCTGTTTCCTGGACACCCGCAGCTCGTTTGCGTTTTTCACAGGAAGGAGATTGGAGGCTCTTTTTGGAGAAACCAAATGGCCATGACCTTTAGATGATGCTATTTGGAACTCTCCCCTGAAAGTGCTGCTTGCTGCTGTGTCTTCCTACAGTGAGGTGACAGTCGCAGGGTGATGAGATTGGCCGTGCCAGCAGAGCCTCTAGTCGGGTTTTGTGTCTCCCTGTTCAGTGCGAGCAGACGCCAGGGATCATGGACATTTGAGGAACGCCTCCACCTTGAAAAAAAAAAACTAGAACTCTGAAGGAAGCAAACAATGCAGGGAGTAGGAGAAAATGCTAGAAAATGCACATTCTCAGAGAAGATATTGCATCCATTTAACAATAACAGGAGGCTATAAAACACGAATAGTCAAAAAGGGTTCTTAGAAATTTAAAATACAGAAATTTTAAAAAAGTCACTAGTAGGTTTGAGATATAAAATAGAAGCTAACTATTAGACTGTGGGAAAAAAGGCAAAGAGATGGAAATCGGTTTGAGGTCCAGTATCTGAAAATTTCTAGAAAGAATGAAGGGAGAGGGCAGAAATTCTTTTTTTTTGACCATCCTAGATCATGTGTTAGGCATGAGTTTTACGAACATTACTCACGTTGGCAGTAAGGGCGGAGCTGGAGAGTGCTGTGCCGCCTGCAGGCTGCGCGGCGAGGACCAGCGACGGGCGGCCGAGCTCACGGCCCCTCCCCAGGTCTCGCGGCCTGCGGGTGTCGGCCGGCACCTCCCTGTGCTTGTGGGCTGGTTCCGTGATCCACGGGCTGCCAGGATTTCTTCTGATAGCTTTGTGGAACGAATCAGTGAGGAAAACCTCAAAAAATGTGTAGGTGGAATCCTCACCCACCCGCTAAGAACTCGGGACTCTTAGAGCCCCGCAGTGGCGTCCAGCTCACTCCTCGGCAACAGGCTGAAGGCTTCGCGCCAACATCAGCTGGTTGACACCACGATGGACAGGCTTGCCGTGGGTTGCACCCTTGGGAACTGGGCGTTTGTGGCCACCATGGTGCACACGAGTCCTGTGTATGACATAAACTGGCTTGGCCTTGTATCCCAGTCTGCGCGCTTTATCCGGTCGGGTGGGGAGCCCTGTGGGGCGCAGAGAGCTGGCTGTATTGCCAGCAGCAGCGGACCCTCAGAAGAAAGCACAATTACATCAGACCGCTTCTTCCTCCATAGCTCCTAGATGTCGTTGTGTACACCCATCTTGGCTTACCTGATGGCTGCCGCCAGACGGAAAGGAAAAAACTCTTGAGGGTTAATGCTGGAATAGTTTCTGGACCTAGAGGACATGAATCTCCAGATTAATAGAGTCGACCTACTACACAGGCCCAGCACAACCGATGAACAAAGATACTAGATTCATTGTTGTGAAGCATCTAAACTTGAGGGATTCAGAGACCGTGAAAGTTTCTAGAAAGAAGAAACTGGTCGTACACACAGGATTAGGAATCAGAATGGCTTCAGACTTCTCCACAATGCACCAGAGGAGCATTGACTACAAAATTTTGATGAGAAGTTATTTCCACCCAGGCATGGTGTCTCACACCTGTAATCCTAGCACTCTGGGAGGCTCAGGCAGGAGGATCACTTGAGCCCAGGAGTTCAAGAGCAGCCTGAGCAAGAGCGAGACCCCATCTCTACTAAAAATAAAAAAATCAGCCAGGCATAGTGGCACGTGCCTGTAGTCCCAGCTACTCGGGAGGCTGAGGCAGGAGGATCGCTTGAGCACAGGAGTTTGAGGTTGCAGTGAGCTATGATGACACCACTGAACTCTAGGCAGGCAACAGAGGGAGACTCTATCTCAACAGCAACAACAGAAAAGTTAGTTCCAACCTAGAGGTCCAAACTGAAATTATCAATGAAGTGTCAGGATAGAATGAAGATGTTTTCAGACATGTAACATCTCAAAAAATGTATTCTCTGTGCCCTTTGTCAAGAAGCTATTGAAATATGTTCTCCACCAAAACAGAGAAGTAACCCATGTGGGTTGCAGACAAAAGAGTGATGGCAGGGACGGTCCCGGGAGAACAGCTGGATCCCAGGTACAGGGAGCACTGGACTTCCCGCAGGCGGCAGTGCTGCCAAACAGCCTTTTGGAAGTTAGTGTCTGCGTGTCAGGAAAGCTCTGTTGGAACATTTGGGCCTTAGTGACAGTTACATCGAAAAATAAGCCAATTAAAGCATGTTTCTAAAAAGCTTTGCAAGCGGAACTGATAAACTGGCAGATTATTAGGAGAATAAGGAGAAAAAAACACATCCTTATTCCACTGAGCTTTTAGCTCCTGGTCGTGGACCACCTATTGGATCGTTTTAATTTGGGGCCCACAGAAGTGAGAGTCTTTTAAGAGGAGTTTGGTGTCCTATTAGAGATTCGAGGAACTCACCAAGTTAGGTCTTGGAAGACACCAGATGAGGCAACGTGTAGTGGTGGTTGGAGTAAAGTGAGCAGCGAGATGGGGTTTTTGTCAGTTTTCTCCACTTTATCATGGCTTTCGGTTGTTGATGTTTTGTAGGCTCTTCAGAGAAAGAAATTTCCGGGACCCAGCCACACTGAGTCTTACTCCTGGCCTCCCATAGCGCGAGGCTGTGACGTGGTTGTCATCTCTCACTGTGGAAACAACCCTTTGCTGTACCTTCCGCCAGTGCTCACCATTCTGCAGACAGGGGGCTGCTACAAGTCCCTCCCGAGTAGAAACGGAGTGAGTTGAAGACGGTTTTGTTTCTGAACAAAATGGGTTAAATATTTAATTTTAATTTGTATACCTGACGCTACCCAATTTGGTTTTCAAACTGCTGGGACAGAAACTGTCCTGTGAGGAAGTGTCCTCTCTCTCCTCCCAGCTGCAGATTACCACACAGTGATGCTCACCTGGAGCCCCAGCTGTGGGCTGCTGGCTGCAGCTTTTGGAGATGAATATTTAGCTTTTGAATGATTTCTCTGACCTTAATTTATCTAAGTGTCATGGCAGCCAGGTGAGACGATCAGACTACGTACTGTTGTCACCATGTTATAGATGAGAAAGTTAAGCTCAGGGAAGGTTACTGGGATGAATTCTTAATAGCTGGCAAGCGGTAGAAGTGGGATTAGAATTTCAGTTTCTGCTGCCTTGTCCCATGTTCTTTGATTTATTCCATAACACCCGACACTGTTTTACAATCCTCCTTAACTTTCATCATGGGTAAGAATCTGGAAAGGACGGAGAGCAGTGGGGGTGAGGATCCGTGGTGGTGGGTAGCGACGTCTGCTTTGCTGGGCACTGGCTGTGAGGTGACTGGACGTGAAACGTCCATCTCAGGCACTGGCTCAGAGGACGCACTGCAGCTGGTTCTGCCACTCATCACATGGTAAAAAATAGCGAGAAAACATATTTAGAGTTGCAGTTAGAAAAGATACTAGTTTATTTTTCTAATTATACCATGCAGTTTAATGATTTCCCTTTAGAAATTTGCATTCACCAGACATGGTGCTTAGGAGCAGGGGATCTGGAGCCAGGGGATCTGGACCCAGATGCCTGGGTTCAAATCCTGTTGCTACCATGTATTCACTGTGCAGCCTTGGGCATCTGACTTCACCTCTCTGTGCCTCAGACTCCTCATCTGTGAAATGAAGTAATAATGGGCCCTACCCCATAAGAGTACTTTAAGGACTAAGAGAGTTAACACCCTAGGAAAATCTGATTCAGTGTGTCTAAATATATTTTAATGAAACTATATTTTAACTTTTCTGACCTCGATGATGATGATGATGATAGGAAAAAAAAGTATGCTTATTCTATACAGGGAGATGTTCTGTATGTTTCACATGTAGTATGTTTAATTCCTAACTATTGTCCAGAAGTTTTTGAATTTGTCTGTCTTTGCAGCCTCTTGCAGTCATCGTGTGCCCCGGATGGAAAAAGGCCCAGTTTATTTCTGAATTACTGGAAGAATACACCATGTTCTCCAGGCCTCTTCATCCTGTGTTATTAACCATCGGACTCCACAAAGATGAAGCCAAAAATATGAAGCTTCCACGGGGGTGTAAGCATCCTTTCCGAGGTGTTTGGTTTTTTCTGCAGAAGACAGTGGACCCTGCCCAGGCGGGCCTGGGGTCCACAGGTGCCGTGGCTGCGTGTCGATGCCGCTGAGGGTCGCTGGTCCGGCCCTCGTGCGTCTCACTGACGGGTACTGAGTGTGAAGGGTTGATCTTGACCTGCGTCTGTTTCACTGGAAAAGCTTTGCAATTTTATTCATTTACCAGACGTTTACTGAACACCCACTGTTGTCGGGCGCTGGGCACTGGGCGCTGACTGAAACCCCCGCCGCCCCCGCATTCCTGAGCACAGAGCCTGGTGGAGCCCGGGCGGTTAGTCAGTCGCACAGGTTGTCCTGGCAGGAGCCTTGCCCACTCGCCGGAGTGGGGAGCAGCTTCCTCTTGAGTTAGAGGGCACTTCTGGGAAGTGCGTGGAGTCTTAGCAAAGGGAATGTTAGAAAAACCTGTGGAAAACCTAAAATGTTTGTTTTTTTCTTTTAAAATGTAGGTGATGTGATCATTACAACACCGCACAGCCTCCTGAGACTGCTCACCTATCAAAGCCTGTTGTTTCTCCGACTCTGTCACCTGATTCTGGATGAGGTGGAAGTGCTATTCGTGGAAGCTAAGGAGCAGGCGAGTACAGCGTCCATGCGGGCGTCACTGCTCTTCAGAACACGTGAAATTAAAGTCTGACTCGCTCTGCAGAGTCAGGAGGTGTCTAGTTGGGAAATAGACTGGTTATTCTAAAACTATTAATTTTCCCTTAGATTTCTATAATTAAATAGAGAAAATGTTTATCTGAAATTTCTTGCCCAATGTTAAAGTTATTTCTAAAGAGCAAAAATTCTTTCCCAGGGAGATTTTCTGAAACATTTAATTAATATTCTGATTATGATAGTTTTCAGTTTTAAAAAATTGAGAAATAGAGAAGAGCGCTTGGGAAAACCCACCACCCATAGTTGTTGTCTCAGAGGTGTCACTGTTACTGTTTGCGTGCGAGTATTTCCTTCCTTTTCTGAACATCCCTGTGTGTGTCGATGCGCGTAGTCAGCCTCGCCCCGAGCGTCCCGTGCGCTGCTCTGTGACTCGCGCTGTGCGGCCCCGGTGAGTGCTGTGAGCGCTCCTGGCCGGTGGTGTTGATTGTGTGGGTGTAGCACGATTCATCTGAAAACCGTCTTGGTTTTTGGATATTTAGCATAATTTGTGTATGTGTGTGGCTAAAGAACCTGTTGCCCTTAAGATAAATTCCTAGGGAGAGAATTAACAGATCCAAGAGCCTGAGTTGTTGGAAGGCATTTGTTGGGAGCCGCTTACGTGACGACCAGGAGCATTCATTTGGGAGTGATGGTTGCCCCAGGTTCAAGTCCAGCTTTGCTGCTTGCTGACCGTGTGGGGCTGCGCGTGGTTCCTGAGCTCCGCTAAAGTCTCAGATTCTTATCTGCAGAATCCTGTCCGAGTACCCTGCATTATGCAGTGGCGTTTCTGGAAACACAGAGCAGTTCACAGCCCGTCAGCGGCATGCCCGCGTGCCCTGCTCCCTGCACGCCTGGCAGCAGCTTCCGCCTGGCTCTCTCCTGTCGTCTAATTGATCAGCAGTGGGATCTCAGTAGCTTAATTTGTGGTTCCTTGATTACTTGTCAAGTTGAACAATTCATATTGATCATTTGTATCCATCCTTCTATGAGTTGCTTCTTCATTTCCTTATTTTCTGTTGGTGGGATCATCTTTTTCTGATCAGCTTTTAGAAATTTCTATGCAAACATGTTAATCCCTTGTGTTACACATATTTACTGAGATGTTGCTTGTCCTTTAATTTCATTTATGGTGGAGTTTATAGGATGTTTATTGGCTTTAAACTTAACATTGTCTCCTTTTTAGTTTTTTCCTTTACTTTTATTTTTAGAGAATAAAAACAAAATACACAATCCCTTACAGTTTATGTTCTGTCACACGAATTCTTATTCTCTTTTGAAATACAAATAAAATTAATTAAACTAATTTTTTAGATGTTTGCTATATTAGATAACTTTAAAAAAAATATTGACGTTGAAGAAAGGGAATCTGCACCACATCAGATCGTGGCAGTTGGAGTTCACTGGAGCAAACACATAGAGCATTTAATCAGAGAGTTCATGGACGACCCCTACGTTGTGATCACAGCCATGGAAGAGGCTGCTCTCTACGGCAGCGTCCAGCAGGTACTGGGGGGGGGTGGGGGATGAACACAGCAAGTAACTTCTATTTCATGGCTTAATATTAAACAGTTATAGCTTTGATTTCATACACAAATCTGTAATTGTATATTTAAATTTATGTTGATTCCCTATACATTCTTTTCTATTAAAATCATAATTCATCTATGAAAAGTGAAACTGGAGCACCTTGAACAATTTAAAAATCATTGCTTCTGTATTTCATTACCAGGTTGTGCACCTTTGCCTAGAATGTGAAAAAACCTCCACTTTACTCCAAACTCTTGATTTCACTCCAAGTCAGGCCCAAAAGACCTTGATCTTCACCTGCTCTGTAAGTGAAACAGAAACAGTGTCTAAGGTGAGCCCGCCCACATATAAAAATGTTCTCACTGTTCGTTTAAACTGTGGTGGAATCTCCAGTCATCATAGGATTACCAGAGTAGTTGAACACGTGGCAGGGAAATACAGTTTTATGAGTTTAACGTCAGTCGGAAGAGGATGTGGGGTCTGCTCAGCAAGCGCTGGGGCAAGAGGCCTGGTGCTGGGGGAGGGGCCAGGCCCACGGGACCAGCCTTTCCAGGGGGGCCGCGACCCTAGGGGAGCAGGGGGGCCAGTTTTGTCCAGGCAGAGCATTAAAAGGACCCGATTCATACGGAAATGCCAATATCTTCTGTTCCCTCTGTTTGTGAAGATTGAGAAAATAACAGTAAAAGACATTATCATGTGGTCAGCAAAGCCAGATAAGTTGGCTAAAGGTTTATTCAGTTTAATCTAATTTTGTATATGTTTATGCTAAAATGTAGACGCATATTTTATAAAATACAAAATAAAAGAAACAGTAGTGCGTCCACCTTTCCACAATAACGAGCTGGAAGGTATAGTTAAAAGGCCCTTGTCAACAATAGTACCGTATATCTGATCTATGTGTTTATGCATATATATACATATTGAAGTATGTATGTGTTACTTAAAAAGGAAGGAAAATCGTCTTAGCAAAATGTTGTTTTACTTGAGCAGGTTTTTAGATACAAACTGCAGAATTTTGGAAGTATATTTATTTTTTACAATCATCTCATTCTCAAGAACTACCAGATCAGAGAGGTGATGCCCTCACAGGTCATTTAAAGTGGTTTACATTGATAATTGTTGATAGAACAGTTGGCTTCGAGCTTATGTTCCTGACTGTGAACTGGCCTCTTTGGTTTCATCTTTAGGTAGTAGAAAGCAGTTCAATATTTTGCTTGAAAATGCATAAAGAAATGGTTTTTAACTTAAAAAGTGTTTTAGAACAGTGGAAGAAGAAGTTAAGTTCTGGCTCTCACATTGTATTAGGTAAGTGTTTTAATTTCTACTTGCATTTAGTGAAGGCTGAGCTACTAGGAATCATGTCTTCAGTTCACTTATATATGTCACCTACAGATTTCTCATTTCCAGATTTACTGAGAATTTATTAGTCATATTAATTTTAAAGTGAAAATTAAGTTCCACTAAGATTTTGGTGTTAAGGTGAATCTAGTGCGCCCAGGCTCCCAAGTCAGCAGGTAGCAACCCTTAGTCTAGACAGTCTTCCTGGAGCTCTCGCTTGAGGATCACTGTCACGTATGTGTAGGAATACATACTTGTATGCCTACGTGAAACATGGTCATGCGTGATTGCTACATGTAATATTAAAAATGTAAAAGTCAAAACGTATAAAAATAAGTGAAAAATATATGGTTAGTCTGGATTTACAATAGGAAGAAGCATTTTTCAAGCTAAAAGGGAGACCACCTTTCTCTGGAATTTAAACACCGGGCTGTGGCAATTTTGGAAAAATGTGAGAAGTTTCTTTGCATCTAAAAAGTAAAATTCAGTATAGAAATGTGCTGCTGTGTGGCTGTTGGAACTGCTCACCAAAGTGAGTGCGGCAAACCCAGCTCGCGACAAACTGTGGGACTGCTCTTTTCCAGCCCTGACTGACGACTGCGTACCACTCTTGGCCATCACCGATGCCACGTGTGTGATCCACTTCAGCTTCCCCTCCTCTCCAAAAATTTTTGGTGGACGCCTGTATTGCATGTCAGATCATTTTCTGAGTTTAACTGAACAGGTTTGATTAATTTATCATCAATATTCCACTGGCATTTTCTGCATAACGATAAATTCAGAGTCCATACAGTTTCCTGATTTAGACTAGCACGGGTGATCCACTTCCTCTATTCGCTTCTGGTTTTAAGGGTTCTCCTGCGGAACAGGGAGATAAGAAAACCAAATCTGTCTTGCTGCTGACGGAGAGAAACGCCAGCCATGCAGTCGGCATCCTGCGCTACTTGGAGCGAGCAGATGCCAAAGTCCCCACTGAGCTGTATGAGTTCACCGCGGGGGTTCTGGAAGCCAAAGAAGATAAGAAAGCCACAAGGCCTCTCTGTCCATATCTTAAGGCTTTTGGATTTTGCAAGTAAGCCAGTGTTCCTTTTTTAAAAAAATTAGGGAATAACGTGTGGGTGTGGTAAAGAGCACAGATGGTAAGTTTACAGCTTGATGAATTGCTACGTACCCGTGTGAACTACCAGTCGGCTCTGAGAGAGCGCCCCAGACATCCCCCCACCACCCCGAGCTCTTACCGAAGGCCTCTCGCGGAAGGGACCACCCTCTTGCAAGCTGCTCGGTTTTGAACTCCACGTAAATGGAGTTGTAGTATGTACTCTTCCGTGTCTGGCTGCAGTGTGTTTCCATTCTCCTGGGGATGGGCCTGTGGGCTGTTTCCAGCTTGGGGCTACTGTGTGTGAAGCTGCTGTGAACACTCTTGTGTGTGTCTTTTTGTGGAAATGTGCACCCATTTCTCTTGGGTATGTTCTCAGGAGTGGAACTGCTGGGTCGTCGGGTAGGTATATGTTTGACTCTTCCAAAGTGGTTGAGCGTCTTATGATCCAGTCAGTACCGTATGAGGGAGTTTGAGTTGTTCCTTGTCATCCCCAACACTTAATATTTGTGAGGGTGTAACCGCTGTGGTTCTAATTCACATTTCCCTAATGGCTAATGAGGCTGAGTGTCTTTTCGTATGCTTGTGGGACATTTGGCTGTCTTCTTTTTGTGAAGTGCCTGTTCAGCTCTTTGGCCCATTTTAAAAATGGGGGTAATGCCGGGTGCAATGGCTCACACCTGTAATTCCAGCACTTTGAGGGGCCAAGGCTGGAGGATTGCTTGAGCTCAGGAGTCCAAGACCAGCCTAGGCAACATAGCCAGACCTGTCTCTACAAAACATTTTTAAAAATTAGCTGGGTGGGCCGGGCACGGTGGCTCATGCCTGTACTAGCACTCTGGGAAGCTGAGGCGGGAGGATCGCTTGAGCCCAGGAGTTGGAGGTTGAAGTGAGCCATGATTGTGCCACTGCACTCCAGACTGGATAACAAAGCAAGACTCTGTCTTAGAAAGAGAAAGAAAAATGAGGGTGTTTATCTTTTTCTTATTCGTTCGTGGGAGTAATGTATGTATTCTAGGTAGAAGTGCTTTGTCTGTTATATGCATTGAGAGTATCTTCTCCATCTGTGGCTTGCCTTTTCACTCTTCCATTAGTCTTTTGATGAACAGACATTTTTAATTTTGATAAAGTATTTTATGGTTATTTGTGTCCTTACATAAGAAATATTGGCCTAACTTAAGGTCATGAAGACATTCTCCTGTATTTTCTTCTAGAAGCTTTATAGTTTTAGCTTTCACTTTTAGACCTATAGTCCACACTGAATTAATTTATGTGTTTAGTGTGGGATATGGAGCAAGGTTTGCTTTGCCACGTGGGGAATCACTTGCCTCCAGCATCATGTTTTAGTTGTCACACTGTCTGCCTGAATTAGTGCCTTTGACATGAACCGGGTGATGGTGTATGTGGTTCATTCCTGGACTCTGCTCTCTCCATCGGTCTGTTTGTCTGTCCTTGTACCAGGTTTGGAATAGGCCTGCCACTTTCTTCCAAACCCTTCTGGAATTTTGATAGGGACTCCGTTGGTTCTATATGTCAATTTGCAGAGCATAGTCCAATATGGTGGCACATGCCTGTAGTCCCAACTACTTGGGAGGCTGAGGTGGGAGAATCAACTTGAGCTCAGGAGTTCAAAGCCATCCTGGGCAACATAGCAAGACCCCATCTTTAAGAAATAAAAAATAACTTTAAAATTTTTTTTTTAAAAATTAGGAGAGCATGACTAGCTTAACAGTCACAAGGGTCCCTCTCCTGCCCCAAACTTGACGCCACTACTGGATACATGAATGGCTGGGGCGTAGGAGTCTGATATGTACCTACTGGATTGAATTTAATTTTAAGATAACTGTTGACATGAACGTTTTTGAATTATAGTACATTAAACACGTTGTTAGCATTTCCCTTTATGCCTTTAAATAGAATATTCACTTTTAAAACTGCAACTTCAACTGTTTTGCGGTTTGGAAACAGCATTATAGTTAAGGAATGCCTTCTGGTATAGAGGTTGATTGGCCTTTACTGTCGGTTATGGTGTTTCTGATTCAGACTGTTGATTCTGGAAGTATATTTTGTTCATTTGCACAATACATTTAAGACTGTCAAGAGAAATAATGAAGTAACTCTAAGTTTATTTAGTGTTGACTAAATTTTAGAACCCTATTCTACTTACTTATGTATTGTTAGTGTCGTCTGAAGTATTTAATATGGTTACTTAACTTTTAGGATACTTGGAATAAAAGTTCTTTGATTTAATTTGCAGATTAATTTTCTGATGAATGCTTAAAAATCCATGTTAACAATTTTTTTTGTGGTTTTAAAATCTAGGTTGTTGTTTTTTTTCTCCCAGAGACAAAAGAATCTGTCCTGACCGACATCGTATTAATCCAGACATGGACATGCCAAGGAAATTATCCACCCAAACTCTGCCAATGTTTGGATACATTAAAGTAAGTTCAGTCAAAGATCGTTTTGTCCAACAATTAATGGTCATTTGAATGAACATGTTATTTTTAAGCAGCAGCATCTTAGCAGAACATAGTTGTGACTCCAGCGGTTGGTATTAACGTGCCGCCGTCAATCTGACGGTAGGTGCATTGCAAGGTGCCTTATTTCAGGGCCCCAGTTTATTTACAAAACCAAGATCAAATTGGGTAAATGGATGACAATTTAGGGGTTTTCTTCAGTTATGTTTTCGAAGAAAATTGTTTCCATTTGGGGGCTATTAAAAATAATGCTGTGGCCGGGTGCGGTGGCTCACGCCTGTAATCCTAGCACTTTGGGAGTCCAAGGCAGGAGGATCGCTCAAGGTCATGAGTTCGAGACCAGCCTGAGCAAGAGGGAGACTCTGTCTCTACTAAAAATATAAAGAAATAATCTGGACAGCTAAAAATATATATAGAAAAAAATTAGCCGGGCATGGTGGTGCATGCCTGTAGTCCCAGCTACTCGGGAGGCTGAGACAGAAGGATTGCTTGAGCCCAGGAGTTTGAGGTTGCTGTGAGCTAGGCTGACACCACGGCGCTCTAGCCCGGGCAACAGAGCGAGACTCTGTCTCAATAATAATAATAATAATAAAATGATGCCATGATTACGTGAATCTTTTCAAGACATCCATGATTATTCCTTTGAGGAAGATTCTAAGGTGTAGATAAATTGCCGAGTTAAGAGTTTATTTTCTGTAATCCTAGCACTCTGGGAGGCCGAGGTGGGTGGATTGTTTCAGCTCAGGAGTTCGAGACTAGCCTGAGCAAGAGTGAGACCCCATCTCTACTAAAAATAGAAATTAGCTGGACAACTAAAATATATATAGAAAAAATTAGCCGGGTATGGTGGCGCATGCCTGTAGTCCCAGCTACTCGGGAGGCTGAGGCGGGAGGATCACTGGAGCCCAGGAGTTTGAGGTTGCTGTGAGCTAGGCTGACGCCATGGCACTCTAGCCTGGGCAACAGAGTGAGACTCTGTCTCAAAAGAAATAAAAAAAGAGTTTATTTTCTTTCAGATCTTTTTTATTGATGTCTTCATTTCTTTTGGAGTGTAAAATTTTTCTCCTTTTCACCTCTTTCCCTTAAGGCACATTCTGTGGTTAGTTTCCAAGGGCTACTGTAACCATCACCACAGTTGGTGATTTAGAAACTTCACACAAATTTGTCCTCTCGTGGTTCTGGAGGCCAGAGTGGGAAACCAGTGTCAGCAGGCCATGCTCCCTGCAAGCTCTAGCGTGTGGTCTGGAGCACGGCCCAGGCCTGGCCTCTCCAGCTTGCGTCGGCTCCAGGGATTCCGTGGTGGTCCTAGCTCTCGGCCCATCAGTCTGAGTCCTGCCTGCGTCTTCAGGGCGCTTTCTCCTCCTCTCTGTCCCTTGTGAAGGACACTTGCTGTAGGGCAGAGGCCCGGCCTCATCTGGGGATGCTGAATCACATCTGCAAAGACCCTTCCTGTGCATCGGCTCACAGTCGCAGTGACCTTGGGAATTAGAACGCAGACCTGTCTTTTTTTTTTTTTTTTTTTTTTTTTGAGACAGAGTCTCACTTTGTTGCCCGGGCTAGAGTGAGTGCCGTGGCGTCAGCCTAGCTCACAGCAACCTCAAACTCCTGGGCTTCAGCGATCCTCCTGCCTCAGCCTCCCGAGTAGCTGGGACTACAGGCATGCGCCACCATGCCCGGCTAATTTTTTTCTATATATATATTTTAGTTGGCCAGATAATTTCTTTCTGTTTTTAGTAGAGACGGGGTCTCGCTCAGGCTGGTCTCGAACTCCTGACCTCAAGCGATCCACCCGCCTCGGCCTCCCAGAGCTAGGATTACAGGCGTGAGCCACCGCGCCCGGCCCAGACCTGTCTTTTGTGGGAACTACCACTCACTGCACTACAGTTTTCATTATTGAAATAATTTTTTTCTTTAATTTCTAATTCTTTCCCAAGTTCTGTCACCGCATTTCTAAGTTTTTCTAATTTTGATTTATGTTATTCTTTTATGCACATATCATTTTCTTAATTAACAAGCTGAAAGCCAGTTGTTTTGAAATTGAAGGTTATAGTTTTGAGCTATTCTGTGGATCATCTTGCTAATGGCTTTCATGTCTGTAGAGACTGTTCCTCTACTCCTTATTGTCTTCTTAGTTTATATGTTATATATCTTATTGTTTGTTATTATGACTTAAATAGGATTTTATGTCGATACTTTTTCTATTGCTTATTTTAGATAAAATTTGTTTTCCTTAAATTTTAGAGGAGATATGGGTCAGGGTAACTTCTCTGATTTCACAGGGTTCCCATTTCTGTTGTTTATATGTTGTGTAAAAAATAAATAGGTAACGGATACAACGAACACTAACTGGGTGATGGGCACACTTTTAACACTGACCTGAGCATTGCAAAAGCGATCCGTGTAACCAAAAACATTTGTACCCCCATAATACTCTTAAATAAAAAAAACAGGGTGACATAGTGTCACATGTCTGAGCTCTGTTGCCCTCCCCACTCTTCCTGGCCCTTTTCTTGCTTCATCCCTCTTGCCCCTGGTGGGACAGTTTGGAGGTCTCTTCAGGGCTCTAGCTTTACCTACTGTTGGAGCAGGGGAACACCCTCCAATTCAGCTGCTCTTGTTACGTTGGCCGGTGCGTTTTCAGTGAACACCCATTGCCTCTTTGGGGGCCTCTGTCCTGGGTCTGTCCGATGCTCTTTTGCTTCCCCCTGCCTCTTCCTGCAGAGACACAGACACAGGCTCCATGCAGCTCTCGTCAGCACGGGCCTCAACTCCCTCTCCTGGGTGACTGCTCGGCTCTCGTGGCACCTGCTCGGGGCAGCCGGGGCTCCCTGTCCCACGCAGATCATTTCTGCTCCCTGCACGCTGCTGTCCCCCTCGCGCACAGAGAGCCCTGCCTGCCCCAGCCTGCGAGGGCTTGCCTTCCTGACCACACACGAGCTGTGGCGTATCTGTCTACTCCTGGGTTGCTCAGGGTCCTTACAGGACATGCTTTCATCTCTGCCTCTGGTGGCTAGTGGTATACAGTAGGCTCTTAATAAAATGCTTCTTGTTACATGAAAAAAGATCAGAAGAAGCTAAAGAGACAGCAGTGTTATTTTAAGAAACCATTTTATAAAAGTGTAGATTTTTATAAAAGTAAAGAAAGTAATACTTATACTTAATAATGAAGTTTTAAAATAATGAAATTTGCAAAAGAAATTGTCCATTAGATTTCAAGTGAAACTAATTATTTGTGAATATGGTAAGGTATTTGTTTTGCTTGTTTTGGTTTTTGACCAATTTTCTAGTTTATTTTTAAATTCTTGGTTATACACTTGGGGTCCTTAAGTTAGGTGCTGATTTCTGCAGGTACAGGGAGTGTGCATATCTTTGGCTTAGATTGTTTGTTTTCTAGATATGTTTACTATCTATGTTTCAGGTAATACCTTTTTATATTTCGAATGCAACAAATTACTTTGGTCGTATAATTGATAAACATGTGGATCTTTATGCAACTCTCAGTGCTGAAATGAATGAATATTTTAAGGATTCCAGTAATGAAACGACTGTTGAGAAGGTGGAGAAATTTGGATTGTATGGATTAACAGAAAAAACCCTTTTTCACAGGTGAATATCTGTTTAATTCATCTCTAAAGTTGTGAAGCATGAGGTAACTTGAAATGGTATTGAATTCCTACTTTGACCTCTGCACACTGGACTGAATATGCGCACGTCAGCCTGGCTGCCTCCCAGGAGGGTGGGGGTCCTCCCCGGGCCTGGTGCAGTTCTGCACCTGAAGCTGCACCCCAGACTCCCGAGCAGGGTACAGTGAGAGTGTCACTGCAGACATGTATTGAGCCATCACTGTGTGTGACATATGCATACATCTTTAACTCAGTTCTTGCCAAGTTCCTATAAAATGGGCATCATTCCCATTTTACAGATAAACAGGCTGGGCCTTAGCGATGTTATGTAGATTGTCCAGGGTCGGCTCAGTAAGTGGCGTGGTCAGTGTTCCAGCTCCGTCAGTCCGACTCACAGGCCTGCTCACACCCACTTCCCTGGGGTCCTCCTGGTGCTGCTTGGTGATGGCCTTGATTCAGAAACTTGGAAACTTTAATTTGCTTTGAAACTTTAATGTTGTCAGAGAAAGAGATTTATTAGTGTATAAATCTCTAAGTTGTACACTTAGTATTCAAAAGTACTATGTGTTTTTATACTTATATATGCTTTAATCCACCACTAAGTGCTTTTGAAGGCCTTCAGTTTTTATTTCTAGTATGGAGTAAAACCATGCAGTTGAGTCTCCTTGTGTGCTTTCCATTTAATGGTAAATTGAGGCCAAGACTATTCCCTTTTTGAAGTCCCTGTGTTAAAGTGATGCCGCCATTGTTCTCCAGGGTGCAGGTGCTAGAGGTGAACCAAAAAGAAGACACCTGGGCCCTGGACAACATCCTTGTAAAGTTCATAGATGAAGGCAGGACTGGGCTCGTCTCAAGAGACCAACTGTTGCATCTCCCGGAAAATTTCCGCACTCTCCCCCCACAGGCTGTGGAGTTCATTGTTTGTAGGGTGAAACCTGCTGACAACGAGATCGAATGGAATCCAAAGGTTAGTTATTTGGGCTTTTCTGTTTTGTTGATTTTTCGAATACATTTAATCCAGAATATGCACAGAATTGAGGCCTTGTCTGAACTGAGAGTATTGAGTTTGGGCAAAGTGCTTCGTGTTCCTGGGCAGTTGAGTGCAGTCTGCTTAGATCCTTGCTGGTGCGGGAGTGTACGGACTGCCTCTGCCACGGAACCCAGCTGTGAACCCTCAGAGAGGTGCTGGGTATCCTTGAAACTGTTGCCATCGCTATCCTTAATGCCTGCAGTCTTAGACTTGGTATAAAATAGGGATTATGATGAAATAACTTGCCTGTCAGCTTAAGAAGAAATAATGACAGCACCTACAAAAACAGATACCCCAGTCACAGGGGAACATCGGTGCTGGATGCTCTCTGGAGAGGCCAGGGGATTCCACTGGGGCTGGGGGAACAGACAGAGAAGGAAAGACGGAGGCCAGAAAAGCCCTCAAAGGAAGGGACGTTTCCTCTGGGTTTCGTGGATAACTAGGACGTCACCAAGAGGAATGGATAAGGCAACTGAAAGCAAAGAAGACTACGTGTGCCAAGGCGTGGGCCACAGAGGAGTGGTCCCCTGTGGGCCCATGTGGCCATCCCAGGTGGGGCGGAAAGGCCCGGCCCTTGCTGGCCAGGCAGAGGCCTGACAGTCCTCATCCCTACAGCGTGAGTCGTGCTCACGGTGATGCCCCCAACTCTCCAAGAGCAGCTTACATTTTGCTTGCAACGGAAGAGGCCATTGCATTTGGCAAAGTAAAGAACAATTTGAGTTATAAACAAGGTTGTGCAAAGTAGATTCAAACATAAAATTTTAAAAAATAAAATTAAAAAAACAAGGTTAAACATTATCCAGGAAGTAAACAAGTGAGTGTTTCCATGATACAGTATAAATACACAACCTTACTGTTGTGAGTTTGGTAAAAATAGCGTTTATCAAATAACAATCATTTTCCTTCTTTGAAATAAGTATTTACTGAGTGTTCACTGTGTGCTGGGGCCTTGCTGGTCCTGGGGATGTCACCATCAGCAAGAAAGTTACAGTCCTTGTCCTCAGGAAACGTGGTCTATAAAGATTATTGACCATGCGTATTTCTTGAAGAGCAGCCTTCTATGGAAAAGGAGGAAAGTTCTCTTGTATGTATTTTTCCAAATTCATTTGCAGATTCAAGGGGGATGGAAACAATGTAATGGTAGTGGGCCAGTGTCCTCCTGCTCTGCTTGACTGGTATGAACATGTGCAGGAAAGATTGCTCAGACGGGTCTTATCTGCTGCCCTGCTTGCGAGGAAAACAACCAGGAAAGAGGACACAAAAGACCAGAGCTCCTCAATTCCAGTGTCACTGGTTGCAGAGCTGCTCGGTCACTGTGACTTCCTCTGGAACAGCACGAACAACTTTCACTTTACCCTCATTGAGCTTTCAGAGAAATAAACATCCAGACAGATTGACAGTTGACAGAGGAGAGGGGAGTACACATGTCCACAGTGGGAAACATGCAGTATTAGGAGTCCAAAGGCACAAACCCTCGCCTGTTCTTGGGACTCACTAGGGAGAGACCTTGGGCAAGTTCTGGCACCTTTGTGGATCTGTCCTTGTTAAACTCTACTGTCGGGGCCGGGTGCGGTGGCTCACGCCTGTAATCCTAGCACTCTGGGAGGCCGAAGCGGGTGGATTGCTTGAGGTCAGGAGTTCGAGACCAGCCTGAGCAAGAGCGAGACCCCGTCTCTACTGAAAATAGAAAGAAATTATCTGGCCAACTAAAAAATCTATATAGAAAAAATTAGCTGGGCATAGTGGCGCATGCCTGTAGTCCCAGCTACTAGGAAGGCTGAGGCAGTGGGATCACTTAAGCCGAGGAGTCTGAGGTTGCTGTGAGCTAGGCTGACGCCACGGCACTCATTCCAGCCTGGGCAACAAAGCGAGACTCTGTCTCAAAAAACAAAAACAAACAAACAAAAAAAAAACAACTCTACTGTCGGCCTCATCGATGAAAGGCGGGTGATCACCTCTGTAACCTCATAGGGTTGCTGTGAGGCTCAAATGAAATGCATGGAGTATTTTGCAAACTATACAACATATGCTGAATAAGCGTCAGATAAAAAACTTAAGTGCTTTCTTTTTCCAGGTTACTAGGTATATTCATCATAAAATTGTTGGAAAATTGCATGATGCAAAAGTGGTATTGGCTTTGGGAAATACAGTCTGGATTGATCCAATGGTAAGTGTGCAATTTTCTTAGAAAAAAATCTCTGTTTGAATGGTTCCCTAAAATTATTCAAATTATTCTAGCCTGTTACTTGAATAACCGCTTCACAGAAACAGGGACTTATTTGGGGCT